>NC_065894.1:972500-1597500 GCF_905147045.1 Nymphalis io | reverse complement strand
CTATTAACATGATACGCTTGAATTTAATATTCTTGTAATGGATAAGCTATATTAAGATTAAGTAAAATCGATACAATCTCTAATTAGACATGGCTAATACTTTGCTATCTAAAAAGGATAGTAAGCATAAAAACCAGTATTAACAGTAATATATAATGCTTCCCTTAGAAAGTCTAGAGTAATTTAAAAGTGGTACAGCGAAAGTTATTACTTACCCAGAAAAACAATTTCCTTGACCTCTTCTTCATCTTCCGTTAACAGCTGTTCTTCAATCACAGGGTATGTGTAATTTAAATCCGCGTCATGATTTATAGCACATCAGACGTTATTCTAACGACCACAAACTCATCTATGTAATTTATTTAAATTTTACATTACATTTATGCAATACGCATTTATATAACTTTTTCAAATGTCCTCTTCAAATTCACTACACATATAACTATTTCTATCATCAAATCAAATGTATGATCTAAACGTATCTAAATATTGTGTTTCAACTGTTAGATATTCATTTGTCCGGGTGCACATTTAAATTTGTTACGGCTATTAAGTAATGTTTATACTTTGTCCCGCTTTTCCTTTTTTATATTGGTTACCGTTCAATGCTCAATAAACATCGTTGTTTGTTTATACATAATCACTTTCGATTTCATCGAATGGTTCGTTTGTGATTCCTATATTATTAGTTGTTTTTTTTTCGTTATCTTCATCAACTTTATCGTTACGTAAATCTGCATCAGCTTACAATTCATTTGTTCTTCTTTGACCATCTAATGTTAGTGTTATTTGAGCCATATCGTATAAAATCTTTCGAGATAGTGAATCTTGTTTATCACAATCTTAATGAAGCTTGCCCCGATACAATGAAAGCAAGGTAAAAACGTTAGAAACTCTGCGATTTCATCCAACAATTTCGTACTTAACGCTGGTTTTTCTTAACGATCTGGTGTTATGTGGTCTGTAATAAAAAATATACACGTGATCAGTAAATTTCACTTTCATCACATAATAACATTGTAAATGGTAAAGGTATTATAAAATATATGATGTCTCACGGTGATTATGGCATGATATTAGATGTTAGTTGAGCTAAAACGGCTATGTATTCGATGGGCATAATTACATAGGTATTTGAAAATGCTTTTGATATGAATGCTTTGAAGCTTTTGCAATGTCATCGTATTCAGTTAATGATTAAATTGATATAATTGAATCAGCTTAATGAAATTGTTTAATAAAGTATCCGCCTGTTATTATCCCACAGCTGGGCAAAGGCCTTCTCTCACTTTAAAAGGAATGTTAGGAGTTTTTTCTACTACGCTACTCTAATGGAGATACGGGCAGAATTTCATCCAAAACATGCAGATTTCTTTACTCCAACCATATAATAACAATTTACATGATGCATATTCTTTTAAGCACAGAACATACTCGTTAATGTTTAAAAAAATTGCAATTAATGAAGAAATAGCTTGATTTCGGGAATAAAATTATTTTATAACAGGAGAAACTTTACAACGATCAATTGAACTGGCGCAGGATAGTAGCAAATGGAGACAAATCGTATATGGTCACGATCCTCATTAGTGGGGGAACGTAAAAGAAAAAGAAAAGAATAACTTTAGTAAAGACATTATGCTTTCTAGATAAGATATATTTAACATAAAATTTGTCTCATATTAAAAGTCCCACATTGAGGGCACTAAACGCACGACTTGCGACTAATTTGAGTCGCGAGTCATCACGATATCAACTAAGTCACGTTTTCAGTCATGACCTGAAACAGTATCCAGTTCAGAAATGTCGACTTTCGTCGAATTTGGAAACGGATAGTATAATTTGTAATTAACACTTACGAATATTTTCTCACTTTCTATATTACTATGAATAGTAACGCTCAGTTCGTAGTCTGGCATACAGGCAAATAATAATCATTCCTCACCTCGCCAATTCGTCACAAACCTTGGGAACTGAAATGTTATGTCCCTTGTGCCCGTAGTTACACTGGTTCACTCAGCTTTCAAACCGGAAAACAAACAATACTAAGTATTGCTGCTTAATGGTAGAATATCTGATGAGTGGGTGGTACCCACCCAGACGGGCCTGCACAAAGCCCTACCACCAGGAAATTCATGGAATTTGGTCACCACCGCACATAGACTTTAGCACTTTAAGAAATTTAACTTATAACGTCAATGCGCCACCAAACTTGGGTAGGTATTAAGTAACTTGTGCGGTGTGCCTGCAACACTTCAATACCAAGTATTGCTGTTTGGCGGTAGAATATGTGAAGATGTACATTGTACTCAGACGGTTTTGCACTCTACCAACACTATGTTCTACTAAGTTTATGTAGCAGAATTAAATACAACGCATGGAAATTTTCTCTTAACGTTTGCGTTTATCGTCGAACACGTCATATAATGATTACAAATAAAGCTTGAGAAAATTCAGTGGCGCTGGCCCGAATGTAATTCGCGAACCATCCGAACTACGGGAAAAAAATATGAGGACACTCATATTTTTTTATTAAATAGATGTAATTAAATAAGTATTTATTTCGTTTCTTTGTTATCTTTAACTAACAAGGTTGATGAAACCTCCTAATTAGTGTGAAAATATATCTATTTGAAGGTAGGTAGGAAATATTGTATTCTTAAATTCTAAAACGCAAAAAAATATATATCGTCCAAGATAATTGATCAGAATTGCAATTCTTAAAATGATTTTTTTTTTTTACTTATATTATAAAAATTTATACTAATAAAACTGAAGGGTCCGTCTGCGAATAAAATAACAACCTCTTCAAAACATTTATTTTTTTATTTTTGTCTATCTGTTTTTCCGGGGATATTCTTTAAAATGACTAAAAATTACAAATTGAAATATTATATTTATATTTCAATTATTATTTGATTTATAGCTACTTATATTCATTGGCAAACCAGTAAGCAAACATCGTTTGATTTTCTAAGTGACATTTTACAATCAAGTCATTCTTGTTACTTCCTCTGAGTAGAAGTGTTATTTCAAATAATGTCACTTGTATGCTAAGAACGTTTGTGAATGTCTGTTTAAATATAAATTAAATCGCTTTGTATTACAAAGCATGAAAATACGTCGAAATTTTGTAGAAACGTCTCGATGTTGTCCTTAGAAAGTATAATATTTATTTATATATAGTATTTAAATATAAATTAAAGCGCTTAAGCAGTTTGTTATAAATACAAATCATGAAAATGCGTCGAAATTTTGTAGAAGCCTTTCGACGTTGTCCTTAGAAAGTAGCCTAGGACGGAACTAGTTGCATATGATTCCATTTCTAATCTCGACCCGATTACTTCCTATACTATAACTTACCTATCGTTCACCTTAAAATGAAAACTTTCAAACGATTAAGTTCACTTTTATACATAATCTATGCTATATGCATAGATTATGTATAAAAGTGAACTTAAATTAATTAATTTATCTGGAATAATGTACAATATATTGCATAAGTTTTAATTTGAGGACAATTTCTGATGTATTTTACTGTATTATTGTATTTATTGTATACTAGTTTCCTTCCACGGCTTCGCTAGCGTATTGGGGAGGGGGTCTTTCTTGGGGTCTATGCTTGTTTCATACCAAATTTCATCAAAATCAGTTCACTAGTTTTTCCGTGAAAGCGTATCAGACAGATTTACTTTCGCATTTATAATATTAGTTTATATGAGGTAGGGCTTTGTGCAAGTTCGTCTGGGTACCACCCACTTATCATATATTCTACCGCAAAACAGTAGTACTTGGTATCGTTGTGTTCCGGTCTGAAGGGTAAGTGCGCCAGTGTAATTTCAGGCACAAGGAACATAACATCTTAATTCCTAATGTTGGTGGGGCTTTGGCGGTTTAAGCGATAGTTAACATTTCTTACAATGCCAATGCCTATGGGGGTTGGTGACCACTTACAATAACGTGGCGCAAATGCTCACCCGCCGTCCTATTGTATAAAAAAATGTTTATCTGTTTTTATTAAATAAGCCTCATACTGCACAGGATTATATAAATAACAGAAGAGATTGGAGTTATTGGTAAATGTAAAATGATAAAGTAATTAACGTTTGTTTTAAAGTGAAAACGTCAACATTTAATTTAATGGCTCACCTTTCTTTTGCCATTATGGTATCTACATACATATTTTAATGCTTTGTGAAATGACTTACTATAAATCTGTTTTATTGCGTATCGCTAACAAGACAAATTCTTAGTAAGTAACTTCTTGCGAGGTCGTATTTATCACTTGTGAATAAGATCACCAGGTGTTCGTATTTATCCGGACTGTTCGATTTTTTGTTTCGTTCTTATGATAATATTTAACTACAGTGTTATACAACTGCCGAGAAGCTGAGATGGCTTAGTGGTAAGAATGCGTAAATCTTAACTGATGTTCGTAGGCTTAAACCCGGGCAATCACTGAATTTTTATTTGCTTAATTTGTGTTTATAATCCATCTCGTGCTTGACGACGAAGGTAAACATCGTGAGGAGTAGCGTGGTGGAATAAGCTCCAAACCTTCTCCGTAAAGGAGAGCAGCCTTAGCCCAGCAGTGGGACATTCACAGTCTATTACTTTACTTTTACAAGTGCAAGTGATTTACAATTATGCTTTAAATCAAATCAAAATGTAATTTATTCAGGTTTAAATTAAATTTAAAGTTATCTCTGGTTCGGAAAGTAAATTCTACTAAGAAGAATCGGCAAGAATCTCTGTAGTCATTCCGACTATTTGGTTACATTGTTAAGTAAATACAATCGAATTATTATTGATACATGGAAATCAACAAATGCTAACGTCACACTTTTTTTAACAACTTATTTCCCTAAAAAACATTTATTTTTAAAATATCTGCACTAGCGTCTTGTACTTTGTTAGTTTTCTATCAGTTCGCTTTTTAATTCAACTCCGGTGAATCTACTTGTAATATTGATACAATGTAAATATAAGCAAATGTATTGCTTAGTGTAAACAGTTTGATAAACTGTTAGCGGGAACGCGTGCTTAATAGTACCATCATAAAAGCGCTTATTCTTTTTGACGAAATGGTTTTAGATACGTCGGAGTTATTAGTACTTGGGAAGTATAATATTAGTCTCGTACTGTCCGGTTTTGCATGTTATATCGTGAATATAATGCCATGATCTCGTAATTGCTTGGGAATAAAAACGAACAAACGAAATCAAAGTTCGCAATACGATCAAATTTGGTGCGTTAAGCGACTATATTAAATAAAAAATTCTAGCTTACATGTAGCGTAAATGGATGTAAGCTTAAGTTATAATATTAATAAACAAGTCGATTATGAACATTAACATTTCATGATTTGAATAATTAGATTTTATCAGCAGTCGTGCATCGCTACAATTTTTTTTTTTATATTATAGGTAGGCGGACGAGCATATGGGCCACCTGGTGGTAAGTGGTCACCAACGCTTTTGTATTGCCAGACATTGGCATTGTAAGAAATGTTAATTATCGCTTACATCGCCAATGCGCCATCAACCTTGGGATCTAAGATGTTATGTCCTTTGTGCCTGTAATAACACTGACTCACTCACTCTTCAAACCGGAACACAACAATACCAAGAACTGTTTTGCTATAGAATATCTGATGAGTGATGAGATATGCTTGCACATAGCCCTACCACCAGCAGAGTTCATTTCCTTTATCGTCTAGCATGAGATGAAATATAAACACAAATTATGCTTCAACATCCAGTGGCGCTTACCAGGGTTTGAACCCGTAATCATTGGTTTCATAAGTAAAGTAAGATTCATGTTTTGTAACTGGGTCATCCAGACTCATTGACGTGTTTAAAAGTTCAAATTTAGAACTCACATTTAAATATTGTTTTAACGTCGTAATGCTTATCAACCAGTTACGTGGAAGAGTCATTTTTGTACCACATCATTGACCTTTCGCCCTTTTATCTAGCCTTTATTAATCCCCTACAGGCATACGAAAGTCTAGGATTACAATGTAAGTACTATAATTTAGGTAATAACACACTATTATTCAGACATAAGTTGGTAAGGTCGTGAGAGAAACACATTGTATTTGTTTTTCACTTCATGTTTTATCATCATAATTTATTTTAACAAAATTATTGTAAAAAAATACTTTAATCGAGAAGGCTCTTATAATTTACTTTTGAATAGTACAGTACAGTAACAGCCTGTTAATGTCCCACTGCTGGGCTAAGGCCTCCTCTCCCTTTTGAGGAGAAGGTTTGGAGCTTATTCCACCACGCTGCTCCAATGCGGGTTGGTAGAATACACATGTGGCAGAATTTCAATGAAATTAGATACATGCAGGTTTCCTCACGATGTTTTCCTTCACCGTTAAGCACGAGATGAATTATAAACACAAATTAAGCACATGAAAATTCAGTGGTGCTTGCCCGGGTTTGAACCCACGATCATCGGTTAAGATTCACGCGTTCTTACCACTAGGCCATCTCGGCTTACTCACTTTTGAATAATCATTTGATATTTAATAAAATGTAAACCTAATCATATCGGTTCGGATCTAGATTCTACCAAGATTCGAATTAGATACACGAATTTATCACCCGCCAGAGTATATACTGAGTATAGCGTTAAGATCACATAATAATATATATGTTTCATATGTAAAGAGTATTTTTAATTTTATTTTTTGTTCAAATACTTTCCTTTTAAGGAAAAGCTGATTCCAAAACACCGATACGGGTCATGCAAGTTTCGTGACATAGTTTTTCATTATCGCCAATCACGATATGGAATAAATTTTCATTCAATTCGATTTGTTTGTTTTATCACAAGAAAACCGCATTAAAATAGATGATTATTGTACATTGTTTTTTATTAAAACGCGTAATATATGAAACGGCTCAGTGATTATTGTCTTTTAATGTCATATCCAGAGAAAACACTTACTAATGTTTATATCGTTGCTATGTTGAAAGTGAATGATTTCGTTTTCGCCTTGTACGTTCAGTGTCCGCTTAACGGAAATACTTTCTCAGATACATTTATTTAACTGCATAATGTGTTATATAAAAGTACCTCGTTGGGCTAGAAGATAGCATAGAAGGCCGCAGGCCGCATCTTCAGGCCAGTAAAAAGTTACCGAATTTTTCTGTCATAATCTCTGCAGCGGCTCGGAGCCTGAAAGTTGGACGTGCTCAGTTATGTGGCGCAAGAAGCACGTACTGCCTTTGGTCCTACGGCTGAACTCCTTTCGAAAGTCAGTGAGATTTGTCATCTAAATGGATTATAAGTGTGAGAGAATAAACTATAATAAATATTTTTTTATATTTGATACAATTTTATCTATCTTAATATATTTTAATATTAAGATAATATATTCCGCGTCAAATAAAATAAATAAGTTTACTCAATATTTCATTCGACATATATATGTTGAATTTTTTATATGACAAATGTATAAATCGATATAACCGAAAGCGGTTGGTCTGTTTCTGAATAGCTAATCAACGAATCGATTAATTACATGCATATAATTATGCAGTGAAAACCCTTTCAAAAGACATAAGGCCGTAAGGTAATTGACCCAGTTCTACTAACAGGAATATCCAATGCTAGTAAGTTAATAATAATAAAATTGAAAAGATTCATACAAATAAATAGATGACAATGAAACTCCTATTATTTGGCTATCGTAAATGAAATCACGAGCTCAGAAATATAATGATACATAAGAAAATAATAATAATAATACATTTATTTACGAGAATGTTTGTGTTTGTGTGCGAGAGTGTCGATAACTTATTTATATAAGCAGATACGACAAGATTATAGGAGCCGAAGTGGTCCAGTTCTTACATAACGTGAATTTCAACCGAAGATTACCTGCAAAACCGAAGCAAACCGTGAAGAAACCTGCATGTTTCGGATGAAACCCGCATTGGAACAGCGTGGTGGAATAAGCTCTAAACCTACAGTTCAAGTGGAAGTCGTACATTAGATGAAATAAATAATCATAAAATTATAATTAATGGGTTTTACACATACTATTTTATTAAGGGTATCTTATTACTGTTATTTTTACTCTGTCTGCTATTTTTACTGGTGGTAGAGCTTTGTGCAAGCTCGTCTGGGTAGATACAACCCACTCATCAGATATTCTACCGCAAAACCGCAATACTTGGTATTGTTGTGTTCCGGTTTGAAGGGCGACTGATCCAGTGTAATTACAGGCACAAGGGACATAACATCTTAGTTCCCAAGGTTGGTGGCGCATTGGCGATGTAAGCGATGGTCAACATTAATTACAATGCCAATATAAACTAAATAGGCGTTGGTGACAGCTTAACATTATGTGGCCCAGATGCTCGTTCGCCTACCCAGACTAAAAAAAAATTATAGTTTAGGACTAAGCCTTGCAAGTTAGCAACTATAAAAATGCAGCAATTAAATTATAAATTATAATAATAATAATTTTAAACACACAAACATAAACATAAGATGACATACAGATTACAAACTGTTAAGCTTATGTACTAAGGCATAACTTTAACATTTTTGTTTTGCTTTTATTTTATTCGGTGATTGGAACTTACTATCCTTCTTAGCAAAATTATATATGATACGATCAAATGTAAAAATCATGACTGCGTGGAATGCTTAGAGATGAATTGAATAGCAATATTGATACTTTTCGGTACATTGATGAGTATCGGTGAATATAATTGTATGGTGACAATTGCTATTTCGCTGACACGTGACAAATGAAGCGCTTCAGTGGCGCTTGTACGGATTTGAACCCACATTCTTCGGTTGAAGTTCATGTGTTCTAACCACAGCGGCATTTCGGCTTATCAGTATTTTTTTAAATATTAATGTGGCTTTGTACGCAGGGCATTAGCACTGTATATGAATCATAACAATTGTAAATACTTCGTCTATGAACGAAGTCGTGAAGCTAGGATTGTATTGCTATAAATGTATAATAATAATGTCCTCCAGACCGGTTTCGTCCAAGGCGGCCAACCTCAAGAGAGCAATTAGCCAACTGCGCAGGAGATATTACAGTGCACAAGTGTGAGCGCAAACACAAGCGCACTCTCTATTCTCTAACTCTCATAATCCGATGGGACGGCAATCCGACACGACTGGAAAGTGTTCAGGCGCAGGACCAACGGCTTTACGTGCTTTCCGAGGCATGGGAGTGTACCCACTTCCAACTTCCAGACTCCGGGCTGCTACTGCTCTGACAGAAAAACCCAATAACTTTTTATTGGCCCGACCTGGGAATTGAACCCAGGACCACCGGGTCTGCGGCCTTACATCAAGCCACTAGACCAACGACGCAGTCAGGTATATAAACCGGGTCGGTACATGACACACGTACATACACGTTCTAGATTATAGCCATTACGATTAAGATCGGACGCACCGGGTTGGAACACGAGTTTATTTAATCTCCTACACACTGTATGCAATATTCTGTGAAAATAAATTCGAAACTCACCGCAGAAAAAGGTCATTAAATGTCAGAAGGTGATATGCGACATTGACCATAATAATTATCACACTTCAAGAATACACGCATCAAAATAGTATATCATCATAATTGGATCCGTTCTTATAGAATTTACCTAAAGTAAATAATACTGTTTGAAAAAATATATTCGGCTTCGAATTGTAGATTATATTATATTATTAGGTATATATAAAGTTTTGCTTGAACACTTCATTTAAAAAAAACAATTACAGTTATAATTCAAACATTATTTGATTTGTTTTTTATTTAAAATATATATATATTATATATTATAAATAATATATATATATATATATATATATATATGTATATATATAAATAAAATGTTTTTATTTTTGCTAGGATTATCTTAAAGAAACTTTAAGTGAATATTTACCATTATCACAATCTGTACTTTAGTAATGATCTGACAATACAATTTCGTTATTGGGACGCATATTTAAGATACTGACCTCTATCGATTGTTACAAATCTAAGGTCGATTGAAATATCAGATTAAAGATAAAGTCTTCAATGCAGTTCTTAACTCTTTTCATTTACAAATATATATGTAGTTTGTGAAACGACGATGTTTTACAATCCCTTTTAATTTTCAATTACTAATTTTATTATCTAATTTCTCTAAAAAGGTGGAATTAATTTTGTTTACACAATTTTTGATAAAACTTTTTCTTATAAAATAGGAAGGTCAAGTTTGACTCCTGATGGGACGTCACCACTGACCATAGACATTGGCGCCGTATCAAATATTACCCATTATTTCGCCAATGCGCCAACAACCACGGGGATAAGATATTGATGATTGATAACAGGCGTAGTAACACTGACTTCCCTTCAAACCCGAAAATAACAATTCTAAGTAAAATATCTGATGAGTGTTATCTAACAAGACGGGCTTGCACAAAGTCCAACCACCAAGTTAACATAAAAAAGGCTTCTACCCAGTGAAAGGACATTTATGGACCGTGTAATGCCAATTATAGCGTTTTCATTTAATTCGCAGTTCATTTATCTCCAGTGCAGTTAATTAATAACCAATTAATTCTTTATTTTATAACATTTATGAGTTCATAATTGAGACGTTTATTACTTGATTAAAGGCTTTATTACACAGTTTTAATATCGTTAATTAATTAAAACTGATTTGCTTTCCCTGAACTGGTGAAGGTTTAATACTAGTGACTTTTACGTAAATCTTAGTTTAGTATTTCTCGCATACATTAAAAGAAGGCGTATAAAATTGTACATTTAAGTGTAAATTAGGAAGTCGAATTTAAAAAAAAAAGTTCTATTACTATTTTTTATTTTATATAGGTAGGCTGTCTGGCAAATGAGACACCCGATTGAAAGCGATCTCCACCGCCACTCGAAATTGGCATTGTTTATGCCCAATGCGCCATCAACCTTGCAGTTATAATAGCTCTAACACTACACACCGGAACACAACAAATCATTTATTTATTTATTTTGAACAAATTATACATATCATAAACAATATATATGATAGTTACTACAATAGTATAATACTGTGTCGTAGCTACTAAAAACAAGTATTGCTGTATAAATGTGTGGTAGCTACCCAAATGACCACAAAGCCCTACCACCAGAAACGTATGTTTTAAAACTATATAATGGTATGTTCTCTGTGTTTTAAGCACAATTAGAACATTTTAGCGATTAAAAAAAAGAAGGTCTTAATGGTGATTTAATTAGCGATATCTCTGCATTTTGCCATAAGTTAGATAATTATTTTTTATATTGAATAAATTATGCCTCAAGGATGTTTACATGTTAATGAAAATAAAAACATTTTTATTATCATAAAGTGAAATAGGAATAGAAAACTGATAGATTTATCACTTGGGTGAATTTTTCGAAATTTTTGACCGTTTTTACATAGATTTTAATTATTCTATAATTTATTATAGTTTGAGAATAATCATCTATTTAAATTTAAAGAAAATATTCCATGTGTTAAACAGGTATATGAAAATATCTCTTACATAAAAAAAACTCCAATTTATATATATTTATCTATATTTGATAGGAATTAATCAAACGCTTATAAATATTAGCCGAGATGGCCTAATGGTAAGAACGCGTGAATCTTAACCGATGATCGTGGGTTCAAGCCCGGGCAAGCACCAGTGAATTTTCATGTGCTTAATTTGTGTTTATAATTCATCTCGTGCTTAACGGTGAAGGAAAACATCGTGACGAAACCTGCATGTGTGTTATTTTATTGAAATTCTGCCACATGTGTATTCTACCAACCCGCATTGGAGCAGCGTGGTGGAATAAGCTCCAAACCTTCTCCTCAAAAGGGAGAGGAGGCCTTAGCCCAGCAGTGGGACATTAACAGGCTCTTACTGTTACTGTTATAAATATTATCTAAAAGGTAAACATTAATTTCCAATTCCAATGACACTCAATTGTTTTTTTTAATGATATACCAATGAAAGGTGTGCTAATGAATCAATAACTTTGAATAGTATCTACATTGAAAGCCAATGCTAAATGCGCTTTTAACTGTCACACATAACTAATTACTAGCAGATTAGATTAGCGCATGTTGTTTAGAATGCCGAGATGGCCCAGTGGTAAGAACGCGTGAATCTTAACCGATGATCGTGGGATCAAACCCGGGCAAGGACAATTGAATTTTCATGTGATTTATTTATCTCGTGCTTTACGGTGAAGGAAAAACATCGCGAGGAAACCTGCATGTATCTGATTTCACCGAAATTCTGCCACATGTGTATTCCACCAACACGCATTGGAGCTGCGAGGTGGAATAAGCTCCAAACCCTCTCCTCAAAAAGGGAGAGGCCTTACCCCAGCAGTGGGACATTCATAAGCTGTTACAAATTATGTTTAGTGGACAATATTTTTTTTATAGAGTAGGAAAGCGGACGAGCATATGGACCACCTGATGGTAAGTGGTCACCAACGCCCTTAGACATTGGCATTGTAAGAAATTTCAACCATCGCTTACATAGCCAATGCGCCACCAACCTTGGGAACTAAGATTTTATGTCCCGTGTGCCTGTAATTACACTGGCTCACTCACCCATCAAACCGGAACACAACAATATCAAGTACTGTACATGCGGTAGAATATCTGAGGAGTGAGTGGTACCTACCCAGACTTGCTTGCACAAAGCCCTACCACCAGTAAGTAGAATTCATATTGACGTATAAAAAATATCATAAGACAATAATAATTAATCTATTATGTCCAATTATGTTAATATACATTACAATATACTTTAATGACGTTGGCGTTTTATTTTGCAAATTTAGTCAATATTATTTTTCAATTTAATTCGTTTTTTACGGTGCAGAGGCCATAGTGCCAGCGTCTTAGGTACAATGTTATATGTTTACAATATATAGTGTATATTTTTGCTATAAATTTGTTGTGTATTTTTTATTTTCTTATTTAATATATTATAAAAATGACTGTATATAGTTTCGAAAATAATAAAAATTTAAATATATTTATATCATTTAAAAAAAAAACGTAGTTTTAATATTTTAATGAAATAGACTTCTAATTTTAAAATTAAATAAATTTGAATAATTTTAATTTTTTTATTTTATGGTTCAATTGTAACTACACATATTTGCAAAAAACATAAGCTATTATATATATACAACATAAATTTATATTGGAATTCTTAATTCAAAATTTAATAATATATTTTGTATATTAAACTTGGAACAAACGGTTTATTCTTATTTTAATATTTTTTAATTTTAATAATTATCAAAGAATAAAAGAGATTAAGAATATAAGTAAGATAACTCGGAACGAAATAAATGAAAATGTACTTACAATTAAATATTTCACCAAACATCCATTAGAAAAAATATTCCAAAGGCACTAATTATGGAATAATATTTAACAAAATACTAGCACTTTTAATTTAAAAAAAAATGTCAAAATACGTCCACTCCTAGCTGCTTTCAACAGCACAGTACCAGCGTCTCGCCGAGTAACGTACAACACGATTTATTTAAGCGAAACTGTACTTTAACCATTTGGTATAAAGGTCACGAGTTATGGGAAAATGATGGTAAAAGTGATTTGATCGTTCCTTGTTTTTGGGTGTCGGCAATTTCATAGTGGTTAGTTGTGTTGACGACTTACTACCGGTGAAGGATTTGCTCTTAATTTAATCAAAAAAATCTAAGACTTTTAAACTATACCAAGCGACATTACAGCTCGATTATCAAATTGTGATCTGCTTTATTTTGAACATTATCAATTAAAAAAATATATCATAATGCAATATTATACTTCTATCTATAAATGAGGAGACGTAACTTACGTAATGCCTAACTGAAAAATCTATTAGGCATACATAAATATATAAGATATGCAAAGCGTTTCGGTGAGGGTATTCGTTTATAATATTATTGTATAAGGTGAAATTACAATTAATTTCACCCGCTTTAAATTTACTTGACAATCGTGAATTTCATTTTCTTGTTATTTACGTATGTTGATTCAATTTTTTCAAATTCAAACTTTCAAACTAAACAATATATGAGTTAATACAAAGATAGACAACCACGAAATTTTATAAAAATGTAATAATATAAATATGAAAATTATATCTTAGCACATTTGCAGTTGAAACCGAAAGTGGAGTAAAATTATTAATTCGACATATTACAACTATCGTTGACAAGAGCCAAGGTTTAGTTATCACATAGAATGCCGCTTATATTTTCTATAAGTCTCTAACTGTCATTTTGTCTACTTCACACTGTATTCTTGTAATATCATTTGAAATGCAGATCACTTGTGACGTAGAACGGTAACTGTTGGAAAACGCGACAACGCATTTGATTAGGTTTAAGCTAGTGTCACATTGTAGGACACGCAATTTTATTTCAATATTTATATGCGTATTCTGTGTTATTTATGTGTTTTTACATGTAATATTGACAAGCATAAAATGTCCCAATGCTGTTAAAAAGCCTTCTAAGAGGTTTGGATGTTATCTCACTACGATGTTCCGATGTGGGTTGGTGGATACACATGCGACAGACTTTTATTCGACACAAGCTGTTTTCGTGGTATTTTCCTGTACTTCGTCAATTAGATAGGTAAATAGAATATTTAGAAAAAATATATTTAAATGTCACAAATACCTTACGGCTGGGCAAATGCCTTCTATCCTCTTACTTTGCCTCACGCTGCTTCTTAACGGGTTGAAGGAAACAAATGTTACAGAATTTCATGCTCACGATGGTTTCCTTGCATGTACAAGATTCTCAAAAGGCTTTTATATCTCCGCTTACCTTGAATTCAGTGTAATTTTAGTGTGATGGTGTCGTAAAGTTTGGTGTGTATCGGTCTTAAAGTTTCGATTCCATTGTTAGCATTATTAAACGAGGTGAGAAAGTAAAGGCGGAGACGTGTGAATATTACCGATTGTTTGGTAATTTTATTGCCTGATTACCTACCGACTAAAATTATTATTAACTATGAGTTTCTTATCAACATCAAGATATTTGAGTTGAAGTAACGGCTACTAGTCCCGATTCCACCGCATATGACTGACCAATTTTTAAAAAAAACCCAAAGTAGAAATATGTTGTTGTGGTTAGACAATAATTTTAGATAATAGATTTTTAAAAGCGAATAATTAAAATTGACGACTATGTAATATGATGCCCGGAAAACCGTCGTTGCCGGATACCGACCATGCACTCGGTTAACTTCTGCTTGATCCCAGTTCGTCAGACCAAATCGGCGGTGGCAGGCCAACCGAGGAACACTCTATAGATCCGTATCGAAGGTAAAGGGAGGCACTCGTGACATTAGATACGGGCTACTTCCACGAGCGAATTTTGCCCAGTACCGTACAGTATGTTACTTAATCTTTATCGAGTACATTAAGGAGTTCGTTTTAGGATCCCAATAAGAATTACTTAATAATTAATAGCCCGACCACTAACTTTAACCTGGGGATCTTTAGCCTTATAAACTAGCCGCTAAACAATTAAGGCCAGTTACATGTATAATAAGTGTAGGAAAAAATACGAACATTTTCTAAAAAGACGCTTCAAGTCTGATTTCTCGATAGATAACTAAAGACTCACGTAGCTTGTCATTATTCATTCAAGAAAATTGACATTACAGGACGCGGTCTGAATATAATTTAACTCAACTTTCTAAGTTTCATTAGTTTTGCTTCTGTTTTAGTGTTCCGTATTATTTTCAAGTAAACGATTTGGATTAACAATATATAATATATAAAATTGCTGTTTTGCGGTAGAATATCTGATGAGTGGGTGGTACCTACCCAGACGAGCTTGCACAAAGCCCTACCACCAGTAACTTATATGTAATATATGTAATACTGGCGTTTGTGGTTTTAATTTAAACATTATACAGTTCAATAACTGGGCGTAGGCCTTTGGTAATGTTTGCGTCAACAACGTATAATTTTTACAAGATCCAACCGGGCAAGTACCACTGAATTTTCATATGCTTAATTTGTGTTTATAATTCATCTCATGCTAGATGGTAAAGGAAAACATCGTGTTGAAACCTGAATGTCAAATGTTACTTTAATTCTGCCTCATGTGTATCCCACAATATGGAGGATGGAATAAGCGCAAAACCTTCTACTCAAAAAAGGAAACTTGGTAATGCTTGCGTCAAAAAACGTAAAATGATTACAATATATTACAATAAATCAATGAATATTTTTATGATAAAATTTACATTTGTGATCTATAAATATAATAAGGCAACACTCAGAAACCATGTATACAATGAAATAATTTATCGGAAACGTGTGAGGGCAATGGAAAAAGAATAACAGAACAGGATTTTTGTGTCTGTCTGTCTATGTAATCTTCGAAATTACGGAACGGTTTTTCTTGCTATAAATACGGAATTCTAAGCATGTATATACCACGTTCTTACACTTTTGACCCTTTTGACAAGATCAGAAAAGATCGCAGCATAAAAAAATTACGATTAGCGAAAGCTTACATGTGCTTTTTCTACTGTGCTATTTCATGAAACTCTCGCAAATATCATCGTTTTTATTTTCGATAATGATGTTATCAGATAGGTCTTTTCTTCGTCGTCGTGACACTTGTCAGAGCGGTCATTGTCGCCATGAAGTATAACCGATGATCGTGGATCCAAACCCGGGCAAGCACCACTGAATTTTCATGTGCTTAATTTGTGTTTACAATTCATCTCGTGCTTGACGGTGAAGGAAAACATCGTGAAGAAACCTGCATGTGTCTAATTTAATTGAAATTATGCCACGTGTGTATTCTACGAACCCGCATTGGAGCAGCGTGGTGGAATAAGCTCCAAACCTACTCCTCAAATATTTAAAAGCTGTTACTGTACTGTAACTATGTATTATATCCTGTGCCTAGCAGAGATATATTTACAGACAGTTACTTTTCCTCCAGCAGAGATTTATTCTGCTTAAACCCCATTATAATGATGATTAATCAAAATAAATCTTAAGTAATTGTAAAATAAAGTCGCTTTTAATCTTCGCATTAGCATATTCATGAAAGCATATAAAACACTACTAAAATTAATAACATTAAAAGTATAAATATTTAATATTTTTGATCGGTAAGCACCTACTTTAAAAGTTCATTTATTCATATTTGTAAAACTCTTTACAAGTACAATAGGTACTTTAAAATAATTCAATCATCAACATTTCAGCTATAGAGTCTAGTCAAATGTAAAAAGCCTAACAAAAACTGGACAGTTTCCGTCTAATTCATTCAAAGTCAGACAATTGTCCGTCTTATTTGCCCTATAATATAAATAATGATCCAAAAAGGTTAACTGTGACTGTGTTAGGGTTGCTAGGCTTTATTCGCCTAGCAACACTAGTTTGGTTTGATACTGAATAGTGATTAAACCATAATATGTGTTTGTATCCTATTGTATCATGTATGTACTTAAACGAACGTCTTATATCTTTCTTATAGTCTAGCCTTCCGTAAGCCAGTAGTATTTAGCTAGTATAGAGTTCAATTGTACATTTAGTATGTATATTATATGTAATATACATATTATATTTATAGGAGCCAACTTGAATATTATAAATATATTTCGATTCATTCTCTTGGATCTCTCTAGCGTTAAAAATGATAACTACGTTAGAAACAAACTACATTCATTAAACAACACAGACGCGGAGACGTAGTTCTACAAGTAAAACACAGATGGCGTTGTAACTACTACTACTCTGTGACACTGATAACTGTTTCAAATATTTTTTTTATTATTAAATATAAAGTAGCTAAAAAACTGCAATCAGATATTAAAATCTATATGAATATTTATTGTTTCAATTTGATTTTTAAGATTAATGCCGCTGACATTCATAGTTTACGTTTATCGAACTTCGAACCGTATTAGTACAAAATATTCCATTTTGAAACGCAACTAGCTGACCCGTGCCCACTTCGTTGGGCGGTAAACATATTTACTTGTGATGGATTGGCCGAACATTAATAAAATTGTCTCGCGTATTTGATATTTTAAATAATCTCTTATTAATATCTATGCAACGAAAAAACAAAATGTAAAAAATAAATTATATCTAAATAAAATTTCCTTGGTAATAAAGCAATTTATTTTTAAATAGATTGACGTGTTGTATACGAAAAAACCGTCTAATAGAAATATCACTTAATAGATTACAACACGGTCGCGGTTCTATACCTATGTCGTATTATCTTTTTAACCATTGGTCCAAAATTATATGCACTAAAAGTGAAAAGCCTTTTATTTTAAGCACTTGAAACAATAAGGTTACTTATTTTGATAAGAATTCATAATTGTTGATAATATGACCAATAAACATATAGCCTAAAGATTTAAATTATTTTTTTAATATAAAAAATTACTTATTGTGACTTAAACATAAAAGTTAGACATGCTGTCGCTGACTTTTATGTAGGCATTATCAAGCTTTACAATTTTTCTCTTGAACTTAATCATGTATCTCTCATCGTTAAGGCAGCGTTCGTAAGAAACATTTTCGCTCGACCGTTTTTTTCCGACTTACTTTGTAAATCCCACTACCACGAAAAAGTCTTTTCATTTTTCGGGTTAATATATAGCCTATGACACTCACAAATGATGTAGCTTTCTATTGGTAAAAGTATTTTCAAAATCGGTTCAGTAGTTCCATACAACCTCACAAACTTTACCTCTTCATAATATTAGTGTAGATAAAATTATCGTCAAATTTCGACCAATGGGCGACGAATATTATACACACTATAATTTGATGTAACTTTTCGCTTTGGCTGTTCTCATAAAACATATTATCTTTTTCTTCACACTTCGCATTCACCAATCACGCGTGTTCTATCTTCAAGTAATCATAAGTGTTCGCACATCAAACTTTTATCACGTCTTGGGGTTTGAAGGAATTATGTTTGCGAAAACAAAAACCCTTCGATCTATATTGTTTTGTAGCTCGACGATAAGTGGATTATGGTTTTAGCTGAATCGTTATTATATATTTTACTTTATTCTATATTTAAATGAAAACGTTGCTATGTTTTTTTTTTTATTTTTAAAGTTTTGGTTATACATTAACGAATAAGAACGATTACAAATTACGAACATATTACTCAACTCAAGATTAAATGATTGATAAAAAAGCGTGGAGTTAGTTGATTTGTTGATTGTTTTGAGCAGGATTAACTCCTAAGTTTCTCTTCGATTCTTCTCGGTTGAGTCATTCCGAAGAGACTACTTTCCCGGGATAGAAAACTTTAATATATTTTTTTCAATAAATTAGGTTTATTATACTATACATGATTGAATAAATGAAAGAAAAACTAGTACCTTCAGAAAGTTGCCCGGGCCTAGCGTTAGACTGCGGGATGTTGTGCTCTGTTCGAGGCTCATCGGAGCTCTCCTTAGGGGATATTCTGTCTTCAAGCCCATCACGGCTTTTCTGTGTTATTTACAAATTAGGTGCTTAATTTTTTCATAAGTTTTACATTTAGGCTTAACTTAATTTGTTAAATCAATTATTGTATGTGTATTTTTTTATTATTGTTACTTACGTAATATATTGCCAATAAACTTTTTTTCTTTCTTTATAAGCGTTGTCATCTAGTTAAGTATGAAAATGAAGCATAAGCAATTCCCATACATGATAATTCCGAGAATTGCAATGGGTGAGAACACGCCACGTAACGTATACACGTATAGCACTACTGTATTTTATCAATATTAAACGTTACGGAAAGCGGATGGAAAAACTTGATAACATCGGGCGTTCAATTAGCGAAATTGGCCTGTCAACTCATCATTCTATCGATACCGTGAATTATATCAGCGATCAACTAAATTTGATGATTTTTCATTAAGTCAAATTGAACTCCGATCTTTTTATAAACAACGATGAATGAAAGAGTCATATTTTAAGTGCACAAATCCCAATTATATTGGCTAAAGAAATGTGTTGTATGAGGTCTGTTTAGCAATGAATTAATTTGAATACTTATAAGATAATTTTTTATGTAGCTTAAGATACGATGGGCTTGACATGCCTTAAGGACGAAAAACTCTTAATAAAATAAATTAAAAAAAGTGTACAAATGACATTTATATACATATATACTAGCTGCCCGGCTCGATTTCTTACGGGTAAAATTTTGTACAGTTGCCCCTTATATTTACAATTATAGGTATCGCAAAAAAGTATCCCACCACGCTGCTCCAATTGGGATCGGTTACTTTACATGTTAAAGATTTTCTTTTACCACCAACCACAAAATCATGTTACTCAAAAGGATTTTAACCCGCAATTTTCCTTTAACATCCACCTGTTCTAACCACTAAGCTAATTAGTAATAATCGGACGAGCATATGGGCCACCGGATGGTTAGTGGTCACCAACGCCCATAGACATCGGCATTGTAAGAAATGTTATTGCATACATCGCCAATGCGCCACCAACCTTGGGCACTAAGATGTTATGTCCCTTGTGCCTGTAATTACACCGGCTCAATCACTTTTCCGGAACACAAAAGTACCAAGTATTGCTGTTTTGCGGTAAAATATCTGATGAGTGGATGGTACCTACCCAGACGAGCTAGCACAAAGCCCTACCACCAGAAATTGACATACGTCCAGTAAATTAATATACATCTTTAAACAGATCAAAGGCTTGCTATTAGAGAGAAGTGATATAATCCTTTGGGATCTCAGGCTTTCATTACCGACTAGAATTCGAACACAAACATTTCAAAGTTATATACGATATAATTTAATTATTTATTCATATTAATTGTTAAATTAAATATGCAATGTTAATTATTAAATGCCTTATAAACATTGTTTAGTTAAGCACTGCTGTCTTCTTCTTTCGAATGTCAAATCAATAATGAAAAAAGAGAGCAAAAAGCTTAATTAAACAGCTGCTAAGCAACGTTTGTGAGTGAGGTTGATAGTTTTAAATGGTTCTGATATTTAAAAAGATTATAACACTACCCTGCTTTTCTATGGATTGGATTTACGTGAGTTAGATCTTTTCATATGTATGGATTGTGCGTATCGATTTTAACACATGAATCTGCGACCTGATATATAAACAAAATAAAACTACAAAGCCTATGAACGTTCTATAACTACAAACTAAAATAGTAAAAAAAGTCTCAATAACAATTGAAATGAGTCCAGAAACGTTTAAGATTAAACTAGTCAAAAAATAATTCACGCAGAGGAACCTTTATACAATTATTATCTATACTATCGATCGCGTATATACGCGAAATACCACCAGCGACCTACTGGTGGTAGAGCTTTGTGCAAGCTAGTCTGGGTAGGTACCACCCACTCATCAGATATTCTACCGCAAAACAGCAGTACTTGGTATTGTTGTGTTCCGGTTTGAAGGGTGAGTGAGCCAGTGTAATTACAGGCACAAGGGACATAACATCTTAGTTCCCAAGGTTGGTGACGCATTGCTGATGTAAGCGATGGTTAACATTTCTTACAATGCCAATGTCTAAGGGCGTTTGGTTACCACTTACCATCAGGTGGCCCATATGCTCGTCCGCCTTCCTATTCTATATAAAAAAAAAGAAATACTACTCATCATGAGATCTCCCTAAACTGTCCATCCGATTGACTCGATATTTAACACAGTTAATAATAATAATAATATAAAAATATTAATATCCTGGGACATGATTCACACACGACCATCTGATCCCAAACTAAGCAGAGCTTGTACTTTGGAAACCAGACAACTGATATACTACATATAATAGTTTTCTTTTTGTAAATTCATACTTATATAGATAATTACACCCAGACTCAGGACAAACAGACATGTTCATGCACACAAATGTCTGTCCTGGGTGGGAATCGAACCCACAACCTTCCGTGAAAGGCAAGTGGCTACCAACAACGCCAACCGGCTTACTTCTTCTCCGACGAAGAAGCTCATTAAGAACCGATTTTACATTATTTTTCTTCTCTACACGTGCGAAGCCGAAGCATTTAACTAGTATATACAAATAATTATGAGATGGAGAGTATCATTCAAATGTATTTATTTAGGAAAACTTTACAATGAAGCGTTTCTGAAGTGTCAATATTTCAACTCTACCACCGTTTTGGAAAGCAGCCTCTAGCGAAATGAATCGGTAAGAAACTCGCTTAGTTTCTCTTTTAAAATAAATCACATTTCAAATGTGATTAATATACGCAATTATTATTCCTGATCAATACTGCGTTGGAAGCCGACATTGAATCCAAAAAGTATAAAGTAATTTTTATCTAAAAGTAGTTGAATAATAATAATAAATATCTTTATTGCACACAAAGAATTAAATAAAACAGAAAAAATTAAGAATGAAATAAAAAAAGAAATGAATATAAATCATCCGTCTTATTACTGACAACCCTGCCTTAATATTCTGTATGTAATGCAAGTGCATTAAATATAAACATATAAAAACAAATATATAACAAGCAATTAAATTATATAATATTAGAATACTAAAAACTTCCAAATTAAAATCTTGATTCAAAATGTTAGATCGTCAAATGTCTAAAAGCGATTCTCAAGTAAGCTCTTTTTTGAAATTTTAAATTTTTTTAATTAATTAACTGTAAACATTTATTTCAATATTAACCGACATTAATAAATTACATATTAGGATGCAATTCAAATAATCATAGGTAAGAACTATTCCTATTCCTCACACAAAGAGTTAATAAAATAAAATATGTGAATTGAAAAATGCTTGGACATTTTCCTTATGAATGCCTTAATAAGTGCACTCAAAAGTAAATATATATATGGCTGCATCAGTTTTGATCCTCGCTCCATGCTCAAGTGGCATCTACTATCTACCGAGCATAACCGCTTTCAATATAAAAAACCACGCATATTTGAACCAAACCAACATTACAGAAGTTTCAAAACTGCATTTACTGAAAGCCTTTGAAAACTACACAACTATTCATCGATTCACCGCGATGTATGCTTGTGATATTATCGAATTTAAGCCTTAAAACTTCGTTTATAAAGTTTCAATTCAATTACAGCGTTTGAGATAGGGAAGCGTGAGTGATTTATGATTTTGATACGCTAAATTGAACTTTATTACTGAGAAGTTAAGATGTATAATTTTGAGGGAAGGAAACGCATTGCCACGTCTCGAATGAGTCTGTATTCGCTCTCGAATAATCGATATCTGACGTCTGGCCTCCCCTTTGTACAATCGCTAATAAATATCTACTTACCTTAAAAAAATACAAATTATTTTACTACGTTTGAATTCCTACTTCTATTACGTGAAATAAATGTTGCTACTTCTAAATAAAGGCATTATTCTCGGTCGTTTCAAGTTGTATTCATAAGTGAGAAAGTTTTGTTATATTTAGCCGTTAAGTTCAATAATATATTGCATAGATGAGAATAAATATTTCCAAATATTCTCGACAGAAGTATATAGTAATACTGTAGATTTACGGCTATGTGCTTGTTATATAATATGTTTGTAATAGTAATGTTAGTCTAGCTATGATAGCATGACCGACTAAATCAACAGACTATGAAATTTGTCACCGCTATGCTATTCTATGATATGCAATACAGTTACACTCTGAACTTTTAATTTGAATATTCAAATTATCATTCGATTATTTTACATTTCAATAAAATTGTGTAAACGATTGTACTTCTCTCTGTTAACGTGAAGTTCCCTTGTAGTTTATTCGCGCAAAAAATATAAATTAATTTGATTATTCCACCATTTTCCAATGAAACTCCAGCTTCAGTCGGAAGAGTATAAAGACGAAAAAAGTATCTAAAGTGTCTAAATCTGTATTATAAGATTAATAATGTGAAGATGTGTAAAATAAATATATTAGTCTCGATTGGATATTACTTTATAAACTGAGATGGCCCAGTGGTTAGAACGCGTGAACGCTTAACCGATGATTGTGGGTTCAAACCCGGGCATGCACCACTGAATATTCATGTGCTTAATATGTATTTATAATTCATCTCGTGCTTGACGGTGAAGGAAAACATCGTGAGCCTGCATGTGTATAATTTCACTGAAGTTCTGCCTCTTCACATGTGTATTCGACCAACCCGCATTGGAGCAGCGTGATGGAATAAGCTCTAAACCTTCTCCTCGAAAAGGCCTGCTTAGCCCAACAATAAGACATTCACAGGCTGTTACTGTACTGGATATTACTCTAATAGAAATGTTAATCCGCTTGCGTTTTTCTATAATTATATAACGCGAATTGACTTCAATCCAATGGTAAGTTTACGTTATAAATGCGAGATATTAAACAAAGATTGTAACAAAATTTAACCGGTTAAATAACTTGCACGCATATTATGGTCAAAATACTTATTTAAATTTTTCTAGGACCTTGGGATCTGCAGCCTTATATCTAGCCACTAAGCGAACGAGACATTAAAAATTAAACAATTATAATAATATGTTATATACAGTGTGCTTATAAGTTACCTGAATCATTGAATTCAACAATTAACCGAACAGCTTAAAGTATTTCTACTTATAATAAATGTGTTGAATGTTGGCAATGTAATTACAATATTCTTATGCTGGTACTCCGAAACTTTATTGTCTTTGGTTTTTTTTTGGTTTTTTTTTTTCTGTAGTTATGGCTGGCTGTATATTGTAATCTCATAGGTTGAAAATAAAAAGCCATTTATTTCTTCAAATAAACTGTGGTCATTTTTTTTTCTAGATGATGTTCCATAAGGCTACGTTTAAAAAAAAAATTAATTCATTCAATTCAATTTTCTTATGTTTGAAACAATATCAAATCAGCTAGTATGATTAAGCTTCGAATTACATTAATAATAATAATAATAATAATAATATCCTGGGACATTTTTCACACACGGCCATCTGATCCCAAATTAAGCTTGTATAAAGCTTGTGCTATGGAAACCAGACAACTGATATACTACATATACTACTTTTTTTTTTGTAAATACATACTTATATAGATAATTACACCCAGACTCAGGACAAACAGACATGTTCATGCACACAAATGTCTGTCCTGGGTGGGAATCGAACCCACAACCTTCGGCGTGAAAGGCAAGTGTTCTACCAACCACGCCAACCGGCTCGTAACATTATTTATATACAACGAACATTAACAAAATGAGTATAGAAGATACTATTGACATTATCCCCTTTTTTAGCGTCGAGTGAATGTAAATTGCTATTAGCTAGTCCGACGGTCCATCCACGAGCATGCTTGTTAAACACGATAATCCTTTGCCAGCTATTGGCACACTTGATATAATACAATATTCAGTCGAGCGTTATAATCAAATCGTCCGGCATCCGTTTTGATGAATTGAAGGCGACGCTTGAAATGGAATATGTTTAATCTTAAATTAAGATTCAAAGAGATCTGTATTTTCTTTATGTCCTTGTGATCATTTGATTATAATGATAATCTCCTCCATCTTAAAATAATGAGCCGAGATGGCCCAGTGGTAAGAACGCGTGAATCTTAACCGATGATCGTGGGTTCAAACCCGGGCAAGCACCACTGAATTTTCATGTGCTTAATTTGTGATTATAATTCATCTCGTGCTTTACGGTGAAGGAAAACATCGTGAGGAAACCTGCATGTGTCTAATTTCACTGAAATTCTGCCACATGTGTATTCCACCAACCCGCATTGGAGCAGCGTGGTGGAATAAGCTCCAAACCTTCTCCTCAAAAAGAGGAGAGGAGGCCTTTAGCCCAGCAGTGGGACATTCACAGGCTGTTACGGTTACGGTTTAAAATAAATTTAATTTTAATATTCACAGCTCTATTTTTCAAGTTAAAAAGTTTTTTCCGAATAAGCCAGACAAACATCTTTCACGTTAAAATGTTAGGTGTTTTCGACGAGCCGGTTGGCGTGGTTGGTAGATACTTGCATTTCACGCCGACGGTTGTGGTTTCGATTCTCACACAGGACAGACGTTTGTGTGCATGAACATATCTGTTTGTTCTGAGTCTGGGTGTAATTATCTATATAAGAATGTATTTACAAAAGAAAAGTATTATAGTATATGTAGTATATCAGTGGTCTGGTTTCCATAGTACAAGCTCTGCTTAGTTTGGGTTGAGATGGCCGTGTGTGAATAATGTCCCAGGATATAATAATTATTATTTTTAAATAAAATAATAAATTGTTAATTGTATTAAATATATATTTAATTAATAAAATTCTTTGTATTTAAAAGGAATAGGCAAAGGTTAAAAATAGGTTTTTCGGTAGAATCAAATCAAGATACTAGCTACCCATCCCGGATTGGCTCCAGCAGACTAATGATCTACATAAAACATTTGTTTTATAATACATATTATTCTAATAGTTTTCGTGACTGACTTCAGTAAAAATACTAGTCAGCATGAATTTCTTCTGAATCTTCAGCATTTATCATCATATCTCAGCTAATTTTCACAAAACTGTTATGATTTATACACTCAAACCTACCTCATGAATTACTCCTCCTATTAGTGAAAATCGTAAGAAAATGCATTAGGTAGTTTTTGAGTTTATCGCGTACATACAGACAATCAGACACGACGGGAAATTTATTTTATAATAAATAGCGATTTATACCAGGAATTATAAATAACATACTCAAAATATAATTCAATCTGTATCACTTACAGCTTATTACATATACTACTAAATTTTGAATATATCGTTCCTCGATTTGAAACTAAATCTATATTCAGTTCAACATTGTATAGCCATATGTTTGCCAATTAAGGAGAGTGCTGAACTGCAGACAGCGATCTCCAATTATGTACGGAACACAGGATCCGAACCAACCATGCGTTTTAATAAGACATTTAATTATATAACAAGGGCACTATTCCTTTTCGTATTAAAATGTAAGCGAACTTTGTCTTAGAATATTAATATTCATATTCTCGTCTCAATATATTTTTTTCTCGAACTACATATGTTTGTTAATCCTATTCAAATAAATGTAATGCTAGCTCTTATTATTATGTATATAAGACTCAAAATGGATTAAAAGGATTTGTCACAAAGTTCCGAGTACTAAACTTTACGATTGGATACAAGTACCACTCTACATGTTAACGCAACGAGGTTTCATGGAAAATGTATATATATTTTTTTTACATAGAAAACAGATAAATGGTACAACCAACGCGATGAGTTTGAACGAGTTTTGTTGGTTTTATTTTTTATTTAACTGTTACAAAATGGCGTAGGAACAGATACATTTCATATAAAGTTCTCCGTACATTCATGTATATGGTTTTAAGATGTCTGTGTGCGTAAGCTTATTTGTATGCTGCAATGTCCCATTGGAGCTCTCTGAGAGTTTTCATCTGGGATATTTTTGAGAAGTAATAATTACAATTAAGGTAATAATAAAAATAAAATTATATCATATTGGGTTCAAACCCAGGCAAGCACCACTGAATATTCATGTGCTCAATATATATGTATATTATAATTCATCTCGTGCTTGACGGTGAAGGAAAACATCGTGAGGAAACCTGCATGTGTCTTATTTCATTGAAATTCTGACACATGTGTATTCTACGAACCCGCATTGGAGCATCGTGGTTGAATAAGCTCCAAACCTCAAAATGGAGAGGAGGCCTTAGCCCAGCAGTGGGACATTAACAGGCTGTTACTGTACTGTTACTGTATGTATATTTTTAACATTATAACTTTCTTATTCACCCTTCCAATTAAGCGTAAAGCTTTTATTTGGAGTGGGGACAACGATATATGGCCGATATATCGTTGTCCCCACTCCATATGAATCCATCTATGAACGATGGCCCATAGAGGTCAAGATCGAACCTGCGATTTTTACATCGGTAGTCCACATGTAAGCCATTGCGCTATTGATACTTACTGGAGACTATAAGTCTTCAGGTCAATGAACCTAAAATCATTGGTAACAATATAAATTTTATATCCGCTTGGACACCTCGTTTCTTAATTATATGTAAAATATTATATTTAAATTTGTATAAGCATCATTTTCTTAGAAAAGAAGCAGCCAGTTTGTTTCAAAGAAATTTACAAAATTTTACTGTGTCAATGAACTCTAGTATCTTTATGTTCAATCGAAAAATAATTTAACATTGTATTTACTTTTAAAAGAAGTTACCAAGAATTATCAAAGTAAAAATGAAATTTATGCTTTATTATAATATTTATTATATTCAAAGCAAGATAATTTCGCTAAAGCTTGAAGGAAAATCGACAATACCGCTTGTAATGAACAGCCGCTGCAGTTGTTATGAGAGAAATATTTTCAATGACAAAATGACATCCCTGACCTATTTCATACTGTATGAAAGCACTAAAATGCAATACAAAAACCAGTTCGATACAAAGGTTTACGTAAAGCTATTCTGTGAAGACCAAAAACATCGTTATATTCTAATTTCAAATTTATTTGTCACAGATTATAAAGGAAATTTACATTAGTAAATTTACATTATTAATCTAGTCCGCAACTGTCCTTACGAATATATAGATATTAATTCGCGTAGTTTTTAGGTGCGTGTAAAATATTTATATATAATTTAATAAATATGAAAAATACATAGAAAAAAAAGTATCTCGTAAATTTTAGGTTCCAATTGAAATATACATTAGAATTTTTTATAGATTAGCAACTATAAAATTTAAATTATGATGCTATCTTGAAATAAAAATGCTTGCACATAAATGACGTAATAAAAAAAACACCAAAGGCACAGATAATACGATACGTATTATCGTTCTTAAGATTCTGTGGTGATTCAATAAAAAAATAGTTACTCTTCGACGTAGATCGGTAGAACGAACATTCTGAAACGTCGGTGAAGTTTCTCAGCCTGTGCTTATACTACGTACACAAACGGGTTGCAATTCATTGAATTTTAACGTAGTAGTTGTTTGTATACTAGATCAGAATATATACAATTAATTCGTGTATACAACAACACTATATGGTTTTGTAGAACATGTATTCTTTTATATTTCATAATAATCTAATTAAGCCCGTTATAACGTACTTAGATTTTTTCGGAAATGGTTTTGAATTCTCTCAAAATAATCTAATAATTTTAACCAAATAAAACCATTCAGACATAAAATGTCAGACGAAAATTCGCCGAACGATAAAACGGTCGAAATAAACAAAACACGAGTTCAAATTCATGCACAACAGATGTAACAAAAAGCAGGCAGGTAGTAAAAAATATCTAATAATAAAATTAGGGGTTCTATGTCTGTACTTGAATACATATGGGTCATTAATGCTTCTGTTTTGAGGATGATGTACAGTTGAGCCAAGTTTCATATTTAAGCTGAGTTTTTTTTCAAAGGATGTCTTTTTCATATAAAGCTTGATAGAAATATCAAAATATATTCAAGAAGTATCTAACGAGCGCTTTTAATTTCCAACCTAAGTTACCAACGTTTCGGAATATAAATTCTACGGAAAAGATCCGGCAAAAAACTCAATAGTTACTCTTTCCCAATTAAACTATAGGTATGTTGATCCTCCATACTACCCAAGAACTAAAATGTTAACCCCGTCTCACTGCTCTACAATCGCTATTTCGCTTGCATGAGTAAGTAACGTTGCTAAGGTCATGCATATACATATATGCAATAAATAAAGATGATAAAAAAGTGTGCTAAATAAAAATAGTCATATGCGCCAAAATGTTTTGGGCCAAGTCTTATCAAATAATAATATCAAAGGGAAGCGGTTAGGAAAATTTTAGTTCAAGTTTCAGTTATTACTTTTTGGAACACCCGTTTATTTCTTTTATCTAGCGAATAAAAACTTTTCAAGAAAGCTGAATAAAGAAATTGATTTTACATAAGCATTATTAAAACGTAATTAAAAAAGTATGTTTTAACAAATTTACGCCTGACAACATATTGATTTGATGTTAATAAACAACTATATAAATATATGAGTATGTATTTTATTTTATATTAGTTGTAAGTTAGCAAATAAGAAATAATATATGACACGACATAACCTTGCAATTAAAATAAACAAAGGCGCCAACGCTTTGTCCGTATATATTTATTAAAAAAAGTATGTAAAACATTTTTTTTTTATTATAACATTTTCATCAAAACACGTCGATCCAATTTCAATAATCAAAATTCATTCAAATAATCAAAATTTTCATTATTTTCAATTCAAAATATTTAATATATTTTACCATTCGAAACATATATTTTTTTATTTCACCTTTGTTCAACCCCCTATTCAGATATCATCCCCCGGCTGTACAGCTAAGAGAGGGTAGTTTTACAACGCGCGAGGGAAAACTTAACGTGTTAGGGGTCTTTCATACCCTTTTATTTTAGGCATGATGTCCACTGAAATGTACTGAAAGAGGGTAAAATAATTGAAGGCAAATATTATACAGCTATTTTAAGGAGTCGTTAATATTTGTGGCATTGTATATAAGTTATATGTTTTTTGCAATGGTTATTTTAAATACTTCAAATTAATCATATATTTAAGAAAATAATAATTATACTCTGTAGGAAACCTGAATGTTTCCATCTACTCACTGAACAACTTAATTGAACTACGTATCGTATAAATCTATTTCTATTTGACTGGCTCGTTTGGTCGAACGGCTAGATAAAGTCAGGCGATAAAGAAATTATTTTATTATATTTTATCAAATAGGAAGCCAACGTTATATAAGGTAATACTTTGTCTTGACTGCCTCGTTGGTCTAGTGACTTTATGTAAACCGCAGACGCCGAGGTCCTGGGTTCAATTTCCAGTTCGGGCCAATAAAAAGTTATTGGGTTTTTCTGTCAGAAAATTCTCAGTAGCAGCCCGGAGTCTGGAAGTTGGAAGTGTGGACACTCCCGTGCCTCGGAAAGCACGTGAAACCGTTGGTCCTGCGCCTGAACTCTTTCCGAACGTGTCGGATTGCCGTCCTATATATCCTGCGTAGTTGGCTAATCTCTCTTGAGATTGGCCGCCGTGGCCGAAATCGGTCTGGAGGACATTATTTATTACATTGTCTTATTACTTGTATTAAAATATTGTAACAAAATATAATTGCATTAATTATAGGCTAACTTACCATTAAAATAATAAAATAATCCAATTGACGTAAAACAAAAAAAAACATTTTTAACTTAAATAACAAAGTAAATGACTGAATTTTGATATAAATATAAACTAGTGAATACCATTAATTTGAATTTACAAAGTTACTGGGTTCTTCTACCGAAGAATCTCAAGAGCAACCCGGAGTCTGGAAGTTAGAAGTGTGTACACTCCCGTGCCTCGGAAAGCGCGTGATGCCGTTGCTACTGCGCCTGAACTCTTTCCGCTCGTCTCGGATGCCCGTCCTATATATTTGTTATTAAACCTTCCGTCATTTTATGACTAATACTTTATTTAAATACTTTTTTAGTAATTGTGTATTAATTAAATAGCAAATACAATTTAAATTAAATTAAAACAAAACAAACTGACTCGCTTGATTCTTTATTAAAAAGTTAAATGTAAAAACTTTAATAATAATTCAATGTAATTTAAATTATTTGAGTGATGTATTAATTTTTTAATCCTGAACTTATGTTCTTCATTATATAAATTGGAGAAAAATATTTTTAAACTATCAAAATTGTTATTTTAATATTCGGTTTGGTCAGAATGGAGACTAATTTCAATGTGATTTCTAGTATTTAAATTGACAAAATCCAAATAATTACCCAAAAGGGTCAAATGATTCTAAATGAAGGGTGCATATTTCAAATTCAAATTCGCGTTTGATCTGTCCCTAAAGAGCCATTAATTCAACCATTAATTAATTTGACAACACCCTGATGGTCCTTTTATTTAAAAGTTGATTTATAATGATAGCTGAGCAATGACTGCTTGAATAACGTTAAAAATCGTTATTCTTTAAATACTCATATCAATGGTCCTCCTGACTGGCCTAGGCCAGTCTGGGTACGGGCCTCGGGGTTGCCCCCTTACCCGGGCTGCTCCTCCCCGACGGTTCATCCGTCGTGTCACTATGTTTTGGCCCAAAGGGCCAGGGTCGTTGTGACCCAGTGGCTGTTTGTTTAAATACTCAATGTTTAATCGCGTAATTTACAACTAGGCACCGATAGATGGCGCTGATTCAATATATCACTTTTCGGAATCACGTAAGCTAGTTTTTTATTTATATTTGTTATTCTAAAACCTAGACTATATATACGACTTGATGGTTGTTTGTGATGGTTAGGCACTGCTTAGTATTAGTGGTAAGCACCGTGAGGTCAGTTGTTATTGTGCCGGCGGCATGTGGAAAGATTATTATTGCAAAGTTCAGTTTTCATTTGAACATCAACTGGATTACTCGTGACAAATGAAACTGTCGGCTTATCTAGTTAACTTCATAATCACTAAAGACTTGTTTTCGTGTGCGCCTCGAATCTTACTACGCCTTAAATCTTGTATTATTAGTAAAGATGATAGCTCTGTGGCTCAGCTATCGCTGATGCCTACGTATAAATATATGTACAGTATATGTAGTAAATAAATGTAACTTATATAACTATATACAGGTACTAAACTCCAGGATGTCTATTTAAGAGAGAGCTTTGCGAGAATTTTAACATTAAATCTCACTCATATCTTAATATAAACCCATCATTCAAAAAGCTTAATACGTTACACAACACAGTTTACACAAGTATCAAGTTATACTTACTTAAAGAAAAAAAAAGAAAACAAAATAAGGAACGGAAACAAAAGGAATAGTCGAGATTGATGTCGGCAATTTAGAACTCGGTGCTGAGATTAAAAGAATTCTCAGTAAAGCACTCTCCTTACTTATTTAGCTTTATCCCGTTTTATTTACTTTAAAAGTATTTCTTAAAAAAAAAGAGAAAATCTAAGTATCTAAACTCAGTGATTAAAACTTATTTATGTGTTTTTTTATTTACTGTAATAATTTTCAGAGAGATTACTTCATCTATTCCTACTTAATGATCATAACTATTTATCATATATATTTGGGGCCAAAATGTATATAATATATTTATACACTTTTTCAAATAAAAAATATAATAAATTCGAGATAAATATTCGAGTGTTTTAGAGTTTATCATCATGAAAATCGGTTCATAAGCAAAAAGTTATGTCCTAATATATATTAGAGGGGGCAACGCCGGACAACTTGCAAGTGCATTGCTGACCTTTAAAATCCTTTACAATCGTCGATACAGATAAATTAAAAAAAATGGTGTAGGTTAAGAATAATGATATTTAAAACAACAATATTGAATAAGTAAAAGATTGAGAGGATACAACGACCTTTTAACATACGAATTTAGCAAAATCATTTCATATGTTATCTTGATTACGAAGAGAAGGTCTCCTGTGAATTTTAAGTTTATATGTAATACTTTAAGCTTTTAATATTTACTCAGGTCGTTGCGGTAAATATTTCAGTTCACTATAAATAAATAATAATGGATAAACGTTGGATTGGAAAGATCTCGCAGTATATGAGAATGTAATCGTTTCTCCGTCGAGCAATCCTTTGAAATCGAAATGAGAGCCAGATCCTAAGCTGCATTATCTTGGAAGAACGCCAAGTATAGTCAATAGATATTAGAACCTGAGCTTGTAACAGCTAGCTAAACGACATTATATTACATACATACAAGAGCCTACAGTGGATAAAAGACGTGAATTTGTAACTAAAAGTTGTAGATTCGAAAGTATTGTATAAGTACTTGAGTGATTGTTATAAATATTTTTTTTTATTTAAATTTATCACAGTATAGAATAATATATAGTGGAAACATAAAATCAGATTAAATAAAACATGTTAAGACACTAAAATGGTCATTCTTAGGCAATCTTTATTAAAAAAAAAAGTGTTGAACATAATCGGATTTAGCAATTTTTTAGTTGATATCTAAGCTTAAAGTATTAAAGTACAACTTCCTTGGATGTAATGTTTACGTTGTAGTTTCAAAGTCAAAGTATGTAAAATTTGAATAGCTAACGTTTAAATTAAATTTTCACTAAGTTACAGTTGCAAATGGTTTTTTTAAAATTGTTTCATACTAAAACACCATGGATAACTATGATCAATTTTATGATAGAATATGAATTATTATTTATCATCCGAAATAGTATTTCGGCTTAACAATGAAGACGAAATATATCTCCTTGTAATTAGACCAAGCCTGTGTAACCTGAGGTTGTAATGCTTGTATTGCCGGAGTACTTGGCAACCTTCCAAAGCGATAATACTTACTCAGTGATAACATTTTGATTTCACGGGATGACTGAGCCCACTCAGAGACATCTCTTTTACGATAATTAGTCTAGTGGCTAGATATAACGCCATACATCCCGAGGTTCTGGTGTTAAAATCCTAGGACAGGCCAATAAATGAGTTATTGAGTTTTTCTGCCAAAAATTCTCAATAGCAGCTCGGAGCCTGGAAGAAGATCGTAACGCCGTTGGTTCTCCACCTGGACTGTCTCCGAAAGTATCGGATTGCTGTTCCATTGGATTATGAGAGTGAGGGAATAGAGTGTACCTGTATTTGGTCTTTCATTTGTGTGTCTATCGCTAATTAGGCAATTATAATAAATAACATTATATTATTTTTATGTTTCTATTTTATCCGTAACAGCCTGTGAATGTCCCACTGCTGGCCTAAAGGCCTCCTCTCCTCCTTTTGAGGAGAAGGGTTGGAGCTTATTCCACCACGCTGCTCCAATGTGGGTTGGTGGAATACACATGTGGCAGAATTTCAGTGAAATTAGAAACACGCAGGATTCCTCACGATGTTTTCCTTCACCGTCAAGCACGAGATGAATTATTATCGCAAATTAAGCACATGAAAATTCAGTGCTGCTTGTAGCATAGTGTTGTTTATGGTATCATTTACTAATTATCGCCTTCACGGATTTCTGTTTAGCCTAAAGGTTGACTAGCAGGGAATGCCTTCAGGCAGTAAGAAGAACCGTTTCGATACTGGTGATGGTCAACCAACCAATCGTTTTTAAGATCATTTTATTTCATCTTTAGATAGAGAAACAGAGAAAGGCTTGAGTACTTTTAAAACTGAGAAACATTTTTTTTTAAATGAGGTCGTTTTTAAATTGACATGTTCTTACTTTGAATTCAAATAATAAATGACAGAATAAGTGTTAAATATATAAAACATAAGATAGAAAACACGTTCAGAAACCCACCCTTTTGGCAATAAAACTGGTATTTCAAACATGTCTGGTAATAAACTCAAAGTCTCGCGCTACACTTTAAAAGCAGACATCATAATCTTACAGACACGGCGCTACTATCATTCATAAATATTCAAATGAACTCCGAACAGTGTTTTTCATTATTTATTACACGAATACTCACACCATTATAAGTCTTTGTTTGTTTTCTGAAATTCACGTAAGAATATTTTTTTTATAGAATAGGAAGGCGGATCATATGAGCCACCTGATGGTAAGTGGTCACCAACGCCCATAGACATTGGCATTATAAGAAATGTTAACCATCGCTTACATCGCCAATGCGCCACCAACCTTGGAAACTAAGATGTTATGTCCCTTGTGCCTGTAATTACACTGGCTCACTCACCCTTCAAACCGGAACACAACAATACCAAGTACTGCTGTTTTAATATTGATAATATTTACATACAAGTTTCACTTTATAATAAATGTATGGCCATTGCTACTAGTTTACACCTACGCTTTATAAGGTAATGAAGATTCAATATATCTAAAGAAGTCTGCAGTACATTTTTAAAAGTACCTTTAATTGTGACAGTAATCGCTTTCCACTAACAAAAATATTGTTAACTTTATTAATTCAAAATTAAAGTAAATTATCTGGTTTGTCTCATAATATACGCAAAGCTTTCCCTCTCTCTAACACAAAATCACAAACAACGAAAACTTGGAATTATCATATTTTTTTCCAGGGTCACTTCTAATTATTCCTAACTCTCACTTCGCATAGAATTCACCTGGAACGCAGCTATATTTCCTCGAAGCGAAATGTAATTAATCAAAAAACTTTTCAGAACTCCATCCCCTTCAAGGCGTCAAGAATGTCAGGGTATGTCCCGCATATTTTTTGTAAAGAATTCTGTTTTCGATGACTTTTAATGCTCCAACAATGTGAGAATCTTTATTCTACGTGGAATTTTCAGTTTTATAAATTCCTTCGAGATTTCAGTTGAGTTTGAAAAATAGCTTATAAAAACTTCTTTAGAATACCCAGTCCAGTACAAAGCCCTACTACCGGTAAACTAAAATAAATACTAAAACTAAAATGGAAACTCGAATACTTTACTCTCATATTCTATATATCTGTAAAGTTTTCACGGCTTCAATGAATTACTAATATAATTTTCCCCTCTTTTTACGGTTTATGCTTGAGTTAGAAGTTCAGACAGCAATAGCCTAAGGACCGCCGCCTTTGTACCGTTGTGGTATTGTTTAATAATTTATTTATTGGTGCTGAAATAAGTGCATAACAAGCTGACGAGAAATATGGGTGTCAAAAGTAAAAATAAATATCAATATTTTGTCGTTATAAAAAAAATCGACCTTGAATTTTTACTCTTATTGTTCCCAACAAATTCTTGAATATTAAAGAAACTGTGTCTATGCTAATGTAGTCATGTCGTTCCTTTAGCCACAGATATACAAATATTTAACCACTTTGATGTTCGTGATAAATAAATATCATTATATCATACATCATGTTGATAAATACACAGACAAAATGCCAACAAGTTGACATTAATATTCCTGGCTGCTAGCTTCACAGGTGCTTTGAAACTTACTCTGAATAACTTGGGATCGCCGACGCCGTCTTGATGTCACTGGCGGGTCGCCAGACAGTGTTATTCTGATGTAATCTAAGGGAAATTAATAATTTATATTATTCTCCTCAAAAAGGGAGACGAGGCCTTAGCCCAGCAGTGGGACATTCACAGGCTGTTACGACATATATTTAGTTAGACTTTGCATATACAAAAAATATTTAAATGTTATCTTCTTAATTATTGATTTAAGGTTAACGATTGGATTCTGAAAACTAATATTATTTTGAACGTACATTACCATTTTCATACAAAATCATACGTATGAACTTCTTATAGTTTGGTAAGCCATGGTTTGACTATATATTGAATGCATATATGTCAAACTGTCTATAAACCGATTATGATATTATGACAAGTGATTTAAACAATCGCGCATTACGAAACGCATTGTAAGTAATCAATACTGCAATGTTTTAAATTGTTACATTACATGTTTGTGCGTTGAGTGGAGAGTGAAGACGAACTTATAGAATTCGCAAAAAACTACTGGATGTGAATAGCAAAAGACAGGAAAAATTGGAGTGAAATGGAGGCCAATACTCGTCGAGAGGCCCTTAGTTGAAATGATATATAAAAAAACACTGTTTTATTAATACTAAGGAATTAAAGATGCTTAAAAAAATAAAAACAATAATAACATGTTTGTGCACTGTTAGGTTCTCAACGTAGCTAGTAAAGAAATTTAAAATTAAATTTGGGAATTAAAAACAAATATGCATGTTATTCAATAAATAAATTTTACACTTCCAAGGACTATTAACACCTTTAGACTTTAAAACAGCAACTTATTATGTCACGTGCTATAACTATTGTTATAGTTATCAAAAGCACAAAATATTAAATTCTTATAAAATACAATATTTATTAACAGAATATGCCTCTAAGATAAACGCGCCTTGCGCCAGCTCGCGTAATTTTGACAAGTTTAAAATTCGCCCTCTGTCACTTTGACACGTACCGTTTCTTGTTAGGTCGTTTATACCCTTATTTTGTAACCCCATAATTTCTTAGCTTTCGAACTTGCTTTTTAATTTATTCTTGACTTGATTTAAATTGCATATTACGCATTTGCTGTGATTAGATTAATAAGGAAATCTTTGAACTAAATGCGGCTTCTTTCACAAATCGTATTACATCGTTCTCTATTGCTACTTAGAATGAAGTCTAGATGGCTTATCTTTATAATGTTTTTTGTTTATTCAATACTAGTTTACGCCCATGACTTCGCTCACGTGATAGGAGCAGTTATTAGATAAAAAAGTTGCCCATGGGTTAAGGTAGACGCTCCATACCAAATTTCATAAAGATTCAGTGTTTTAGCATTAAATTCATAACTTACAGAGTACTTTCGCATTTATAATATTAGTATTGGTGTCCTGTATACCAATAATAATAATAATAATAATGTCGTCCAGACCGATTTAGGCCACGGCGGCCAATCTCAAGAGAGATTAGCCAACTGCGCAGGAGATATTATAGTGCACAAGTGTGTGCGCAAACACAGGTGCACTCTCTATTCCCTAACTCTCATAATCCGATGGGACGGCAATCCGACACGACCGGAAAGAGTGCGCCTGAGCGCAGGACTAACAGCTTTACGTGCTTTCCTAGGCACGGGACTGTACACTTTCTACTTTCAGACTCCGGGCTGCTACTGAGAATTTTCGGACAGAAAAACTCAATAACTTTTTACTGGTCCAACTTGGGAATTGAACCCATGATCTCCGGGTCTGCGGCCTTACATCAAGCCACTAGACCAACGAGGCAGTCAAGACAAAGTATTACCTTATATAACGTTGGCTTCCTATTTGATAAAATAAAATAACTTCTTTATTGCCTGACCTGGGGTTTGAACCCAGGACGTTTGAATCTACAGCCTTATCTAGCCGTTCGACCAAACGAGCCAGTCAAATAGAAATAGAGTTATACGATACGTAGTTCAATTAAGTTGTTCAGTGAGTAGATGGCAACATGCAGGTTTCCTACACAGTATAATTTGTTTTTTAAATTATGATTAATTTGAAGTATTTAAAATAACCATTGCAAAAAAGAAACATATAACTTATATACAATGCCAAAAATATTAACGACTTCTTAAAATAGCTGTACCAACGAGGCAGTCAACACACACAATACATATATTATATCAAGTATAATAACTAATCGGTATAATTGCTTAGTAAAATATTATAATTAGAAATGATTTTTCTAACTCAAAATATGACATTTGTTAAAAATTTTCAATTTTTAAACAATTAGTAAAAATACTTTCCTATCGATATTCATATTCTGTACATGTTTAATATTTTTTTATATCAAACTTCAATACTGACCACGTCCAAGTCCCCCTTCTAACCCTCGGGGCACGATAGGGGTTGATAAACCAATTTTCCAATTAACTTTGTTTATACGTACGTGAAGTTATAACGATGTTGAGGCGACCGAGCTAAAACGGAAATCTGTTTATAGTTATGTGATGGCTAGAATTGTTTAGGTGAAAAATGTTTTTTTCGGTTAAAAAATATGTTAATTGAGAAAGGTGTATTTGTAAATACATATAGTGAATAATAATAACGTACAGTTGCCAAAACATAACTAACTGAAAAAAAAGAAGGCATATTTTAAAATGTTCTACAGATGAGCTACATCTTCCACTTCTCTTAAGCCTTGGAGCGTCTCCCACCACGCTACTATTGGAGAAGTTACAAATGTGTCAACAGTTCATCCCACACAACCAAGTTTCCTGACGATGTTTAGGCTTAGTATAAAATTAATTATAAGCTTAACTTAGTCGATAGCGGAGATGGTCCAGTGGTAAGAACGCGTGACTCTTAACCGATAATCGTGGGCTCAAATTTGGACAAGCACCACTGAATTTTCATATGCTTAATTTGTGATTATAATTTATCTCGTGCTTTACGGTGAAGGAAAACATCGTGAGGAAACCTGCATGTGTCTAATATCTGCCACATGTGTGGAGGAGCATGGTGGAAAGAGCACCAAACCTTTTTCTCAGAAAGGATGAGGAGGCCTTAGTCCAGCAGTGGGACATTCACAGGCTGTTGCCATAACTTAGTACTAGAAACTTAAACATGCATTTAAGATTCACGTTTTAACTATCCTTCACCGTAAACCATGAGATGAATTTGTATATATATAATACTTTTAATTTGTGAGAATTGTATGGTATCTGTTAATATTTTAGTTAATAATAAAATATATAAATAATAAAAAAAAAAACTTATTTGTAAGCAATATTATAATTACTATAATACAATATATGTAGTACTTAAAAGAAATTAATTTAAAAATTAAAGCCTTGAATATATACATATAAAAATTAAAAATAGCTAGTGCACATATCATGACCGCGTGGAATGGTGGCAAGAACTGGTAATGAACCAGCCTGTCACCAGTAGAGACAATAAGGGTGTTATTATTATTATTTATAGGATAGGAAGGTGGACGAGCATATGGGCCACCTAATGGTAAGTGGTCACCAAACGCCCTTAGATATTGGCATTGTAAGAAATGTCAACCATCGCTTATAGCCAATGCGCCACCAACCTTGGGAACTAAGATTTTATGTCCCTTGTGCCTGTAATTATACTGGCTCACTCACCCTTCAAACCGGAACACAACAATATCAAGTATTGCTGTTTTGCGGTAGAATATCTGATGATTATTATTATTATTAAACAACTTTATTGCACTCACTTTACTGCAAGCACTCACAAGGAAAAATGAAAAGACAAACACAAGTAAAATAAAAGGAGAAAAACAAAAGTTCAAGAGATGCCATGCTATATAAATAAAATTGTGGACCTCAACATGTTGCGTTCAAGGGCGGTCTTATCACTCAAGTAGTGATCTCTTCCAGACAACCCTGCATTAAGACGCTTGCAGGACCTAACGGGCGACTGCATTGTACATTCATGGTGTTATATTTTTAATGATAATTATTACACTATTACTCCAATGTCCAATTTCAACTGCAAACGGAAGAAAGACAATTTGGAATAAAATATGAAAAATTGTATGATAATATGTCTATATGCTATTCGACGGGCCGGTTGGCGTGGTTGATAGATACTTGCCTTTCACACCAAAGGTTGTGGGTCCGATTCCCACCCAGAACAGATATTTGTGTGCATGAAAATGTCTATTTGTCCTGAGTCTAAGTGTAATTATCTATATAAGTATGTATTTACAGAATAAAAGTAGTATATGTAGTATATCAGTTGTCTGGTTTCCATAGTACAAGCTCTGGTTAATTTGGGATCAGATGGCCGTGTGTGAATAATGTCCCATAATATTATTTATTTATTTATATTAATATTACATTTTGGTTAAGAGTTTATACTCTAGGTCCTCGGAAAGCACGTAAAGCTTTGGTTCCGCGTCTGAACTGTCCCAGTTGCGTCACATTGTTATCGCGTCGTATAAGGGTTGCACCGTGGAGTACCGGCTTAGAATAGTACTCCCCCAATCTCATCCCGTGGGTGTCGTAAGAGGCGACTGAGGGACGGGGAAAAGGGGGGATGGGCAGCAGCGTCCCCCCTCCCATAAACATCTTACCCCCTACTGCGCTCGCCAACACGCCTGCCCAGCGCGGCTAGTATGGGCAAACCACCTCCCTAAATGGCAGATGCGCCCAAAAAAAGGCCCCCAGTTACCGGCAAGCCCGCTAGGCCCGACCAAGGTAGCGGTCGCGGTATCGGCAGGGCAGGGGGTGCTAAGAATCACCGGTTCACGGCAGGCTACCGTATAAAACGACTGAAAATGGCAACGTATAATGGACGCTCGATGAGGCTGGACCATCACCTCGCCGAATTAGAAGTAGAGTTAAGTCATATAAACTGGCATATACTGGGGTTATCTGAAGTCCGAAGACAGGGGGAGGACACGATAACTCTAGAGTCCGGTAACTTACTCTACTTCCGCGAAGGTGATAACCTCTCCCAGGGTGGTGTCGGTTTTCTAGTCAAAAAGGATCTCATTAGCAGCATTGTGGAAATCAGTAGTGTGTCGAACCGGGTAGCGTACCTTGTCCTAAAACTTTCCGACAGGTACTCCCTGAAGGTTGTACAGGTATATGCGCCAACTTCGACATACTCTGATGATGTGGTCGAAGCGATGTACGAGGACATCACAAAGGCCCTCAACGACACCTCGAGGGCCCACTACAATGTTGTTATGGGAGACTTTAATGCTAAAGTGGGAGTACAAGGTAGTGGTGAATCGAAAGTCGGACCTTACGGCTTGGGCTGCAGAAATCACAGGGGGCAAATGCTGGTAAACTTTCTCGAAGCGCAGGGGCTTTTTTGATGAATTCTTTCTTTCAAAAGAAGCCTCAGAGGAGGTGGACCTGGCGAAGCCCCGATAACGTGACAAGGAACGAGATAGACTTTATCATTTCGAATAAAAGGCACATATTTAGAGATGTTTCAGTGATCAACAGGTTTAATACCGGAAGTGATCACCGCTTGGTTCGAGGCACTCTAAATATCAACTTAAAAGCCGAAAGATCGAGAATGATGAGGTCTACTCTCCGACCTACCATGCTCCAAGCTGCTCAAGGCTCCGAAAAGTTCCAAATGGAACTTCAAAATCAATTCACCGCGTTGGAAACCATAAGCAGCATTGATGAGAGAACCGACACGCTGGTCAAAATACTGCAAAACACATCCCGCAAGTGTTTTCCGTCACAGAGAAGAGACAACGCACCAAAACTCTCTGCTGAGACACTCGAGCTCATGAGAAAACGACGAGAACTACCATCGTTTTTGTCAGATAAGGCCTTAAACCGAACAATAAAAACGCTGACGCGACGCGATCTCCGACGCTCCAATACCCGTGCCATCAAGGCTGCGATTGAGCAGAATCGGGGATCGAAAGTGTTCGCTCGCAAGTTTGGGAGGCCGCGTCTGACAAAACTTAAAACTGAAAATGGTGGGGTCGTTACCTCTAGGCCTGAGATTATCGGAGAAGTAGAGAGGTTTTATGGGCAGTTGTTCTCTTCAAGATCGGATAAACCCGTGGGAATCAGTATTGATGACCAGCGCGCCCCTCTTATGCGCCATTACTCCGAGGAGCTCCCGGTCGTTGACCAAGGAGAGATTAGGGCGGCTCTAGAACAGCTTAAAAACAACAAAGCTCCGGGAGATGACGGAATCACAACAGAGTTGCTTAAGGCAGGCGGGACCCCGGTCCTGAAAGAGCTAGCAAGCCTCTTTAATTCCGTCATCCAACATGGCAAGACCCCGGAAACGTGGAGCGGGAGTGAGGTGGTACTGTTTTTCAAGAAAGGTGATAAAACCCTCTTGAAAAACTACAGACCAATCTCCCTCCTGAGTCACGTGTATAAGCTGTTCTCAAGAGTCGTCACGAACCGTCTCGCCAGACGACTTGACGAGTTCCAGCCCCCAGAGCAAGCCGGCTTTCGATCAGGCTACAGCACCGTGGACCACATCCATACTGTTCGGCAGATTGTGCAGAAGACCGAAGAGTACAATCAGCCGCTGTGTATGGCATTTGTGGACTACGAGAAAGCCTTCGACTCCATCGAAACCTGGGCAGTGCTCGACTCATTGCAGAGATGTCATATCGATTGGAGATATATCGAGGTACTGAGATGTCTGTACAACGCCGCTACAATGACTGTCCACATCCAGGACTGTAAGACGAAGGCGATCCAACTGCGCAGAGGGGTGAGACAGGGGGATGTAATATCCCCGAAACTGTTCACCAACGCGTTGGAAGACGTTTTCAAAACGCTGGATTGGACTAGGTATGGAGTCAATGAAACGGCGAGTACATCTCACACCTTCGATTTGCCGACGATATCGTCATCATAGCAGAGTCGCTGGAACAACTCACCGAAATGCTGCGTAGCCTAGGCGAGTCTTCCCGGTGTGTCGGTCTCGGCATGAACTTGGACAAGACCAAGGTCATGTTCAATAGGCATGTCGTGCCGGGACCGATATACGTCGAGGGGAAACCTCTCGAAGTTGTTAGTGAATATACCTACCTAGGACAGATTATACAAATCGGTAGGAACAACTTCGAGAAGGAAGCCGATCGAAGAACTCGCTTGGGATGGGCAGCATTTGGCAACCTTCGTCAAGTCCTCAAGTCGTCTATACCGCAATGTTTGAAGACGAAAGTCTTCAACCAATGCGTCTTACCTGCCATGACATACGGTGCCGAAACGTGGACACTAACTGCGGGACTAGTCCACAAATTCAAAGTCGCTCAGCGTGCTATGGAGCGAGCTATGCTCGGAGTATCTTTGAAGGATAAGATCAGAAATGAGATTATCCGGAAAAGAACCGGAGTCACCGACATGGCTTGCAAAATTAGCAGGCTGAAGTGGCAGTGGGTTGGTCACGTATGTCGTAGGACCGATGGCCGTTGGAGCAGACGAGTCCTAGAGTGGAGACCGCGAATCGGCAAGCGCAGCGTAGGGCGCCCTCCAGCCAGGTGGACCGACGACCTTAAGAAGGTGGCGGGCACCAACTGGATGCGGAAGGCGGAGGACAGGGAGCTTTGGCGCACCTTGGGAGAGGCCTATGTTCAGCAGTGGACAACGATTGGCTGTTGATTGATAAGGGTTGCACATGTGTTCAGTTTGCACTTGTACTTTATATCTTATATGAAGTTGGTTAGTCTTTCAAGATACCCATCATTATATCAAAAAGTACATCGATTTTTTCGTAACGTAATTTTAGTATTTATTATAAAAAATGGAAAATCTCTCACTCATAGCGTATTCAACCGCCAAACAAAACTACCTAAACATTTGTTATTAACAAGGTTAGTGCCATATTGGAGTAAGGAATGTTTCAATTTTTTTCTATTACTTGTGCCTGTAATGACACTGGCTCACTCACTCAAATCGGAACACAACAATACCAAGTACTGTTGGTTTGTGGTAGAATATCTGATGAGTGAGTGGTACTTACCCAGACCAGCTTGCACAAAGCCCTACTACTGGTAAAATTTACTGGTGGTTGGGCTTTGTGCAAGTGACAGTAACACTTCTTAGAATGCCAATGTCTATGTTGGTAACCACTTACCATCGGGTGGCCCATATGATCGTTTGGCTTCCTATACTATATAAAAAATTTATTACAGTGCCAATGTCTAGTACATTGACAGTAAATAAAAATCAAATAAATAAATATATCCACCAATTAATTAACCGAACATGACCACTGTGAATCATATCCCATTACGTAATGAGCTCTTGGATTACCGAAAGGATATAATTATACAGGTATAAGTTTACCCCTATGAGAAATGAGCTAGACAACAAACCAAATGTAATAGAGACATACCAAGCCTTCAGTAATCGTTCGCCCGCTACTAAGGAAGGGTTAACAACGAAAACATTTTTCCGGACAGCACAAAGCACTTTGCGGGGCGACGTCAATCACCGACCGTCCGTAATTGGCGTTTTACCCTACTATTATGTCTAAGAACAATTTATATTGTGGAAGAGGTATCTCGTATAAAATAATAATGACTTTTTTTTTAAATCTATTTAACTCGATCCGATATTTCTTGCGCTAGAACTTACCCTAGAACTTTGGTAGAAGAATATTAAGTCGTATTCGAATTATACGAGTTTATTAAATTTGGAATCAGCCAAAAATTAGAAAAAATTACAATTTATTTTAATAATTTTTCGTTATTAATAAATATATCATAAATGTCGGTTGTAATGCGTTCAAATATCGTACGTTCCATTTTCAAAATTGGCTTCAAATAAGAAAAATGAATAATTTATTTCAATCATTTGTTCATGTTGTTTATCTTTTATACCATTTCTAACATACTCTCTGTTACTAGTCTAGCTCCACGATTACACGTCAGATGTGGCAGGCGGAAGTTATATTAATTCTTGGTTCCGTAGGGAATAAATTGCTAAAAATAATGTTATTGTGATTTCCTTTTAAAGTATTTTTTTTTCTTTGTTATGTATAAATAAGGGGAGTTTGGTTTTGACTTGTCAGGGTTTTATTTTATTTTGTAAAGTAAGAAATAAAAACATAAATAAAATTATTAAGTTCTAGTAATGTTTTGTGTTAATATCGTTTTGGACATTTCAATGATATTTTTGTATTTCTAAGTAATAATCTATACAAGTAATAATTTGAAGTATCTGTCTATGACTTCAAAATAACTTTTTGTCTATGCTAATATTATAAAGAGGTAAAGTTTGTGGGGTTGTAGGGGGTAATCTCTGGATCTAATGAACAGATTTTGAAAATTTTTTACCAATAGGGAGCCACATCATTTGTGAGTGTCATAGGCTATAAAACCCGAAAAATGGAAAGACTTTTTCGTGGTAGTTGGGTTTCCAAAGTAAGTCGGAGAAAAACGGTCGAAAGAAAACGTTTCTTACGAACGCTGCCTTAACGATGAGAGATATATGATTGATTACTAGAGAAAAGTACAAAAAAGTCAGCGACAGCATAAGTCTAACTTTTATATTTAAGTCACAAAAAGTAGTTTTTTATATTAAAAAAATAATATTTAAATCGTAAGGTCACGTTTATTGGTCATCTTATTAACAATTATGAATTGTTATCAAAATAAGTAAACTTATCGCCCCAAGTATTTAAAAAAACAAAATACTTTTTTCCTTATACTGCGTATAATTTGGACCAATGGTTAAAGAGATAATACGACATAAGTATGAAACCGCGAACGTGTCGTAATCTCAACAATATTGGGCGATATTTCTATTAGACGTTTTTTTTCTATAACACGTCAATCTATTTAGAAATAAATTACTTTATCACCAAGGAAATTTTATCTAGATTAAGTTCGTTTTGTACACTATATTTTTTGGTCGCATAATGTAGAGATAATTTAAAATATCAATCAAGACAATTTTTATTAACGTTCGGCCAACGCGAATTTTGGCAGTCAGGAAATACATTATAGCACTTAGTACTAACCGAACCACAATCAATGTTTGTCAGCTCAGCTAGTATATAATATGGCTATCTGTGAGATACCAAAATCAAATCTTAATTATAATTTTTTTGTCTGTCTATCTGTCTGTTGTTGGCTAGAAATTACAAATTAAAATATAGTATAACTGAATTCCACCAAACCGCATTGGAGCAGCGTGGTGGAATATGCTCCAAACCTTCTCCTCAAAAAGGGAGAGGAGGCCTTAGCCCAGCAGTGGGACATTCACAGGCTGTTACGAATACGAAAATAACTGAATTCCAACGTACCGTTTAGTTTAAATTTCATCCAAATCGATTGAGTCTATCAGAAGTTATAACAACTAAGTTCACAGACTTATCTTCGTTGTTTACTATTATATTCTTATCTATACAAATAAATTGAAGTGTCTGTCTGTGATATCGAAATAGGTTTGTAAGTTTATATGGGTATTTGCGAGTTACCAAAACAAAAATAACCATTTGTTTGTACTACCGCTGATCATGTTTACCTTGAAAATTTCTTATCTGGGGAAGGCTGATGAGAAGACGCGACAAGGGATGGTAAGAAATGACCTTTTATTGTGTGGTAAAAACACATGCACCTTGCATTTGCACCTTAGGGCCAAAGTCCATGGCGTATTGAAGATTGAAGGGATTGTTAATATTTCTTACAGTGCCAATGTCTATGGGTGGTAGTGCTACTTACCATCATGCCCATTTGCCAGTCTGCCTACCTTTTTTAAATACAAACAACATATAGAGTAGAGATAAATTGTCAGCTTAATTTAAATACAAAGCTTTTAAGCCCTCCGGGACATTCGCAAACGATATTCGATATCCTTTCCTTTTCATATCCCTCAAGGTATTTGTGAATAAAGACAGTATTCTAAAATGCTTACCTTAAAATGTTTTTAATTTAATAAATAATCAAATTTCTTATTCGTATTATACTTATAGCCTAGAAAAGCAAAAAGGCCAGTGGGAAGACCACCCACCCGATGGTCAGACGATTTTAGGAAGATGGCGGGTGCTCAATGGATGCGACTAGCACAGGACCGGGAGAACTGGCGCGCCTGTGAGGAGGCCTATGTCTAGCAGTGGATTAATGTGGGCTGAATATGAATTATACTTATTACTTTCACATGTGATAGATGGTTTAGTAAAATACATACAGATTGTAAAAGTCCCACTGCTGGGCCTTCGTTTTATTGTGTATATCAATACTATATATGTACAAGTTGGTATATAATAACAATTTCTTGAACAACAATTAAATTTTAAATAAATATATTTAAAATAAGTGCTACCTGGCTAGCAGCACACTTATCCCAACGTAGATTTCATAATTGGAAACTTTCCAAGCAGACTTTCTCTCTAAAGGCTTTTAGTATCTTTCCGTAACCGTAACAGCCTGTGAATGTCCCATTGCTGGGCTAAAGGCCTCCTCTCCCTTTTCTGAGGAGAAGGTTTGGAGCTTGTTCCACTTGTTGATGTGGGTTGGTGGAATACACCTGTGGCAGAATTTCAGTGAAATTAGACACATGCAGGTTTCCTCACGATGTTTTTATTCACCGTGAAGCACGAGATGAATTATAATCACAAATTAAGCACATAAAAATTCAATGGTGCTTGCCCGGGTTTGAACCCACGATCATCGGTTAAGATTCATGCGTTCTTACAACTAGGACATCTCGGCTTAGTAGTCTAGTAATATGTATAAATAAAATTATATATAATTTAATTCATAATAAACCTCTAGTTCAATAACGAAAATAATATCTACTATATTTTTAAGTATTTTGCATATTGATTTACTATAAAATCCGAATATGGTATAACAAGTCGCTATCGGCCCCTAACAGGTAGCATTTATCAAAATATTACCTTACTTTAACCCGTAAAACTAGAGAAGTTACGGAGTTTCTTTAGGTGATTCAAACTGTCAAAGTTTAGATAGTTCCGTATGTTCTTTATTCGAGTCCCATGGGCTCACCTTTGTTTTCCTATGAACACTATTCTATATCCGCAGTATTTATTTATTTATTTGAAAACTTTATAGAGCAACAACGTTGTCTACTTTGAAAAATACCGGGACTTAATGCATGAAGGAATTTTATATACACTCATAAACGTAATATTATAAGTTCAGATATGCGGAAAATTTTCTTAATAAAACATCAGGTTGCAAGCGATGTTTAAAGTTACTTAGGTTGAACACTTTTTGATAAGATGATTCGGAAATCTTGTTCCAAAGCCTAATAATGCGAACAGAGAAAGAACTAGAGAAAAAAACAGAGTTATTAGAAGAAATTTCAGTAGAAGCGAATCATTTGCACATGAGCTTCGATCGTAATTGTAAAAGAAATTTCTAATATTAATTATAAATGTGCAAGTAGCTTTCTCCGTCTGTTACGCTAACGGCTAAACCACTGAACCGAATTTGATAAAATTTAGTATGAAGCAAGCTTGAACCCCAAAGAAGCACAAAAGAATAAGGGCGACAACTATTTTAATCTTAAAAAAAAAAACTGATTATATTTGAAATGAAACAATACCCGAAACTTTGTTTGGGTACACATTGATTTGGGTTTTTCAAATACCCCCGGGAACTATTTCAATATTTGGAAATATATATCATATGAGTAGGCAAATATTAAAGTATCCGTGAGATTTTATTATGGAATGGAATACCTTGCACAATGGAGGATATTTTGACATTGCAGGCTTGGAATCTTGATCGAATTATGTATTATTAAAATCCGTCTAGCGTCGTGTGATTTGTAGACAAAACTCTCATTTCAAGTACTCGAACGCATTTGAAATGGGTATCTAGCGGCTATCAATCAACAGCCAATCGTTGTCCACTACTGAACATAGGCCTCTCTCAAGGTGCGCCAAAGCTCCCTGTACTCCGCTTTCCGCATCCAGTTGGTGCCCGCCACCTTCTTAAGGTCGTCGGTCCACCTGGCTTCGCCTGGATTCGCGGTCTCCACTCTAGGACTCGTCTGCTCCAACGGCCATCGGTCATACGACATACGTGACCAGCCCACTGCCACTTCAGCCTGCTAATTTTGCAAGCTATGTCGATGACCCCGGTTCTTTTCCGGATAATCTCATTTCTGATCTTATCCTTCAAAGATACTCCGAGCATAGCTCGCTCCATAGCACGCTGAGCGACTTTGAATTTGTGGACTAGTCCCGCAGTTAGTGTCCACGTTTCGGCACCGTATGTCATGGCATGTCATGGTAAGACACATTGGTTGAAGACTTTCGTCTTCAATCAATATATCTATATCTATATCTATCGACTATGCAACTATTAATTATTATATATATATTATATAGTTCGTTTTTAGGGCTAGGTATACGAATTTTAGTGCCTACTTAGTAGTAGTAGTTACTTGAGTTGCCTTGAAGCAGGCTTCAATTAGTTATAAAAATAATCTTATCTGTCTAAAAAAGCCTATTACTCTGTTACTGAATATATATCTGAAAAAATGCGTGGATGAATGATTGCTGGACCTCGTACAGAACACAACTTTGTATGTTTGTAAAAAAAAAGTAGCTACTGAGTTTCTGGCCAGTTCTTCTCGGTAGAATCCACATTTCGAACCGGTGGTAGCGCTTGACGATTCATAAGTACTTGTAAAAGTCTTTTTGAGTAAAAAGTATTTTCATTTTTATTTTGAGTTCACAATAATTGTTCAAATAAACGCAAATTAAACATTTGAAAACTTGATGATTTATCGTATATTAATCTAAAATTTTCTGTTATAATTCACGTGTTCTATCCTCTGAGCCAACTGGGTTTAATAAAAGCCTGCTTCATATTACATTAATATCGAGGGTCACGTGATTCAATGCAAGCCACAATATCAAAATCCCATCTAAGCGGCTTACCGCCAGACAGTCTATGACCTATACATATATTCTATAGCAGCTGTGCCTCCAAATGCGTTCACGTGAATTTGAAAGTTTTTTGAAATATCGTGAATTCTTTAAAACTGGATTCGAGTGTCGAATAATTTAAGCTATCTCTTGGATTTGTAAATAAATAATTAAACAAAATATTTTAATATATGTTCTGAGCATTTGTCCAGATGAATTAAAAAGTTATTATATTATTTGAAGCTGAATTTATTTTTAAGTTATTTGCGCGTACTAACGGCTATACTTATAATTTATTGTAATGCCCGTTGTTTAAAGGGCGATTTGTTAAACTTTTTTTTTTTTAATTAACATGTTGATTATAATTCAAGGGCCTTAACTTTTTAAGCCACATCCAATTTAAAATAGAACATCCCCGAACTGACTGTTAAATTCCATATGAGTTTTCTTATTCTAGTATTTATATATTTTTATAAATATATAATTAAGGATAATAATCGGCTTCCATCACATATACCGATTTAATTACAAAGGATTTAATGTCGAGTTATAATGCAAATATAGTTTCAGTATTTTATGTCCGACGGGTTGTATAAAGACACAAATGTTTCTCTATGGTAAACCGTTTCCTGTAATAGTATTTAAAGAATTCCATGAAGTCCTGGAAATAACTGTAATAACTGGCGTAATATGAAGGCTTGATTTAGTATGCGGGTAAGGCAAATAAAAATATTGGATTTTTCTTTCGAAGAACTTAAACAGCCTGGAGTCTAGTAAGCAGTTTTTTAAGGAAGTTCCGTTCCTCAGAAAGCAAGTAAAGGCATTGGCCAGCGTTATTTTAGTTGAGTCGGTTATGCCAACATGTCGGATTATGAAAGTATACGAAATATAGTGTCCTGTTTAATTCAATAAATTGTTCCTTAATAATAAACTTATTTTTTTTTCACACTGGAAAAACGCATTACGCATTCCCCCCACGGGAACTGTGGTGTATGTGGGACTCGCCGGTGTCCAAGGCGCTGAGTGCACCACGAACATCGGAATACCCACTAAAAACCAGCGGCACCCTTTCCGTCTTAACGGGGAGTGTTACGAGATCGCTTGCGCATGCTACCATGACGCTCTGATGAACGGCCCGTCTATGTGGGCCTCCATTTTCTAGGGGGGATTACCAGGGTATTGGGAAACCCCCTAGTACCTGCGACGCCTATTGCGGCGGGGGGAGAAAATGCGCATAACTCCTCTTCTTTTTTCCGGTCTTCTTCGACGGAGCTGGTCTGCAGCAGCGACCTCGTCCCGCTCCCGCTCCGCGGCCTCCTTCTGTGACATCACACTTTCACAGAAGTAGACCACTTCCGACCAGCACTCTTCGCAATAATAACCTGCATTATATTTATTGCAAATTATATTTATAACAAAGTATATTGGCATATTTATATGTTTAAGTTTAAATCAATTCCGATTTTAAAATATTGCAACCGGTCAGAATAAGTCACTACACCAATCAGACTTAGAACTTTTCCCACAGAAAATATCTCTCCCATTGGAAGCGTTCGATATTTGAAATATTTCACAAATCCACGTATTGTTATAGATTTCTATTGAAAATTGAATTCTTCTTTATTTACCGTAAAAATTTATAACAAAGCTGCCAGTATAGAATTCAATGGAGACAAAAAAAGTAATGCATAGTGCATTCATCGTCATAGCAGCTAGCAATATTTTTTTTATTTTGGGTATCTATTTAAGTCTTTCTAATATTACAAATTACTTAATTTTCTTCAGTAATACTGAAGAAGTTAATACTGAAGGAAAGTATTTTTCCTTTTGGCAACCACTTGGGGAAACACGCCTCCACACTTTGCCCATCCCTATCGTGGCAATACATCGCTCGCTTCACGTCTCTTTTCCATTTTATTTTTCCCAAATGGCGCAACAAAACAGAAATAACGGTCGTACAGCGGTGCACACCCCCACCATACCCTCGCTGTTTGAGGTCGAGTTCTCTAACATCCGAGGACTCCACACTAACCTCAACGCTGTCCACCACCATCTCGAGACAGCACGGCCAGCAATGTTGTTTCTCACGGAGACACAAATACTCCGTCCTGCCGATACCAGCTACCTTAATTATCCCGGCTACACGCTTGAAGAATCCTTCAAAGCGAAAGCCGGAGTATGCTTGTTCGTCAGGACGGATGTTTGCTGTCACCGACTGCGCTGCTTGGAGGACCCCTCCTTCTCCATGTTGGTGGTACGTGTGGACCTGGTTCGTCAGAGCCGAGTCTACGTGTGCCTCTACAGATCCCACAATGGTGACTTGGAGACAAGCCGATTATTTGACCATCTTAGTCGGGTGGCAGATGCTGCGCAAGAGCAATTTCCTAACGCGGAATTGGTGTTTTTGGGGGATTTTAATGCTCACCACGAATCCTGGTTGAAGTCCCTCAAAACTGACCATGCTGGAAGGACTGGATAATAAAAATTCCAAGTCCTGTAGAAAGGCATACACGAGAGCGGATGCACAGCGCATTGTCCAGATTGGTCATGACCATGTTTCGCATCCTAGGGGCTCCCGTAGCTTCTGGCGTCTGACCAAGTCTGTGCAAAACAATTTCTGCCAACCTTCGCTGCCACCACTCAGAAATCCGGACGGATCGCTAGCTCACAGTCCGCAAGAGCAAGCTGATCTCCTGGCTAAACTCTTTGCCGACAATTCCGTCATCGATGATTGTAGTGCACTGCCACCTACAATACCTGCATGTGGCCATACGATGCCTGACATTAAAATCAGGCAACGTGATGTGCGTGCGGAGCTGCAATCACTTGATGTACGGAAAGCTAGCGGGCCCGATGGAATACCAGCCATAGTGCTGAAGAAGTGCGCAGCGGAACTGTCTCCTGTGTTAACGCGCCTGTTCCAACTTTCTCTCTCTTCGGGAAGTGTGGCGGAGGCTTGGAGAAGAGCTAATGTGCAAGCGGTTCCCAAAAAAGGGGATCGGTCTGACCCGGCAAATTATCGGTCAATAGCTATCACCTCAGTACTTTGTAAGGTGATGGAACGGATTTTAAACAACCAACTGATCCATTACCTAGAAGATCACTGTCTGATTAATGATCGTCAGTACGGGTTTCGACCAAAACGGTCCACAGGTGATCTTCTAGCGTACGTAACGCACCTCTGGGGTGAAGCTATCGACAAGCATGGAGAATCGTTGGTTGTCAGCCTCGATATCTCCAAGGCTTTCAACAGGGTCTGGCACAGAAGTCTTCTCTCCAAGCTGCCGGCATATGGTCTGCCTGCTCAGCTATGCACCTGGATTGCCAGCTTCCTACACAAGCGTAGCCTTCGTGTTTTAGTTGATGGTTGCGCTTCACAATTCTATGTAGTGAATGCTGGGGTCCCCCAGGGATCTGTGCTATCTCTCATACTCTTTCTTTTGCATATCAATGATAGGCTCTCTCTTGGGAACATACATTGCTATGCAGACGATAGTACAGTGCATGGTGGATACCACGGACGCGCAGTGGCTGGGCGAGCGGAAATTGAGGAGAGGCGGAAGAATCTTGTCATTGAACTCGATAGGACGTTAGAGCTCATCGCCAAATGGGGCTCTGATAATCTTGTTGAGTTTAATGCCAAGAAAACACAGGTATGCGCTCTCACGGCGAAAAAGTCAACATTTTCCCCTCTTCCCTCCCTCTGTGGTACTCCGCTGGTGATGCAAAGCAAAATCGCCATGCTGGGGATTGACGTTCGCTGCGACCTTAGTCCAAGGGATTACATCGAGGCTGTTATAAAAACAGCTTCACGGAAACTCGGAGTTCTGAACAAGGTGCGGCGCTTTTTCACGCCACAACAACTGTGCCTGCTGTACAAAACACAGGTACGGTCTTGCGTGGAATATTGCTCGCACCTTTGGGATGGCTCCGCTAAGTACCTACTTGAGGCCTTGGACCGGTTGCAGCGACGTGCCGTACGCATTATTGGCGACGTAAAGGTCACAAACACCCTTGAACCTTTACAATTGCGTCGTGAGATAGCAGCACTGAGCGCTTTCTATCGAGTGTATCACGGCGAGTGCTCTGAGGAATTATTCTCTCTAATTCCTGCTTCCCCCTTCCTTCTTAAGTCCACGCGAGCTAGTTCTCGATGTCACCGCCTAACTGTGACATCAATTCCATCGCGAACAAAGAAATTTGGCAACTCCTTTCTTTGTCGTACTTCCAAAAAATGGAATTCCTTACCAGCTCACGTGTTCCCCTCCTCTTACAACCCGGGTTCCTTCAAACGAGGCGTGAAGAGGCATCTTGCGGGCCGGCAAGGCGAAGGCGGCTAGTGCAGAACGTTTTTCCCGTCTGTACTGGCCGTCGTCGCGTTTGGACTCTACTACCACTTACCATCAGGTGGAGTAGAGTCATTTGCCCTCCCGGCGAATATAAAAAAAAAAAAAGAAAATTATTATACTGTATCACTGAAGATACTATATAAGAAATTAAGTACTTATGCTAATGCTCAAAGAAATTACATATAGAAATGTATTATAAATATTTATGCATTATTAATGGAATTAATACCTTGGTATTATATAAATAAGAATTAAAATAAAATAAAACTAAATGAATAATAAAAACGAGTTAATAAACATTTTAAATTTATTCAACGATGGTTTTAAATATTACATGCGAATAATGTTTCGAGTCAAGTGATCTCTCTGACCGTGCTGATAATATTTAAAGCTAGATTCACGCTTTTATCACAAACTGTTTAATTTATAATACTTGTAATACTAATTAAAAGCAATATATATATATATATATCTTCTCTTATTATTATTGGGATGTTTGACCAATCAACAACGACAATGGTTTCGCGCCATCTTGAAAAAACTTCTTGAACATGCGACAGCAGCAGCGGATAAAATATATGTGAAAATTCGGTGGTTAGCAAAGGGACCTCCCGAACATCAACATATTTAAAAGTTGTAAAATAGAGTGATTGGTAAAGACTAATAATTCAAGACAGGATTAAGCTTAGCATATAACTAATCTATAATTACTTTCATTACAAACGCAACTCGGTATTTGCAAAAATTGGGACATCATCACCATCTAATGTTTATTAAATTTTTATTTTATTTTCATTTATATGTAAAGCTTACTTGAATTAATTTATTTTTATTATCAGAAAATTCCATCCACAGATGATACAAAGTAGCTTGAGAAACAATTAACAATTAAAGTCCTGATTCCATTACACAAGTAAAGCTCGATTCCATTAAATTGAAATTTGTTTAATTATAATTGTTGTAATTGAATAGTCCTTCTATAAGCCCGCATTAAAGCCCATGGTTACGTAAATTTCAATAAAGTTGACACAACAATATCTAAACTATATTAATTGGATGTAGGAGACATAGGAATCTATTAAAACATAATGTAAATTTCGTGAACTATATAGTAGGGTGCTAGTGATGGTATGTGTTATATATTTATTTATATTTAAATATTATTATAATTAATATATATAAATTACTATATCTTTCTCGTTCAATTGGATAAATATATAGGTTAGTAAGTCGAGATGGCCCAGTGATAAGAACGCGTGAATCTTAACCGATGAACATGGGTTCAAACCCGGGCAAGCACCTCTGAATTTACATGTGCTTAATTTCTGTTTATAATTCATCTCGTGCTTTTCGGTGAAGTAAAACATCGTGAGGATACCTGCATGTGTCTAATTTCATCGAAATTCTGCCACATGTGTATTCTACCAACCCGCACTGGAGCAGCGTGGTGGAATAAGCTCCAAACCTTCTCCTCAAAAAAGGGAGAGGAGGCCTTAGCCCAGCAGTGGGACATTTACAGGCTGTTACTGTATAGGTTATTCAATGACTTTGTTATCAAATATAATCTAATAAACATAAATAAAGACAATGCGTTTCGTTAATAAAATAAATATTATAGAAGTATATTTCTTTTTATTATATATATATATATAGCAAAGAAGTAAATAGTATGACACGCCCACAATAGAGTGGCGGTGAAGAGAGTAGAGGTGGCATAACGGCAAAAGCGACCGTCATGTCGTTCGCCAACACGGCTCACGAGTCAATTTTACCCCCAGAACGCGCCAATAGAAATTTAACATCAACATTAAAAGCCGAAGCTGCCGCGGAAAAAGAAACTAACAAACGTTACAAATATTCGTTTCTTATTCCAAATTATATTTTTGTTTCGTTTGCAGTTGGACCTTGGAATAATAGTGCAAAAACTTTTATCAAAAATATTACACCCCGTCTTATTGCCTCTAACAAGAGGGCTCGTTCATTTTTCGCCCCGAGAATCGGAATTGCTATTCAAAGGGGGAATTCTGCTAGCATTCTAGCCACCATTCAACGCTGTCACAATTTGTACCATAACTATTTTTAATTTTTAGTTGTATTTATTTACGGCTTTAATGTAAATAATTATTTTTCAAATGTCAATTTATACAGCGGCTAATATAATTAAAACAAGATCTAAAAAAAATCAAGTAATTAACTTTTTAATTTATATAAAATAAATATAATATCCTGAAGCGAATGAAGAGCTCTTTATAAAATTAGAATCACAGTGACCAAGCAAAAATTACATTATATATTTTAATAAATAATACTATATTTATTGTGATAACTGTATTATATTATATATAATATTAAACTCGTAACAATATATGACCATCTGTAATATTTTGTATGACTTTTAAGATAAGTTGACTTTTAATTGATATAATATATATAAGGCCGAAGGATCCTCTCTCGCATTGGTCTCTTCAGTCATGAACGCAAGTGCCTTCGCGATGCCGCTTAAATCATCTGTCAAAGATGCAGAGGCCTATATGATATATGTTTTAATAATGATTTCACATGGGATGCTTATTTATTTTGCTAGTGCCTAGAGGCCATGCTATGCCACTGATCGTTTAATACCAACAGATTTGTGCCATTTTTTCGATTACCAAAATTTTTCCAATTACACAAAAAAATAGGAATCTTGAAATGGTTGTACAACACTATTTAGTTAGAGGCTTCTACAAGGCGTTTACAGGATCGTAGGCTTATAAAGCCGAGGACGAATGGGGAGGCTTAATTGAAACTTAGAGTTTGTTTTCGTTATGATCATACGATGTTTCAAATATAATCTCTATTAAGGACAAAATAATTCTAGGTGTAGGGGCTTTATGCAAGCCCTTCTGAGTAGGTACCACCCACTCACCAGATGTTCTACCGCTAAACAATAATACTTAGTTGCGTTCCGGCTTAAAGACTGAGTGAGTTAGGCAGCAAGGGACATAACATTTTAGTTCCCAAGGTTGGTGGTTTTTTTTTCGATATAAGGGATTGTTAATATTTTTACAGCGCGAATGTCTCTGGGCGGTAGTGACCTCTTATCATCAGGTGGCACATTTGCCCGTCCGCCTATTACATAAAAAAAGATACTTGGATCTTAAACATACTCAGTAGTACAAATCGGTTGTGCTCGTCTGAGCACCGAATTGTAGTGCATTTAGAAAATTTAAAATGCATTAAAATTAAAATTTGCCCCATATATATCAAACATCGTTTATGCAAATGAAAATATAAAGGTACATATTTTTTTTAATTGGCTAAATACATAAAAAACATATCGTATCGATGTGTGTCTTTATGTATGAGAGTCATTTCTTGTAACTTGTTCTTTTCTCAATTATCTTCTAAGTTAGTAAATATATAAACTATTATATAAATAAAAATAGCTACTGTACAAATCATGACCACGTGGATAGTATTTTCATTTATTTTATAATAATAATAGATTAAGGTATTATTAATTAGTATTTTTTTTACAAAGTAGTAAATTAAAATAGTTCAAACGTCGGATAGCAATGGAAACGAATACACAGTTGGGAGGTTTTGGAGGAGTTATTTTGGGGGATTAGCGCGCTTGCTCCCGAGAACACTTGGGGTAATTTAAAATATGTTTTGTTAGGCTTGATAGCTTGGAGCTGTAATAGCTCAATCTTGGAACATGAAGGACTTTCACATTTTCTCCTAATTTGTAAATGTTTGTCAGGTTGTGAGTAAATAATTTATAACGAAGAGCATTCGATGCTAACTGATACGCAGATAGATCCAGTTTCAATTTCTATCATACTATTAATGATTAATTATCATTACAGTTATAGGATTGTAATCCTTACATTGATAGGGAATAAGATCCTGATTTGATTGCATCATTTTAGTTACATAATTAAAGATTCTAATTGAGTCATTTATCGAACCTTAAGAAGTATGTTGCTCAGAAGAAAAAAAAGCTATAGCGTTCTAGGTAATGAATATTGAAGTTCAGTATAATGAGAATAATATTCATGGGATAAGAATATCTTATCTTAACTTGAAAATGAATGAAAATTTGACATTTAGTTATATTTTCTAAGTTATTTGCCTAAGAATTAAATTTCTGATATAAATCTTAATAGGCAAATTCAAATTGACCCGAAATAGGCAAAAAAAACATCAGTTGTTTTTTTTTCAGTGTTTTTTTTTGTGATATTTTGTAGTGACATAATTACATTTACTTGGTGGTATAACTGTGCAAGCTCGTACATAAGGAATGGTTAATATTTATTACACCGCCAATGTCTATAGGCGGCGGTTAAGAGACCATCTTATCATCAGGTTAAGATTTGGTTGTCCGCCAACCTATGTTATAAAATATAAGAAAAAAAAAGAATAAAAATGAATATAAAAATGCTTAGCTTTAAATCAAGGAACAACTAGATAATCCTATATTTAGCAAAGACAATCTTTCTTACAAAGATATAATTTGATTCAGCGAAGCCACAGGTTAGTTCAAAATCGTGATGCAAGTAATATTACAACATGACAAAAATGTTCGTTATTCGAAACTGTTTAACAGTTTAACCGTAGAACACGTTCGGTTTTCAAATATAACACACGTTCGTGTCGAATTTTTGTAAAAATTATTATTATTATTCCATTAATAGTCAGCTGCAATATCAAATCAAAACTTTAATCTGGATTTAGAGACAAACCTAAGGGTTTATACCCTTACAAGAAATAAATTTATTATTATTATTATATAATCACTAGCTCACTCATCAAGGCTTCGCTTGAGTTAAATAAGGATGGACCTAATATATATCAGATATCAGCTTACGTGGCGCACGCCAGTGACGCTCACAATCGGTATGATTTTTACAAAAACTTCAACAAAAATCGCCATATTTGAGCCAATTAGGACGATACATTTAATTAAACATTAAGAAATTATACACCTTAACGTTCCTTATGAATCAATCCATCCATTGGTGAAAACCGTATGAAAACCTATTCCACTGTTTTTTTTGTTTAGAAGCAGATAGACGCGTCGAGGGCTTTGTTTAATAATATGTGGTGATTTGAAGTTTCTAGCTTATCACAATATCTAGTTCCCATAGCGATAAGCCGTTAGAGTGAAGACAAACAAGCATTAAACATGATTATAAGCCTGATATAATACAAAGGAACGTTTAAATCTCTGATCCTATATCAGATTATTAATTCATGTCAATTAAGGAACTTAATCGCGATATCAAAATTGTTTATGCCTATCGCTGGATCAGTTGAGCAACAAATCGTCCAACAAATCGCTATGAGTCTCCGAATCTAGTCAACGAATACCTATTTGCTGACGCTTTGGAAGTTTGTCATTTCGTGTATATGAGGGAGAGTGTGTTCCGCTTGGAGCTGAATAAATCTCTTACCATTTTACGATACATAAAAATACACAATCGACATAACCTATAAAACAATCCATTCAGGATTAAGAAGGAAAAAATTGTTACAATTGATAAAAATTTATATTATCTATAAATTGATGACTTCTATATTTAAAAGAAATAATAATATTAACTTTCACCAAACATTTTAATCGACATTCAGTCGGTATCGTATTTTTGTGTTAAGTGAGATTATGGGTACTTATAAAAGTATATTCAATGAATGAAATATATCTGGAGCCTACATAGCCTATTTAAGGGATTGCTGAGGTCATATGAAAAATCGCGGGTTCAAAATCGCGAGTCAAACTAAGTTTTGATAAGATTTAATTGTGTTTGTAATTCATTTCATGCTCGGCAGTGATAAACATCGTAAAAACACAACTGCATTCGGAAAAGCTTGATGTATTAATCTCAAAAAATTCTCCCTCTAAGAGAGTGAGAGAGAGTCATTTGTTCAATTGTGAGGCATTAACGAGATGAAACTTTGTTTTCAAGTCCAGAAATCAATTGTTAACTTTTAAAAAATATCAGTGAAAAGTGGAATAAGCCACGGGGTGTTTCAGGGGGCTGTCGGAACGCAGCAAGAGCTATTAATTATATTACACGGCTGTGACAGAAGCAACTTTCAGAAAGTTCATTAACTCGACGTACCAGGTATACGATCAATGTATTTTGGTCGGGATTGTTTAGTGAGAAATTTATTGTTGTTACAATCGTTATAATTGCTTAATTAAATTTCGTGGTAATGAATTCTGAGGTTTCGTTAACGGCATTTTGCTTATTTGCTCACTCTTTAGCAATTTGCTTATTTAGATTAGTTGTAATAAACAAAATATTTTACAATATTTACTTAGGACTGTGTAAAAATAGTTGTATTTATACTCTGTGACAATGAAAAAAATAAATATAATCAATAAAACAAGGAAACAAAATTGATGACACTATCACAGATGTATATATATTAAGACATAAACTTTTAAATAAAAATATACACTCCAAAATTTTGACGGACCGGTTGGCGTGGGTGGTAGGTACTTGACTCACACCGAAGGTTGTGGGTCGATTCCCACACAGGACAGACATTTGTGTGCGTGAACATATCTGTTCGTCCTGAGTCTGGGTGTAATTATCTATATAAGAATGTATTTGCAAAAAAGTAGTATATTAAGCTTTGCTTCATTTGGGATCAGATGGCCGTGTGTGAATAATTTTCCAGGATATTATTCTTATTACTGCTGCTCGCTTATCCACAAATCAATTCTTCTACTATATAGTTCAATAAATAGACTTAAGTTTGGATATAAATAGGTGCGGGGATAAGCTATTAATAACAAAAGTGCGTGTATAAACAACCCTTTAATGTAAAAAATATTATGAAGGTGGCCCACGATGATCGCTGCAAGATACTAATCTCGTCTCATTATTATAAAATGACACATTACAAACACAAAAGAACGTATAAATAGACAAAAAAACAATATATGTTTAACCAACACGAACTAACTACGGAATAGAAAACATACTATATTAAGGAGCAGAGCTGTATAACAAATTACCTAAAGATATAAAAGAGATCCAGTCCTTTACTTTATATAAAAGAAAGAAAAAACACATAACACTAAATCTAAAAAGATTTATCTAGGTTTTAACGATAATGTAATTTCCCTTCACCGACTAATTAACAAATAGTATTTACCACAATTAATTATTTCTTAATTGTTATTAATATAAATATTTAGATGTAAAACATTCATAACAAGTGTATCAACTCAGTATTTATGATATATATTGATAAAATTGTAATTCCCATAGACTTTTTTCCCTCTACTCTCACTCTAATTTAGCTGCCTCGTTGTTCCAGTGGCTAGATGTAAGACCGCAGACCCAGAGGTCCTTCAATTCCTGGGTCGGGCCAATAAAAAAGTTAGTGGGATTTTCTGTCAGAAAATTCTCAGTAGCAACCCGGGGTCTGGAAGTTGGAAGTGTGTTTCCGTGTCTCGGAAAGCACGTAAAGCCGTTGGTCCTGCACCTGAACTCTTTCCGTTCGTGACGGATTGCCGTCCCATCGGATTATGAGACGTAGGGAATAGCGAGTGCTCCTGTGTTTACGCACACGCTTGTGCACTGTAATATCTCCTGCGTAGTTTGCTAATCTCTCTTGAGATTTGCCGCTGTGGCCGAACTCAGTCTGAAGGAGCGATGTGAATTGTATTCTTTTTGAGAAATAAATGTCTTTGACCGTATATAAGCGCTATCTTGTGTATAAATTATTAAATTGTCATTTACATATTATCATTTTGGTCTTAAAAAAGGGTTGAGTTTTAGCGATTTTTCTCGGTTGAATCAACATTCCAAACGCACAAGTAAATATTGATGAACATAAACTTCATCAATTAAATATATTTATTGTTTTAATAACTGGGATCGCTTTAATAATTTTCAACATTAAAGTTTTTCATTATAGACTAATAATCAAAATTATTTTTAATAAAAATTGTCTTTACGTCAACAAATCTAAATTTGCATGCTGTGACGTCTAAATGGAATTATACGTTACATAGCAAGCTTAGTTATTACTTACTAATAATAATGTATTATATAAATACATATAATTTTGTTAGTGTTTCTATTATATAAATAAGTATTTCTTCAGTTCTCCCTTTCATGTATGTATTCTTTTTAAGATCTATACAATAATTATTTTAAGAAAATTTTCGACTAAAATTAATTATACTATGCAATTTTTCCCATATGCAATTTTTTTAAAGTTTTTTTTTTTTTAGCCTTTTGCCGTCCACTGCTGGACGAAAGCCTCCCCCATAGAACGTCAATCATCCCGATTATTTTTTTTAAAGTTTTGCAATAATTAAAATAAATCACTAATTAATTTGCCTATTAATTATGCCTAACTAGTATAAATACTAGTTGCAAAATTCAATAGTATATTTTAGACAGTAAATAAATAATCTTATCACAGATATCATTATGAATTAACATATTGATTTAAAATGATCAAATGAGTTAATAATTTCTAATGCAATGAATTTTTTTTTTAATTTAACAAGAACAAAAACCAATCCGAACTAATAAAAGACTCGAACTCAAACACTTAATAAAATAAAATGACTGCGAAACATCTATTTAAAGGGGGTTCGTAATTAACCGAAGTTGGTTATTAAACAAAGGAGGTAGCGAAAAAGTTTTTAATGAAAGCGGTGACGCTGAGAAATTTTGAAATGAAGATTGATTCCAATCAAGGGTATATATTAACTAATATAAATATTCCCCAATATCCATTAAAACTGGCCTCGTGATTTGAGCGTGAAATTGTTTGCTATAAATTTTATTCGGGAATATTTCAAATGTTTCAATTTTAAGAAAGTCTGACGGTGGTATTTATTTAATTACAATATGAAATTCACCTAACTGTTTGGCAACAGTGATTAATTAATAGGACTAGTCTTTATTTTCTCAACTGCAGCTTTGACAGTTTATATAAAGCATAGACAGATTCAAGGAAAACAAGGAAATGGTTAAAAATATGTACAAATAATGAGATCCACAGAACACGACCGTTTATCAAGTTTGGCGACAAACCACAGTATTGAGCTTCATAAATTTACTTGTACAAAATATAGTTTATTTAAATAAGTATTTCTAAATCGGTATTTAAATTTACACAATTGCATGAAACTAATATAATATTTTATTAAGTAATACACTTTATTTATCGACGTGTTTAAAAATGGTATGAAGTTTTATTAGTTTTTATCGTGATGGATATAATTCGTCAACAGCGTTGAACTCCTCTAAAACCATGCCACGAGGTCCGATTTCGTTAGTGTCGTATGGTTGCTCTTAGTAGAAATAAAGACTATAAAATGTAATGCAGGAAGACGAAGAAATTTCATGCAGTCAACGTTGGTTAATAAAAAAAGAAGGCGGTAACAATCTGAATGTAATGTATGTATGAAAAATTGATACGATATTTTTTAGATATTACCATTGTATTTAACATAAAATATTAGCTTTTTAATTTGTTAATATTAAAGTTAAGTTACATAATGGATAACTGACCCATTTATGATTTAGCTGGGCCAGCTCTTCTGTGAAACGCATTCCCCTTACATTCTAGTTCAAAGGAGCAGCATGATAGCACTTCAATAGTCGAACTAAGTGATTTCCAATTCTACCTTCGAGACGACAAAGATGTACAAAGTTTTGGATTTTAAACTTATTGTTATAAATAATATTATTGTAAAGTAAAGTTTATAAATTTTTCCTTTTGAGAAAGTTTGGTGCTTATTCCACGACGCTGGTTAATGCACGTCGATGTACTTGTTGCAGATTTTCCTTAGACACGTACAGGTTTTCTAACGATGTTTCCCTTCACCGCCAAATACGAGTAGAATAATTATAAATATCAATTTAGTATATAATAATATTCAGTGACGCTTGTTCGGATTCGAAATTTATAATTTGCAAATTCTTCTTTTAGAAATTTAAAATAGTTATTAAATATTTTTTCGCAGAAAATTTTGTGAATACTAAAAGCGATATTGGTATCTATAGTAGTTTATTTCAACCTAATTTTACACGTCTCTTCCATTGAACATGACTCGGTTGTACCTTTGTTTTCCAGTCCCGATCGGACGGTTGTTCGCGATTACGGCCGTCTCTCGTGACTCAGCGGATCTCAACTACTCCAATTGCCTCCCATTTGTAGTGAAGTTGGGTGAAGCTGGGGAACTTAGGCTCAGACGTTTATTTGAATCGTCCATCAATGTCCTTTGTTAGGCTAACGTTTCAACAAGGAAAGCGTTTTTGTTAATGATTGTGTTGCGTGCTTATAATGACAAAATAAAGTGATCTCGTTTATAAACTCTGACGTGTAATTATGAATGGTATTAATTTCATTATATTTACTATACTGTACTGTTAGCGATCCGTTGGCAACAGACCTGGCAGCATACATATCCGTAACTGTCACGGACATATTTTGTTTTTCTTATTCTTTTTTTGTTAGAGGTTGCTATGCTAGCGATTGTTGAGGATCGATAGGAATTACAAATTATTATAATAACATTATTAACTAATTTGAATTGTTCCTTTCGTCCGTAAATTCGTAATTTTGTAATTAATTGCTTGTTTTAATGGATATTTTACTTTTATCCTAAAAATACTTACATTCTATATATACTTCATTTCTAAGTGAATGTATTGATACGGTTCCGTTGATATCGTTGACAGATATAATATTATTTAGGTAAAGTTTTTGTACACGTTTTGTATGAGACGAGATGGACCAGATGTTAGAAGAAGTGAATTCGTAAGAAGTGAAAGTGATTGCGAATTCAAACTTTATATACATTTATAAATTTAAAATCTTAACCTGCGGCTTAAGTACCTCGCACAACGCAGTAACTCTGTTATTTAGTATTTTGACAAATAGATCCATTACATTTTTTTAAGTCAATTAGTCAGTCAGTCAGGCATAAATGTGGCAACAAATCAATCGATACCAGCAAGTATCATCATGATATTTTCCTTTATGAAAACTCATTCATTAAGTGGCTTTTAATATGATCTTCGATTAAATCCACGTTAAAGTAAACAAATTCGTCAAGTGCATTTATCTTAATCTGCTAAAACTTAGTTTTAATTAATTTTATTTATTTGAAATAGTTTGTATTTTGTTTTCTTCCGCCTTGACAATGCCACGAGACTGGAAATGATAATGGCACGACTGAAACGGAAAGCACTCAAAATCGTTCGTTCTAAAGAGATCTCCTGTATATTTGCGGGCCGGCTAGGAACGTCGTCAGGAAGGAAGGCGTACGATCGAACGAAGCTTCACTACGGATTGGCGTTTGTAACGGATGGGAAGTCTTAAGCTTTATATACTAGAATAGATACATCCCACAAAGTAAAGCAATACGGTGATTTTATCGAATAATATAAATGCAAAAGTTAATTAACTTAATTTGTTTACTTTTCACGTATTTTTTGTCTCAAATGCCTTATCACCAATAATTTCTTTTATTTAAGTATTCTTTGTATTATTCATTTGTTTTTCTTTTTTCTTTTTTGTTATGTTTGAGGACTTATCGTTATATTCGTTGTTGCTGTATATAGTATGTATTTATATCATATACTTGTAATTTTGTATGTACTGATAATATACTTTATTTTTGGATATATAATATGTGTGTTTTATATTTACATTTGTTTATTGGTTTTGTTTTAATTAAATATTAATATTATTTTATTCATATCACCAGCTATCATATCATCATCATATCCTATCTGTAATTACTTACACCGTTGGTTGCCTGGAAGAGATCGCTATGTAGCGATAAGGTCGCCATAATTGTACATTTATTTAGGCAGTATACATATTTTGTATTTTTCTCTTTGTGGTGTGGTGTACAATAAAGTATAAAGTAGAGTAAAGTATAAAAGTATTTTATAAATATTGAAATAATCATTATAAAATTTTGCAACACAGGGTTACAGAAAAGAATATGTAATACTTGTCCCTTCATACTCGGGTGAAGCAAACTGAAGCCGACGGAAACTTGTATAATTTAAGCTTTCTTTCTTTATAGGATAGATAGGACTTTTTCTTAATAGGATCTCCTGTTATGGGGGATAATCTAACCTAAGTAAGACCACATTATGTAATTTTACTATTTAAAAATTAGATTTCAATAGAATCAGTATCATACTGCCGAACTGGCAAATGGGCCACCAGATTATAAATGTTCACCACCCGTAGACATTGGCGTTTTAATATTAATTATTCCATAACTGCCTGGTTGGTCTAGTGGCTTGATATAAGGCCGCAGACCCGGAGGTCCTGGGTTCAATTCCCAGGTCGGGCCAATAAAAAGTTATTGGGTTTTTCTGTCAGAAAATTCTTAGTAGCAGCCCGGAGTCTGGAAGTTGGAAGTGTGTACACTCCCGTGCCTCGGAAAGCACGTAAAGCCGTTGGTCCTGCGCCTGAACTCTTTCCGGTCGTGTCGGATTGCCGTCCCATCTGATTATGAGAGTTAGGGAATAGAGAGTGCACCTGTGTGCACTATAATATCTCCTGCGTAGTTGGCTAATCTCTCTTGAGATTGGCCGCCTAGGCCGAAATCGGTCTGGAGGACATTATAATTATTCCATACATCGCCAATTTACCACGAACCTTGGGAACTAAGATGTTTTGTCCCTTGTGGTTGAATTTACAAAGGCTCGCTCACCTTTCAAACTGGCACACAACAATACCAAGTACTGCTGTTTTGCGGTAGAAAATCTGATGAGTGGGTGGTGCCTACCGAGGCCATGTATTGTATAATACTGCTGCTTGGAGATGTCCACTCAGGCCCGTGTGGGTCTTGGGGTAACTGTTCGGGGCGATGGCCCCCTGCAGTGGTGGCAACGCCGTCTGCAACTATAGACGGGTCACTGGGTAGGATCATTGTCCATGATGTTTCATGTGTGTGATCAAGCCTTGGCGATCAGCGGTCTGTGGCGTAGTGGTGAGTCCGTGTTGTCTTTTCCCGTCGCTCAGCGAGGTCGATACCGTCGGTGGTTGCCGGCGAGTGCCCATCAGCCAGCGACGAGTAAGTGGTCAGTATTGAGTGAGGTCGCGTGGAAGTCCTCTTGGGTCTGGTGGTCACCGATGGTATGGCGCGATACCGCGCAGGTACTGAGATCGTGATCCGTCAGCGCGGCTAAACATAGAGGCACTCAGGCGGCGAACGTGCGTCGAGGCTCTCCATACGCAGATCTCTGGCTATCACTTGGTTTCTCACGTAGCGAGGGGCTCCGGTGATAATGCGTAACGCTAGCGACTGCTGCGCCTGCAGTGACTTGCGGCTTGTTTCGCTAGCCAGCGTGAACCACAGTATAATACTGTTTTTTTGTAGAGTGTAGTTCAATTAACTAAATATACTTTTTAAATGTTTGTATTATGGAATCTAAACTTGGTTAGAATAATGAAAAAACAGTAGTAAGTTTCAAGTTATATGTTTGTAAAACATTTATAGCGAAACATTACTTTGGGCCATATGTTTATAACCAGACTTTTTGTTAGACAACCTAATATGACTCAGCGCCTTTTAACTGTTCCATTTGCCTTCGATTTGTAAGACACGAACGAAATAAGTCTTCGAAAGTCATTTGCTCCATTTATCAACGTCTTATCAATCTCGTATTAATGAAAATTAATTATCATGACATAAAAAAAATTGCAAACGTCTCTTTTAAAAAAATAACTTCGTTAAGATATTAATCATAATAATTAATAGAATGCACTCACAACAACTCACAATCAACATTTGTTGATCAACATCAAACAAACACACACATAGATATTTATATTAATCAAGCAATATTTAAAGTAAAGTTCATACGTTCGTTCATTCATTCTATTTGTATTTTTTCTTTGTATTACTTTTATTTTTAGCTTTTCAAATTTTATTCCTATATTTTATTCACTTAACACTGTTTCTGTTCTGTTTTTTGTTTTAGTTCTTTAAGTCATTTTAAATTTGTTAAGTTTTTAATTTTACTATTTATATTAGCTGTTAATTAGCTATATGTGATGGATACTGTGGTTTCCTGTAACTGTGAGAGCATATAGATTTATAAGTCGCATATTATATTAAAGCTTGCCATGTGTATTCCTTGTTGAAGATGCTAATAAAATAAAAAAATAAATAAAAATAAAAATAGATTAAAAACTGGTATGAAAAATACATTGTAATTGAATTCCCTTACGAAAATAAAGAAGTTATTGTTAAATCGTTTTTATTCCTAAATAAGACAACAAAGTTACATACGTTATACGTTTATACGCCTTAGAAATATTATATCGAATTCAAGGTAATGTAATGAGCGGGCTTAGTAAAAATAATTTAAAAGAAAACCACCCTTAATTTAGGATTTTATTACTTCGATCACTAATAAGAACTGGGTAAACAAGAAAACTGGCTGAACCTACCTTACCCGTTCAACTATTGTGAACATTTGTACGTTAGTTTTTTTTTGACGAATAAATACTTTATATATTACAGAAAATTCACAGTTAATAAATAGTTTGTATATTTCACATATATTTTATTGTGGACTTGATTCAGTGAATATTTTTCGTAAGTTAACAATTAAGCTAATTTTCGTATAAATTAATGGGACTTCCATACAATTATCAATGTTTTTTCCTGAATCAGTCATCTGAATTGCTCATCACGTTGATCCGGACCCGTTAAATTAAGCAGAAGACGCTTAATTTATCTAAATTAGGGATATATGAACGAAATCAAGGACAGATAAAATTTTTGAATTAGAAATAAGGCTGATTATAAATACAGCGGTTCGGACAAACGCGGTTTGTCCAACTTGACTAAATAAAACTCTTTTAGCTTACTTGTCTCCTAAAATACCAAATCGAAATTAGTTTTGATTTGGTAGCAATACATATTTTTTTAAAAACTGTAAGTTACATTTACTGGTTTCTTAAATATCATCAATGGTCATGTATTCTGTTCAAATACTATTAAATATTTATAAAGAAACCTCGTTAAGTTATTGATAGAACGGTAAATATAACCACTCCAAGATTTGGCAAAAGCTTATTAAAACTATTTTTTATATTAAAAATAACAATAATACCAATTACAATAGAAATAGACTCCGACTAAAGACACTGAGAATCTGATCACATGAACATAAAACGCTGCGTTTTTCAACACAATCTGAATATTAGCTTAAGCAAAACAAATGTCGTTTTATTCTCAAAACGTTTTCCAAAGCGTTGGTTCATAAAAAGACCCATATCTAATTTAGACAAGGGTGCGTTTAGGAATATCTAATACAAGGGTCTAATGGGTGGGGGATAAAATTGCTTAATTTGTTAAAACTGATTTTAGTCTGTAATGACCTATTTACGAGTTGTGGCGTTCGTGTGTACGTTTTCTAGGTGGCGAGCTTTGTGCAAGCCCGTCTGGGTACCTACCCAGACTTGCTCATCAGATATTCTACCACTAAACTGCAATATTTAGTATTGTTGCCTTCCGATTTGAAGGATGAGTGAGCCACTGTCAGCCACAATAACAGGCGCAAGGGAGATAATCTTAGTTTCCAAGATGGTTGCACTTTGGAGATGGATAAGCCTAACCTTGCTTAATATAAATTTATCAAATAATACTATGTCATACTGACTGAACATTTCAAGTTTCAAAAGTTAAGTAATTAATTAATTAATAAACAGAATACTTAATCTTTTGACAATATAATTGCCTGCCCTTGTTATTAGTATAAACGGTTCCCTAATTAGGGTGTTCTAATTAAGGGGACAGTAGTAAATATTAATATAACCTTTAATATAAACTTTTACCTTTAATATAAAATTAAAATAAAAAAATATTGTTGCTCAATATAATTTAACTATATTATATACAATTTAATTTTGTTAAAACAGTACTACTAACTCATCTGTCGCTCAATACTTTTTAATAATTAAGAATGATAAGACTTAATAACCAATAAAATATGCGATAAAGATGATATATTTGGATTTTACGTAAATCAAATCATACGAACGGACGGATTAAGAAAATCAGTGACTTACTCGGATGAATGTAATTAATTAATAAGCAATGAAATAGAATTTTATAGAACATAAGATTTTACAAGAAATAACTTAAATTGAAATAAAACCTTTTCATAGACATTTTGCGTATCACTTGCGTATCGCTTTACGAGTAAAATATTCGTGATAGGATCTTGTAATAGCTTAATAAGGAATTTATTTTTTACCAATAAGGTTCGTTGTAATAACTATTATGGTATCGAATCCGTATTACGAACCTCTATTAAAGCTTTGAGAATATAACCTTTAAGGTTATAACAACCAGGGTGTAGCTAATTAATGTTATGTTCTTCGATATTGGAAGCTTCTAAATAAAGCTATCTTATGAATTGTTATGAAAGTTTGTGTGGAAAGAGGTCAGGCGCAGGACCTCCGGGTCTGCGGCCTTACATCAAGCCACTAGACCAACGAGGCAATTAAAAAAGGTCCTGGGTTCAATTCCCAGGTCGGGCCAATAAAAAGTTATTGGGTTTTTCCGTCAGAAAATTCTCAGTAGCAGCCCGGAGTCTGGAAGTTGGAAGTGTGTACACTCCTGTGCCTCGGAAAGCACGTAAAGCCGTTGTTCCTGAACTCTTTCCGTTCGTGTCGAATTGCCGTCCCATCGGATTATGAGACTTAGAGAATAGAGAGTGCACCTGTGTTTGCGCACACACTTGTGGTATGTTATAATATCTCCTGCGTAGTTTGGCTAATCTCTCTTGAGATTGGATGGATGGAGGACATTATTAAAAAAACATATATGTGTTGTACAACGTTATTAATTAAATTCGTCTAAATTATTATTCAGGTTTTTAACCATATACGCTGTCCTAATAAATTCAAATACCAAATATATACTTATCTCTGTTATTCAGTTAAATATATAGTTACATAGTGTATAGTAAATTATATAAGGCATAATAATTTAAAATTTTACCGTTTCTTTGAATAAAATCGCTATTAGTGTGTTAATCAGGAAATCAAAGTATAACATACTATTTTACTAGGGAACGTTATGTAAATGGCGTTTATTATGGAGCGCGAAATTAATCGTTTTATGATATGTAGAACGAAAATTTTTAGCTACCCCAGATCTCTCACAAGATTATTAGCATACAAATTAAAGACAGCCCCTTGTCTCCTACGTGATTATATTCAATCGGTTATTGGATTTCTTTAGGAGCGGAGTGCGGTTAGCATTTCAAAGTATGCAATCCATATTAATAAGTATGCAAATATATTAGTTTATTCCGTTCTTGTGTGCGACAAATACTGGGGCGAGATATTATGAAAATATTAGCCGGAGGTATGGCTCCATCAAAATAAAAAGAAAGTTATCGATTCGGTCTTATTTTATCCTCAGGGGAAATTAAAATAATTTTTAAATTCTACCACTGTATTTCCTCATACTTACCATCAGGTGGCCGATTTGCCAGTTCGCTTTTCCTATAATTATAAATTATTATTATAAAAAAACATCGCACCATAACACAACAGTACTAAGCTCCCTGTTTGTCAAACGTATACGTGAATAGGTCAGGCGCGTTCATTTCTAGACAAATTTAAAGTACATATTATAAAAGCAAAGGACTTTATTTGTCTGAGGAATATGTAAACTATTTAGAATACGACGAATTTTATATACACCTGATAGTAATTGGTGATCCTTTACTACCACCCCCCATAAACATGGGCAGTGTGCCAACAACTTTAGGAACTAAGCTGATGTTCCTGTTGCTTCGCGGTAGAATGTGACGTGATGTGTGGGTGATACCGGCCCAAACGGGCTTGAACAAAACTCTACCACAAAGTAAATTCATACAAATCGATTCAAATAGTGCAGAGAACCGCAAATTTATTGATTTATAAATAAAAGTTATTTATTACATATTATATGAATGGTCCATCTAATGAAAGTCGGCGAACAATGAAGTTGATTCAGGAACTTAAGCACTGATTACACGTATTCATTATTAAAAGAAACTCATCAAAGAAGAATCTCGTTACTCGAGAAGTTTAACGAAAGTTGCCGAACTATCACGAAGTTGTGTTCTTTGATACAGCCCGCTACTATCGGGCGAGTTTTACTATCGCAGGTTGCAAGTGAGAAGTTGGAAGCGATTTTTGAGATATTAACAATGTGTGCTGTTGAAATTTATTTATATGGAACTTTTTAGGACTAAAATTTTAATTGCACTAATATTTTAATAGTCAATTCGTCTATTTTTGGATGATTGCTTTGGATGGATGGATTACTTGTTTGGTAAATTTTATATTATTTATTCTCCATAAGGAACTTTATGTTACCAATAAGTTTTATCCAAGTTTTTATATTACTTTAACCATAGATGTTTTGGTCAAGTAAAAGAGGGATGTTACAGCTTGGAAAACTGGAATTTTTGGTTTTGTATTTATAGTATTGTAACCTAATATGATTTGATTTAAACAATCAAATTTATTAATGAAATAATTTATCTAATAGGAGATGATACTGTCCCTAAAAGATGAGACGATAAATCGAAAATAGCCAAAAGTTCGAGTCACTTTTCAATTACAGAGTGTGTTATTTATTCCAATCTTAATTAACAATTTGTGATTAAATTTTCGTAATCTACTTACGATTTTGATCATTAATTAAATTAATTAAGATTGATATACATTCTAAGATATCATCAATTAATCAATTAAAATACAAAATAGCATAAAAAACATACTAAGTAGCAAAAAAATTGAGGTCTTTTTTTCCTTTAGATAATTGTAACATCTGTTCTCCGTACCTTTAGTGATATCTTCATTAATCGGTTTTTGTTTCTGGATTCCTTAGCTGATCTTTATGGTATTCGGCCAGTCTCGAGTTATTTGTAAGTTATAGTTATATACGAGGCGAATCTATTTGGTAGCTGCATTCCATAATTTACTGGTGGGCTTTGTGCAAGCTCGTCTGGGTAGGTTCCACCCACTCATAAGATATTATACCGCAAGACAACAATACTTGGTATTGTTGTGTTCCGGTTTGAAGGTTGAGGGAGCCAGTGTAATTAAAGGCACAAGGGACATAACATCTTATTTCCCAAGGTCAGTGGCGCATTGGCGATGTAAGTGATGGTTAACATTTCTTACAATACCAATGTCTATGGGCGTTGGTGACCACTTACCATAAAGTGGCCCATATGCTCGTCCACACTAAAAAAACACTATAAACAAATTATAAGGTCAGTACCGCAGTATAAGTTCCCTTAAAAACAAAAGAATATGTTTTTTCAACTACTTTTAAATAAAATTTCCAATTATATTTATTTCTAAGCATATATTATATTCGTTTTTTTTCTTAGACCATACACCACAAACAAGATCAAAGCATACCGTCCACGACATCATTAAATGACGACCATGTGAATACATCCTTACTTTATATAAATTTTACTCTTTTACCTTTGCTTTAAGTACTATTTTCCCGTGGCATAATTTCTTTTTCCTTTCAAAGAATGTCCGTGATTGCTTATAGGTGCGTTCAACGTAAGGATAATATACAGTTGAAGGCATCAACTTGTTATCGGATTTTTCACCTTATTTCTTACGTCATAAAGTATTTATCCATATGACATATGTTGTATAGTTTATGTTACGTTTCATCTTATTTGTAAAGTACTATTGAAATCTCAACTGAAGAGAAAGTAGTGAAAAATTAGAATTGCCTAAGAAAATATATATAATATTAATATTTAATACAATAAGTTATGGTTTTACAGTTTTTTTTAAATTAAATTCACGATAATAGTAAAATTAACGGATTAATGATAGCTTGAAAGAACTTAACTAAGTATAAAAAACCAAGAAATTAAAAAAGCTATAGTATAAAATATATTTTTCCCAAGTTCAAGGTGAATTACAAACGGCATAAGTATATATTTTGGATTTCATCTTTCTCATTAAATCAACACATGCGCTAATTAACATTATAAAATAGATTGTATCTATCTATGATATTTAATTTCACAAGAATTTGTACTTTGTTATACAAACGACTCATATGGCATGTATGTAATTTATAAAAGAAAAGTGAATACACTAATGCTGGTCAAATGTCTTATCTCTAGAAAATGTTTAGAGCTTAATACACCACTATAATGCTACTTCATCGGGAGGCCCAAGATTTAACAATTACTTTTATAATAATTTAGTAGAAGAAGCGAAACAGTTTTATTTGAATTTTAAATTAACTCATCTATTATATTTCTTATAGGTCCATCGTCTAGGATTTTTTTTATCAAAGGGGGCAAACGAGCAGGGCTCACCTGATGGAAATTGACTACCACCTTCATTGGAACTACACCATCTAGATACCATATGTAATAATATACCTGTTTATATATTAGCTATGCTATTCCAGCTACATGAAAGAACTTATTCAAGCTTCCGTTCGAAATTTAATTTTCGTAACTTATCTCAGTTTAATTGTTAACTTTATCTCGTCAAAATATTATATGTCCTATATTGATATGTGTATCAGCTTATCGCCGTCCACTGCTGGACAAATGCCGCCCCCGTGGAACGCCAGCCATTCCGATCTTGGGCAGCCCGCATCCGTCCCGTACCTGCCACATTTTTCTTTTTTAAATCGATAATAAATATTGATAGGTGGAACTACAAATACTACACGCTTAATATTTGGGACCTTCAGCCAATTTATAAAAAAAACAACAAACAATTTTATTATCGAACAAGTATGACTCTTCATCTAATAAAAGTATGAGATTAAGTTGTAACGACGCGAAACAAACGCTAACAGGGTCATATTCTCGTCACGTATTGTCACAAATCTTTGGCGTTCCCGTCACGTGAATTTTACGAAATATATCATTTCAAAGCAGCTTAATAACATGTTTTAATATGTTATGTTATCAAACTGTTTTTAAGTTTATTAAAAATGAATATATGTCAGTCCATTACAGAGCTACAATTGTTCTAATTTTGTCGTGCACTGGCTTATAAGCGTGGAGGAATGTTGACGCTTTCTGTGAGATCGTAATGGCCCAGAAAGAAACAGTGGAGCCGTGAACAGAATCGACTCAAACCCAATCTCGCTAAGCAGACCCGACGAGAGTATGATTAGGAATTGTATCCTGCATAAAAAATGGCTAGCCTACAATACTGAAGATCCTGAGTTAAAATTATAAGGTCCTCTATGCCTACAGGAATTACGTTTACTTTTATGAACGTAACAAGAACATTTACTTATTTAAATTTATATTTTAATTTATTATATAGTATATAGTATTTTTTTATAATCACACTAAGCTTATCACGCTATCACGCTTATCCGCAATGTGTGCTGATTAAATTAAGCTGTTCTTAATTCAAAACTCCAAAGAATATATAGCCTAAATATTACCATCGCTATAAGAACTACTGTCACTATCACTTACTAAAGTTCAGTGACCCCTCACTGGTTGTCATTTTCTGAGAATAAAGTAAATGTCCTCTATCACAACACGTTTTAATCAAGTAAAAAGAGCCTTTAGACAATGTACCCGCTTTGTATTAAGTACAGAAAGGTGTACAACTTTGTGCTTCTTTGTACAGCTTCCAATAACTATGAGAGGATGAGATAAAGCGCTGGCTAGATCAACTAAGGGAGTGTTTATACAAACTTGCCGATGTAATTCAATATAAAACTTGTCGACAATTTTTTTTATAACAATTGTATGGAATCAGTCGTTGGGTAGCAGTTGTATATGAATATATAGAATATATACATACATATGTCAATAGAATGATATATATATCATTCTAATTTAATTAAAATAGTCAAAACAGCAAGCAAGGAATATTCACAATTTTCGTATTAATAAGAAAAATAATATGATCATGACGATGATATTGTGTACATGACTGATTATGGTCAAGACACCGATCCTTATTGGAGAATAGCCACAAAGCCTCATCGGCGAAAACACAAATGCTCTCTCTATTTACTCACTCTTATATTTCGATGGGACGGTTTTCAGTGGTCTGATTAAGGTTTTAATCTAAGAGAGAATCTGTAGTCTAATAAACTAGACGCTCGATCAACGAAAAGTCAACGACTACCGTCATATATTATTTAGTTAAAGAGAGACGACTTCAGTCAAAATAATACAAATAAACGTATAACTTTAATAAAGTTATATTACATAAGTTACAGATAAATATTATGAATTATCATATTTTTATTATATGCGCCATTATATTAACTATAATAAAGTTAATCTTATGCAGCCTTACTCATAAACGTCGCTTAGCGACTGTGTCCTTAAACACTTAGTTATCACTTGCTGTCATAATTGATTTGACATTTGACAGAAGATGACACTTCAGCAAATCACCCGCTAAATTGTTTACAAGTCCAATGTTTTTTAAGCTTATGTAACAAAAATATATGTATTTCTATTATTGTGTTTTTTTTTATATTCGCCGGGAGAGCAAATGACTCTACTCCACCTGATGGTAAGTGGTAGTAGAGTCCAAACGCGACGACGGCCAGTACAGACGGGAAAAACGTTCTGCACTAGCTGCCTTCGCCTTGCCGGCCCGCAAGATGCCTCTTCACGCCTCGTTCAAAGGAACCCGGGTTGTAAGAGGAGGGGAACACGTGAGCTGGTAAGGAATTCCATTTTTTGGAAGTGCGACAAAGAAAGGAGTTGCCAAATTTCTTTGTTCGCGATGGAATTGATGTCACAGTTAGGCGGTGACATCGAGAACTAGCTCGCGTGGACTTAAGAAGGAAGGGGGAAGCAGGAATAAGAGAGAATAATTCCTCAGAGCACTCGCCGTGATACAGTCGATAGAAAGCGCTCAGTGCTGCTATCTCACGACGCAATTGTAAAGGTTCAAGGGTGTTTGTTTTTTTTTTTTTTATAGAATAGGAAGGCGGACGAGCATATGGGCCACCTGATGGTAAGTGGTCACCAACGCTCTTAGACATTGGCATTGTAAGAAATGTCAACCATCGCTTACATATCCAATGCGCCACCAACCTTGGGAACTAAGATTTTATGTCCCTTGTGCCTGTAATTACACTGGCTCACTCACCCTTCAAACCGGAACACAACAATACCAAGTACTGCTGTTTTGCGGTAGAATATCTGATGAGTGGGTGGTACCCACCCAGACGAGCTTGCACAAAGCCCTACCACCAGTAAAAAGTTGTGACCTCTACGTCGCCAATAATGCGTACGGCACGTCGCTGCAACCGGTCCAAGGCCTCAAGTAGGTACTTAGCGGAGCCATCCCAAAGGTGCGAGCAATATTCCACGCAAGACCGTACCTGTATTTTGTACAGCAGGCACAGTTGTTGTGGCGTGAAAAAACGCCGCACCTTGTTCAGAACTCCGAGTTTCCGTGAAGCTGTTTTTATAATAGCCTCGATGTAATCCCTTGGACTAAGGTCGCAGCGAACGTCAATCCCCAACATGGCGATTTTGCTTTGCATCACCAGCTGAGTACCACAGAGGGAGGAAAGAGGGGAAAATGTTGACTTTTTTGCCGTGAGAGCGCATACCTGTGTTTTCTTGGCATTAAACTCAACAAGATTATCAGAGCCCCATTTGGCGATGAGCTCTAACGTTTTATCTAGTTCAATGACAAGATCCTTCCGTCTCTCCTCAATTTCCGCTCGCCCAGCCACTGCACGTCCGTGGTATCCACCATGCACTGTACTATCGTCTGCATAGAAATGTATGTTCCCAAGAGAGAGCATATCATTGATATGCAGAAGAAAGAGTGTGGGAGATAGCACAGATCCCTGGGGGACCCCAGCATTCACTACATAGAATTGTGAAGCGTAACCATCAACTAAAACACGAAGGCTACGCTTGTGTAGGAAGCTGGCAATCCAGGTGCATAGCTGAGCAGGCATTCCATCGGGACCGCTAGCTTTCCGTACATCAAGTGATTGCAGCTCCGCACGCACATCACGTTGCCTGATTTTGATGTCAGGCATCGTATGGCCACATGAAGGTATTGTAGGTGGCAGGGCACTACAATCATCGATGACGGAATTGTCGGCAAAGAGTTTAGCCAGGAGATCAGCTTGCTCTTGCGGACTGTGAGCTAGCGATCCGTCCGGATTTCTGAGCGGTGGCAGCGAAAGTTGGCAGAAATTGTTTTGCACAGACTTGGTCAGACGCCAGAAGCTACGGGAGCCCCTAGAATGCGAAACAAGGTCATGACCAATCTGTACAATGCGCTGTGCATCCGCTCTCGTGTATGCCTTTCTACAGGACTTGTAATTTTTATTGTTTGCTTTCAGTGAGTCAATGTTAGATGCCCCGCTAATGCAGCCGTTGATCCACTTGCGATATGCCGCCTGCTTAGATGATACAGCATCGGCACATTCACGAGTGAACCAACGGTTACGCGTACTCCTACTGACGAGATCTGAGCTAGGAATGTAGTATTCCATTCCCAACATGATCTCCTCAGCAACAGCAGTGGCACTAGCTGTCGGGTCATTCCCACTGAAGCAACGTTCCTTCCAAGGGACCGACGCATAGTAATTGCGCATGCCGTCCCAATCTGCCGACTTATAGTGCCAAACGCGACGTTTGCATACCGCTTGTGGCGGCAGCTTGGCCTGTGGCACTCTGGTAGATATAAGGCTGTGATCCGAAGAGCCAAAAGGAGCCTGAACCACAACCTGATATTCCACCGGGTGAAAAGTCAGCAGAAGGTCCAGTAGAGAAGGTGCTTGCCCATCAATGTCTGGGATCCTGGTGGGCTGATCAACCAGTTGGGTCAAGTCATGTGTGAGAGCAAAAGCATCAGCAGTCCTTCCAGCATGGTCAGTTTTGAGGGATTTCAACCATGATTCATGGTGAGCATTAAAATCCCCCAAAAACACCAATTCCGCGTTAGGAAACTGCTCTTGCGCAGCATCTGCCACCCGACTAAGATGGTCAAATAATCGGCTTGTCTCCAAGTCACCATTGTGGGATCTGTAGAGGCACACTTAGACTCGACTCTGACGAACCAGGTCCACACGAACCACCAACATGGAGAAGGAGGGGTCCTCCAAGCAGCGCAGTCGGTGACAGCAAACATCCGTCCTGACAAACAAGCATACTCCGGCTTTCTCTTTGAAGGATTCTTCAAGCGTGTAGCCGGGATAAATAAGGTAGCTGGTATCGGCAGGACGGATATAACGGATATAAACGTATTTTCTATTATTGTGTATATATCATATACACAATAATAGAAAATACGTTTTGAAAAAAGGAGAATATCTATTGTTTCTCGAAGTCAGTTCAATATTTCTTTCACAATTGGCATCTTTGCTCTTATACAAAGACAAAGTATAATCTGTAATATCATATCGGCGTTCTTATAAGGATAATAAATTAATCGTTAGAATGAGGAAAGAAAGAGACAACACTACTAATATTCTATAACAATGACTATTATCCTATTTAGTATTGTAGAAATATTACCAATTCGATTAGAACAAAAGAGTAGTTGCAGAAATTTTCGGTTCAAAGAAATTGGTTTCTCATTAAGTTGTTCTAATAATTATGTACATAATATAATTACAATCTTGTTGAGATTATTTACATATATTGCACTTAGATTAGTTACATTAAAATTTATTTTTAATAGGTACATATTATTTTAGTTTACTTTTATCCAACCTTTTATCGGCTTTATATATATTTTGTACGAGATAGCCCAGTGGCTGCGTAAATCTTAACAGATACTTGCGGGCTCAAACCCAGGCAAGCACTGAATTTTCATTATATCTGCTTAATTTATGAAGGAAAACATCACAAGGATATTTGCAAGTGTTTAATTTCACAGAAATTCTACCCGCATTGGAGCAGTTTTATGGAATGAGTCCGAACTCGTACCGATACCACGCTTCAGTCAAACCCTTGTCGCGGTTAGCTACGGCGTATTTTTATTATATATGGCATTAATATCTACTCTTTTTAGGAAAAATAATATTCAATGTATTTAGTTGATGGCGCGGTATCTTTCTACACGACTTGAGCATTCAATAGTTCATGACGTCACGGTTTAAACGCAGCACACCGCTGTAACAAAGCTCAAAGTGTTTGTTTCTGCTACCAACAGAGCCGACGCTCCCTTAATTTTCCTAGCCTGTATAATAAATCTACCCAAGTCTGACACCTATATGAACTTTTAAATTAAACATCGTTCTATAAACATATAAAATTGAACTGAAGAAAGCTATGTTAAAAAAAAGCTTGTCGCATGTGTTTATGATTAAATTGATCTATGAATGTTTCTTATTGTTTGTTTAGTATTAATATGTTATTTTATTAACATTACTTTTTTTTTCAATATATAAGTTAGCGCTTGACTGTTATCACACCTGATGGAAAGTGATGACACAGTCTATGATGGAGCGCGCTTGCCTAGAAGATGCCTATTTACTCTAGACTTGAAGGTACCCATATTGTAGATGGTGGGAAAAACGGAGGGTATTCCAAATCTTAGCGGAGCGTATCAGAAACGCATTTAAAATTTAAATTAAATAATTAAATTATTAAATTTTTAACACATTAAAAACATAATTAAATTGAATTTAGAAACAATTATTATTTTAATACTACACCGACCGAAGACTGCGATTTCAATGTCAGCAAAAATTTCTGGATTTTTATAAGCATATTATTTTTGTGTGTTATGTTTGTATGCATATATATATCTTTGATGAAATTTGCATACATTGGACACTAAAGGATACATATGTGACATTTTGTCTGAAAAGAGAAGGCTTTAGTCCAGTAATGATATATTTAAAGGCAAAGAAACAAACCAATAAGAAATATATATTTTTAAAAATGGAAGGTTCCGTTATATAATATAACTCTTTGAAAACAATATAACATTATAATACATAGTCCAACTGTTATTACTCTAGGTATAAATACTCTCCGTAGCCCCTAGTTAGCCTCATCCAATCAGTGTGGTACCAAATCACAATTACGTGGAATAGAATCCACAGCACACATTTATCAATTAGATTACGTCCTAACCAAACAACAATCGTTAAACGGAAACCGAAGTTAGTTAGCTTAGATGGCTTACTTGTTCTATTACATAGTTACGAGCGAGCCTCTAACGTCGTTTTATATTTAAATATGTTCTAATATTTTTAATTCTAGCTATAAAAAAAAAAAAAAACAACTTAAAGCAAACTAGTAAAAATATTGAAATATCGTTTATATAATTTCACCAATTTTCGTCCAATATACGTAACTGTGACAAAAATACAGATAAAAAAGTGATCATATGAAATTGAAATTGAAATTATTTCTGAACTGATGGTTAACAAAAAACTATAACAAACATAATGTAATGCTTAATTCTATATAGTTATAATAAGAATATATTTTGCACTGACATGATAATTAAAATCACTTTGAATCAAACGAATATAGAATACAAAGCGTAACTTCAGTTGAATACTCCAAATTAATTACCTAATTATAATTACCATTCTGCCATAAATTCTATCATATTACCTGCACTTAACATAATTAATTGCGAGGTATTTTATCAGTATTGCCAGATTTACACATCAAATTACCCCATAACGGTACCAGTACGTGTATTGACACTTTCTTTGTATCTGTGGTTTCATAAAATATTATGCGAACAAATACTTAACTTTAACAATCCTTTCCGTACGTTAAAAGTGGAAAAAGAGAGATAAATATAGAGCATAAAAATATATTCGGTTTTTCTTCATTCCAAAACTTTAAAATCTCACCAGAATTGTGGAAGCGTTGAAGTTAAAAACTATATAAAAACATCAAATGTTTAAATTTAGCACTGAAAACATAAATATAATAAATAATAATGTATATTTAAGAACTCCTTCAAATAACCAAATTACGAAAATAACAGTTATGTTCACAAAATCAATTAATTTTATCATAAAGACATATAAATTAGAATCACATATTACAACATACGAATATTATACATAAAGACCCAGAAGGCAGACGAGTAGGTACCTGAATTGTTATTGATGACAATGGATATTGCCAAAGGAGCATTGTGGTTACAGAACAGTGGCAATGTCTAGGATCTAATTTGTAATGTCCCCTTAGCCTGTAATTACACTGCCTCGCTCAGCCTGTCTATTGTAATAACGTATTATTATTGCTATTGTTATATTATCAAAATAAATGTCTCAAGCTGGTCACTACGAAGGATAAATTTGTAACCTCATCGTTCATGAAAAAATGTGATGTTTCTTTTAGTATAATAAACTGTTAATTTGTTTAAAAATTTAATTAGTTACTACCTTTTTTTTCTGTTTATTTAAATATTTGTATTATCTGATTTTATTTTATTTTTGATTTGTATATTTTGTTATTGTGTTTGGGAATGGTGTGTTCTCCTGTAATCGGTTTTGCGTTTAGTTTTAAGTTAATGTAAAAAGTGTTTTGAATGTGTGTTACGTACACCTGCTGGAGATCCAAATAAATTAATAACTCTTATTTAGGTAGGGCGATTGTGACAATTTCATTAATTCAATTTTATTAAATTGTTGGTAATTCTTTTTAAGAATTAGTAATTAGATTTAGAGGAAAATTCTTATCAAAAACTATCAAAATATGTTTTTAATAAGCTTACATAAAACATCGTAAGTGCAATATCATATATTTGACGTGCTTATTGTGTTTTTACAATAATGTTAATTAAATAAAGAAATGATATTCAAATATTCTGGAGATTCAATTGGTGATAAAAAATAATAGAACCACCTTCATTGTTGGAATTTTGCCAATCAGGTAGATGTCAAAATTTATCTAAGCAACTCCCTAATAATAGCTGAAACTATAGTGATTCGATGGTTCATTAAGAGAAACTTAACGGTCCTCATATCGTATCGTACAAAGCTTTTTATATAGTATATTAAAATAACCTATTTTATAATAACTTTGTCATTAATATAGCATAGTATATTTACGCTCAAACGCTGATACGATTAGCTGAGCGTATGAGCGGTATATATTTTTAACGCTGTCACGCTCAACCAGACTGATGCCCATTGAATTGTATTTTTCGCTTGCAAGCGTATTGCGAGCGGAAAAATACGCATATACCGCGTCTGCACTAATGGATTACCTGATAAAAAATACTATTATCATAAATATACTACTAGCTTCTGTTACCGGTTGTGCCTTGATTAATTAGTAATTTCCACATTGCTCTGGTAAATTTCTTATAAGGTTGCATTTATCGAGGCTCTGGGTTAAGCCCTGGCTCGGGTCCCAAAAATGTTTTTGGATTTTTCTGCCGAGAAAATCTCATTGCGCAGCCAGGGGTTTCAAAGTTGACAGTGCTTACACTTTCGTCCCTCGAGCGGCAGATAATTGTGCCCGAACTATTTCAGCTCGCGTTTGATTCATCATCACATCGGATTATAAAATTGAAAGAATAGATGAAGAAAGTATGGGAATTTAATAATTAATAAATAGCTTTATCGTCATTATATTCAGCCCAAATTAATCCACTGCCGGATACAGGCCTCCTCATAGGCGCGTCAATTCTCCTGGTCCTGTGATAATCGCATCCATTGAGCACCCGCCATTTTTCTAAAACCGTCTGACCTTTGGATGGGTCATTCAAAAACATTTACTATTCTAATAATTAATTACTGAAAATAAAAATAAAAACTGTCAAGTCAATCGATTGCTAATAAATTTTATAATGAATTAATATTAATTTAATTTGCAATATTATAGTTATACTTATTTTTAATCTCTTTAGATAATTGTGGAATATAGGGTAGGTATTATTTGATTAATCAAAATATTCGCATGAAGAAACTTTAATGCGTTATTATTTAAATGTTTATATAAATACCAACATTTGTATTATTTTTTTAATCTAAATTAAATTATTTTTAATATATTATAACAAATCATTCCAGTCACAAGATTAATATCGCGCCCTTATTTCTTGTCACAACATGACTTCATTATTCACGGCTCTCCATATGTCAAGGGTTCCGTGAAACCCCCATGACCCTTGGTTATTGTGACCATGGTATTTTGAAATTTGTAATGCCTATATAAGATTTGCACTTAATAAAAACATATGATTAAAAACGAACATATTTTATATAAATATACTACTAAATAAGGAGACGTTTTTTTTTAATTGCCTAACTAAAAAAATACTAAGTAAGTATACATACATGGCGTTTCGGAGGGTTTGGTATATAATATTATTTTATGAGTAACTGCGCTCCATAGTCGGTTTCACTCGCTTTAAATTTAGACTATTGATGTAAAAAGCGTGAATTTCTTGTTTTTGTAAAACAAATTTTTATGTATGATATATATAAAATTGTAATAATTTATTTACTTATTATTTATATTATAAACTTTGCTACTTTATACAAAGCCGAGATGACTCAGTGGTTATATGTGAAACTTAAGTGTAGGTTGCGGGTTCAAATTCGTACGACCAATGCTTTATTCAGCGGCGCCATCTGCATTATCTGATAGACATATGACAAATGATTTAGCCAACTTTGAAGCGGCATCGTGGAATAAGCTCGAAGCCTTCTCCTCAAAAGTAGAGGATGCCTTAGCCCACCAGGGGGCTATTTACAGACATTACTTTACTTGAAATTTGAAAGATAGATAAGTATGAATCTTTATAATATATTTAGGAATCAGGATGGAAATAGGTTTTTTAAAAAGGTAAATCAAAACAACTATACAACAGTAAAGTAAATGTATATCGACACGTACAATTCAAACACAAAAATAGAACAAAGGAATCAAGACTGAGCAACTGAAATATAATTTATGAGATATCCGCCACAATCGAGAGTCCAAGCAGAAGTGTGTAACGCCAGCCTGGCTGGCCGATGAGATCGGCAGGGCCAGTCACGTGATCAAGTCGAGCCGCTAGGCCACGCCCCTCCGGAAGATATTTCTAATAATCTATATATATATATATGGAATGTCTATGAATAAAGACTTACTTTATAAGAATTTTATTACTTTTATATAATGTGGAGTTAACTTTCATTTGTTTTTCAGATTGAATCTCAATATATGTTTCTGTATAAATAAACGCAGAAATACAATCTCGAATCCCGACAAATGTAATAAGAGAATCTTGTGGATTTATTTGTTGTATTTCGAAAATAATTCCTCGAAAATATTTATATATATATATTTAACATATAGTATTAAATATTTATAAATTAAACCATGTGTTGTATAATAATTGTTTTCGATTATTCACTCTGGAATAATAAAATCACTTCAATGTTCTTTTAGCTTACTTTTGTAATTTATTGTTTTTAATCTAGTATTTTTTTTAATAATCTCAAGACTAATATACCTACTGCAAAAATAGTGTATTTATATTTATTAGTAGTATGCACTTCTAAAACAAATATTACATAATCCTTTAAGTGATTTTCAAGGTCACGAACACAAGTGCACTCTATTCCCTTAATCTCATAAATTACTATCTCCTGTATTTTGTCAATATTATTTATATTTTTATTTTAATATAGTGATTCTACAATGAGACGACTATTCTGGTCAATTTGCTGCAGGCGCCTGTACTATTAGAAATGCAAGCCTATTTAAAGCCAGACTGAAGGCTAGCAGGAGCTTAGACCAATTCAAAACTTAGTGAGATAGGTGTCTATACGTATATTATAAAAATGTAACTGACCGCTGTCTGTACATGGAAGATATATGAGTAAAACTATTACAGGGGGCCGTTATCAACGCAATAGAACCCAAAACAATGATTGCTAGAATTTTCGTCTGTTTGTCTATGCGTTTGTGAGTGCTACTCTTAGAAATAGCTTAACTGATTTGGGTGCGGTTTTCACTAATATGTAGTGGCGCACTTCACTTCAAATTTAGTGTTTGATTTAATACACTCCTGGTACACGAGACACTCACGTCTCGTGTACCAGGAGTTCATGAACAGTGAGAAAAGCTTAAAAGCTACATTACGGTTGTCATATGTCTTCTATTACATATAATAAGAATGTAGCTGATCGTTGTGTGTAGATGGAAGACATATGAAAAAGCTATTATTGGGGGGGGTCTGTGTTAACGTCACAGATAGTGTTATAATAATGTCCCGCTGCTGGGCTAAGGCCTCCTCTCCCTTTTTTGAGGAGAAGGTTTGGAGCTTATTCCACCACGCTGCTCCAGTGCGGGTTGGTGGAATACACATGTGGCAGAATTTCAGTGAAATTAGACACATGCAGGTTTCCTCACGATGTTTTCCTTCACCGAAAAGCACGAGATGAATTATAAACAGAAATTAAGCACATGTAAATTCAGAGGTGCTTGCCCGGGTTTGAACCCACGTTCATCGGTTAAGATTCACGCGTTCTTACCACTGGGCCATAGTGACTTATTACCTTGAAATCAAATTATGTTCGGTTACTATTTTTAAGAAACCTTTCGTTTTTCTTACGGATGGTAAAATTGTTTACGAGATTTTTAAGTAATCCAAACTTTTAGCCACAAGACAATCTTTCAGACGGCGTGTTTCTGCTTTAAATTTGTAATATGAATTTTGTTCTTTTTATTTTAATTTTGTATTTTATAAAAATGTCTTTATATATCATTCGAAAATATAAAAAAATAAAAGACAACATAAATGTGTTCATACATTATGGACACTAACTGCGGGACTAGTCCACAAATTCAAAGTCGCTCAGCGTGCTATGGAGCGAGCTATGCTCGGAGTATCTTTGAAGGATAAGATCAGAAATGAGATCATCCGGAAAAGAACCGGAGTCACCGACATAGCTTGCACAATTAGCAGGCTGAAGTGGCAGTGGGCTGGTCAAGTATGTCGTAGGACCGATAGTCGTTGGAGCAGACGAGTCCTAGAGTGGAGACCGCGAATCGGCAAGCGCAGCGTAGGGCACCCTCCAGCCAGGTGGACCGATGACCTTAAAAAGGTGGCGGGCACCAACTGGATGCGGAAGGCGGAGGACAGGGAGCTTTGGCGCGCCTTGGGAGAGGCCTATGCTCAGCAGTGGACAATGATTGGCTGTTGATTAATAAATTATGAATAAAAAAAAAGTAATCCAAAAGGGTCCTTATAAAAACGTTTTGTTAGTTTCGATGTCGTATGTATGTGACGTAGATATTCTTAGTAGACTTTATTCGTTTCTCGTTACTCAAAACTGTCGTTTACTTTATGTTCAGTAACAAATGGCAGTTTCAATATCACCACCGTGACTTTAACCATGAAGAATAGTGATAATTAAATAAATACTATAATTTAAGTAGGTTCGTTCTTTCGCTATAACTTGTACTGCTGTACATTAGTATAATAAAGATTTCAAAGTGCTGAAAGTGTACTCGAAAAAAGTATACTTCTTCTTCTTCTTTGTTCAAACCCTCATCCCAGTTCAGCTGGGGTCGGGTCTCCTTGTACATCTGCGCCAGAGAGCTCTGTTCTGGGTTGTCTGTGTACTCAGATTCTCTTTCTGGGCCTCTTTTTGTATGTTTGACCACCAGGTTGCAGGCGGTCGCCCTCTTCCCCGCGGTCGGTACGGGATATTTAAGGCTTTCTTGATAGGATGATCATCGTTACGTCTCAAGATATGGCCGTACCAGCGCAGTCGACATTCCTTCAATTTCACTCGAAAAAAGTATACGTATTTATAAAAAAAAATCGATATAATTTTCAAAAATTATATTATAAATACATACAAACAAACAAAATAGTACTACACGCTCACATTTACATAGATAACTTCAAATATGTCCTCACCGTTTATAAACTTGCAACATTCATGAACACCAATTTCGAGCCTTTTATTTTCACCTGCCGATAAGTGCTTTTGTAACTCAATTGGTACAAAGAATGACAGAAACGCAATAATAAAATGCCATTTACGTAAACATAAAAAAACTCCAATACACTTTTCCTTTTGTCGGTACATAATCGGCTCCCGACGATCGAGGGCCTTCCAAGTATAAAACAACGACATGAGTTGTCTAGATGAGCACGTGGCTTTTATGTTTTTTATGTTTTACTTCAGTTTTAGGGTTCCGTATGAAGAAAAAAAAAATTGTCTATCATTAGCAAAAGTTTTCGTTTCAAAGCTTCTTCAATAAATATGTTTTACTAAAGGCTTTGTGCTTTATACCCGCCTGGATAAGTACCACGCACTCACTACAATTTAATACTTTCTGCTATACAGTATTTGCTTTATGTTGCTACGTTCCCATTTAAACGCAGTGTAACTATTACCCATAAAAGACTATTATATCTTAAATCGCGTGGGCAGCGGGGCATTGACGGTGTATGAAGTGCTTTATATGTTTACTGTGCCAGTATCTATGCGGGAAGGACTTCACTGTCATGGGTCTACCCATCTGAACGTATTCTTTTAAAATATATATTTAAAAATACATCTGAGAAGTTTTAATCATAAACTTTTTACCGTAACCGTACCGTAACAGCCTGTGAATGTCCCACTGCTGGGCTAAAGGCCTCCTCTCCTCTTTTTGAGAAGAAGGTTTGGAGCTTATTCCACCACGCTGCTCCAATGCGGATTGGTGGAATACACATGTGGCAAAATTTCAGTGAAATTAGACACATGCAGGTTTCCTCACGATGTTTTCCTTCACGGTATAGCACGAGATGAATTATAATCACAAATTAAGCACATGAAAATTCAGTGCTGCTTTACCGGGTTTGAACCCACGATCATCGGTTAAGATTCACGCGTTCTTACCACTGGGCCATCTCGTACTATTTAGATAGATATTATTACGTCTTGAATTCGTCGTATCAAATTAAAGAAAAATATTTGCTTGGTTTAAATAATAGATACTAAAAACATTATATTTAATTTAATTAATAGTAATGAGTTTATGTAATTCCTGCATATATTGTCCAGTGTCCATGTGTTTTAGGCAAGTCATCTCTCTTTTTAAGAACAAAGGTTCCATGCTAGCTAAGATTTGACTTGGTGGCATTCGTCGCTCGTTGTATATATTACTGCCCCATTGGTAGACCAATGGTGGCTAACTCGTAATGCTGTAGATATTCAGGCCCCTTGGTTCCAGGGTCATTAACAAAACGTTGAGTTTAGTTAAGAAGTTCTAAGTAGCAGTCCAATTATGGCAGTGTTAACATACACATGTCTCAGAAAATATCTATTTGATGAACAGATAAATATATCTGATCTGATCCTCATTTGAGGATCGGAGATATTGATCCTTACATTAACATAAAACTCTTTGAAATAAATTACGTCGTTTCCAGGTAATCGACAAAATATATCCGAGTCCTAGCGCCTTGTAGAAGCGACACGTGTTTGAAGAACGTTATATATTTTTACGGCGTCTGAAAATGTTATTTACAGGTTGAAAGAGGTGATTTTCAGTTCCCTCCAATATTCTGCAGACGTTTAGGACCGTATTTTTATATTGGATTAGACACCTCAATACAAATGGAGCAGAATTCATTTGTAGTCCTATTTTTGGTTATATGGTTTCGCTTAGTGAAAATATTGCTGTCATGGCCATTGTTCATGTATTGCTTTTTTGATTAAAATAAGTTAATATACTTTCTCCTTTAAGGAAGAGGTCTTTGCCCGCCGTTTAAGGTTACATTGTTTTTTTTTATACATTTCAAAAATGTTTTCTAAATTTGTAATAAAAAATTATCGAGCTGCGTCGAAACCCAAGGAAAATTGGCAAATTTAGTGCTGTCAACATGCACTTATGAGGAAAAATTCAGTAATTAACTTATGTATGTAACATCTAGTGCCACTGAATATTCATGTGTCTAATGCTTATAATTGATGTCGTGCTCGGTGGTGAGGGAAATTGTCTTGAAGAAACTTGTACATAGGAGGTTGTTTTTTTACATGTGTAACCACCAACCCAAATTGGGCCGTTATGAGGGTATAAGCTCCTAATTTTATATATATGACGGAGGATGAGCCTCAGCTTCATCAGTATGGTCCATCCTTAGTGAATCATTGACTCTGTCGAGCGCCGACAGATGGCGCTAGCGTTCCAGAGATGATACGATTGCGACATATATATATATAATGCTGGTGATATAAGCTACAGTAGCAGTGTACGGAACACTGATCACCAGCATGTAATATGTCACGGTGATGTATTTTGATAGATAAATTAAATCAAATCTAATCAAAATATACTTAATTTATTTAGGCTCTAGCGAGCTTTTCAATTGTCATTTTACAAGATTAAATTAAATTTAAAGTTTCCATCTACCAGTTCGGAATGTAGATAAAACTGAGAAGAACTGGCAAGAAACTCAGTGAAAAGTATTTTTCGACAGTTAAAATTGCATTGGTAATTTCTTTGGAATTATCATTAAATTAGCATGGAAATCAACGAATATATGATGTACTTTAAACTTTGTTATATATTGGTAATAAATAAATAAAATAATATATTGTAAGCAATCACATGAATATTTACAAAATTCTGTATAGATTTGAAAATAAGTTGTATTACATAAGTCATAGCTAACAAGTGCCTATTTTAATTTTAACTTATATTTCTGAGGTAAAAACTTTTGTGAGCGCGAAGAAAGAAAGAAGATATTTAAGATATTTAATATTTTTTTCTGAGTTTCATAGGATTTAATATTTCATCAAAGAAAAAAAATACCGTGTATTCATGAGGGTTGACCAAAAACATCAAGTCATTACTCCACCCTACATTTAAAGCAATAACAATAATTTCAAGTAACTCGGAATTCATGACAAGTACTACGAGGTGTGAAATAAGGCATTCACGATTCATGTTTAAACGACGACCAACTTCTCTTGGCCCCTATTTGTTCTCGCTGTCAAAGTTTCGTTGGACAAAGACAATGTGTGTACCAAGAGAGGTGGGTCATGATACTCTGGTAGATATCTTAGGTATATTCACCCTCGTCACGGTGGAGTGGATTAACAAAGATGTGGAACTAAGAATTATGTAGGTTGTTAGTATGAAGTGCAGTTTTATTTGCACGAACCTCGGATGCTATCCTGTAATATCTTGACGTTTTGTTTGTAAGGAGTGCGGAGTGAAACCTTTTTATCCTGAAAAGGGGTTAGTTTGAATCTGTATAAGGCTCAAGTTGGATTCAAGTTCCTCATTGGAAGTCCTGTCACTTGAAATGTGTAAATGAGTAAAGATATTGGGGTCTTGAGTCTTGTTTCTTTATTTTTGACACTTGTAAGTGTTCTACAATATTTTTCCAAACTTCAAGATTCTCGACTTTTCTAACGAGCGGAGGAAGCTTGCCTTCCATTAGTTTAATTGCTTGAAATAACAGTTTCAAAAATACTTCCGCAGCTACGCTTTGTTAATTTTATATCCTTGGGTATTTTTTTTTTTATAATGGCGTGTTACGATATTCATCTCACTTTTTTTTAAATATAGAATTGAAATAGAAGGCTACTACTGTCTCCGTTACTTTTGGAGAGCTCAAGGGAAGACACGGGATACATTTTTCAGAAGGAACATCATTTGTTAAACTAAATATGAGACTATATTTCCTAGTGATATACGGTCGTAAAAACTATCGCGATAGCCAATTACATACTTCACGTAGCAAGTGCGCGTGTAACTGGATGATATGTGTGTGTAGTTATTTAGTTCTGGTTTCTGTATATATGTAGGGAACGTTACGATTGTGTCATAAAATGCCTGCCTTAAAAAAGAAGGAGCATTGATGAGTTATATACTAAACATATAATACAGATAACATACTTGCTTTCAAATTGATAGATCTTTCTGATATATTTTATAAAGTATGGCAAACCATAAAGATATAAATTTTATAAAAAATATATTTAAGATGCTTATACAATAACGTGGCTTTATTGTTAAGTTGCGATCTTTTCCAGACAACCTTATAGGCTTGAAACAAAATCAATCTAAATTTAAAGCTTGTGCGTTGTATAAAATTAGTCAATATTAGGAATTGGCAGATTTCGACTTACCGTAAAGTAATGTTGCTATTGTTTCGTAGTTTTCATACCAACCTAACAGTACCAGTCCCACTGCTGGGCTAAGGTCTCGTCTCCCTTTTGAGGAGAAGGTTTGGAGCTAATTCCAACATGATGCTCCAATGCGGGTTGGTAGAATACACATGTTCTCACGATATTTTCCTTCATCGTCAAGCACGAGATGAATTATAAACAAAAATTAAGCACATGAAAATTCAGTGCTTGTCCGGGTTTGAACCCACGATCATCGGTTAAGATTCACTCGTTCTAACCAATAGGCCATCTTGGCTACTACAATCTAAAAACTACCTAATATTGAAACCATAAATATATTTACCCTCCTTAGTCTGATGCTACAAATCCTGAGGTCCTGGGTTCAAGTCCCAGATCGGGCCAATAAAAAATGATTGAGATTTTCCCTCGAGATTTTCATTGTAGCAGCTCGAAATCTAGATGTTGACTGTATTTACACTCTGTCATAGGCGAGTCGATTTGTGGTACCATGATAGAAGTAAGAGAAATAAACAGCAGTACTTGGTATTGTTGTGTTTTGGTTTGAAGGGTGAGTAAGCCAGAGTAATTACAGGTACAAGGAACATAACAACTTAGTTCCCAAGGTTGGTGGCGCATTGGTGATGTAACCGATGGTTAACATTTCTTACAATGCCAATGTCTATGGTCGCAGGTGGCCCATATGCTCGTCCACCTTCCTATTCTATAAAAAAAAATAGCGTGTGCACTTCTGTTTGCACAAAGACATGTGCATTATAAAAAAGGGTCCTGCGCAGTTGGCTAGTATCCCTTGAGAATTACCATCTCTTAACATCAACATATTTATTAAATGGTTTATTTATAAAATTACCATCCATGGACATGATACTTAACATAAAAAATATGCTTATTTAGGTTTCAATTTGAGTTGTAATTCAGTTTCATAAGTGTTTGCTAAGCCTACCACAATATTTAAATAAGTAAATTTTATTGTGATGAAGCATTGGAGACTACCATCAGACAAACGTCCAACTCCTATCTATAAATAAAAGATTCTAAGAACAAAATTACAATATAAATATATCAGATGAAATAACATTTTATGTACAGTATTTATGATTAAATAAAACATATATATTCAAGTGCCACAATGTGCTTTATTGATAAACTGAAGAGCGACGCCCTTAGGACTATTTACAGCAGCCAAGCTTACCCAAAGTGAGTTGAATCGACAATTGACAGAAGCAGGTATTTTACTAATTTCTGAATTTACATAATACATGATGTATTCTACTCAAATTTGAATAAAGAAGCAATTTTATTATAATTATGACATAAGTAGTTGATATGACTCACAAAGAAGTATTAAAAAAATCTTCTTATATTATCAAGCGACTAACTTTGTTTTTGTTTAACCATAAACAAAATTAATAATCAACTGTCGATTGCAACTTTACACACACAGATTTTTTTTTCAAAATTTAATTAATATATTTTCCGTTCTGATTCAGTTGAACAGATAATCAAAACTGTAACTAAAATATTTACGGAAAACATCTTAAAAATAAAGAACAATTTTGGCAGTATGTCCCAGGACATACTAATTCAAAAACATCTCAATTGATTGACAATAAGATAATTCAATGCATTATCATTAGATATACATTTAAAATTTAAATTTATAACTAAAAATTCCCCTGATTTTCCTTAACTAAGATGTGGCCTCGATGAAATGAACATGACATTAAGAAGCATGTTGTAAGACAAAAATACACGAAAAAAAAACTCATCACACATTCGCTATTCTATTATCTACAAAATTACAAACTTAACTGGAAAACAAAAATAACAATCAGCTTATAAATAATCACAAGCCCGTGATTAAAATTAAAAAAAAAAGCAAAAGACCTTTTCTCCGAACCAAGATGATACAACAGGGAGCGTAAACTCATTTTACTAAATCTGAGCGTCAAATTCAAGTAAATTTCTAAGAAGCTATCACACGCTGAAGATACAAAAAACACTGAGTTAAAATAAACAATGTTTTATTTGCATAATTATTGAACGTAAATGTGATATAATGAATGATTTTGTCAAAATAAATCTATTGCTAAGAAAAAAATTGGTGTCCATTGTATTGTGAATCCTGTTAATGCTACGCACATTTTAAATGAAGATTTATTTCTAAGAATAAGTCCATCGCTGACAATTAATGAGAATATAAGAAGAAATAACTTGTTCTATTGACAAAATTAAAATAATTATCGAATTCAAAATAAACTTGTAATTTAAATTAATTAACATCTCTTTACAATGCTTCGCTTCAGTTACAACCATTATAAGAAATATAAAATCAGCGAACAATATATTTGGTACTTATGTAAGTATGCATTTTGATACAGAATACTCAGAAGTAATCGTCTGTTAAGCTACGACCAAAGAGCGAACAGACTAATAGTAATCCAAGTGAATTCTAGATATCTATTCTTACGCACATATCTGACCGTAGCTTCGCAAATGATTTAGCGTAATGGTCACTTTAGCTTCATTCACGCATAATTGATTCCTTATCTACAATACAATAAAATACCCAATTAAACTAAACCATTCACGACTTTACACGGGCGTAATTAATGTTTACAAGTAAGAAAATTTAAAAATAGAATATTTTTCAATTCATACGATAGATATTTATAAATGCATATGGATACTGTTGATGGTATTAATACTCCAAAATGCTTGTATTTTGTACACAAGATGGTTGGTAGATTTAAGTAAATTCGCGATTCTATTAAACTACCACAGGGTTGCATTATACAAAAGATATATTCGACAGATTGGAACACATAGAACTATGTAATAATTGCGTTATATTAATATTTATTGCTATCCTCTATTTTACACACACCAGTAAAGAGAAAATCTATTATATATTATTTAACATAAATAAAAAAAAATAGGAAACTCGGTATACAATCCTTACCAATCTATTGTGGCTATTTATATGGTCATCTATCTCGTTTCTTATAGATTATTAAATGGCGTTTATAATTAATATTTCAAATGTGTCACATTAATTAGTTTTTCTAATTTATCATCTAGATATTTACGAGCACTAAGTACAGTTCATAAACAGACATAGAATATTAAATCTTTTCAGAAATTGTAGACCATTTATATATGTTAAAATAACACGTAATCTATACTTTTACATTTTTAGTATATATTTTGTCTACGTTTATCTAGTAAGTGATTTTTATTGAGATTACAATTATCTTCCAACATACATTCGTATATTTATTTATCGAAATATCTTTGGAACGATGTAACTATGTTGTAAAGTTTTCGTATACGTATTTTAAATCTGATTAATATCACCCAATCATAATCGTTCATTGTGGAAACCAACATCAAAATTAATCTGAACTAACCAATGAGCTCACAGTATGATCTTAATAAGAAGCAGATTGTAATTGTATCACAAGAATAGAAGAAATGTCTACACATATGTACTATACATGTTATTTTCATACATACAAATACATATTTTTTTGTAGGATTCAAATATCATTAGGTTTGGCATGGATGATTTGTAATTTTTATGACACATTTTCAATTAATTAACAAGGCACACTTTTGGACATAAAGGAACTTGGTCGGACATTTTGGATTATCTGTTAGATTAATAATAATAATAAATAAAACTTTACACTGAGCGTATTACATATAGATCATACTCCAAAAAAAATTGGCGCAAGCACAAATTTTATATAAATGATTCCTTCGAGAATTTAAAAGCACAAACATTTAAATAAGGGTGTTATCATGATATTATAAGCTGTTACTATTTAATATAAATCATAAAATAGTCAATAAGACGTTACATAGCAGAAATTTGTGAATGAATTCGTCGATGATGTGAATATTTTTATCCGAAACATGGCAGCGCCGCACGAAATTGTATCGAAGCAATTCGCGTCGCAGCTGCTTATGTTGTGAATTCGCATCGTGCAGTTTTCAGTTTGGACCCTAGTACTAAAAGTATGTCTATATTTATTCTTATACTAAAAGGTTTTACTAAAAGGTTTAAGATAGATGCAACTAGCACAGGACCGGGAGAACCGGCGAGCCTGTGAGGAGGCCTATGTCCAGCAGTGGATTAATGTGGGCTGAATATGATATGATGAAAAGGTTTCCTTTAATCCATGATCAAGTACACGCTCAGTGTAAAGTCAGTGACAATTTTACTTCAACAAATATTATTAAAGAATAGATAATGATTTTACTTAAATATTACATATTGTTAAACAATGACACATTTTGTTTTAAAAGAGATAGATTATACAGAATCTAAGTGCTTCAAAATTGCGATTCTTAAAAATCTGCAACTATTTCAAGCTTATATTGTAAAATGGTTATTCTGTGTAGGTAAATAAAATAAACAAATCTTGCGTGGAAATAAAGAAAAGAAAATTAATACAACAAAACATGTACCTTTACGTGCAATTGATAAAATTGCAACCACTTAAGTACGGTCGACAACAAAATTATACATTTGAAAAATATTTTCAAATCCATATATTTAATTATCCAATAAAGCTCATATTGGCATGGACATCAATAACTAATGACCTTCACACATAGCAATCAAACCATCTATTTATTTTTAGATGAAAATATCATCGATTTGTTTAATATGTGCTAAGACTTAGGATAAAAATAACACACTTATTAACTGCCATTAAAATGAGAGAGCAGATGATACCTACCTCACTCACACAACCATGACAAGAAATAATAATAAAAGGCATGAATTTCACACACTTTTAGCTATCAATATAAGCCTAGGCACTTACGGCGAAAGTACTCGTATTTTGGCATTTAATATTTTAGTATTACCACATACACCCAGGACAATAAATTCTGTACATAATGAAAGGAACGTTCCAGAAATCGATGGAACTAAAAATTGACCCTTAAAAACCTAGGTGTAAAATTCTTATAGTGACTTAACCTAATTTAGATATTGATCGATGGTTGATATTATCTGTGTACAATATCATTTATCGGACATAGATTATATTTGAGAGCCGCCACTTTGCTTTAATTTATTATTCTAGATGCGTAAATGCTCCAGAATTTCCTTCGTATAAAATTCGATTTTATTTTAGAAGCGCGGACGTGATTAAATAGAATGTGAAACGTGATTTTTGGCTGCTTTCATGGGAGCGCTGACACAGCGGTAACGTGAAAATTCTGAACGATAGCAAATACTTTAACTGTAAATTCATTTTTGGAATTCCCAAAAATAACGATATTTAATAATTTCGATAAATCCGGTAAGCCGTTTAAATTACGGACACTATTATCTTTTACAACTATATTCTGAATAGCTGAGTGTTTTAAATTCATTGAAACAATATTTTAACTTAACCACAAATATATTTCGTTTATATGAAATGTCAAATTTCACGTATTTTAAGAAAAAAGTATTAAATTGTGTAAACTAGATAAAACAACAAGGATGATTACCACAGGTTCAGTGCTCCTCAAGAAATTAGTAAATAATTTATAAGCTATTTTTATTGTCAGCATATAAAAATTTTGGTACAGCGCAAAGCACAAGACCTATGCTAAGAAGTACTTACATATTGACTTGTTTGTCACAGCACGCTTTGATCTCCACACAAAAATGTGAAACACTCACTAACGAATAGTGCTTTTGGTTGAAAACAAACCTTGTACCTCCGGTACAATACATCGAGACCAACCCGATATGTCAATACTAGTTAAAGGTAACATTGATGACGAATAAAATAAAGAAAATTTTAATTTGAAACATGAAAAAAATTACAAAAATGTACTTTAATCTTGCACCTCTACTAAATAATCTTATATTGACAGTTATTTTTAAACGAAATAGCACAAACTATTAACATACAAGTTAGTATATAATATTCAAGTTTAATTCATTTATTTGCTTGATATGCTAATCTGAAATCTATGAACAATTCTTAACTGTCAGTATAAAACGTAAGATAGCAGGTCATTTAGTTGTTTATATGTTACTAGACCAGACGTGAATAATAAGAACAGAAGATACAAATTTATTTCAATAGCAAAGCTTCAGAAGCATTTAACACATTAAATCAATTAATGTACTTACAATTTCAATGCAACAGAATCACAAAAAAGTTAACGTGTAGATGATAAGATTATTAAATCTAACACATTTAATTATATTAAAGATAAGTTGATACGTTTATTCCGTCTGGTCACATATTTAATTCGTTACCAGAAATAGCTCCATAGTTCACACCAAATCTTATATTGTATAAATGTCGACGCTATAAAAAATAAATGCAAGATCAGATAACGTAGATTGTCTTGCCTCACTTGCCTTGGTACTAAAAGATTTCTCTCTGTAGATGGAAACTGCCCTGTACGGTAAAATTCTTCGAGCATTTTATCTTTTTCTATAAATCTATCATACAACCACTGCGTCATACCTTCTGTATCTGTAGGTACCTGTAAGAATATTCGAAATTTAAAAAGAAGGTTATTCAAATGAAAAATATTTTAATTTAAAAAAAAAGCTTCAATTTAAAACACATAACAAAGTGAATTAAATTTACCTAAATATATATCTTATATATAGGAGCAAAGTCAAATCAAGATAAATTAGCTCATACGTAAAGAATCTTCAAAAGTTAATAAGTAGAAACTTTGACCAAGCTAAAAATTTATTTCAACCCAATAATACGTTATTGGCCGAGAAACCATAAATATATCGATGACAGATTATCTAATCATTATTTTCCATGCAATAAACTTTTGGCTTTAGTCCAAACAGAAACGTTGCCAAAACCTATATTGCCTCTTTTTAGACGCCCGTACACTACAGCTTCTTTATTTCGATACACTTTGTGCTTTTTATATTAGTACCTTCTTTGCTTTTAAAAATTGACCTAGATTTAGCTAGCTGTAAGTAATCTAGAAAATACTTAAAAAATCAACAAAACGACATCAGTAAAATATTTTATGATAAAGTTGTGTAACAACTATTTCGACAACTAAGTTTAATGAAGAACAAAACAAAACCACGGGTGGTGAATATATAAAACATTAGGATAGCTAATGGTATAACTTTTATCAGTAAAATATATGGTTTTAATTTGTTAGTGATAAAGTTAGAACTTACCTCACTACTAGGGTAAAGTCTATAATGTAAGTGTGTTGTGCAGGGAGGTCGCGTACCGCAGACGATCTCTTGCAAATGTAGGGGGATACGATCAGGGTACGCGATGGTGACGTCAAGGATCCATTCAATTGTGTCACCGCTCTTTGTATCTATTATCTTTGTGTTGTTCTGGTTGAAGTCATCGGCTATGGTTATGAATTAGGAACGAATTAATTAATTGGATTATTTTTATACAAAACTATATTCGTGTCGTTAAAGTATTTAAATGACTTACAGCTATTAGGATAATATTTATCAAACGCAAGATAAGTTTTGATCACTATTTAGACTTTTAACGACATAATTATCCTCGCCTATGAATTTGAATCTTCAATTTGATTTTGAAGTTTAAACAGTTGTGTTTTGAAAGCCTGAATTTATAATCTTATGTTTTATTTTGTTGGCATTCAAGACTACAATAACTACATCAATTTAGATTATGGAATGACTGCCTCGTTGGTCAGTCGTTAGATGTAAGAGCGCAGACCCGGAGGTCCTGGGTTCAAATCCCAGGTCGGACCAATAAAAGTTATTGGAAACAGAAAATTCTTAGTAGCAGCCCGGAGTCTGGAAGTTGGAAGTATGTACAATCTCGTGCCTCGGAAAGCACGTAAAGCTGTTGGTCCTGCGCCTGAACTCTTTCCAGTCGTGTCGGATTGCCGTCCCAGCGGAATATGAGAGTTAGGGAAAAGAGAGTGCACCTGTGTTTGCGCACGCACTTGTGCACTATAATATGTCCTGCACAGTTGGCTAACCTTTTTTGAGATTGGCCACCGTGGTCTGGAGGAACGAGATTATAAGTTAAGTATTGAAAGACGCTGATACCTTTTTTATTTTCTTGCTTTGATGTACTAGCAGCTTTGTCGTTCTGCGGGCCGACTTCCTCCATTATGACCTTCATTGCACCAGCTCGTGGAAGCGAAACATACTCCAATTTCGGCAGATTGTTTTTCTCAGCGAACCTTTGAAAGAAATATATAATTTCATTTTTATTACGCTACGTATGATTAGGATTTACACAACTCCTAAATCGATATCAGATGCTCTTTTAATAAGGTTAATTTTACTGTTCTATGGCTTCAGATTGTTTTATTTAAACTTGATTAGTTGAATCATAACCTACATTAGATCTTGTATAAAGTATAAAGTAAAGTAACAGCCTGTAAATATCCCACATCAGGGCAAATGCTTCCTCTTATCTTTAGGAGAAAATTTTGGAACTTATTCCACTACGCTACTAAAATGCAGGTTGGTTGATGCATGTTGCAGATTTTTATCAGACATATACAGGTTGCGATATTTCTCTTTAACGCGGGGCACAAAATGAATAATTACAATAAATTAAACATGAAACATGAAAATACAGTGATTTCAATCTGTAATTATCGGTTAAGATAAAAAGCCAATATAAAGATGAGTGGCTTTTCATCTTTGTACTACATACAAGTTTCATAGTCTTTTAATTATAATAGAGTTATTCATTGCAATTTAAATATATACGAGACGTAACTATACATCAAATTAATAAACATTATAAAAACACAGACGATGACTTAAGAATTACTTTGGGATTTTGCAGCGAATACAAGTCATTTTCTTTTATATCCCTATATACCTTAAGCGAGGTTTTAAAATAAGAAAAACATTTTAAGAATCTTCAACATCTCAAACGACCTTTTTAAAGATACTGACTTCAAAGCAGTATGTAAAAAATATATCTCACCCTGAATATTATATGAAGGATCCTTCTGAAAGTCATGAAAAGAATATTTCATAATAGCTCGCAGTATTTTATGTACTGAGCTTCAAATCTCACACTTTGTATGTGCAAGTCCGTTTTTTTATGTACCTCTTAGTTTTGTTGTGTTTCGGTTTGAAGAGTGAATGAGCCCAGGCTAAACAGACAAAATGTCTTATTTCTCAAGGTTAGTGGCACATTGAGGTATTATGGGATATTTAATATTTCTTACAGTGTTAATATCTATGGGCGATGATGACCAATTACAGGCATTTTCTAGTATGCCTAAAATTAATAAAAAAAAAACAATATTATCATTACCGTTCGTATTATTGTCGATTTGTAATAAAACTTTAGCTTTATTATGATATCATTAATTTTGTTGCGTAAGAAAATATCTCGCCAATTCACTCGCCAAAGCCGAGATGGTACAGTGATTGGATATCCGGAATGTTAATTGAAGATCACAGTTCAAAACCGGACAAGGATCATTATGATTTTTAATGCTTAATTTGTGTTTCTAGCTTACATCTTGGTTTACCTTGAAGTAAAATATGTTGAGTAAGCCGGTATTAGTCAATTGAACATCTATAAATATCTATCAACTGCACTGGGGCGCGTGGTGGGTTGAGCTTCAAACTTTCTACCACTTGACATGCTTTTCTTTTAACATCCAATAATTTCAAAGCGCGACTTAACATAGATTAATGCTATACTTAAGATAATATTTTTTTATAGTATCGGTAGATGGACGAGCATATGGGTCACCTGATGGTAAGTGGTCACCAACGCCCATAGACATTGGCATTGTAAGAAATGTTAACCATCGCTTACACCACCAATGCGCCACCAACCCTGGGAACTAAGATCTTATGTCCCTTGTGCCTGTAATTACACTGGCTCACTCACCCTTCAAACCGGAACACAACAATACCGAGTACTGCTGTTTTGTTGTAGAATATCTGATGAATGGGTGGTACCTACCCAGACCAGCTTGCACAAACCCCTACCATCAGTAGGGCTGTAGGATAATATTATAACATTTTAAGTTTATTTTGTGACAGTTCGTATATATTGCGAAAACTCAAACAAGCAACGTTGCAGGCACTTTGCCTCGAAAACTAATTAACTATACGAAAATGAAATCTTGCAGTGATTAGTTTATTTTAAGCGACCTTAAAAACGAGACTATATACTTGACGCTTATGTTTTTTATGGGTGAAAATTGAGTATCATTTAGTGAAAAGTAAGTTTATTTGGTCGCGTGTGTTTTTCATTGACGTACAAAATATCGTAAACTACTATGACGTAACAACGTACAACATAACACGAATAACATACTAAATTCAACCTTTTTTTTACAATTTGGATAAGTATTATTGGATATTATATGACACGATGTTCCAAAAAAACTTTTGCGATAAAGACATAATTAAAAATTATCTTACGACCTATTGTTGCAATGTGCGATCTTTGACACGAGAGGCATTTTCAAGTTTTTCTGTTAGTATTGTATCTGCCTCAATGTGGTCGAGTAACAGAATTAATAAATTTGAAAGATCAGATTTACGGTCAAGATAGTAAGAAACACAAATATATTCAAATAACAAACCCATTACTCTCCTTATTTGTTTTGTAGTCGGGTAAAAAACAACCGTATCGACATGCGGAAAGTTTTATAATAACCAATTATACATTTCAATTGAACACAAAGCCTCTCGATGCCATATATAGCATTCAGTGCCGAATGGCCCGATTCCGGTATTTTATTTCATCGTATTATTTACATTATGGAACAGTTAATTTTAGAAGTGGCATATATGTTTAAATATTGGAATTTAAATACTGCTGTTAGTTAAAAAAAATGCTGTGAATTCTTATTTCAAATGTCAAATCAATAATAAAAGAAAGAGCGAAATCAGTTTTTAACTAAGCAGACGTATAAACGTATATATAGCTTATAAAAGCTCGCCGATAGTTAGTAGATATTGCGTTATGTTTATTATTAAATTGAACTATTATGAAACAGTACAGTGCACAGTAACAGCCTGTAATTGTGTCACTGCTGGGCTAAGGCCTCCTCTCCCTTTTTGAAGAGAAGGAGCTTATTCCACCACGCTGCTCCAATGCGGTTTGGTGGAATACACATGTGGCAGAATTTCAGTGAAATTCGATACATGCAGGTTTTCTCACGATGTTTTCCTTCACCGTCAAGCACGAGATGAATTATAATTACAAATTAAGCACATGCAAATTCAGTGGTGGGTTTGAACCCACGATCATCGGTTAAGATTCACGCGTTCTTACTACTAGGCCATAACATATGGGTTTTTTATTTATAAAAAGCTCATTACATAATAATGAAATATTTGCCTCGATATAATTTCAATTGAAATTGATTAAACAATAAGTGTCGTGAATCAAGAGCTAGGTAACATATGTCCTTTTCAAACCGCATACTACTACATACACATACATATTTAGGGTCTATAGGGTCTAAGTAACAAATTTGAACTGCTTTGGCCATAAGATTCGAAAATAGGCTGTGACTGATGATGACAGACGATAGACAGACGAATGTGATCTTATCCATCCATTTTTTGAATGCAATTTAAAGTTTTTAGTAACTAATATTATGAATTTTAATGGCTTAACTATAATATCATTTCTACTCTGGTCTTTATTCAAAGATTCAAGGACCAATTTAACGGAGGCCGGAGCTCGTTATTCTAGAGTACTACGATTTGTCTACAGCTTACTAGCTCGGATAGAAATATCGTTAATAAAATGAGTTTAAAAAATTCTATATATTAATTCATATTGACTTCTGACCGCTTCGATAAATAATTTTCAAGCTATTTATTGTAAGATATTTTTTAAAATTATTTTTACTCAAAGCAATTTTCCTTTAAAGTTCAACGTATTATATATTTCCAGTACTCTAGTTCATTCTTTGAATTTTTAATTTGTTGTTATTTTCGAAGTCGAGTACTCAGTATTTCGTTAATAAAAACGCTCATATATACTTATATATTTTTTATCGGATATTAAATATTGAAGTTATATACAGCTTGAGATTAATATGCTAACGACGCCCGACCGGTTTTTTAATGGAAAATATTTATATACATTTTTAATTTAAATTAGAAAATCTTTACACACGGCTGTTGTCCTTTGTATTTATCTTTCTATTATTTAATAGAGTTTAGTAAACTCTTAACTGTTTTTAATTTTTTTTTTTTGTTTTTAATGGATGAAAATTTAATTTGCAGGCAAATTAAATTTTAATCCATTTAATCTAGCGCCATCTAGTAGCAAGTTAAGACGTAATGCGTTACTAGCTACTAGATGGCTCTGCAACGCATCGTCTTCTATTATAACATTCAATCGATCGCCATGACAGTTAATATCACTATGTATTATAAAACAAAGTCACGTCTGCTTGTCTGCCTGTCTGATCGCGATAAACTCAAAACTACTGAATGGATTTACATACGGTAACCAAAAAACGAAGTGATTTATGAGGAAAGTTGAGCTGTATAATTCATTAAGGTTATGTAAATTGGCTGAAATATAACGGTGATTATTGTAGACGTTGAATGAAAGCATACCGAGTGGAAGTCGCTGAATGCAATAATAACAAAAGCATCGCAAATGTAATATCTCGTTATGAGAACCACTAACAGAAGAAAAGAAGAAAAAAATGTTTATTTCTAAAATTTCCGTATTACAACATCGGAATCCTGACAACTAGGAAGAGCCCGTGAAGACACTCATGACGTCAGTATTCTCAGCCGAATACTTCTTAATTTTAAGATATTTATTGAAAGCAATGAAGGAGCAGCAGCATTGGATATTTATATATTGAATTTATTAAGTTTGATTGTTACTTTATTTTTTTATTTCTTTCTGCCTTCATTAATTTGAGTTAGCATTATAATTGTTTTGTTGAATGTGTACGCTGTACTAGCCTACTATTGTCGGTATGTTGTTTATTTTGTGAATATGCCGATGATATTTATTATAAAAATAAATAAATTAGACTAGGAAAATCCGTATCAAAGGAGCTAGTGTATTTTTAATAGTAGTAATAGTAATAGTACATTTATAATGATTAAAGAAAATATACGCAAAATGAGCATTCAACTTCATACCTTTGACTGATTTCTTTCCTCTTGTGCAGAAAGCCTCCCTCGGGGAACAAAACCATGAACTGTCTTCCTAGTGGTATGTAGTACTTGTGAATGTGCTCCTTCAGTTCTACCAGTGACTGTTCTCGCTTCGCCTTGCCCTGAAATAGAAAAAAAATATTATATATAATATAAATTATATTTATATATAAGTACCTACGATAATAATAATAATTGTAATAAAATAAATCACATGGAATTTTAAATGCCAAAGTATTATAAAGCGCCTTAATTATAAACGTTGATAACGGGTGATTAGTTACACATTTTGTCTTTTTCTTTCGAATGTAAAATCAATAATTTTAGAAAGAGCGAAATCAGTGTTTAACTAAACAGCCGCAAATAACGTTTGTAAGCAAGAGCGTAAATTATTAAACACCATCATTATGAAACAGTTAATTCATTAAATTTTTTTTTTGTTTCATTAAAACTTTGATACTCATTTTTCATGGTAATGTAAATGAACTATGAAATGCTTAGTTTGAGTAAGCTAACAGAAAGTGCCATTACTGCTATTAAAGAGTTTGTTGTTGAGTTATTATTTGTCTTGTTTTCATTATGTTTGTGGCCCTGTGGTTAGAACGCGTGAATCTTAACCGAATGTTTGCGGATTCAAACCCAAGCAAGCACCAGCAGAGTTTTCGTGTGCTGAATTTGTGTATAATTCATCACGTGCTCGGCTTCAAAAAAACATCGTGAGGAAACCTGCATGTGTCTAATTTCACTGAACCGCATTGGAGCAGCGTGGTGAAATAAGCTCCAAAACTTTTACAGGCTGTTGCTTTACTTTTGCTTTTTATTATGTTAATTGTAGTGAGTGTCGAATATGATATCGTATTGCGATAATTTTTCTTATACTTCTATATTAACATTGTCTTCCAAAACATTTATCGCTACATTACCTCCTACAATGATACAGCCGTACGAAATATTCCCAATATATTTTTATATCGATGCGTGAAAGCCCACATTATGGTTATTAGAAACATTTACTTCGTGAGAATGCACTTTCTCCCCCATCTTCATTATTGCTCCCTTGTGTAACAATACACGTTTATTAGAAATTCTATTCATTGATGAAATTATTATGGCGAATTTTGTAATAATACTTTTTCACAATTTATATTGGAAAAAAAAAGTGTAATAAAAAATTAATTTTTACATTCGAAATTTGAAATAAAATTGAATAATAAAATAAAATCGAATTCTTTCTTTTGGAAAAAAAATACGCAATGTTCTTTTTTTGTAGAATTCGAAATTTGAAATAAGGATGGGTTATGAAAAAAAATCGAAGTCATTAATTATTCCTGCAATAACAATCACAGAAGTCAACACGTTCTTTCTTTTGAAAATACTGTATTTTCAAACAAGAATATATCTCTGGAGTTAAATTCATCTCCACGTACTCTATAACTCAAGCGAGCAGCTTAGCTATTGCACAAAACAACAATAAAGTTAATTCCAGAAGACCTAAATAACATAAAATATAATTTAAAATTTTCGAATGCTGTACATTTTTATAACAATATTTCTCTGTCAAAGTTGTCATATTTCTAACATATTGGGGTCGTGGCGAGCGCTAGTTCGCAGTTCATTGTGCGAAGTTTGTGAACTTATACAATTAAAAAGAAGCGAATCATATTATCCCGAGTTTGGAGTCTTCTAGACCACTGGATGTAGGCTAAGCTCGCCTTGTGTTAGTGCAGCATTTGTTGCGATGATTACTAGAATTTATATTTTTTAAACTAGTTTATGAGAAATGTTTTAAATCGATCTTACAAGTTATGAAACATAGGGAATGTTATGAATCACTATTATAATCATAGTAAGATAGATTACGTAGATTTTATCGGACGATCGCAGGCTCAAATTATCTTTATAATATTACGGTTATAAGTTCATAATATTTGTTTACAATTCATATTGTAGTCAGTGGTGAACGATACATGCATGAGCTCGTATATCTATCAAGCCACTGTGACGTAATAAGCTTTAAACCTTATCCTCTACAGAAGAACATTGGCTCTGTTCAAGATCAAATGACATTATGCCAAATATTATTTAATTTATCTTCTCATATGGATAGAGATATAAGATATTTTTTTAATGTACTAAGTAAGTTTTCTGCAAATTTATAACGAGAAAGACCAATTGCACTATCTGACCAGCAGTGCATACTAGGTGGTTTTATTTTGAAGTATCACAATACCAATACTACCGGGTAACCCGAAATAGGCTCAGCAGCTCTTTTATACACATTCTAAAAGTTTATTGTATGTAAATGTATATGAATACATTTCAATTTCATTTTAATTTGAATTGTTTAGCAGCATTTTTTTTTTATATAGAATAGGAAGGTGGACGAGCCACCTGATGGTAAGTGGTCACCAAACGCCCTTAGACATTGGCATTGTAAGAAATGTCAACCATCGCTTATAGCCAATGCGCCACCAACCTTGGGAACTAAGATTTTATGTCCCTTGTGCCTGTAATTACACTGGCTCACTCACCCTTCAAACCGGAACACAACAATATCAAGTATTGCTGTTTTGCGGTAGAATATCTGATGAGTGGGTGGTACCTATCCAGACGAGCTTGCACAAAGCCCTACCACCAGTAAATGTCACCAGCATGCGAATTTTGTCACATTACCTCGTCAATGTGTCATCAATCTTGGGAATCAAGAGTATGTTCTCATTGTTCAGTATGTATTGACTCACCTACAAACCGGAACACAAAGTATTGCTGTTTGGCGGTAGAATAAATTATGAGTAGGTTGTACCTACCTACCGAGACGTAGGTAGCAAGTAATTGCTGATTATTTTTTTTACAAACAGGACATACAATTTCACTTATTGTGCTCTAAATTAATAAGGTAAAACAAAGTAAGCCTTAAACGATTCTAATAAATGTAAGTTAAACAAAGACAGCCAAGTACATTGTCGTAAAAACTAAGACATGGACAATGTTTCCATAGGTTCGATGACCGACCAATTGCACTTCGCTTACTTAGAACTCACGACAACTGTGGTTTGCCACTGTAGCCGACACAGAACAAACAATAATACGATTGGACTATGGCGGTCATTCTCAAAGGAGATTGTACTGTACAAAAAATAAATCATAGTGAACCTATGGTAGGTAGTGTATTTGTGTTTTTATACATATTTTGATATTATGCGGCACGGGACAAATGTCTTTACATGCTTTTCGAGGCACGGAAGTGTATGCTGGCATTTTTTAGTGACTTTTATTTCTTAACCCGGAGTTTGAACCCAGGAAATCGGGATATGCAGTGTTATGCGTTAATCATTAGACCAATGGGGCAGTTAAACACATTAATATTAATAATATCTCATTTATATTATGTACTAGCAACCCGTCCAACTTCGAACGACATTACGATTTTTTTTTTATAGAATAGAAGGCGAAGGACGAGCATTTGGGCCACCTGATGGTAAGTGGTCACCCACGATGATAGAGATTGGTACTGTAAGAAATGTTAACCGTCGCTTACATCGCCAATGCGCTAATAACCTTGCAAACTAAGATGTTATGTCCCTAGTACCTGTAATTACACTGGCTCACTTACTTGCGGTAGAATATCTGATGAGTGGGTGGTATCTACCCAGACGAGCTTGCACAAAGCCCTACCACCAGATCGATATAAGATATTTTAGTATAACAAAATTTGTCGTTTAATTTTTTATTAAGTTTGTAATATTATTAACATTACAAATTATAACGCAATCCTTAAACAAAATTATTTCATTTGTAATTTAAATTTGTAACGTGTCGGAATCAATGTTCAAGAGCACTCAATCTGTCGATCGTTAGGGTTTTCAAAAGTCCTTCCGACGACTAGATTGGACTAAAGAACCATTCCTGTTTAGGAACAGTTCGGCGAACCCGTGGGAATAGGATTTCCGTCAGATGAAATTGCATTCCGGATAACAGTGCTTTATACGCGATTACAATCGATTGTATTGAGTAAATTGTTTTTTTAGTAGGATATTAAAAAGAATAAATGTAACAATTCGTAAATGTCCCACTGCTGGGCTGAGGCCCAGCGTCCACTAAAAGGTGAGCCTTTTACGAAATTTTTAAAGATTATTTCATTTTATTTGGGGTTCAGTGGATACATATGGTGATAGCAGAACTTCAGCAAACACATGCTGCAAAGAACGAAAGGGGAATAGCGTGGGTATTCCCAAATAAATTGAGCACAATAAATGTTACAGGTCCCCCATTTTAAACTCATATTCTCCCGTTAAGATTCAAGCATTCTAAATACTGGATAATCTCGGCTAACTGAAAAGAATAGAATAACTTTACTGCACATACCTAATAATGTTACAAAAACCTTAAGATTAAGTCACGACACAAAGAATGCGGAAAGGGTTGATAAGATATTTTTTGGACAAATTAGATTAATGATCGATTCTCGAAATTACTCTTATAATTTTGTATAAGTACGTGGTGGAAGGTCCATCTAGATTTGTGCTACTTGTATATAAATTATTCTTGCACCAAACAGCAATAGCAATTTATACTATTGCATTCCTAATTAAGGGTGATTGAGCCAGTGTAATTATAGTATATTTTCTGTCATAGTCAATACCTATTCCATTCTCTTCCAACTTACATACGTTTTTCTGATAATACGGCTAATAATAAGTAATGCTGTCAAGTTGAACTTAGAACTTTAACGATTAAGTTATAATAAAGTCCGAGAACTTATCGTCTAAGTTCTTCTAACGTTAAAAGAACATCTTAGAAAACGTTCTACCATACTCGGATGATTCATTATAAGTATAAACAAAATTCGTTAAGAAAAACTAAAGTAACAAATGTTTGAGGACCTTAACGAGCGTATCCGGACAGAACTTTCGCCTCGTTACCGCTGCTAAGCGTAATATAAGAGAAAAACTTATAGTAATGTATACACTGACGACCAGCATTATAAATAAAACGCTTACTACACATGTATATTCTGACCGAAACGCGAAACTTTCGAAAGACTACGGTCGGATTAAGATCGAGACACACACTAAGAGTTATGTCCTTAATGTAATCTTAAAACCTAAATCTATCAAATTTTATCACATGTATATTCACCAACGCGCCACGAAGCAGCGGATTGATGGAGAATTGTGACATTGTTTTTGTATATTTAATTTAGACCTTATTACCTATGATTTAAAGAAGGAACTCAATCAGTACTTGTGAGTTCGGTCGAGTGACCGTTAAATACCATATTTTTTTCATATGAAGTTTTATCATAAGAAATCCCCATAGAAAGAAATAATAACATGCACCGATTTAAATTACCAAACTACTTAAAACCCATTTAGCGTTAAATAATTCATCTCTGCTCACATACCGTGACCGGCGCGTGCTCAGGGCTACGTTCAATTACAATTAACTTTACCTAATGTAATACATACGTTCCGTTACAAATAGATTTATTAGCATAAAAAAAACTTCCTTTCTTTTGAACTTAGAATGTGAATGTGATAATATTTTACATTAATACGTTTTTTATCGTTTTAAATAGTTTTTTTCGCTTTAATATTAATTATTTTACTTCATAATTTGAAGTTAAACTATTTTTTTATATATTTTAAACTCATTTTATATATAATCAACCTACATGTTATGTTAATGTTACTCAAACTTGTACTTATGTAACGCACAGAGTGAATTTTGGTTAAAGATTTTTAATTAATATCTATTCTAATATTATAAATGCGAAAGTAACTGTCTGTCTGTTACGCTTTCATGCTTTCAGCAAAACAAACATCTTCCCCTTTACCTAACATGTGGACGAAGCCGCGGGCGAGCACTAGTTTTATTATAAAATTACTTAATTTAGACGTAAAAGTTCAACTTATGTAAATATTATTTATTCATCAAAATTAAAACATTTTTAATTACGAATACGAAGTTAATCTGTAATTATAAAAGTAAAATTCATGCCATGATTAAATTTAATAAATGCAAATACTTTTTAAGTAGCTTTAATCTGGAATTGACCGAAATAAATTATTTACAAAGAAAATCAATACTATAGCTTACTGTAGTATTTATAGTAATTATAATATATATCGTATATATATATATAAACTATATATACGTCATATTAACAGTCACTAATATCGCCAATGAGCCACCAGCCTTGGTATGTAAGATGTTATTTCCCTTGTGCCTGTAGTTACACTGACTCATTAACCTTTCAAACCGAAACACAACAAAACAACGGGATTGCACATAACCCTACTACCAAGTAAAATATAATATCAAATAAGCTATTAAGTTTAAATTAAATATTTTTAACAGATAAATAAAATTTTGTACCTAACCTATAACCTATACTTGCCACCTAAAATATGTGGAAGATTGGAGGTTTAAAATTCAGCAAGATTTGACCCTCTCATACAAATATAAATATGATGCAAGCGAAACGATTCTCTATTATTGTCCCTGTGACGCACATAAAGTTCAACGAACGCATATGATAACTAAAATAATAATAATAATAATAATATCCTGGGACATTATTCACACACGGCCATCTGATCCCAAACTAAGCAGAGCTTGTGCTATGGAAACCAGACAACTGATATACTACATATACTACTTTTCTTATGTAAATACATACTTATATAGATAATTACACCCAGACTCAGGACTAACAGACATGTTCATGCACACAAATGTCTGTCCTGGGTGGGAATCGAACCCACGACCTTCGGCGTGAAAGGCAGGTATCTACCATCCAAACTATCCAACTAAAACCGATGAAGACATAAAGTAAAAGCCGCAAGTATTTACGAAGTAAAACTTTTATCCAATAAGCGACATCCGAGCGATCGTTCCAAAAAACCTAATTACAACGATACCAACCAAGATAAATAAAGATAATGCGTCGAAAGTATCTACAGTTAGTTTCCCCAATCCCAAGTTTTCGTCCCGGCAAATTGGAGCGAAACTTCTCTTCATTTCCTCTTCGATCCGGGGAATTTCAAAACTCAGCGGTTGCGAGACGGTTCACACGTATTCGGTGTTGATGGAGTAATTTTTTGAAAATAGATTTCCTTTTTCGAAATTTACGCGGATATAAATATAGATAGATAAAAAATATATTTAATAACTCTAAAAAAAGAATTTTTATATTCTTATAACATAGACAAGGCCATCTATTAAATTTTTGTCATGTAACTGACGTTTGTTTTTTATGAGAATAAATATTCTTTAAATATTTAATTGTTTAAAAAAAAAATATAACTTATAAGACAATTTATACAACTAACAAAAATTTTGAAACACTATATAAATTTCTCGAAAGCTTAAATTCTGAACATAGGTTTATTTAAGGATTTGAAATGGAAAATTTTTGGGAAATTTCAACTGTAAGACAGGAAATGGGAGAAGTGAAAATATGGAAGTCTGTGTTCTTGGAAGTTTTTTTTTATTTTTTATAATATATATAAATACAGTTATATGTGATATAATATATACAGTTAGAACAGATAACCAATCAACATATAAATACATAACAAAATAAGAAAATATATTTATCTATCCAATAGTATCATTGTTCATATTTTGGAAAATATGAACATTCCGAATTGCGTAATACAAGTCGTAAAATTCCCGTTTAAATAATTACCAAAAAAGAAAAACACGTAAAATACCGAGACGAAATTTCCCAAGAGCAATTTGATTCCTTGCGCGGTAATCACGAGTAAGTTTAGTTCGACCCGAGGGAAACCGTACCGTCATCACATAGTTTTTCGCGAAACTTACCCTTTTATCTTTCGACGACACAAAACGTCCAACAACAAATTTCTAAGACGTCCTAAGGCGTGGAATTTTAATTAGTTTGTTTAAAACTATTAGCTATGTAATAATTATCTATTGTGTAAATTTTTGCATATAAATAAATAAAACATAAAATGAGCTATTGAATCATAAATTGTTATTTATTAAATCAAATCAAAATACCTGAGTCAACATAGAAGCATTACACCTACTTATTGATCAAAATTAGAAACTACCACCGGTCCGGTAAAGTTAAACCCAGACCTGAGAAGAACTGGCGAAAGAAACTCAACGTTTCTATGTTAGTATCGACATAAAAATGTTTTGTATTTTCGTCGGTTAGTTCATAAATCTAATCATTGAATGCCAAACTTATATACAACATAATATTTTATATTGTGCCTAAATTCATGTTCTTGATTATATGCTAGGTTGAAATTATATATAACTGAATCATTATAAGAAGTATTTCAAGGCACCGTTTAGTCTTCATTTAATTCTAAGTTCTCGTACGTATTTTTGTTGATAAAATATATGTTGCTCTTAATAATGACCTCCAGACCGATTTCGGCCACGGCGGCCAATCTCAAGAGAGATTCGCCAACTACGCAGGACATATTATAGTACATAAGTGTGTGCGCAAACAGGTGCACTCTCTATTCCCTAACTCTCATAATCCGATGGGACGGCAATCCGACACGACCGGAAAGAGTTCAAGCGCAGGACCAACGGCTTTACGTGCTTTCCGAGGCACGGGTGTGTACACACTTCCAACCTCCAAACTCCGAGTTACTACCGAAAATTTTCTGACAGGAAAACCCAATAACTTTTTAATGGCCTGACCTGAGAATTGAACCCAGGACCTCAGGGTCTGCGGCCTTACATCAAGCCACTAGACCAACGAGGCAATCATGTTGGTCTTACCCTAAATATAATAAACTAATTTTATTAGTAGAAAATATAAGACATGTAATAAATAACCCGTGCTCACAACATACGGACCCCATTGTCCACGCGCCAATGTAATTAATTAGTGTGAAAAAACCGCCTCGTTGGAGCGTCGCGTGCGCATACGAGGTAAACGATGCATACTTCCTGTTTCAAACCCGCTTTCCACCGAATACTTGACGCGATACTTTTAATTAACAGTAAGAAGGTACATTCCTCGTGAATGATATATGGAATAAGCATCAAACCTTCTCCTCAAAAAAAGGGAGAGGAGGCCTTTAGCCCAGCAGTGCATATATGTAAATAATTATTTTATAAATTCCATATATAACATAGTATGCTATTTTCTATCATCTCTATACATTCAAGACCACAACAGCACTTTATTATTAATTTTAAATAAACGAATTGATATCTTATTTTAAGAAAACATTAATACATATGGTCAATTACACATTACAATTATATATGAAGCTCAAAAAAACGTTGATTTCCAAACAGGACGTGTTAACTTTATTTTAGATTTATGATGTATTTTATTTGCTTTTGATTTCCTTCCGGTACAATCTATATACTGAATCGGTGTTTTAAATTCAACTGAGAGCTATAATATGTCGATACAAAAGTGCTTATACGATCTTACGTGATTAAAATTGTTATTTTTAATTTAACTATTTACAAATTTCGGTTACGAAGTACTTGGTATTGTTTGTAGGGTTAGTGAGCCAGTGTAATTACAGGTACAGGGATATAACATCTTAGTTGCCAAGGTTGGGTTATTGGCGATGTAAGCGATGGATTACAGTGCAAATGTCTATGGGCGTTGGTGACCACTTATCATCAGGTGGTGCATATGCTCCGCCTACCTATACTAGAAAAATAAAAGTGTGTTTACACTGAAAGAAATATGAAATATTTCTGCACTATAAATCGCTCTTACTATACTGGATCGTAAACATTAACAATATAGAAGCATAAATTAAGTTGCCTTACATAAAAAGGTTTACGTTCAAAAACACGTGATAAATTAATTTAGATACAAAAGGTCTATTGTGTTGATTAATACATAGTCTGAGCCGAGACGGTCCAGTTGATAGAACATATTGATTTTAAATCGCGGGTTCATCCGTAATCCGTAACAGACTATGAATGTCCCACTGCTGGGCTAAAGGCTCCTCACCCTTTTTCGAGGAGAAGGTTTGGAGCTTATTCCACCTCGCTGCTCCAGTGCGGGTTGGTGGAATACACATGTGGCAGAGTTTCAGTGAAATTAGACACATGAAGGTTTCCTCACGATGTTTTCCTTCACTGTAAAGCACGAGATGAATTATAATCACACATCACCAGAGATGAATTATAACCCACGATCATCGGTTAAGATTCACGCATTGTTACCACTGGGCCATCGCGGGCTCATATCCATTCATTCTTATTCAATTGATTTTTATAGCTTCATTTGTATACAATAAAAATCGTGGTGTTGAAGAAAAATATGAAAATTTATCATAATGGATCAACGTAGTTAAGAGTAAAATTATGCTTTTATCTAATCGTAAGGTTTTAACTTTATAAATGCAAACAATATTATAAATGGGAAACTGAGTTTATTTTATTTATCTGTTTTTCAGTTTGTTACGCTTTAATTACTCAACCGATCATTAAGAAATGTTGCATACATGTTGTCATCGATACAGAAAAGAACATATGGTACTTTTTTTTAACTGGTGGTAGGGCTTTGTGCAAGCTCGTCTGGGTAGGTACCACCCACTCATCAGATATTCTACCGCAAAACAGCAATACTTGATATTGTTGTGTTCCGGTTTGAAGGGTGAGTGAGCCAGTGTAATTACAGGCACAAGGGACATAAAATCTTAGTTCCCAAGGTTGGTGGCGCATTGGATTTGTAAGCGATGGTTGACATTTCTTACAATGCTAATGTCTAAGAGCGTTGGTGACCACTTACCATCAGGTGGCCCATATGCTCGTCCGCCTTCCTATTCTATAAAAAAAAAAAACCTATCACTATCTTCCTCCCCCCCCCCCTTAAACGTAGGCGAAACCACGGTCGGCAACTAGTCCATCTATAATAGTTATTCAATATACAATACATAACACTTATTAAAAGATGCATTCGTCATACACACTTTACTTGACAAGATTTCTTACAACGCCAATGTCTACGGGCGTTGGTGACCACTTACCATCAAGTGGCCCGAATGCTCAATATTCTATAAAATAAAGTCTTAAGTCTCCTAAATAGGGTACATAATAGTACAAACTTGACCAATGTTGATAGTCAACTATTTTAATATCACATAATGTTTAATCCAACTTCCAAGCCAACAAAAACCGTTAACAAAGCAACCAAGTAAATCAAGTTAAAAGTATAACGAAATCGAATAACCTGCAAACAATTGGCAAAGAATAAAGCCAAGTATTAAGAAAGCAAACGAATCCACTCAATCCCCCTGCGAACGGAACTTGGTAGAGTCCAAACTTAAAATGAAAATCTCTTCAGTTTGAATATTTTCAAAGAACCATCGATCGGTACAAAGGAAAATTATCAATTAAAACAAATCGTCAAACTCGGATACTTCAATTATAATAATGGACAACTTTGTATTAATCAAACGATTGAACCACCGCGGAGGAGGGAAGCGACCACCCTGGTGGGTTAGGAACCTATCATGGAAATAAATTTACTGGAAGGGTTATATAATAAAAAAAATCTTATTACTCTCATCATATGTTAGATAAAAATAAATATAGAAGCTTGACAGACAGACAAGTAGATCTTAACTTAGATGTTAATATATTAATACTACGCCGAGAACAAAACACACACACACACACACATATGCCTGTGTTTGTGTGTTTTGTTACCACATAATTCATTACCAGACTTAAAACCTAGAACAAGATTTCTCAAACATTGGTTCTAATTGAAATCTTTCTATCATTAATTTCAATGTATCAAAAAATTCAAGAACAGAGAGATCATCATCATGTGATTGTATTAGAAAGAACGTCCCGTGTTTTAATATATTTGGCAATAAAACTAATGTAAAAGGGTTAACGGTGTCCAATATCTAATGGTTTAAGAGTGGTGGAATAAGCTCTAAACCTACTCCTCAAAATGGAGAGGAGGCCTTAGCCCAGCAGTGGGACATTAGCAGGCTGTTACTGTACTGTACTGTCATAGTAAAAATACGAGAGATATGCAATATATTATAATAAGAAAATAAACGTATTTTGTAAGTATGTTTTAGGATATTTATATTAGAACAAATGAAAATGATTATCACATCTAGCACATCATTGGTCCGCAACATCCAAGCATCCTGCCCAATAATTGCCGGCTATATAATTTAACTTTGAACAGCTAACTGTCAAGTTTGTCGGCGTTCAACAATCCGCGGCGCTCGGACAAATGGAAGGTACCGTGAATTTGTTCTGCCTAAATCTAGAAATACACGCAGTATTATCAATGTTTTATAGGCATATTATATATAAATCGAAATCTAGACATAAATTTAAATACTAAATTTCATATATATAAGTTATTATAATCTAACGATCGCTTTTAATTGTGAAGTTAATATTAGTTTTTAATGAAAACCGAATGAATCAGGAAGTATCTCATTGACTTCTAAATCATAAAAATATTATAAATGTAAACTTGAGTTTGTTTGACTCAATCAATTTTACTGGTGGTAAAGCTTTGTGCAAGCTCGTCTGGGAAGTATCACCCACTCATCAGATATTCTACCGCAAAACAGCAGTTCCGGTTTGAAGGGTGAGTGAGCCAGTGTAATTACAGGCACAAGGGACATAACATCTTAGTTCCCAAGGTTGGTGGTGCATTGGTGATGTAAGCGATGGTTAACATTTCTTACAATGCCAATGTCTATGGGCGTTGGTGACCACTTACCATCAGGTGCACCATATGCTCGTCCGCCTCCCTTTACTATAAAAAAAAAATCAGAATGAAATTGTGCATATGTGTTGTTAGGGGTATAATAAAGAACGTAGGGAACTTAATAATCGCCCACCCCCTCCTTGATTAGCAGACCGAAACTGTAAAATAAAAAATTAAAAAAATTCAAAAGCCAATTACCATATAACCATAATTTGTGCTTCGAAGAAAATGCAATTTTATAAGGGATAATATTTTTTATCCGATCCTCTAAAAAAGTTCGTAATTTAAAAAAAAAAAACTTTTTTCTGTTAACGTTCTATTGACTTGTAATTGTACCGTTGCAATCAATATCGTTGAATTCAATAATAAAATTTTCATAAAAAAATCGGAAGCCGGCTGCCGAGTTACTTGATACGGAAACCTCTCAAACCCTAAACTACATTTCCTATGCATCATTTGAGCCACTTGTGCGTAATCCGAGCTAATCGGACTTACCCGTAATATTAGCGGAATAAGTAAAATAGGTCAATTTTAAATATAATATGTACAGCGGGAGAGTTATAAAGACTATATATACTTTTCTTTACCCCTTATATCGTTTATGTAAAATTTCATGATAATTGCTTGGGTAATAAAGACATTTCAGCGTAACAAACAAACTCACATTCGCTTTTATAGATACAAATACAGACAAAATATTAATTTAAAAAACTCAATTATATTTATTTATTATATTTAGCAAATATTAAAAAGAAATGTATGAAAACAAATTACTTGACGCTGTTACTGTTACTGTGACTTCTGTTAGGTTTAACCAAAAGCCTAAACCGTGACAAATATGCTCCTTATAGTATGTTACCATTTATTAAAACTAAATGTATAGAGAATTCCAAAAGTTACCTCCTTTTGCATTATTGAATTACTGTAGTAAATGTATTGAAGTAGTGAATGTATAATATAATTTATGTCTTTAAGAATTACATTATTTAAACTATTTTTAATACAAAAACAGATCCATTTATCTTATAGTATTGTTGTGTTCCGGTTAGGCGAATAAGTGATTACAGGCACGAAGAATATAGCTCCATAGGCATATTACTGGTGGTAGGGCTTTGTGCAAGCTCGTTTGGGTAGGTACCACCCACTCATCAGAAATTCTACCGCAAAACAGCAATACTTAATATTGTTGTGTTCCGGTTTGAAGGGTGAGTGAGCCAGTGTAATTACAGGCACAAGGGACATAAAATCTTAGTTCCCAAGGTTGGTGGCGCATTGGCTATAAGCGATGGTTGACATTTCTTACAATGCCAATGTCTAAGGGCGTTTGGTGACCACTTACCATCAGGTGGCCCATATGCTCGTCCACCTTCCTATTCTATATAAAAAAGGTTCAAATATGAAGGAGGTCATGCATGGGCGACGTAACGAATGTTTAAAATTTCCGTCAGTGATGACCACTTACTACCAGATGATCCACTTGACAGTCAACATACCAATTATAAATTAAAAAAAAAAAACTTTCAAAAGCTTTAAATATATATGATATGGTTATGATTTTGAATTTGATATGCACATAAATACATATGTATGTTCTAATAAAATGAATACTATACATACACAATAATGCCATGTCAAATTATCGATCCTTTATACCGTCAGCAAAGCATAATATTCTGTACACATAAAAAATGAATAAGGTACCTTATAATAATATAAGTATTCGTTTATCAAAAAATTCGACGATGGTTTTTTTTTTCTATTTTTGTTTTTCTTTTTAATTTAATAATAATAATAATAATAAAAATTTATTGCTTCAGATAGGTCGTACATTACAAAGTAACTCTTAAGAAAAAACATACATATTTTTATGAGATACAAATTATTCATACTGGACACATTTTTCTAATTTACCACTCTTTTTCATTGACGACCGTATCGCAATTGGTTGCAAGCTCAGCTATGTGCTGTGCTATGCCCAGCGCTGATTTTCAGCTTGCTCCTTCTATATTATGTTGATTTAGTTGAGAGCGCCGCACCGTTCCGTATCATATTAAAATATAATGAAATCAAAAAAAAAAAAACAAAAACTGATATAAAAGCAAGTAAAAGAAAAACCAGTGACATAATTATATTTTAGTAAGAAGTCATGCGAGTGAATAAGCTATCCGGTAAGTAGTGCCTAATTATGCTTATAGGTTGACGGACACAAAAAGGAAGGTGCTTATTTAGGCGTCCAGTCACCTACATAAATACGCGTGCTGGCTCTCGATGTAAAAACTTAAATACGATATCAATTCCATCGCGCCCAAAGAAATTTGGCAACTTCTTTATTTGTCGCACTACCAAAAAATGGAATTCTTTACCAACTCACGTGTTCCCCTCCCCTTACAACCCGGATTCCTTCAAATGAGGCGTGAAAAGGCATCTTGCGGATAAGGCGGGGCCGGTTAGTGTAGAACATTCTTCCCGACAGTACTCGCCGTTGTCACGTTTGGACTCTACTACCACTTACCATCCCGTGGAGTAGTCATTTACCTTCCCGGTAAATATAAAAAATATATATATTTGAATACAGTTTAGAAATCATTAGTAAAATCGTTTTCTGCTGACCGTCCATATATGTAATAAATCGCCATACTCTACTACCACTTACCATCAGGTGGAGTATAGTCATTTGCCTTCCCGGCAAATATAAAAAATATATATATATATTTGGATAGTTTAGAAAACATTTGTAAAATCGTTTTCTGCTGACCGTCCATATATGTATTAAACCGCCGTACGACCCAATATCCGTATTTGCAGTGAAGTTGACCGCAACGGATTGAAATTACGCGCGTAATCCCTGTGCTGAGCAAACTTTGTCCGCATGTTAGCTTAACTAATAATATTACATTTTGATTTTGTATAAAACAAACAGAAGTGCGGACTAGTGACCGTACCCCATGTTTAATACTGTAACTGAATAACTTTATCGGTCACTTGCAATCAATATTAAATATATGTTTATTGATGTACAATTATTTATTTAATAATTTATAAAGTATTCAATTTTTAGGTCGAAACACAATACGTAGAAAAATAATTCAATCATAAGCAATTTTGACTTTGAAAAAAAAATGTTGTGTATTTGTTTCAGATTAAAATACTTCGACATCGTTTCACCGATTACCATAGCTTTGTATTTGGTGGTAAGGCTTTGCGTAAGTTCATCTTGGTAGTTAGCACTAGTCACGTACTCTACTACTAAAAAGTAATAGGTAGCTTTGTAGTGTAAAGTGTGAGTGAGTTCAATTATAGACACAAGGAACATGCCGTCTTAGTTCCCCAGGTTAGTGGTGCATTTGCGATGTAGGGAATAGTTAATATTTCTTACAGCGCCAATGTCTAGTGGTGGTGATGACCAATTACTACGAGGCCATTTGACCATCCGCTAATCTTATATATATATACATGGTACATAATATATGTATGTTTTTTTCTTCATAGAGAAAGTTCTAGTACTAAAACTTTTTTATTATATATTAATCGTTTAATTTGTCTGATAGCACTACAGCACACCGACTTCCACGCCTTTCAACCGATCGCCATGACTATTATTTACGATATAAATATATAAGCAGGTCGTCTGCTGGTTTTGGCTAGAAATTATACAAAAGGTTATAACCAGACAGAGACTTCTAATTCCCTCCAAATTCAAGCTTCGTTTTGTTATGAAGGGGTGTTATCGATTTAAGCACAAACAAAAAAATAAATATGTTCGTATAGATAATTAATTTTTTCTGATTGGTTAAACCTTTGTGCAAAGCCTTGATGGATAGTGTTATGCAGTAAAATATTTATTGATTTTGATAATCAGAAAAAGTGATATAAAATTACATTGTTATAAAAATAAAATAGTGTTGTTGTAAAAAAAATACAATAAATTGAAGATGAAAGACAACCAGCGGTTGTTATACAATTTTCCGATTATGAAAAAACAAAATACGAGCCCGACAAAAAGGTCTCCACTCCACTAAACTTCAAACAATTCAATAACCAACAAACCAGAACTACGAATGGGGGATTCAGCCAATGAAAGAAATTCCACGTGATAAACAACTGCCATTGTAACTTGAGCTTTAGCGTTACGTTGTTTTATTTAAAAAATATAAGTCAGCAGAAAAGGTGCAGAGGTCGCCAACCGTTGGGTATCTACGGTAGCAACAATATCGCAATTTATCAAACGAGCCTTATTGTTAAACTCCCCTCACTGAGTTTGGATGCGTATCCTTTTCTCCCCAATGCACCCGATGTACACAAACGATTATGATCCCAAATTACCTTCAAATAAAGGTCTAAATTCCGTGAAATAATTTCTAGGTCCTTCACCCCGCTATATATTTAAGTCTATAAATATAGGCAAAGAGCGCAGGTGATGTTTTCATTAAACTTTTTCGCAGGATTAATTTTAACTTGTTTCCATCGTGAATGAGGATTTATTCTTTAAAAATGTAATATTTCTTTTTTTCATGATTTATTATTTCGCTTTCAATAAAAACAATCTTATTTAATATCGATAATTTTTTTTAAAACTAAATATGCATTATTATATTTAATATATTGATGAGACTCTACTGAGCCTCCTTTTCTCTCGAGAAGGTTCGTAAGTTTTTTTACCAAACAGTTCCAATACGAGTCAGTTGATATACCTATATAACACCGAATATATACGTTCCCTCGCCATGTTTTCCTTTATGAAGCACGGTATGAATAAAAAACAAATTAAGAAATTAAAAATCAGCGTTGTTCGTGTTTGAACCCGCAACCTTCCCTTAAGATCGTGAGCCAAGCCAATGCCCATCGGCTATTTTAATTAATTAAAATGATGTTAAAGTTTATCAGTATCCAAAAAGCAATTTTTTGTCTCTAAAATATTTTAAACAAAGAGAAACTTTTCTTAAAATACTTTTAGTAAATTTATAATTGTGAAATAATTACAGAACTTTATTGCAATTATAGATAAAATTATACAATTTCTCAAAATTGATAATGTGGTATAAAAGTAATATAAACAAAAAAATATAAATAACTTTATAATATTTAAAAAGAAAAAATAATCCAAACCATGATTTCCAAACTTAAAATTAAAACATTATTCAGTTGAAATATTATAATATAAAAGATTATATTTCTTGTAATCAAAGTTCAACAATTAATAATAGCTACAAGAAGAAACCTAAGTTCAGGAACCACCTAGATATTTATGGTTTTTTAAAAACAAAAAAGCAAATCTACGGAGCCCAGTAAGTACAAGTGCGTTTCATCTTCATTTTTGCAGATAACACACTTAACGTACTAAACCACGTTTACTGACTCTTAATACCATAAACAAGGAAACATTTAATTAAAAATCGTGTTAAAAAAAAAAAACCGAACACAAATCGCGCATTACCGCAAACGTAATAAAAGAAAGTGGGAGGGTGTGGGGGGTGTGCAATAGGAAATTTTCAAACAAATTACGCCGGAACAAATAAGCTTCGAGTGGAGACAATATCACAAAGGAAAGAATGAAAACGACGTTTCAATAATAAATTATCAAAGGAGTTCCTCCCTCCGCGGGCTGGTGTGAGGGTTGACACCTCGTCTCCTCAAGGTGGAGCCCTTCCAGCCTGCGGTACGCTTCGGAAGTGACAGCGGTGTCGACTTTATAAGAAGTTTATTGAACCTATATTTTTATTATTTGAGTATATATATATGTATATACATATATTGTCCTACGTATTATAAGGCCTATTTTATTCTAACTTAAAGCAATCCTTTATTTGATTTATATATATATATAAATATATTATATATAATATATATATATAATATATATAAATATATATAAATATATTATATATATATATATAAATACACTATATTTCAGACACAAAACAAAAAATACTTGTAGTTGGCTTTGCTGCGGGCATCTTCATCGTGCTTTGCTTCTTAGCCAGTATTATGGGAACTTTGTATGTTAAACGTTATATTAAACCATAAAGGTCAATACTATCTTCGTTTATACGGTAGTGATGCGCAAAAACAAAAATTATAACCGACTATTATTTAGACAAATTACGGTTGAAACATTATGCAAAATTATAAGGCACTAGCAAGTCGAGAACAAAGGTTTTGATAAACGCCATCTCTTACATTTTAAGCAGTACCGCCGCTCCGATGTTCGCTGTTATAAATTAGCGTTCGAAATAAGACAAAAAGTAAATCAGAAGAGAGTAAATCTGTGACATGCGGCCGATTGATTGAGTGACGTCATTTCTACCTTCATCATTACCGATTTTTAAAGACGCAAAAGAAAAACGAATGTTTATTCTTATGGACTGATGAACTGTAGACATTGTTTTGAATTTTCGTCTTATTATTTTATGTATTTTGTGGTTTTCCTTTTGAAATAGGATTGAACTTGATTATAAAACAACATTTTATTCAATCAAGTTGAAGATCGTACCTTTATTTATTATTTTCTTTCCACTACCTTAATGTTGCCTGGAAGGGATCGCGGTCTTAGTGATAACTACTTAGGTCTGAGTGTCCCAGTGTAACTACAAGTACAAGAGACATTACATCTTATTTCCCAAGGTTGGTGGTGCTTTGGAAATGTAAGGAATGGTTAATATTTATTACAGCGTTAATGTATCTAAGCGGTGGCGATTACTTACCATCAGGCGGTCTACACAAATAACTAAACCAAACACCTAATACAATAAAAAATAGAGTCCATTGAAAACTGGTATAACCATAATATAACTAAAATTCGAATAATTAAAAAAAATAAACCAAAGGGAAGACCAAATAGCCTCACACACACACACACACACACACAATCTGTAGAGATATGATTATTAAAGAAATAAAAAACTCCCTAATATGAAAATAGAACATCTCAATTATTCATGTTCTAGTCGACTTTACGACCGCGTAATATTTTGCTCGATCTCGCTCGTGGTCCACCGTTTTCCAGACTTAAATATGTTTGCGTTACCTTCTATTATTCTATCAAACAAATTGTATTCTTATTATAGCGCATTAAAGTCGAAAATTCTTTACATAACATCCTGGAACATCTATCCCGCAATGGTGAAATCGCGGGACGCTTAAAAGAAAATCGTTCTTATTAAATATTTTCTTCTCAATAAAAGCGACGGACGCCGAGCGCTAAATACCCAGCATTCCGCGCGATCATAAACGCGGCAAATTGAAAATAAATGAAAAATACTGAGAAATATTGAGATTTTTCCACCGGCTAACAATTTTGCCCCGTTAGACGCGAAATCGTTTTCCCCCAATGAAAGCTATAAATTGAAATATTTGAAATAAAAACGACGTCTTGAAAATCGAGTTTCAAAGTGGTGTGTCAGCTTATTCAATAGTCTAGTTCATATCGATTGGTCCTCAGCGGGCTCGAACAAATTACATATAGCTCGTCGAATTCATCCGTAAAAAAACATCAAAACGTATGTCGGTGATGTGTGGACTGGATTCGGTCAAGGTCATGTTCAAGAGATTACATTATAGAGCAAAGTGTTGGAGCAAACAGATTCTTATTCCTTCACTCTCATAATCCAAACGTATAAATATTACCAACTTTCAAACTTCGATGGCGATAGAAAATTTATCAACAGAAAACCTCAATAACTATTGGTCTGACCAGAGATTAGAAAGAGAGAGAAATAACTGACACGTTTTTATCCGGATTTGTAGCCGCGACTTTCAGGTAACATTCAAAAAGTCTATCTACTGAGCACAGACAACGAATCAAGATTCGACTCAATAAGATCAAAGCGAACTCTTAACAATCACTTAATTATCTTGTTCTAGGTTTAACCACATTGAACTTAACCTAAGCTGACATGAGCGCCTGACCCGAGCCGTAACGTGAAGTTAATTACGCATAAATGGAGATTAAACTACAGATAAGCTTAGCGATTTAATTAAACTTAACTTCGATTTTAGATGGATTAATTAATTTCAAACATATTAATATCAAACACATAAGGCCTTGAGACTTGTACTTAATTAAACACTGGAGACGTAGCTTATTATTGAAGGTATTTCACGTTGCTAATTTCGACTATAAACATATAACATTGACACGAACTATCCAACAAATAAAACAGGAAGAAACATAACTAAATCATTAACTTCAGCGATATTCAAATATGGAATCTAATTATTAAAAAAAAAAAATTAATAAGAATAAAAATAATAACAAACAAAGTGACTTAAAACAACGAGTACCAATTTAATTTAGCGTTCGCAACACACACACACACACACACGTATGAATAAAAAATACTCAAATCCACGTTACGATAATAATAATATATAATAATAATAATAATAATAATAAAAATTTATTGCTTCAGATAAATCGTACATTACAAAGTAACTCTTAAGAAAAACATACATATTTTTTATGAGATACAAATTATTCATACTGGACACATTTTTTCTAATTTACCACTCTTTTTCATTGACGACCGTATCGCAATTGGTTGCAAGCTCAGCTATGTGCTGTGCTATGCCCAGCGCTGATTTTCAGCTTGCTCCTTCTATATCATGTTGATTTAGTTGAGAGCGCCGCACCGTTCCGTATCATATTAAAGTATAATGAAAATGATAAAACAAAAAAAAAAAAAAACAAAAACTGATATAAAAGCAAGTAAAAGAGAAACCGGTGACAAAATTATATAGCACAAAAAGAAGTAAATAAGCAATTTCTCCTGATCAATAACTACATTTTAAAAAATCAATCAATCAATCAACAGCCAATCGTTGTCCACTGCTGAACATAGGCCTCTCCCAAGGTGCGCCAAAGCTCCCTGTCCTCCGCCTTCCGCATCCAGTTGGTGCCCGCCACCTTCTTAAGGTCGTCGGTCCACCTGGCTGGAGGGCGCCCTACGCTGCGCTTGCCGATTCGCGGTCTCCACTCTAGGACTCGTCTGCTCCAACGGCCATCGGTCCTACGACATACGTGACCAGCCCACTGCCACTTCAGCCTGCTAATTTTGCAAGCTATGTCGGTGACTCCGGTTCTTTTCCGGATAATCTCATTTCTGATCTTATCCTTCAAAGATACTCCGAGCATAGCTCGCTCCATAGCACGCTGAGCGACTTTGAATTTGTGGACTAGTCCCGCAGTTAGTGTCCACGTTTCGGCACCGTATGTCATGGCAGGTAAGACGCATTGGTTGAAGACTTTCGTCTTCAAACATTGCGGTATAGACAACTTGAGGACTTGACGAAGGTTGCCAAATGCTGCCCATCCCAAGCGAATTCTTCGATCGGCTTCCTTCTCGAAGTTGTTCCTACCGACTTGTATTATCTGTCCTAGGTAGGTATATTCACTAACAACTTCGAGAGGTTTCCCCTCGACGTATATCGGTCCCGGCACGACATGCCTATTGAACATGACCTTGGTCTTGTCCAAGTTCATACCGAGACCGACACGCCGGGAAGACTCGCCGAGGCTACGCAGCATTTCGGTGAGTTGTTCCAGCGACTCTGCTATGATGACGATATCGTCGGCAAATCGAAGGTGTGAGATGTACTCGCCGTTTACATTGACTCCATACCTAGTTCAATCCAGCGTTTTGAAAACGTCTTCCAACGCGTTGGTGAACAGTTTCGGGGATATTACATCCCCCTGTCTCACCCCTCTGCGCAGTTGGATCGCCTTCGTCTTACAGTCCTGGATGTGAACAGTCATTGTAGCGGCGTTGTCTACATTTTAAAGCTGAACATTAATAGAACAACAAAAACGCATGCACATCTTCGCATCATAACAACCATAACTCTACGTGTACGTCACGGCTAGGACAATTGAAACTATGATTAAATAAAAATAAAGAGAAGTCTAAGTTTTTAGGATTCTATTCTTTCATATTTTGCTTCATTCGCATTAATTTGTAAAGTTTTTGTTACGTAGCCACTTCTACTTGTAGACGAAGGTAATATTCTTTAAGGCATATATAATAGATTGAAATAATATCTTAACTTTTGATCCGTCACAGATTTTCCATATTCAATTGAGAATTGTAATTTATGATAACAATTTAAAAATCGATACTCACCGAGTTTCTTTCGTCGCTTCTTACGATGCCCGAGTTATTTGTTCCATTACGGCGGCTGATTTCCGATAATAAATAAATGTGACGCTTCAATATTTAATAAACTCACGTTGTATATCGGTAACTTAGATTTGTTTATACTTATCGTTGTATCTTATATACATACGTTCACTCAAGTTGATTTTTGCCGAACAATAATTTATTATAAATCAAAAGCGATTTCACTAATTTGATCAGATTTTCAATCAAAATGATAAATCTTAATTGGTTCTAGGTTGATGTGCAAGCCCGTGTGGTAGAACCTGCCCACTCGTTTATTTATTTAATATCGAACTGCTAACAAAAGTGACAATATTATAACGTAATAAAACATAATGTATGCTAAACAAGATTACTTGCACTTTCAATTAGAGGTTAATTACCTCTAGCGTCCTTATTATTAATTTTATATCTATCTATCTATTTCTATTACATTTTTCTCAAAACGTTTTCTCGCGGCAAACAGCAATACTTACTATAGTTGTGTTCCGGTTGTAATTGATAGTGAGCCAGTGCAACTGGAGGCACAAGGGATGTATAACGGTGGGTCGTAATATCCTAAGGTCAGTGGCGTATTAGCGATATAAGAAATGGTTAATATTGTTAAGGTATATAAGCTCGTAAGCCAATACAAAAATCTGTTTTTTTTTTATACAATAGTTGCCGGGCGAGCATATGGGCCACCTGATGGTCACCAACTGCCATAGACACTGGCATTGTAAGAAATGTTAATCATCCCTTAAATCGCCAATGCGCCACCAACCTTGAGAACTAAGATTTTATGTCCCTTGTGCCAGTAATTACACTGGCTCACTCATCCTTCAAACCGGAACACAACAATACCAAGTCCTGCTCTTTTACCGTAGAATATCTGATGAGTGGGTGGTACCTACCCAGACAAGCTTGCACAAAGCCCTACCACCAGTAAAATGGTTATATAAACTGTATAACATAATAAGTAATAACTTGTAAACGTTATATAAGGGGGGCAAAAGCCTCCCATCCTATTGAGGAGAGAGGTTTCTCTTGCCAAGCTTAAATCGATTAATGTTACATCAATCTTATTGAAAGCCTGTTCAGACGGATCAAATCATATTCGACTTGGCGACTTCAAATAAAATCACTTCATGTGAATTGTATATAAAGGGTAAGCACGTAGTAGAGTAATATAGACACGTAGTTGTGGTAGTTGTTTTAAACTATGATTGTCATTACAGTAACAGTCTATTAATGTCCCACAGCTGGGCTAAGGCCTCCTCTCCCCTTTGAGGAGAAGATTTAGAGCTTATTCCACCACGCTTCTCCAATGCGGGTTGGTAGAATACACATGTGGCATAATTTCAATGAAATAAAACACATGCAGGTTTCTTCGCGATGTTTTCCTTCACCGTCAAGCACGAGATGAATTATAAACACAAATTAAGCACATGAAAATTCAGTGGTGCTTGCCCGGGTTTGAACCCAGATCATCGGTTAAGATTCACGCGTTCTTACTACTGGGCCATCTCGGCTCGTATATATATAAATAAGTGTATATAATTAAAACTCTTAGATGCTTATAACTCTGTTTACACACGATACCTCGTTAGAACTAATCCTATCAAAGGGAATATCGGAAGATAACATCTTAGTATTTCGCTTGAAGCGCTTGAAGCAGCGGTCGGATGTAAGCTTACAATTTATTAATGAATACGTTTTAAGTGTCAGTTATTTACGATCTTTTGTAAGATTAAGATTTGTATAATTAAATTTAATTCGAATGGAATAACATAATAAAGTACTTATTTAGTTAAATCATATATATGATATATGATATATGAAGGCTCCAACTTGTATACTTCACGTACCAATCGTTCGATAAAAAAAAATCGTTCGTTGTTCGTAGAAATATTTTTTATAGTCAGGAATCAAACCAGTAAGGAGTAGTCAGATTTGGTAACCACTAAGCTACTTACTACATAAGTAATTATTTTTATTAAATTAATAAATAAGTATTGTTATAAGATTATTTCCTATTAGGTTTGGCGATGCAAAGAATGAATAATGTTTTTCATGTTAATCTGTATGAGCAGATGTGATCATTTACCATGAGGTAAACCGTATGATTGTTCGCTTTCCTAATAGAAAATTAAAAAAAACAAACAATTTTTTTTTTATTAAATAGGTAAGAGGACGAGCGAACTTATGGTAAATGGTCACCTCCACCGATAGACGCCAGCAATGCAATAATAATGCCTTACAATGCGCATTTAACCTTGGGAACGAATGTAATATCCCTTGTGCCTGTTACACTGGCTCACTCAACCTTCAAACCGGAACACAACAATACTAAGTATTATTTGGCGGTAGAATATCTGATGAAGATATATGACTGAAAGGGATCAGATTTGATCAGACTTTATATTGTCTTTTAATTTGTTGTATTTTGCGCCTCATTTCATAATTATTAAGTTATTATATATAAGTTATTATATGTTTATCTAATATAATGTATATATACGTATATATTACGTATATATAAACCGAGATGACCCAGTTGTAAGAACGCGTGAATCTTAACCGATGATCGTGGGTTCAAACCCGGGCAAGCACCACTGAATTTTCATGTGCTTAATTTGTGATTATAATTCATCTCGTGCTTTACGGTGAAGGAAAACATCGTGAGGAAACCTGCATGTGTCTAATTTCACTGAAGTTCTGCCACATGTGAATTCTACCAACCCGCATTGGAGCAGCGTGGGTGAATAAGCTCCAAGCCTTCTCCTCAAAAAGAGGAGAGGAGGCCTTTAGCCCAGCAGTGGGACATTCACAGGCTGTTACGGTTACGGTAATACGTATATATTTATATATTGATTACTTCTTCTTCGAATTTTAAATTTAGAATTAATTTGCAAAGTTTTTCACATAACGATGAGATATTAATAGAAATAATAAAACAAACGGATACATTATTATACGAAACAACCGGAACATTTGATAGGCATACAAATGTAATAGCATGGCATGGAAATATAAATTCAAATGGAAAGAGATTAAGCGGAAAATCGCTTGAAATATGATTATTACAAATAATTATGATTATGACTCGAAAGTCGGAATTAGCTTAGGAAAATAATATTGACGCGTACCGTGAGGTCCTAGGGGAGAAGCAATTTCATGTTCGAAACAAATTATGAAATATTAAAATCAATTCGAAATTGAAAAAAAAATATAATTTTCTTGATTACTCGACACCGGCACACTAGAAGAAGGTCCTAAATCCTACTTAACTTTTATTAACTTATGGCTTTTCAATTGTAATAGTTGCCAACGTTTATTTTAATAATGATCTCCAATATTTATAAGGCAATACAAAATTTTTAAAAATAAATAAACGAGAAAACTATATCTACTGCCAATTATATACGTAAACGACTGTTTATGATATTAGAATACAAGCTTTATTATTATTATATAATTATTCTATAACAGTCAAGATGACCCAGTTGTAAGAACGCGTGAATCTTAACCGATGAGCGTGGGTTCAAGCCTGGGCAAGCACCACTGAAATTTCATGAGCTTATTTTGTGGTTATAATTCCTCTCGTGCTTGACAATAAAAGAAAACATCGTGAGGAAACCTGCATGCGTCCAATTTCATTGAGATTCTGCCACATGCGTATTAGATCAACCCGCATTGCAGCACCGAGGTGGAATAAGCTCCAAACCTTCTCCTCAAAAAGGAGACGAGACCTTAACCCAGAAGTGAGAGATTCACAAGCTGTTACTTACTTATGTATTCTATTCACTGGACCGTCTCGACTCAGTAAATTTATTGATATTAAAAGTTTTATATTATCTTTGTCCTATAAAAACAAAACGTTTATAACACACATTTATGCAAAGACACACATGCTTCTATAATTATTACTTTCATGTGTGTTATTTCTTTCTTTTTAGATTTTCCTATTTCCCACATATTTAATTTACTATTTTAATGTTAAAATATTTTATATTCTGCTATTCCTTTACTTAAATTAATATTAACGAAAAACGCCACAGTATGAGCTGTTAATCTCGGTCACGTGCGCTCATTTCACCGTTCGCCTCGCACCCTGTATTAGGCTGGAAGGGCGTTTTCCCTCAACTTATTATTACCAAGGAACCTATTATGTCTCCTCGAATAATAAAACCTCCGTTTAGACGTTCCGTTATACGCGGTTATAGATAATTTTAGGGTAATATGATGTAATTTATGTAAGCTCTAAGCATATGTAGATTGTCTTTAGGGGAAATTTTGTATGTGTGTGTTGATTTACGCAACAATTAATTGTTTAATTAAAATTTTATTGAGTATTAATTATATTTTCGCATTAGTATGATTGGTAGATTCTTATTATTCTAGCACTAAACGGTAAACCTTGTATTACTGTATGTAGATTTAAAGAAGCATTTATGATATTATTCAAAGTTATATCCACTAAATTCCAGTAAACATCTTACGGCTGATCAAAAGTCTCCTCCAATTGCCGTGAGAAAGTTTAGAGGTTATTCCATGCTGCTCCAATGTTGTTCAACGTGTATCAAAAAACACGATACATGACAATTCTCTTACTATGATTTCCTTTCCGCTGAGCTCAAGATAATTAAATAACACAAACGAATCAAATGGAAATTCAGTATTATTTGAACCCGTAACTTCGATTTAACGACTTACAAATTCAGTAATAAAAATAGATATTTACTCACAACCATATAACACACTAATCTATGCATAATCCATATATAAAATATTGGCTCTATTCAAATACAATTATTGCTCCAAATAATCAGCCTTTGAATGTCCATGTCTGTTGGGTTAAGGCCGCCTATCCTTTATTTGAGGAGCGGTACGGGTTGCGGGGTGGTAACAGAATTTCATTGAAATTAGACACATGCAGGTTTTCTCACGATGTTTTCTTTCACCGTCAAGCACGAGATGAATTATAACACAAATTAAACAAAAGAAAAATTAGTGGTGCTTGCCCGGGTTTGAACCCACTATCATCGGTTAAGATTCACGCGTTGCCACTGGGCCATCTCGGCTATGATGCTATATCTCGGCAAAGTACATATGTATTAATTTCCGGTGACGTAACGAGTTCCCAAATGTTCTTTGATATTGGTCCTACTTTGTTACGTAATCAGAATTGACGAAGGTTGTTTCATGAGCGATTTATATTCAAATTTTCGTTCTATGTTATTATATATGTAAAGTTAAGGCTTGTGTTAGGAGTGGGGACCATAGCCCAAAGAGTTCAGAAACGTACCTGCGACCTTTACATCGCTAGGCGGGATTGCGCTTTTGATAGGCGGATGATCAAATAAGTGGTCACCATGGCCCAAAGTAATTGGCACAGCGCCAATGTCTATGTGCGGTGGTAACAACTTTCCACAAGACATATTAATACTTGATATTGTTGTGTTCCGGTTTGAAGGGTGAGTGAGCCAGTGTAATTACAGGCGTAAGGGACATAAAATCTTAGTTCCCAAGGTTGGTGGCGCATTGGCTATAAGCGATGGTTGACATTTCTTACAATGCCAATGTCTAAGGGCGTTTGGTAACCACTTACTAGCAGGTGGCCCATATGCTCGTCCACCTTCCTTCTCTATAAAAAAATAAATAATAATAATCGTTCCACTGACCACAAGAAATAAAAAACTTTTCTCAGATCACCAATGCGCCAACGAGCTTTGAACTAAGATGTTAAGTCCTTTGTGCCTAAGTAACATTGGCTCTCTCAACCCTCCGACGTGAACACAACAATACTACGTATTGCAGTTTGAGGGTTGAATTTTTTTTAAATTTTGAGTTTGACTTTAAATAGTATGACAATTGATAATACCGATCCTCTCTTCCTCTGCGTCCTTCGTTAATTAAAAACTATTATTTAGAAAATAAAATAAAAAATAAAAATATATTTTTAAAGTCAACTTTTCAACATTTATATAAGCCCTCAACTCTTTTATAAGTAAATAAAAAAACGAGACATTCTTATCACAATAAAATGTCAATAGCTTTACATTTTACCTTTATTTAGAGGGAAAAACTCTTGAACCTGTCTTAGACGTCTATTGTTTTAAAAAAAATACTGCAAAGTAGACACTATCAATCGAGGAGCGTCTCTACGAACGATTATATATTATAGAAGCTGCGCTTCCCGTCTTCGCACGTATATATTTTTAATTTTATTTAAAGTATTAAATAAATACTTAATAAAATTCGATTGTTGATTCTTGCATGAATCCGAACCTCTCTAATTACAAAGATTTTTTGTTTAAACTTTCGGATCTCAAGTACTACAAATATGTTTTAAGCAATAATATTGTTTACATAAGATAATAATCAGCTTATTAAGCAAGGTACAGGTAAATAGGTTAAGAGACGTTTTATGTCTGTATCTGTAATAATAAGTTCAAATATGATTCCAGAGTATATATAAGTTCAATCAGCGTGAGGTAAACACACACAAAAGCACAATTAATAAATTATAAATGCATAAATATAAATTGATATAAAAAAATAATATTTATTCCACGATAACTTAGACATCCTCACGGGCAGCAGCTAGTTAATAATCAAGACTATTAAAAAATGGGAGACAAGGGATGTTTTTTTTGTAAATAAACGACAATGTTGAATAATACACAACGATGAATAAGATGCTACAATCAAACTCTTTCATTATACATCCTTTTAATTGTTTCTTTTAAATGTTTTAATGAAAACTCAAGAAAAAAGATCTATTGTATAAATAAAAATGACGAGCCGGTTGGCGTGTTTGGTGGATGCTTGCCTTTCACGCCGAAGGTTGTGGGTTCGATTCCCATCCAGGACAGATATTTGTGTGCATGAACATGTCTGTTTGTCCTGAGTCTGGGTGTAATTATCTATATAAGTATGTATTTACAAAAGAAAAATAGTATATGTAGTATATCAGTTGTCTGGTTTCAATAGTACAAGCTCTGTACAAGCTTAATTTGGGATCAGATGGCCGTATGTGAAAAATGTCCCAGGATATTATTATTATTATTAATCTCAAAGAATATTTTTGGTGACGAATATTTCATACTTTGTTTTTGAAATGTAATTGTTTGTGTGATATTCCTATAATAAATAGTGTATTATTCATTTGGTTAAGGATTAATACTATGAGAAAAATAAATTCAATTAAAAATATCATTGTTTCTTATAGAACAAAGAAATTATAAAATACATTTATGGTTTTAGTACATATATATGTAGTAGTAGTATATATGTCATTTGTTTCAGCAACGTTCGCTTGTAAAACGTTTGAGCCGACTACGTTGACATAATCATTCAAAATATATGCACTGTATACATATACTAATATTTTGTTAAGATTTACCACTGGACAATATTTGCTAAAATGGCAGTTAAATAGTAAAAAAATAACAATCTTCGCGTGTTAGTTATACGTTTATTTATACACGAATAATATATATGTAAAACCGTAACAGCCTCTGAATGTCCCACTGCTGGGCTAAAGGCCTCCTCTCCTCTTTTTGAGGAGAAGGTTTGGAGTATGTAAAAAGGATTATCATACTCTCCAAGAGTTTTAGTGTATTACTAAATATTATATTACTATTGAATTCAACAATATTAGAGAAATAACAATTATTTGTATAGAAATCGTTAAATATATTAATGCCCGTTTTATTTTATAGAAATACTAGTATGTACCCCTCCAATTAAACGTTAACTTTGTGTTAAGAGTAAACTTATAGAGCAAGGGGTCAGGATCGAACCTGCGTTTTACATCGCTAGGCGGCCCATTATTATGGCCCTTAAACCATTACGCTATTAACGCTTCTAGAGCGCTTCTACAGCGCTAACAGTTGACTAACAATCAATATGTAAGTGGTAATGTTTCTATATATAGAAGTATATATATATATCTTTAAATTAAATTATTTATCTTAATTCTGGTCCAAAGTACAACATGCCTCACTCGACCCGGAACTCGAATCTAGAGCCACTCGAAACACTTAACCCTAAGGTTAACTAAGCGTTAAAGGGATCACACTTAAAAAACAGCCTTTTTCATAGACTTAACAAAAATTAGACTTGACAGAATTAAATTAAAACCGAAATGCTGCGTAGCCTAGGCGAGTCTTCCCGGTGTGTCGGTCTCGGTATGAACTTGGACAAGACCAAGGTCATGTTCAATAGGCATGTCGTGCCGGGACCGATATACGTCGAGGGGAAACCTCTCGAAGTTGTTAGTGAATATACCTACCTAGGACAGATAATACAAGTCGGTAGGAACAACTTCGAGAAGGAAGCCGATCGAAGAATTCGCTTGGGATGGGCAGCATTTGGCAACCTTCGTCAAGTCCTCAAGTCGTCTATACCGCAATGTTTGAAGACGAAAGTCTTCAACCAATGCGTCTTACCTGCCATGACATACGGTGCCGAAACGTGGACACTAACTGCGGGACTAGTCCACAAATTCAAAGTCGCTCAGCGTGCTATGGAGCGAGCTATGCTCGGAGTATCTTTGAAGGATAAGATCAGAAATGAGATTATCCGGAAAAGAACCGGAGTCACCGACATAGCTTGCAAAATTAGCAGGCTGAAGTGGCAGTGGGCTGGTCACGTATGTCGTAGGACCGATGGCCGTTGGAGCAGACGAGTCCTAGAGTGGAGACCGCGAATCGGCAAGCGCAGCGTAGGGCGCCCTCCAGCCAGGTGGACCGACGACCTTAAGAAGGTGGCGGGCACCAACTGGATGCGGAAGGCGGAGGACAGGGAGCTTTGGCGCACCTTGGGAGAGGCCTATGTTCAGCAGTGGACAACGATTGGCTGTTGATTGATTTTTGATTGATTGAATTAAATTGATTATTTTCTTAATAACTATATATTAAATGAAAATATTAATATTCCCTTGTTTATATCTAATCGTTCTTAAGCGATTCATCTGATTAAGTTGAAACAACGTAGCAGTTGTTCGTGAAACCATCAAGAACTCGTCACTCGTCTCGTACAGTACAGTAACTATTAAATTGTAATAAGTAGGTGTCGCACTAGTTTTTTTGATATTATGTTCCAAAAAAATCTAAAAAACCGTTATAAAATACGCCCACTATCTAGTATGCTATATAATTAATCTAAAAGGGCTGTGTGTACACGATATACCTCTATCTTAGCATAAGTTACATACCTAATTAATATCATGAATATTCAATAAACAGTTTGAAAATATTATGTACATCTACCTGTGTATAATCGTACTAAGCTACTAAATATTTATTTGAAATTAATAAAGTCACTAAAGGTTTTATTTTTTTACAATTAATAGGCCAGCGTTTGACCGTTGACTTGCCTGATGTTAAGCATCGACACGGTCTAAGATGTAGCACGCTTGCCTGTAAGAAACCTAAAGGCCTAAGGAATGTTAAAGAAATTATCTTAAAACATTCAATCATTTCAATCAATCACAAAAATAAATTTTCAATCGTAAATTTAATAATAATTACAAAATATTTTTAATAATTTTAATGATGTATTTGTATTTCTATGGACTTGTAATTGTTACAGTACAGTAACAGTAACAGCCTGTTAATGTCCCACTGCTGGGCTAAGGCCTCCTCTCCCTTTTGAGGAGAAGGTTTGGAGCTTATTCTACTACGCTGCTCCAATGCAACCCGCATACATACATAGATACATTAGAGAGACTGTTAAATAGAGGTTGAAAAGGTTTTTTGACAAATGTTCTTCTAATTAAAGGTTATCACATCATTCGTAAATGCGTCTCATTCTAAATAGTCATTAAATAAACAAATCGTTAACAATTACAATTACAAAAAAAGCCGAGATGGCCTAGTGGTAAGAACGCGTGAATCTTAACCGATGATCGTGGGTTCAAACCCTGGCAAGCACCACTGAATTTTCATGTGCTTAATTTGTGATTATAATTCATCTCGTGCTTGACGGTGAAGGAAAACATCGTGAGGAAACCTGCATGTGTCTAATTTCACTGAAATTCTGCCACATGTGTATTCCACCAACCCGCATTGGAGCAGCGTGGTGGAATAAGCTCCAAACCTTCTCCTCAAAAAGAGGTGCGGAGGCCTTTAGCCCAGCAGTGGGACATTCACAGGCTGTTACGGTTACGGTTCTGGAGGAGTCGGATAAAAAGATCTCCTAATGATTTTTTTAGGAGTATGTATATAGATTGTAAGTATTATTATATATATATCGTAATACGAAACACAATAAAACAATAAAAAATAAAACAATATACTAAATTAAAAAAAAAAAAAAACAAATTAATTATCAAAGTCAGATGAAATCAATGAAACTTGTAATGATACTCGATATTGAATAGCTCTCGATCTTTGATCGTAGCACTTAAGGAGACGTAGTCGAACAGACGCGTTGTATATTTATTATAATGCTTATTTAGTTAGTGCGGGGGCCGGTAACGTTGGCAAGCCGGCAATAAAAACATTTCATAGCTAGTATTAAAACAGTGGCGAAAGTAAACGCCCGAATAATCAATACGGACCCCGGCCCGCGCAGGTACGCCGCGCCGTCCCGCCCCGCTCACCCCTCGGACGAACCATAGAATAGACTGAGCGCAGACTGGCGGAATTATTTATTTAATTGAAAAAAAACCTATATTTATATTATTTGAATACTATCACTATTTAGTTAGAGATTAATGATAATTGCTGATTATTGAAATGAAATATCAAAGTTAACTACTAGCACAATTTATAAAAATAAATTAATAATAAAAAACATTTTGAAACACTAAGCTTTTATATACAAAATTTATGTCTTTGTACTTCATCTAAAGCCAATCAGGTCATGCTTCAAGAAATAAAACAACATGTAAAATTTTGACTTCGTATAATACGAATTTCTAATTAAGCTTGCAATATTACACCTACACAAACATTGCATGTTAAATAAAAGCTTCTAATCATTACCATTATAATAATATTTTGATCATCAACTTTAATTACATTAAACCTAACTAACACACTTATCGTTATTAAAATTAATTATAAATTATATATATACACCTATATTTATTAGGAATTATATAGATATTGCTGTAGTTTCAAGTTTCCTAATGTACGTACGAAATAAGGCTTTGTTTAGTTCGCGAAATTCCTTTATATAAAGAGTTTGTAAGGAATATAATACTAATTTTTCTAGTCATATATATATTTGCAGAATGAATCGCTAACTTTAGGAAGTTTGTTTTAAAGCATATAAACCTACTTCTTTAATTTTTATATTTCCGCTACTCTCATGATTTTTTATTTTCATTAAGCGGTTTGTTCTGCTCTAATTATTTTTAAGATATAAGTGGAAACTTGACTGGTATATGTGCTAATGTTTATATTTTAGTTTAAAGAATGAATGTACTGTTTGTTTCATGAATAAAAAAATGAAAGTTTTTTTTTTTAAATTGAAATTGTTTTTTTTTTTAATTGAATTGATTTATTATTCTTTATTGAATTATAATTCCACGAAGAATGATAAATGAATTTCATTTTATTAAGACGATGTTCACAGTGATTGAATGCCAGATCTGTCTTAATTACATAATCTTTGCTGCCAGCATCCCACCAGTCAGCGCGTTGTCTAAACCGATTGATGCAACCGAAGTCTGCCCGTGAAATGAAATTCGCTTCCAATATGCAGGCTTCAATTGCTAAATATCTATGAGTTTTCTTTTACAGTTAAAACTTTGAGCTTCAACGCTTCAATCATTTTATAATTTGAACGATATTTCATCGATCGTTTTTTTTTTGTATAATACATTTATTTCTACGTATAACATTTGAAGATGGATTTTTGATGCAGATGTATTCATTTTTGATATACTTTATAACAGAATAAAAATTTGGAAAATTTAAGCTTCATAATTATATAGATGAAAATATTCATAATTTACATAAAAATATTTTTGTACAGATTGATTAGAATACAATTCACAAAAAATACATTAATGAATAAAAATAATCGGTAACAGCGTGTAAATCCCAAACTGCTGGGCTAAAGCCACCATTCCTTTTTAAAAAAAGATTTGTAGCTTACTCGACCACGCTGCTTCATTGCGGGTTAGTGGATATATGTGGCAGATTTTCATCAGCCACAATTAAGCACATGAAAATTCAGTAGTGCTTGCCCGGGTTTGAACCCGAAATAATCGGTTAAGATTCTCAACTTCTAACCACTGAGCCATTATGTTTAATTAATCAACATATTATAGTATTGTATACACACTGTCTCATCAGATATTCTCTCGAACTATAAAGCTTGAAAACTTGAAACATAATTCTTATTTGAAGTATTTTCTATTTAAAGGCTTTTACTTGCTACGAAGGAGTTTTATAAAACTCAACTGAGAAAAAGGTAAAATACGTAATATTTGTTCGAGGAATCAATAAAATGGGCGGGCGGACAGATGTTTGTTTAAGAATATATATACTACTATATAATTATAATATGAGTAGGAGGACGGGTCATCTGATGCTAAGTGTTCATCACCACCGGCCAATGGGTGGTGGTTAACAATTAGAACCGTAATAAGTATTCACCATTGTTTCACCAACACGCCAATAATCTTGGGAAATAAGATATTATGACATTGTGCCTGTAGTGGCTCACTCACCCTTCCAACCGTAACACGACAGTACTAAGTATTGCTGTTTGGCGGTAGAATAATTGATGAACGGGTAGTACCTACGCAGGCTTATACTATACCTTACCACGTATTATTAGTAAAAATATATGTAACGAGTTATATATATATATATATGTATTATTTGATTCAAACTGTATACAAAACCTACGCTAAGAATAAATAATATAAAGCGACCTAATCGCTTAAGGCGATCTCTTTCAACCTCTATTTAGATTAGCAAAGGGAGCACAAAATCTGGAATAGTGCGCACTTACAACTAATATATTAACATACATACACTCAGCAGCGAATTGGTTTTACAAACATTTTAAATAAGAACGTCTCATTCGATAATGATGGTCTTATTTATTTATTAACTTCTGTTATGTAATACCTGCGTAAGACGAAGACCTGGGAATATAATACAAGTCTACACCGACAATAGAGCCGAGATGGCCCAGTGGTAAGAACGCGTGAATCTTAACCGATAATCGTAGGTTCAAACCCGGGCAAGCACCACTAAATTTTCATGTGCTAAATTTGTGATTATAATTCATCTCGTGCTTTACGGTGAAGGAAAACATCGTGAGGAAACCTGCATGTGTCTAATTTCACTGAAATTCTGCCACATGTATATTCCACCAACACGCATTGGAGCAGCGTGGTGGAATAAGCTCCAAACCTTCTCCTCAAAAAGAGGAGAGGAGGCCTTTAGCCCAGCAGTGGGATATTCACAGGCTGTTACGGTACGTCTACACCGACAATAGACACCAGCTCTTACAACACAAGACAAGTGTATTGCACTTGACATAAGTGTAATTAAGCTGTTAATTATAAATTCGATTCTTAAACATATGTATAGATTCAGTTTGATAAAGTACTCGAGGCAGAGAATTCGATTGAAGTTATGTAAAATAAAACTATGTATATGACAAACTATAGAAGATGAAAACGGGGCTTAATTAATCACTCGTTGAGTTGGAAAATTGTGCAGCTGGTTTGAGATAATGACGTCTTGGGAATAACTAGTCAAACCGCGCTTTAACCGAACCATTTGCTGGTTGGTTTAACGCCCATCAACTTATATTGATTAGCAGTTGAAATGGATATTGTGGCGCAATAATGAAACGAAATTGGATTTATTAGTTTTATTTATTTCATTGGAAGCTATAAATTGCCATTGGAGAGGCCTTTGTCCAACAGTGGACGACGAAGGGTTGATGATGATAATGATGAAGCTACAATTTTTTTATTGCATTATCATTAATACTGAGTGTTTAAGTATTTCTTAATAAATTTGGCATTGAGAACATATATTTAAAACTGTAGTGTGTAGTTTAAAAATCTTATAATAAAAATTACCATTGAGCTGTAACAAGACGAGCAGTGTTGCTATTTTGGTTTTATTCCACAAGAATAATATTTTAATTTTATTAATTAATAATCAAAATAAACTTTATTTAAGGAGACTTTTAGTATTAATCCTAAATTAATATGATTAAATCAAATGTAAAGCGACCTCTAATTTCCATCTCTGAATTATGGATTCTAATCCAAATAAAAACTGTTTTTACATAAAAAAGGATGAGAAAAAATTGAAGGTATTTTTTGAGCTACGTCGATTATAAAAAAGTGGAAATAAGTCTTATTATTTTTTAAATTACATATGTAATTCAATAGAAAAACTCATTTTATTATTAAAATTAAAAACATTTGACTTAACATATTACAGTATTGATTTAAATCTAAAGACATCTAGATCTAAGAATACCGGACCGGAATGTAGAATCTACCGAGAAAAATCTGCAAGAAATTCAAATGGCACTTACCATCAATTAGGTACGTTAAATAAATACAATTAAATTATTATTTATCCTGCACGAAAAACAACGATTACTAAATCCACTATTTTAATCAGCTTAATTTTATCTTTTTTCATCGTAATAATTATATTTATTAAAATGCCAAGTTAAGAACATCGGCGGAATTTCATAGAAGTAACTTTACATTTATCTAACACCGTATCTTATAATTTTTCAAAAACGTCTCCACTACAAAGTAATAGTTCAATTCAAAGCTGTTAAGCCATCATTGCCTAACAATACCCACTACTCCGTACCGTCCAACGCGAGAGCTATTCATTAAAACTTCGTACAATGACTAGTATAAGTTGATAATTCAATAAGCCCGACCCGCGGGCGCCGCAACTTGGACAATATTTTACAAAGTATGAATATGAGGGGATATGTAGTCAGGATCTCGTGTAAGCTCTTCCTAGCATAATGGATATTCATTGACATAAATCTTTGTAATGCTTTTTCGTATTTTTATTTAATACGACGTTGTTTTATGAAATTGTTTAGTATCTTTTTTTTGTTAAATAATTGTCTCGTCTGGGTATGTATATCACCAAAATATTTATATTATAAGTAGATACATAATTTACATATATATGTATATATATATATAATATAAAATTTATTAGCTAGGTAGAAGCAGTAGAATAAAAGAAAAAAGTTGTTTATTAGTAGCTCGCAAATAGCCATATTAACTTATAAAGAGGCAGTTATTTTGAAATCACAGACAGACACAGAAAAATAGAAATTACATTTCGTGCTATTTTTAAACAATGAGATATAAACATTCGCCAACCAATCGACGTGTTGGTACCTGTCCTGCTAATGCATCACACGCCCCGCGAATTTTTATATACTTTATTTAAGCACCTATCTCGTTATGTTTCTACGAGTATTGATTCGAATATATATATGTAAAAGGTTAATATTTTCTACACAAACGTCAAAAATCATTTTTCATTTATTTTGTTAAGCATTATTACTTAATACAAATCAAATGAAATTAATCTTTTTTGACTTTTCTATAAATATTTAGACATAAAAATTACTTATACAAATTTTTTGTGTATTTGTTATAGTTTTGGAAACGTTCGCTTCGAAATTGCCTAAAACAACAATTTTCTTTTTTTGACTATGTCTGCATATTAAGCTGTATTTCAAAAACTATGAAATATGTTAACCTACATAATATATGTCCGCTACATACCACTAGGATTTACGTAAGTTGGTAAATAATAAACAAAATTTACCTCTTTAAAATATGATTATTCAATATATTACCAATCTGTGGGGCAGTGTTCCGTTATGAAGGTTAAGTAAACCAGTACATAAGGAACATCTTAGGCAGTTTCTAAGGTCCGCAGTGGAAAGACGGTGTAAGATGTTTACGCTTTTTGCAATACCAGTGTTTAAGGGCGGAGGTGACCACTGAACAAATATAAAAAAAAAACCGAATGATTTGACGAATAATTGATATTGTAATCATTAATTAATGTTTTACAAATTAGTTAAAACTGTATTGGTTAATGTTACATTTAAATACAGTTAGTCATTAAGGTTTAATGAACTGTTCTTTTCCTTAAAATTTTAATGCATAAAAAAGCTAATATTTAGATTATGAACATTTAAAATACAAGAATTTTAAACATGCCGTACAGAGCTGAAAACGTTAAATCTAACTTTTGCCTGTACCTATAATTATGCTCGCCTGCGGGCTATACAACTTTTATCACAATAGTATTTAAATGGACAGGCGACGATTGTCGAAATAAATTATACGCGTTTCCATTTACTTCATACTACGATAATCAAAATCATATTCAATTTATGTTTTCGATTGTGATACACAATTAAACAAAATATGACTAACAAAGCATGACGACATATGCCGTGAATCTCGTTGTAAGGAATGATTAATATTTCTTACGCGTTAATGTATAAGGGCGGTGGTGATCACTTACCATCAGGTGACCCATTAGCCCGTCTGCCTACTTCAAATAAGATTAATAAAATTGTATTAATAATTAATATTTTAAGTATATGAATACCTAATTAAGGGCGTTTGCCCTTTTTTGCTGTTTGGATTTGAACTCACACTTTTAGATTAACATTCATATATTATATTAACTATCATACTGTCTAGTAATTTATAAAAAATAACATAAATACAACAACTAAATTCAAATATTCAATATTTTGTATTCGAATATTCGATATTTAAAATTCAACCCATGACGTCAATAACGGGATCCGTATGAAAATTATTACATAATATGTTAACACAAAACTCGTATAAGTTTTTAATGAGTTACTACAAGGTATACTCGCAGTAAGCTACCTGTTACTAGTTCGCTTCACTGGGCGCACGTTAAAACTTATTCATTATCGAGTGCGATATTTTTAACCGTAATTTCTGCAGGCATGAAATTTTCAAGTATAACTTTTCCACCACATGCTACTCATACCATATAATACCCCTGGGCGTTGACATCCGTAAAATTTATTCACAGTATACATACTTAACAAATTGAAAGTCCGTACGTTTTGTTGCAAACAAAGGAGAATCATAAAATAATTTTTAATATTATTAAGATTTATAAGTTTTTTTTGTTGTAATTATTCGAGCCCTTTCGAATTAAATTTTTAAACACAACCACCCGACTATACGAGACCAAACCAACATAAAACCCACCCAAGGTATGTAGGTGTTTCGTGTAGTAAAACTTTAGGGGCAAGTTCCCAAGTTTGATGGTGCATTGGCGATGAAAGAAATGGTTAATATTTCTTACTACCATGACCACTAACCATCAAGTCATCAACCAAAAGTGCCTTTTCCTGACCGCCTTTATATATTATGTATACAGAAGTTGATATATACACCGCTTCTGATAACATAAAATAATATATTCTGTTGCGGAAGGCCCCAGATGGTCTCACATATGTTCCTCTGACGTAAAACATACCGTTTTTTGAGAAAATCGGCATAACCGTGATTATTAGACAGCACCGAATTTTGTAAAAAAAATATCTATTACATATTATATTAATCTTTTACGTTTTTTTTTATTTATTAGTGCATTTTCTGTTGTAGTTTAATTATAAATTTATTTTTTAAATTTTTGATATGCTTAATTTTTTCCAACTATGTGCACTATAAAAGCCGAGATGGCCCAGTGGTAAGAAGGCGTGAATCTTAAACGATGATCGAGGGTTCAAACCCGGGCAAACACCACTGAATTTTCATGTGCTTAATTTGTGATTATAATTCATCTCGTGCTTGATGGTGAAGGGAAACATCGTGAGGAAACTTGCATGTTTTTAATTTCACTAAAATTCTGCCACATGTGTATTCCACTAACCCGCAATGGAGCAGCGTGGTGGAATAAGCTCCAAAACCTTCTCCTCAAAACTGAGAGCTTAGCCCAGCTGTGGAACATTCACAGGCTTTTACTGGGATGTGCACAATGAGATTTATTTGTAATATATAATATTGCATCATTCGAGAATAAATGCATTTTAAGTAGACATAAAATATAGCGAATGTTTCGCCCCAATTGAAACAACTGTTTGAAACAATAAACAAGTAAATTGCATTAGGAATACAATGTTGTACGATTTGCAACTGATTTCTAGAAAGGTTCTAAGAAAACGAATTTACAGTAAAAAACAATATCAGTAAAGTTATAATTGTTTTAAAAGAGTAAGTTAGGTAGGTATATTACCATTACTGTTCTATGAGGTTTCGTTTTTAGGATTTTTTTTATAGAATAGGAAGGTGGACGAGCATATGGGCCACCTGATGGGAAGTGGTCACCAAACGCCCTTAGACATTGGCATTGTAAGAAATGTCAACCATCGCTTATACAGCCAATGCGCCACCAACTTTGGGAACTAAGATTTTATGTCCCTTGTGCCTGTAATTACACTGGCTCACTCACCCTTCAAACCGGAACACAACAATATCAAGTATTGCTGTTTTGCGGTAGAATATCTGATGAGTGGGTGGTACCTACCCAGACGAGCTTGCACAAAGCTCTACCACCAGTAATACTGAGTATTGTTACATGTATTGCAGACGGGCCCGCACAAAGACCTACCACCAAATTCTATATTTTAATTATTGCATTTCCATTTAAATTACACCAATGATCCTTTAATTTGCTGTAATCGAGTAAAAAAATCAATATCATATTATCATATGACCGCCACTGAAACCAGCATTAAGGTATCATCCTCAACATTGAGCTGAGTGGACGCCAATTTGTTGCGTCACATTACTTTGTATCATTAAAACAAAACAATAACTTTTTTTTAACAGAATAGTACAGAATTGTTAAGAAGATACAAAAAAGTTAAATTATGTAATATTTTTTGATCGTTATGTGATGTTCGACAAATTGTAAAAGCCTGTAAATGTCCAACTGCTGGGCTAAGACTAGCTCTCTTTTTTGTGGAAGAGGTTTGAAGCTACACCACGCTGTTCTAATCTTTAAGCCATCACTTATATTCATTTAATTTCAACATATCTACTACTTGAGTGCTATCTCCCTCTCTCTGTGAACTCTTTAAATTGATCTCTCAACGTCTTAAGCATTATTCTCCATTAGTATAATATATGAACATTTAATATTTTTCCAAATGGACATAAAATTAAGTTACCAACCCACTTTTGACTTCATAATCGCCTTTCATTGGCCAATAAAATTCAAGGTCAAGCGCTGGCAATTTTGATAACTTCCAAGAACTTTTATTATATTTTATTTTTTATCAAAGGTCTCCGAATACTTCATGTTGGAAATCAAAAACGATTGTCGATTTTAATCAACATTAAGCAGTTTAAGGGTCTCATACACGCAACAACTTTTGTACTTACATACTTGCGGCATTTGTGTATCGGTTTATGTAGTCAAGTTAAAAAGACCGAACAGTATAATCACAATTAAGTAGGTTAGTATCAATAGATGAGTATTTTATTTGAAAACTACACAATTTAAATTCCTAAGAAACTGTTTTTTGTACGTTTTTTTTATATTTTAGACTTATTTTTTATTTAATTATTTTTTTTTACATTTGTATTTAGGTCTAGTACAGTACAATACAGGACAGTAACAGCTTGTTAATGTCCCACAGCTTGGCTAAGGCCTTCTCTCCCTTTTTGAGGAAAAGGTTTGGAGCTTATTCCATCACGCTGCTCCAATGCGGGGTGGTAGAATAGACATGTGGCAGAATTTCAATGAAACTCACAAATTTCACATGCAGATTTCCTCACAATGTTTTCCTTCACCGTCAAGCACATGAAAATTCATTGGTGCTTACCCGGGTTTGAACCCACGATCATCGGTTAAGATTCACGCGTTCTAACCACTATGCCATCTCCGCTTTTTTAGGTCTAGTATATTATTAAATTAATTATTTAATGTTTAATTTTTATTTATTTTTCCTAACCTTTTCTAACCAATTCGCAGGATTTATTATAGTAAGCATTTATATGTCAATATAGTTGCTCTTTTTTTTCACTTACTCATGTTATTTACTTATTCTCATAATCCGATGGGACAGCAATCCGAAGCGACCGGAGAGTTATTTTTTGTAAGCAATGTCAACTTTAAAGCACTGGTCAGCAACTGAGAATTTATTGACAGTAAAAAAAACCACTAACTTATTAATGTCTTAACTCGGGATTTCAACTTAATGATCGTATTCTATTCTTCATGAGAGTTTCTATTCTTCATGATTATAATTAAATTAATTGTAAACAACATATGGTGCAAAAAAAAAAAGTCTCTCAGAGACCCTTTTACTAGTGGTTCTCAAGTCTGACGTATTCGTTTTCGAATCGGTGGTAGGGCTTTGTGCAAGCCTGTTTAGGTATACCCCACACTCATCAGACATTCTACTGCTAAATAGCAATACTTAGTATTGCTGGTTTGAAGGATTAGTGGACCAGTGTAACTACAGGCGGTATATATACGGTTAATATTACTTACAGCGCCAATGTTTATGGGCGGACGTGACCACTTATCATCAGATGGCCTATTGACCCGTTCGCCCACCTATTTTATATAAAATATAGGTTAACACAATTAAAAATACGACTAAATAAGCTTACATAAAATTAAAATAACAAGGTAACAACAATATAGTAACAGACTATAAATGTCCCACTGTTGGGATAAGACCTCCTTTCCTTTTTGAGAACGTTATAAGTACATGACAAAAATACTTATTTCATTCTGTGAGAACGAATGAATTCCCAAAGGATACTTCATTCATTTTCAGAGTCCTTGAGAATTCTTATAAGAGCCTACTCGAAAATATATTTCATATTTTGATTTTGATAGCACACACTTAAAAAGACTGCGATATCGTTCCGATTTTCGCACGAAAAAATTGAAAGTCACCCCTTGAAATAAATATGACATAAACAAATTTAATACTAGTGGCACGTCCCGAATAAAAATAAATTTTAAAAGTCTAAACGTATATATAATATATACAAATGTATACGACATCATGATTAATCAAAAATTCTCTCTCTCTCTCTGAGACATAACGTCTTGATTACATACTATTAACAATCTCTTACTATTATCAAATTAAATATGTATTATTATTAGACGAGTAAAGCAGCTTCGCTTTATCTTTGCAATATTTTAATATTATACATTACGACGTCATATATATAATGTTATTTAACTCAACATTCAGAGCATTTACTCTAACTAACGTTACATGGTTGAACTATCCTCAAGGGCGCAGTATCGAATAGGAAGCCATCTTATCGACTTTTAAATGGAGTACGCTCCCCGTCTTATATAACGTTTCATGAACGTTAAATATGTCGTCAATTTGTTTTCTTACCATTTATTGATGTTTATCCTATAATATTATGACTTTGTTTTTGTTACGTATAAATTTATTAATAAATAAATATAAATAACAAATAAAGGGAGGAAATTAAAAATCAAGCCTTTATAAACGTTATTAGACTTTTGATGACGAAACGGGCGCATGAAATGAAACAACGCGCATTGGAGTGCCAAAGCTTGGCGGCAAAAACTCCAAACTGCTCATATACTGGTGGTAGGGCTTTGTGCAAGCTCGTCTGGGTAAGTACCTCATCCACTCATCAAATATTCTACCGCTAAATAGCAGTATTTGGTATTGTTGTGTTCCGGTTTGAAGGGTGAGTGAGCTACTGTAATTAAAGGCACAAGGGATATAACATCTCAGTTCCCAAGGTTGATGGCGCATTGGCGATAAAAGAGATGGTTAACATTTCTTACAATGCCTATGTCTATGGGCGTTGGTGACCACTTACCATCAGGTGGCCCATATGCTCGTCCGCCTACCTATACTATAAAAATATATATATATTGATGCTCATATTTCTGCTATACATTTATACAGAATTATGCTACCTTTAAAACCTTCGAAATCTGGACAATCTTAATAATAATAATTATGTCCTCCAGACCGATTTCACGACCACGGCGTCTAATCGTAAGAGAGATTTGCCAACTGCACAGTGGATATTATAGTGCACAAGTGTATGTGCAATATGTTTGCGCACACACTTGCACTCTCTATTCTCTAACTCTCATAATTCGATGGGACGACAACCCGACACGACGGGAAAGGAGTTCAGGCGCAGCACCAACAGCTTTACGTGCTTTCCGAGGCACGGGAGTATACACACTTCCAACTTTCAGACTCCGGGCTGCTACTGAGAATTTTCAATAGAAAAACTCAATAACTTTTTATTGGTCCGACCTGGAATTTGAACCCAGGGCCTCTGGGTCTGCGGCCTTAAACGTAACCACGAGACCGACGAGACAGCCATCCTCATTAATATATGTTGTTATATAGTCACACAACAATATTTGTCTTCTTCTATCAATTGTCAAATTCCTTATAAAAGAGAGAGAGAAATCGATGTGTCAACTATTCACTCAATTTCACTCAACACATGTACATTCACACATACATGTTTATAAATAAGGTCTAGATTTTGGAAGTTACGAATGGTTACCCAACTCCATTTATATAAACATCGAACTACGTTTGGAATAGCGGCTTAAATTATATACTTATAAAAGTTTCTCAGCAGCTGTTTAGTTAAATAATGATTTCGCTCTTTCTTCCATCATTGATTTGTCATTCGAAAGAAGAAGACACAGCATTGTTTTAACTAATCACCCGTTAAGCAATGTTATAAAGGTCAAAAATGAATAACTTCTTTGTCAAACATCAATTATGTTTTCTTTAGATAACATGTTAGAAATACTCCCTATATAAACCCTTGTCTTATTATATAATATTTAGAAGAATTCGCTTTAAATAATGTTATCAAAATACAATGCGTGCTGGAATATAATCCCTGAGTCGGGAATTATAAATACCGTAGATCCTCCCTCTCTTTGTCGAATCCCGGGGGATGCTGAGCCCCGCCAGCAATTTTGCCCGAACTATCCCGCATTAATTCTCCCTCGCGGGATAGGTAAGGAATATTTTTATTATTCTAAGAAGAAACAATTGATCGATTGCAGTAACTAGTAAGCACTGCTTAGACCTGAATATAAAATGATTTATTTTGATACAATTATTTTTTTTCTGGTAGTTATCTAATATTCGTACATTATTTATTTAAAATTATAAAGACAACATATGTTATAAATGTCGATTTTAAAAGTATTTGCTCGAGCGAAATAAACCTGAAAACCAAATGACTTGCTATACATTTATTGAGTTTTTTCAACTTTAAATATTAAAATATAAAATTATTTTATATGTTATCTGCTATATATCTCTGATAACGGATATAAATTGAAAACTGATTAGAATTTGCATAACATTTTTTATTCATTACGGTATACCCAGATCAAATATCAAGATATTTGGGTCACGTATACATCCAGGTGGAACTGGCGTCGACGCAATATTTTAGCGTCAACACCACATTTATATGATAATGCGCTGAATGGCATTCGAAACTGATCCGAAACTTCTACGGGTGAGTTCCGAAAAATTCGGAACTCGTAAATCTAATTTCGTTCAGCGACCCCCGACGATATTTGCTCGCAATTCCCGCTTGTTTTGTTTGAGAATCGAACTTACACCGTCTTCACCGGTACGAGCGTCACGCGGCAGAAAGAATCATACATGGAACAAGTTTTGTACTCATAATAATCTACATAAATAATACGTGTCACTTACGGATGTTTAAACAAAACACGAATTTAGACTGATGATCTGCATTCATTCTTGAATTGTTGATTTTAAGAACATTTAATACATAGCGATAGATACGTTTGTATTGCGAATTAAAAATATTTAAACAAATATTTTATTACGTGAATTCGATATCAATTTTATAATAATACATTTTTATAACCACGTTTTTTAATAAAATGTAGTTAATAGTGTGAGCGAAGCATAAGTTCCATGAGCTGGGTTGGACTGGTTTAAAATTCAATTGTTATATTTGACATCTCAACAGTTAAAGTTAAACATATGCATATAAGTATTAACAATACAGTTCAATAGTACAGGAACAGCCTGTTAATGTCCCACTGCTGGGCTAAGGCCTCCTCTCCCTTTTTGAGGAGAAGGGTTGGCGCTTATTCTACAACGCTGCTCCAACGCGGATTAGTGGAATACACATGTGGCAGAATTTCAGTGAAATTAGACACATGCAGGTTTCCTCACGATGTTGTCCTTCACCGAAAAGCACGAGATGAATTATAATCACAAATTAAGCACATGAAAAACTTCAGTGGTGCTTGCCCGGGTTTAATCTCGTGACTGGAACACATTTCGAGTCAATGAAGTCACCACGACCTCTAATGCAACCAATATATATATATTGCAATGAAGACCAAATCTCGATCAATTTTTTAACCTTGAAACGTAGATTATGATGCTGCCTGGTGATAAACATACTGTTACATTAAAATAACATTAATATAAATTAAAGATAAATTACACCAAAAGCCGAGATGGCCTAGTGGTTAGAACGCGTGAATCTTAACCGATGATCGTGGGTTCAAACCCGGGTAAGCACCACTGAATTTTCATGTGCTTAATTTGTGATTAAAATTCATCTCGTGCTTGACGGTGAAAGAAAACATCGTGAGGAAACCTGCATGTGTCTAATTTCATTGAAATTATGTCACATGTGTATTCTACCAACCCGCATTGGAGCAGCGTGGTGAAATAAACTCTAAAACCTTCTCCTCAAAAAGGGAGAGGAGGCCTTAGCCCAGCAGTGGGACATTAACAGGCTGTTACTGTTACTATACACCAAAGGTATGGGCAACACGTCTGATTAGATACTAATAGAAGAATAAAAGATATATATCTGTATATACAAAGAATTCCGTAGTATGGCCCTTGGAGTGGAAGGTAGACCTGACGGAACGTTCTACGTATCTAACCTTACCTTTCATAACTTGAATTTTCTCTGCAGTCTAATTTCCCGCTTTTCGAAGAAAACTGATATGGTTCTCCGAAGGAACATTGCGTACTTACCTGTGAACAAAAATAGAATTGTGTTAAGTATATTTTCTTGTGGGATTATTTTTAACGAATACATTTTGCGTTCACTGAATTGTGTCGACATAACCTAGCGAATAGAATACGTGATATTTAACTGAAGAGGGCAGATTCAATACCGGCGACAGCACTAATTTTTGTGATTAACTTGTGTTTTATGAACAATCTAGTTGATCAATTTAGTTTTCATAAATCCATATACATGTAGAACATAAAACCTTTAAAAATTAACAAAATATTTTATTGAAGTTGATGAAATCTAAATTTATCGAAAAATAACATGAACCAGACTAAAACAATAAATGAATTATATAAGCTATTTTCTAAATACGAGCTGCTGTTGAGAATTTTCGAATTTGAACTCGGGACCTTAAAACTTTCAGCAACATAAACTAGCCACTAGACGAAGAGGGTAGTTAACCTAAATAAAATACTAACAATCCAAGGCAAGTCCGACAATTTGTCTTGAATAATGAGATCGTGAGAATAGATTCGGTTGTTTGGTCACCGGTGAAAATACGTCAGCAAAGGCCCGTGTTTGGTCACCGACCAAACATTCATGAAATAAAGATAAGGGTCCATGGTTTTTTTTTCCGGGTAGACGCACGAAATTACCAATTGACGTTGGTGAGCCACGATATCTACGTTCCGTTGGCGTTAATTTAAAAAGGGGACTCAAGAATCGAGGTCCTGTGCCGCGATAAATTACATTAAATGCCAAATTAATTAAATTTGCAAACTGACACGATGGAGAACCTTTTTGCGGGAGTTTTACAAAAGATCCATCTCATTTACTGTCGGTTGGCTTTTGTGTAAAATCATCGAGGTAGCTACCTACCTAGCTTCCTACCTAGTTGATGAGAGGATCTCATCAATTATTTTTTCACCAAAAAGCAATACTTTGTATTACTGCAGTGCTAAAATAGCACTCGTGAAATGTTGAAAGCCGACGTACGTTGATACGCTTATTTGATGTTATAATTATTATAAGTAAATTTAGAGATTTTTCTTATTGAATATCTGTTCATATATAAGTTATCAAAACAAGTACGATTATTTAACTTCAATATTGTTTCTTATAGATTTAGTGATTAAATTTAAACTTTATGTTTTAAAATCAATAACAGACATAGCATGCAAGCGTGTTAAAATATGCAGATTTTTAGAATATATACATGTGATTTTTAGGATATATTAATGTGATAAATATTTAAGAAACAGGTTCAAAACCTGAAATAAATGGTTACCTACAAATACATTTAATAAAACAAGTTTTGCGTTATTATAGACATAAATAAAAATATTTATTTTATCTCCGAAATTCTTATCAAATAATCAACATAAAAAAATTGCACAATCAATATAAAAATTTTACAACAAATTGAAGAAGATTTAGTGTCCTTTTACAGTGATCGTAAAATATAATCGACGGGCTTCAGATACTTGCTTCCTAAGACTCATTTTATGTTGACATCAGCGATTAGCTCGCGACTTTGCTTGGAATATAAAAAAAAATAAGACGTCGTAGTACAAATACACTTGAAATGATGAACATTTCTAGCTACTAAAAGATTACCAAAATGTGAACAAATACGAAATAATCAATTCACAAAAAGTTCGACACATTGGTCGTCCACAATAAACAAATGCCACATTGAAAATTAACTATTTTATAAAAAAAAACAAATGTCATGTCACGTTATAGAATTAAATTAAATATTAAACTACCAGCAGTTCTGTATAACGTAAGATTTCTCAGTGTTAACAGTAGCATTCAGTTGAGGAGTCTCGTCTGAGTCTTAGCAATTATTCCATCGCCATCAATTACTTCTACCGCCAATCTACGTGGTCCAATTTGAATCTTGATTGAGCTTTTGTAATTAGTACAAGAATCATGGCATCTTAGATCTCATAGTTGGCAGTACCGTGATTGTAATTGTGTTGAAGTAGTTAAAATTGACACTTTGAAATTGGCACTTTTTTAACATCATAAAATATATACAAACAGACATTTCATTATTTTACTATATATGTGTATATTAACGATCTATTAATTTAAGGGGCACTTCAACTGCTACGAAAGTAGTAATTGCTACAACAACATAAAATGTTTTATGGTGCGTATAATAATCAATAAATAGGATTTATATTAAAGTACTTTGTGCTCCATTTTCTTGATTTTTCTTTGAAATTTGGGACTAAGGCTTCCAATGTCTGCACGTAGCTTAATATATTGTTTGTTTTTTCTTTTGTTGTCTTGTAGTCTTCACATAAGTGCTGTGCGTACCTTTGGTGTATCTTCTATCAGTTTAGTTTGACAGTTTGACGTGCCTACATTTTTTTTATTTCCAGGCCGAATAACAGACGAAATTTTTTTTTTTTGTTTTGTCTACATCTTGTTTTGGGTCACGTGTCTTCCTTGTTGTTGTCAATTTATCTTAGAGGAATTCTGGATTCCGAGCCTAGTCTGGATGGTGAGCCTTTCCATTGTTGAGTCATTTCTATTATGGATCGCCATTAATACAAGGTTACGGATATAGTGGGGGTGTTAGAATTGATATAAAAAAGGAGATCAGTATCGCTATCTATTACCCACTAGCAGTCAGTACGTCATTGACAAGCAAATTAGTTAACGTCATTCATTTCAAAAGTAAGGTATAGAATTTATAGTAGACGAAGACTTCAAGTCGTCAATAAGAAATCTATGAAAATAATCTATCTCCCTGTATCTCAAAACGAAGCTCGTATAATCCTCTGACCATCAATAATCCGACATCAGAGCTGACCCAGTAATCCGAGAACCCATAAAATTTGACAAACGAGACATTCATTGGATACGACGAATGATTACTAATCGATGTTTTATTGTCTTTGTTTTTGAGATTAATAATGTCGCTTAAGATTATCTCAATTTGGGAAACAAGCCATTCGATTCTCGAGATGTTTAAATAATCGACTCGATATCGAATAACTCTGATAAACAAAAATGTTATTAATAAATTTCTTCTAAATTCCTTAACTCCTATAAAGTAATTTGAAATTTCTCAAATGCTTTTATTTGAACAGACTTGCGCAAAATTATTATTAAAAATATCTATATATATTATAATATATTTATATATATAGGCCTCTGCATCTTTGACAGATGATTTAAGCGGCATCGCGAAGGCACTTGCGTTCATGACTGAAAAGACCAATGCGAGAGAGGATCCTCCGGCCGCACTTCCGACAAGTGTATGCGCCCCCAGATGGGCGGGGGTTTGAAGCCCGCTCATAACGCCTACTTAACGTATTTATTATGGTGCAATTTTTAGTTAAACTGCTGTTGACCAAGAAAATAAGTTATTAGTATTTTTGGAGACAGATTGCATGCTGTTATATTTTTGTATCGAGATATTTTTAAATCAGGATTTAATTTCCAAATGCTAGTGGAAACATGGCATTTTTTTATAATAACGTTTTTTTTATATAAGTATATAATCCAGCGCTTGAGTCTGTGAATTTGTGTTTATATTCATCTCATGCTTGACTTGTAGCTAATGTCACTGAAATTCTGCCACATGTGTATTCCACCAACCTGCATTGGAGTAGCGTGGTAGAATTAGCTCCAAAGCTTCCCTCAAAAAGGACAGGAGGCCCTAGCGCAGCAGTGGGACATTCACAGGCTATCAGATTTTTTTGTCAGGTAGTTATTGACATATGTACATACATAATTTAAGTTAACATAGATTACATAAATATAGCATAACATATAATTTTAGACAAAAATAATATCAACTGACAAACTAACATAAAAATTAAAATTACTGTACATAACTAGAAATGAAATCAGACCGCTCGTTTACGTTCATATGCATCTTTCATTTTGCTCTTTCATTCAAAGTGCCGTTTAAAACGAATGAATTAATAAGGGAACTGATGCAACATTGTTGGTATTCGGCACAGAAATGAATATAAGTTATATGAACACGATCCCGCAGCCTCTGCAATCCGTGCCGAGGACGGCCATCGTAGTGGTTTTAGTGGGTAAGAATCGCACATAACCCATAGAAGCTAGGTACCTTTCTGAAGGTTTCATTCAAGTGAACGTTCAGAATAATGTGTCTGATATCAGTTTTATTTTATTATATAATTATTATTTTGATATTTTAATTTTTAGCTATTCCCTTATGATTAACCAAATTTATTATAACCATTAATTTTTTGCAGGCATCAAACCCGAGACCGCTGTCTCAGGTTAGTGGAATTTCTGTGTAATACCTTTTTCATAACACCTCCATCAATCATTTTAAGACATTAAAAGTTTTTCGCATGAGCCTAAGAAATTTCAATACAGAACATGTTACACTGAATTAAGAACGCCAAGCAGAAAATATGACATACAAAAAATATATAAATTTTTTTATAGAAATGGAAGGCGGACGAGCATATGGGCCACCTGATGGTAAGTGGTCACCAACGCCCATAGACATTGGCATTGTAAGAAATGTTAACCATCGCTTACATCACCAATGCGCCACCATCCTTGGGAACTAAGATGTTATGTCCCTTGTGCCTGTAATTAAATTATAATAATATTATATTAAAGATAATGACGACAACTAGAAAATTATTAAAACGTAGAAAAATACTAAATTATTTTCATTTGGTCTCATCTATATAAAAATAATAAATAACTGATTGACATATTAACGCACATCCCTAGCTACTCGGGCTAGTACTATGAAAATTTGCATTGTAAGAAATGTTAACCATCGCTTACATCACCAAAGCTCCACCAACCTTGGGAACTAAGACGTTATGTCCCTTGTGCTTTTAATTACACTCGCTCACTCACCTTTCAAATCAGAACACAACAATATCAATTACTGCTGTTTTGCGATCGAATATCTGATGAGTAGGTGGTACCTACCCAGACGAGCTTGCACAAAGCCCTACCATCAGTTAAAAGCTAGTTTTTGTACACAGTATACACACATAAGCAATTCTATTATTATAACTGTGTCACAATAATAAATATGCCGACATTAAAACTAAAATAAATAATTTAAAAAAAAAATCTCCCCTATTTTGCACAAAATTAATCTTTTCGCTTGCAAATAATATTTCTCACGTCCGAGGGACACGTTAGATAAAAAAAAACTTCACGTCGCCTGTTTGCGTTTATAAAATATTCTGAATTAAAATTTTATCTCGTTCAGACCCGCTCTTTATTACTGGGAAGAGAAGAGATTTTAATCCATATTTTTTAATTTTAATAATTACGGTATAAGCGTCCATTTAAAACTGCATTACGAATATCAGTGGTATAATAATTGCCTGCGACATTTTTCGTCAGTACTTCGGTTATGGGGATGCAATATTGTTAACTATTTCATATAAGCGCATTTACTTTTCGGGACAATACATGAAATTACAAGACAGGTATATAAAAGCCCTATCTCATGATACCATGATGGCGCGACTGGTCGCGTCACAGTGGCGTTTTAAGGTACCAACCGAGAAACACGAAAACAAACACCAGGATTGTCAGTTTCAAAATGGACGTCGAAGAGTTAACAGTTCTTTTGCTACACATACGACGTAAAAGAAATTTAAAATATTAAATGTAAATATAATATGTTCTTGGTAGAAACTGATGGTGAAGTGAGTAAGATATCAAATAGCAATATACAAATTAATGGTTTAGCCACCAGCGGGTGAATAGATGTACGATATTTCACATCAATAATAAAAACTTTTTTTTTGTAGCCTACAAGTTAACTGGCAGGTTACATTAATAGACAATGTAAGACATTTAAACCAATGGTTATACAGTCAGTAGCAGGATATCAGATTTTAAATTCCTTGTTCCTGTAATTGAATCAACACCCTCACCCTTCAAATCGAGATAAAGCAAAACGAAGTATTGATGAAAAATATTGTTAAAGATTGTTATATGACTATGTTCAGAGATGAATTTTATGTCTTATTTACACAGCAGTTATTATTGAACAACGTTCTTGGTACCTTGTGTTCTGTTCTGTACTCCCTGAAAACATATACGCAAAATTTAAATTGCTCGTGGCTTCACCCACTTGTTTATTTAAGGTGTATAAAAAAGTAGTCTACTTTTTTCCTTAGGGCTCAAACTTGCTTCATACTAAAGGACATCAAAATCTGTTCAGTGGTTTAGCCGTAAAAGTGTACAGACAGACAAAGTTACTTTCACATTTATAATATTAGTATAGATTGACACAATAGTATTCTGAATTCGTTACTCATTCTCAACACATTTAAAGCGGTATTTATATCCCATCAAGAACATAAATGTGAAATGAGAGCCAAGTTCGATATTATGACATATGCCTTGGTTGCTGACTTCAACGACAAAAAAAGTGAAATCTAATTGGGTTTCAAGTTCAATGATCAGTTCCAAAATTTATTTATAACAACATTACAGGCACTATAAGTAAGTGTTCCTAATAGAATCAATTAATTGAAAAATTATAATAAAAGGATAAAATTTTACTAGTTTCCGATTTATTCCTTTGTATTCATCCAGCTACCTATATGGATGCCAAATACGAACTGTCTAGGTCATCTGGAACTGGGTTTAGAGTTTTAATCTATAGGTCAATCAGTGATAAAAATGACGATTTTTGAATGTTAATATCTAAATAACCATTTTAGGTGTGTTTATGAAATTTAGAGCACATATGTATCTTGCAAGTCTCAATATATGAGCCAAATTTGACATGTTTATGTGAAATATGTTTTTGAGTTATGAGGGGGTCAAAAATGGCTCCAAGTGTTTCGTGTAATATTATGCACGGTGCTGCTCGCCACTTCTGTTAGCTCGAACTTGGCTTGACACGTTACTGCGTGTCTAGATTCAACTGCAAAATATTTCTGCTAGATGATAATTCTTTAAAGAATAATTCGAAACCAAACAACGCCATTATATATTTGCACACTTACATCTCAGACGTTTCTTTTAAACACATCATTTTTATTTCGCATTCAAGATATAAGGTAATGGATTCCACGTGTTCGTGTGAATAAAGTGGGACACGGAAATGGATGCTGTGTAACTTCTTATCTGAGAATAACTAACTTATAACATAAATGCGTGAAGTGCCCAAATAATAAAAATTAAAATAATATGTAAGAATATCAAAATTACTAATTTACTTGGTGGTAGGGCTTTGTGACATACCGCTGTGTAAGTACTCACTCACCACATATTTTACCGTCAAATAGTCAGTATTCTTCAATTCCGGTTGGAAAGGTGAATGAGCTAGTGAAACTTCAGACACAGGGATCATAACATCTTAATTCTCAAGGTCGGTGGCGCATTGGCGAGGTAAGGAATGGTTAATATTTCTGACGGCGCCAATGTCTACGGGCCGTGGTTACCACTTACTATGAAGTGGTCCATTTGCCGATCTGCTTACTTATATTATAAAAAAAACTAGAGTGATGTCACAATACATTGAAAGTGGCGTTTATCGATGACTATTAAATAGAATTTTAAATTTAAAATCACTCGATAATTGTGAGTAGTCCTAACTAATATTATACACGCGAAGGTGACTTTGTTTATTTGTCTGATTGTTGCCCTCAACCGAACATCCTGAAATTTTGCATACACACTATCAGGGTTTAAGAAAACGACACGCTACTACTTATACCGCACCTCCTTAAATGCAGACGAAGCCGCGGTTGGAAGCGAGATGATCATTTATGAAATTCAATAATTCACAAAATATATATATATATATATAAAACATAAATATATTTATTTTATATTTGTGTTCTTGTATATCGTCAGTTACAATATAGAAAATTTACATAAAAATGCAAATCCGTACGTCGCAAGCTCCGTGACACGCTGGATACATTCTTCAGATACGAAAAAAAAATCTTTGTGATTTTACAATGCCTTGACATCGCATCTTTGTGGTCTCTATAAGGCGTTTGTGAATTTGTCGGATATATTCCGTATTTCTCAGACTCATGCATTTCAAACTAAAGTCGAACAGAAATGCGATTTCGAATGTTGTTTACTTTTACTCCTTTTGAATTATATTGTAATAAAAATATAATTGATTTTAAAATAAATGACAATGATAAGTTCTCTTAAATTAGGAAGTCTAGATCTATTTCTATAGATAAGAAGAAATTTTATACCTTTGGAATTAAGGTATTGTGTCCCTTGTGCCTGTAGTTTCTGGGTCACTCACCTTTCAACACTTACTACTTTATTCAAAACAACAAACACTTCACTAATCATGAATATGTTTATATCATATTAATTTTAATAATATACATTAAAAATAATAAGTTATTTGCAATTTATATTAAACTATACTTAGGTAAAAAGCAGGAGTAGATAAGAAAAAGCAAAGGCATTATCAGGTGTGACGTCATAAACCCCGTTAAAATAAAAACAATCTGATTGAGACGACGATGACGTTGTCATTATAATATACATTCTAACACATTATATTATATAAGTAATAATCGCTATACAATACACACTGTGTAAGGTGAAAATAATACTACAAACATTATATAAAGCCAATATATATAGACTAGTCTTTGAACAACCCTGTAATTATGGCGAGCATATAATCATAAAGCGGAAGTCGGAACTAGCCTTTGAATGCCATGAACCCACACACTCTAAACCATAGAGTAGGGAATTATATATGGGGGCACGAATAATTATGGGGTGACAAAGGATACGTCAAAAACATAAGTTATTATGAAGAGCACACAATGATAGCAACGGATTCTTATTTATATATAAAAAAAATGTACAAACGTTTTTTAATTATTTAATTTGATTTACAATTTCACGATTTTGATTTTCATTGATTTGTTTTTTTGTACAAAACATAGTATTGTGTTCATTCAGATATAAGTATTAAGAATTTGGCTAAAACATTATCAACCTAAACCTTTTAGTTTGTTTTATTGATATTAATTTTAAATCATTTTTAAAAATCCTCAAAAAGGGTTATCGAACAAAGAAAAGTATGTATTTTTGTGCCAGCGCGGGTCTTGAAAGTTGATTTAATTAAATTAAGTTATAAACAAAAATCGATGCAATGTAGTTTTTATGAGATAAGTAGGCCAGCTAAAGGTAAGTGGTCACAACCGTCCAAAGACATTGGCGCGGTAAGAAATATTAACATTCCTTACATTGCCAATGCGCCACCAATCTTGGGAATTGATATGTTATGTCCCTCGGGCCTGTAAATACACTGGCTCTCTCACACATTCAACCAGAACACAACAAAACTTAAGTAAGTACTAATAGTTAGTTGATGAGCCAGAGATGGCCTAGTGGTTAGAACTCGTCAATAGAAACCGATGATCGTAGCCTCAAACCAGGGCAAGCACCACTGAAATTTCATGTGCTTAATTTATGTATATAATTTATCTCGTGCTCGATGGTGAAAGAAAACATCGTGAGGAAACCTACATGCGTCTAATTTCACCGAAATTCTGCCACATGTGTATTCCACCAATCCGCATTGGAGCAGCGTGGTGGAATAAGCTCCAAATCTTCTCCTCAAAAAGGAGAGGAGGCCTTAGCCAAGCATTGGGACATTCACAGGCTGTTACTTTACTTCATTACTAATAGTTACTGTATTGCCAGGCGGTAGAACATGTGATGAGTGGGTGGCACCCAGAGGAGCTTGCACATGGCCCCACCATTAAGTAATACATACAAAAAGTAGTATAATTGTTGATTACTTTCCGAGGATTTTCAAAAATTGATAAATATGTCACTGTACACTCAAGACTACATATTACACAGATAATTTGTAATTGTAATTGAACACTGACGAATGGCAGTAGACTTAATTATGATCTGCTACGCTTCGTAACAACGTAGCGCTACGTATTGCTACGTGTATTTTAATGACTAATCGATAGATTTAAAAAAAACATGTTCATTATTTTTATGTATACAATCGATTTAAAAGTAAAGTTCGAAAGTTAAAGCATCTAAATGTCCCACTGTTGGGCAAAGATCTCTTCTCCTAAAGAGATAAAAATTGTCGAAAAAATAACCATGAACTATATGCAAGTTACCAAAGCAAAAATAATTGTCTATACGTCTTTTTGTTCGGGATAATCTTCAAAACGGCTATTACTGATATATTATAAGGAGTATTTAATAATAATATAACGACTTGGTTCAATGCTTATTACTCAGTAACAATATATAACGATACATATATTGAGAAGATTTAATAAATCTTTGTATTTATAAAAAACTTATCAGACACACATACTTACATTATTATTCAATAAATTGGCAACAATGCAATATGAATGGAATCGCAATATTAATCTGTGTGTATCAATGATATCGATGAAATAAAACCAATGTATCACATAATAAAATGTCATCGTTTTACGATCAAATCCTGTGATTTTGATAGCTTAAAAATTTCATAATAATCTTCTTATCACCATGCAATAGAGATCGAATTCCCACTGTACATGACACGAACCTTTCAAATATAAACAACCTTGAATAACAAACTTTGTTTCATTACAAATAAAGTTGATTTTCGCTTGTATGCATAATCGTTGAAATCTGATGTCCAATCGGTCCGCCCGAGGGTATCGCGATATTGCTCCGAATGTTTTTTACCCGCAGCCTTTGTGCTGTGTAGGGCTTGATAGCGATAATATATCACGTAAGTCTCATCTCTATACCATTATTTTAAGGACTAGAATTGATTGCAAGTGTTACAAAGTGTGCTATTTGAAATCTATTTGGTTTTGGGAGAGTTGGATGGGTTTTTGAATTGAAGGTTGGCTTACACATGTCCTGCGGTGCAAATCATACGTGTCTCATTTCATCACAGCTCCAGTATTTCAAATGTATCGTTATTTATTAGAAATATACACTAATTTATATTTTACGAAATATTAATGGCGTCATTATAACAAAACGTTTAAGCAACGTTTGTATAAATTATTCTTAAAAAAACAATATTTGTAAGTCATAACTAAAATATTTATAAGCATAGCTTAACACTTAATAAAGTAAGTTTTTATTGATTTCTAATTTCGATATATAAATTTATATATATTTGTCTGTTTAATTGAAAGTTTTTTATTTCTATTTTAGCGTAGGTACTTGTATGTATTATTAAACAATTTTGTGCCTTCTTCTTTCGAATGTCAAATGAATAATGACAGAAAGAGTGAAATCAGTGTTTAACTAAAGACTAAAAATATATAAATTTTGTATTTAAAATTTTACATACAAAAAAATTCTCATCAAATTGTTATGTATGATAATTTTATGTCGTAAAGCCTTGAGGAAAAAATGAACCGAGAGAAGAAAAAAATAACAAATTTTAAGGCTCGAAGTAATATAAGGGAAAAGTTATCCCATCAAAGAGTTATGATATCTACAGAGCAAAAAGGGTTTTATTTAAGTTTAAGGGTTTCGGCAACACAATAAACAATGTTATTGAACCTTCATCTGTATAAATTGCTTTTTATACAACGCTTCGCCTGAAGCACTCTGTATTATCTAAGCCAGTCTCGGTAGTAAATAGTTAAGTATTAATATAAAACGTCATACACGATAACATATTGAGGATAAAAATTTGTCTTATACCCAGTTTCAAATAGAAAATAAAATTGTTTAAGAAACTTTTGTAAAAAAACTTATTAATTTCAGGCCTGAGTCAATTATTTATAAAACAACGTTCCAATTAATAAGGAAGTGTAAATTTGTTTTTAAAAATATGTACATATTACATATATACTTATATTTATATATATTTATTTAAATCGACTCTTAAAGCCCAAAAGAACAACTTAAGGGATATTTCACTCTTTAAATTTTTAATATTTGTACTACGTGTCGTTACTTAATGCTTGAGTGATTTTATAAAACTAGTTGCGTTATAATCATTCACTTAGTACTAAGCTCGAAACGATTTCATTTTTTTTAAATATATTTCAAACTCAGGCATAAAGGAAATCACTTTAAATAACTCAAATTTAGATTAAATTACATTCATCGTTCAGTTATTTTAATCTAGCAAAACAAACACCAACGGCGAGTAGAAATTGCATGTGCTTGAAAACAAATAAAGAAATATGGGAATTATAATGTAAAATATATTTTTGTTCGATTCACTATGTAATTCGAATAATCTACGTATGCTTTCTGTAAATTTGTATGTTTATAACTACAGGTACAAGGGACACAACATCTTAGTTACCAAGGTTGATGGCGCATCGGTGATGTAATGAATGGTGATTTTTTCTTACGACACCAATGTTTATAGGCGGTGGTGGGCTTAACACCAGGCCCATCTCTCTGTCCACCTACCGCCACCACCATACTATAAAAGCATATACTATATACTACGACCATATTATAAAAAAGATGTGTGTTTTTTTTTCCACCATGAGTTTTAAATGCCTGAACCAAGTTTGGGTATCGTTAGAACCCTTATGTTATTCCTACAGACACTGGCGATAAATCCCTTCAGGGCAATCGTATTTTTTTAATTTTTAACCTAAATAATTGTTTATATTTTTCTATTCTGCTGTTCTGTTCTATTCTATTTTATGACCTTGAATCTCAGCTATGTATTTAAATAATAAATGTAAATCAAGTCGACGTCACTTCCACCACGATTTGTTCTGCAATCATTCAGCCGATTTTCACAGTCAATGTGAATATATTTTCAACAAATTGAAATTGAAGTTTATTCATGGTAAAAACGATTTACTTTTCAATAAAAATACGAATTAAAACTATCTTTAAAAAATATTTGACCATTTAAATAAATATATCGTTTTGTTTTTACGTTACGTTAAAATATGAACTCTATGCTGATATAGTATAAACATATATGTATTTATAATATTAGTTACTTTGGATTCTTTGCTTTGATTCATTTAAAACTTATTTATGGATATATCGTCGTAACAATATTACCTGAACGTCCACATGATATATACGTATGAAGTTTATACATACTAAACCCCCGGGAGTAGAGCTCCCCCTAAATAATTACCCCACAGTTGCGTAATAAATATTACTTAAAGATTCCCACTTCGGAAGTTTAATGTCTTTTGTTACGATTGCATTTCGCTTGATTCATGTATCTGTTTAAATGTAGCGAAAATATGAAATTGTACTTCTGAATAATTTATGTTTTAACGTAAACGCCTCAAAAACCACCCAATGGATTTTCATACGGTTACGGTAAATTTGGAAATAGTAGGTATGTAGGTATGGATATTTTTTACATTATTTAATTATAAAATCATAGTAATATTTTTTTATTTACAACTTTTATATATAAAGCTGAACAGATTGTTCAACCCGTCTAAACTCAATATCTTCAAGTATTTGAATAAATCATTATAATGACATAGATTATTGGATTTATAAAATCACGCTGCGAACCATAAAGAAGTAAGGCAAAAAATGTTAGTATTTTTATATTAAGCATATAATTTCTTGCAAAGACATTGGTCTTATAATATATATCTATGAACGCGAATATATGTACATAGCTTAATATACAAGATTTTATTATCACAAGCGAAAAATGCGTGCGAAATTTTAGCTTAATCGGCTTAAATTTTACTAGCAAGATCTGGATCTGCATAGTAGCTTTATATGTATATTTTTGTGCGTAAAATTGCGCGTAATCTCACTCCGATGTCTAGAAGTTGTTTAATTCATAGTAAGATTTGAAACTAAGTAGTACGTTTGTGTTGGACGAACTGACAATTTTATTTTTATTTTTTAAGTTTTAATAATATTTTTTTTTATATGAATTATGAACCAGGAGGTGTATAATGTGTGTAATAGGTATGACAATAATAAAAAAATAAAATAGGAAATAAAAAAACGTATCGAAATGTTTATGTCGAAAGTAACGACAGTAAAATAATAATAATAATAAATAATATAAAGAAAATATATTGTTTATCCATACCGCTGAAGTTTTTAAGGTTAGGATTATTTTCTTCATCCCAATAAGGGTTCGTATAATTTTAAAATAATTATGGCTCCCGTTCCTTTCTCGTTATTTGAGGATTACGCATCGCGTTTTTTAGGTTAAGTAATCAGTATATTGTATATCCTTTATTTCATTAAATTTGATTTTTGTTAATATATATACTCAAAATTATTTTATTTGAACACATTATATATCGTTTTTATATTTTAAATGACACAGCTGATATCTATCTAGTATCATACTTAATATATAGAACATTCATAATTTTCTTTTCGAGTAACGAACTTTTATAAAATGTACCGTTTATAATATATAAAAATAAATAATATAAAAATAAAATTATTAAAAAAAAAACATCCATTTCATCTTCGATATATCCAATAAGCCGCATTTAAATTAACTTAATGGCAAAACTCGAGCCCTCACGCAAAAACGTCGCTCGAGGGCCTAGGACTTTGATAACATTTGCATAATCTTGTGACCTAGCCGTAATCAAAGCGCCCTTGTGTACTCTGCTTCATTATTTGCTCTGCGGACAGCCACAAATACCTCATCAAATGCATGTACGGGTTTATTTTAATCATAACGTAGGGTTGGTAATGAATTCATTTCAATAACAAAATAGAAAATAATACGAAATACAAACGCAATTCATAATTTTAAATTTAAGATATAAATTAGAAAATTTTGATTTTGAATAAATAAAAATGGATTGTAATCTGCTACAGATTAATCGACACTGTTTGACTGATTGCCATGAAAGTTGATACATGTATGTATTTTGTTCATAGAAAAGGTTTTTTTATCAGTAAATCTGTTTCAACCGATTGCCATAATGATTAATATACGTACAAGCAGGATAAGGATTTTGTAAATAAAAATAGTACCTTAATAATAAATGGCACTTGATGGCGCATTAGTGAGTTATAATTAATAATAATAATTATAAAATCTTGAGACATTATTCACACACGGCCATTTGATCCCAAATTAAGCAGATCTTGTACTATGGAAACCAGACAACTGATATACTACATATACTACTTTTCTTTTGTAAATATACACTTATATAGATAATTACATCCAGACTCAGGACAAACAGACATGTTCATGCAGACAAATGTCTGTCCTGGATGGGAATCGAACCCACAACCTTCGGCGTGAAAGGCAAGTATCTACCAACCACGCGAACCGGCTCGTCAATTAACGACATATCCAATACCATCTCGGTTCTTAATTATTTTTTACATATTAATTAATCGGATGGACTCATTTCGATTGCTTCATGTTTATAAGAGTGGATATCAGAGTTATATTAAAACTGTCGTTACAGTTTTAAATGAGGGCGACATAACATGACATATTTGAAGCGATGCTCATCAATGTATATTTAACCTAGTTGATTTTCATAGATAACTAGTTCATGATATTATCATGAAAATCTGGTGATAATATTAACCCTTTGAAGTGTTGATTAAGTTATTCTATCGAGTTACCGTTTACATCCAATTTACATTCGAAGACTATGTTAGCAATGTACATATTATTTATTTATATGATTTCAGTTCAAATCCCGAGTCCCCGAAGGAGGGCCCGAGTTCAAATCCCAGGTCGGGCCAATAAAAAGGTTTTTTTTTCTGTCGAAAACTCTCAGTTGCAGTCTGGAAGTTGGAAGTGTGTACACTCCCGTGCCTCGAAAAGCACGTAAAGCTAATCGTCCTGCGCCTGAACTCTCACCGTCTACCCAGACGGGCTTGCACAAAGCCGTACCACCTAGTTTAATTTGTTATACAATATATAATTATTATGTCAGTTTCTTTGTTACATTATAGCCCTTCGCTTAATTATAGTATGTTTTTGTCACTTTTGACAAGAAACATACACATTATGAATTCAAACAACTATAATATCAATCTTATAATGATATATAAATTAGTTTTAACAACGCGATAATTAACATCCGCCAAAACATTCGAAAAGTTGGCAAGAGCTCATGATGAAGTTACGTACTAGCTGCGATAAAGTTCCACATCACTGTTACATACAACGCAAATAGAACTCTGTCTGCGCGGCTACATACTCATCCAATTACACTTAACAAGGTTGTAAATCTTTTGCCGAGTCAAAGGAAATGGAACCATGCCGCTTTAAATTACTGCGATCATATCCGTATAAGTTGATTCAACTATTTAATGAGACAAAGTGCTACCTGCGCTGAGTTCTGAAATGAGTTAGGACTTTGTCGTAGGTTTGTATTAAAGGTAAAATTATTTTAGTATTTGAATAGCATGATAAGGGATTGTTCCTGGCATGTTATTAATTTCTCCGTGGTCGCTAACTTTATAGATTGTTAGTAAATAAAGTTGAATTGTTTGGGAAGTTAAATGCAATAAAAATATCTATCGTTGAGTAAAACGAGAACCAAATTATAGTCTAAATATACTGAAACCATATAGTATGACAATGTAATTGAACAAACACTTTTACAGGTGGTAGGGCTTTGTGCAAGCTCGTCTGGGTAGGTACCACCCACTCATCAGATATTCTACCGCAAAACAGCAATACTTGATATTGTTGTGTTTCGGTTTGAAGGGTGAGTGAGCCAGTGTAATTACAGGCACAAGGGACATAAAATCTTAGTTCCCAAGGTTGGTGGCGCATTGGCTATAAGAGATGGTTGACATTTCTTACAATGCCAATGTCTAAGGGCGTTTGGTGACCACTTACCATCAGGTGGCCCATATGCTCGTCCAACTTCCTATTCTATAAAAAAAAAAAAAAACATTTATTTGTTGTAGGCAGTTTAAGAAGTCGAATCTAGTGATCGGTTATCAAAACCAGTCCATGGTTTTGAATTTTTTTTTAATTTACAATAGGAATAAAAATGTACTATTTGATCACATAGTAGAATCCGATAGGGCGGAAAAACCGATACGACCGGATAGACATCGGGCACTGCTACTGAGAGTTTTTCGACTAATATAGTCCGACCCGAAGTTTGAACCCAGGACCTTAAAATATGACACCTTATACCTAACCACTAGACCAACTGCTGAGAGTATAATAATAAATACAATACTGTTTTTTATAAACTTTTATAATATACAGGTATATTTCTATACCGTGCTTATAATTCATCTCGCTACGGTGAAGGAAAAGCTCGTGAGGAATCCTTCGTATGTTTCAAATATATAGTATATAGTAACAGCCTGTTAATGTCCCACTGCTGGGCTAAGGCCTCCTCTCCCTTTTTGAGGAGAAGGTTTGGAGCTTATTCCACCACGCTGCTCCAATGCGGGTTGGTGGAATACACATGTGGCAGAATTTCGATGAAATTAGACACATGCAGGTTTCCTCACGATGTTTTCCTTCACCGAAAAGCACAAGATGAATTATAAAAGAAATTAAGCACATGAAAATTCAGAGGTGCTTGCCCGGGTTTGAACCCAGGTTCATCGGTTAAGATTCACGCGTTCTTACCACTGGGCCATCTCGACTTCATATGTCGACAGAAATTCAGACATGATTAGATGCACAGATTAGAATAGCGCGGTGGAAAAAGCTCTAAACAGTCTCCTCAAGAGGAGTAAGGACCTCAGACCAGCAGGGTTATATTTATATCTAGGATACTATTAACCATTTACTGCTAATTAGTAAACTAATTTCATTCAAGAAATTTACTTTAAGTTAATTTCATTTAAAAAATATATATACAATAAATATTTAATCGCAAACTAATTAAATTTCCTAAAAGCTCTAATTTACTTGACGTTAAATAAAAAATTAAATTTCTCTTCATATTTTCTACACAGAGACCGTATTACTTAAGCGTTAAAAATCAAATGACATAAAAAAGTTACAAAATCGCAAATAAAATCATTCATACTCCCTCAGTTGCTTTAAGAGACATTTTTATGAAAGCCTTTGACGTCTTTTTTTTATTTTTATTTATAAAACAACCCCTAATTAGCCGAAGCTCTTTATAAAGATACGCTGGTCTTGTTAGTACATAAAACATGAACCAAATATGCTGCAACGTCAGACTAGGCTGGTTTCACATTTATGTGGTTTTAGAGTAATATTTCAAATATTAGTTCCAAATTCAAATAAAATTATCAACTGCCTGTACTAAATAGACAACCTGGAATACATATATATATAATTCGATATGTGTATATATATATATATATATATATATATATATATATATATATACATATCGAATTTAAATTATTCATTAATCTATATTAAGGAGTTTTTTATAGAATAGGAAGGCGGACGAGCATATGGGCCACCTGATGGTAAGCGGTCACCAACGCCCTTAGACATTGGTAAGAAATGTCAACCATCGCTTACATAGCCAATGCGCCACCAACCTTGGGAACTAAGATTTTATGTCCCTTGTGCATGTAATTACACTGGCTCACTCACCCTTAAAACCAGAACACAACAATACCAAGTACTGCTGTTTTGCGGTAGAATATCTGATGAGTGGGTGGTACCTACCCAGACGAGCTTGCACAAAGCTATACTATATATATTATTGATACATTTATTTATTCTAAAAAATTTCCCATGTTGGTGCTTGCTTGGGTTTGAACCCACGATCATGGGATAACAAGCACTCGTTCTAACCCCTAGGCCATATTACCCCATAAATGTATCTACTGAAGTGTATATCCAAATTACTTGATCAGATTTTCCAAATACAATTAATCTCAGGAAGCACCATTTATATGCACACTCGACACTCTATCAAATGAAGTACTTTGCACACAGATTGTCACGTACTTAATCAGCACTACAAAAGACAAATGCTTCAGTGAATCACTTCCTGCACCGTTGATATGAAAGAACCTTCAATCAAGCGGCCCTCGTCCCTATGTGTAGACTTAAGGGCCACTACAGAAGTTCGTAGTGCTTTTGATAGTTCTTATAAACGATAATTTCGTCGCATTACAATATAATATTAACAAATAATTATTTCTTGTTTAGGATTTTTTAATTAAGAAATTAAATGGATATTTAGAATAGAGTTGTACATTACGATTAAATTATTTTTAATACGTTTTTATTAAGCGTAAGCACTGGCAGCCCTATGTTGTAGAAGTCAAATCAGCCCGCACGAATCGTTTAAATTAAATGTTTCTGATACTATCTCGGGTGTGTATTAGTTTTCGAGCTTCTGCGTTTCCTATCATATATTATCTGAGATTCTCAATATAAAAGTGAAAAGCCATATCACAAAAAAACTTATTTATCTAAGCAGATCACCAGATAGCCTAATCGGCAATCTTTTAGATTAGGGATTTTCGACATTTTCATGTTATAGTGAATGAAAGTTAGTTCAACAAGATGTGCACGCTCTATTCCCATACATATACATATCATAGCGATAAATTACAGGATCTACAGCTTCACGTGCTCTCTGTGGCACGGGATATATGACTAATAACTTTCGAATTCCGGGAAAAACCCAATAAATAAGTCATTAGCCCAAATCGGGACGAACACAAAGTATCACGTAATCGACAAAGAACAACGGTTAATTGCCAAGTAGATACATTACATCAAAGCGTATATACAACAAATAAATACAACAAACTAAATAAACAGTCGCAATCAAGTCGTCCGTGTGTAAAGTGCCTACACGTAAACATTTGTCTAGCGCGCGCCTCAGGGTTGTCACAGAACGAAATTACATCCATTTGTATGCAGATGTCACTGTAACATTAAGTCTCGCCTTTGACTCGATGCAAATAACTCGTGAAAATTAACCCATCGATATGGCAACCCTTCTGATTATATCACGTTTTCGTAGCAGAGCTTTAATTTTCGGGCGTCTGCAATAATATAACACGCCCCAATTGTGTTTGGGATGAAGTCATTGTGTATGCAAAAAGTTTGTACAATTGTGTTGATTTTTGCCACTTGAAATTAAACGTAATGTAGAATATATAAAAATGGAATTACTATGTGTGCTATAAATATACAGCTTTTATATATATATATATATATATATATATATATATATATATATATATATATATATATATATGAAAAAATAAATATATATAGTATAGGTAGGCAGACGAGCGTATGGGCCACCTGATGGTAAGTGGTCACCAACGCCCATAAACATTGGCATTGTAAGAAATGTACGGAACATTCATCTTACATCGTCAAAGTGCCACCAACCTTGGGAACTAAGGTGTTATATCCCTTGTGCCTGTAATTACACTGGCTCACTCACCCTTCAAACCGGAACACAACAATATCAAGAACTGCTGCTTTGCGGTCGAATATCTGATGAGTGGGTGGTACCTACTCAGACGAGCTTGCACAAAGCCCTACCACCAGTATAGCTTGTCGGTGTTACAATTAAAGTAGTAAATATGTATTAAAAATTAAAGTCAAGTGACAACCCTGTCAATATAAATGAATTAAGCCATGTCACACACACACAGACAATTAACTGTGAATAGTTATTTTTTAATAAAATAAAAAAAAATAGAATATCTAAAGAAAATTTAATACAATCAACATTTTTTTTAATATGAAACATTATTATATACAAGAAACTCACTTTATATCTCATTAGCAGAGTACCTACGTATGTGGCGACCATTATTATATTTAACTTTATGTCATTTTGTTCTCATGTAAGTGACGTTCGTCTTTGAGAATAAAGATTCTTTGAACTTATATAATTTATAAGTTAATGTTACACTTTCCTCTTGACTTTGATCATTGCTTACTATAAATTAACATAACTTTGCTTCCGCTTATTTAGTAACTTAATTTGATTAGCGTTTCAGAAGTTGAACGTTAGTCGAATATCTCGCAATGAGTTGTAAATTAAGTTATACCGAGAGCAAATCGCATAAAATCTATGCGAATAATAAATACAAATGCGAAAATATTTCTGTCTGTCTGTTATACTTTAAACGCTAAACTATTAAAGCGATTTCGAAATTTTTTAATACCTTAACCCGAACCTCTCCTTAGTAGTCCATACTAAATCTGATATGTTGACACAATGTCTCACTATTTATATTTTTATTTCATTATCCCGAGATTTCGTTTCTGTTTCATATTAATTTATCCTGATAGGTACAACGTTGGTGTCTTTAAATCCAGAGTGAACAGGTTTCTTATAGGCAAGCGTGCTACATCTTACACCGTGTCGATGCTTAAGATCAGGCAAGTCAACGGTCAAACGCTTGCCTATTAAGTGTAAAAAAATTATAATTAATGTTATTGTTAGATGTTACGTATTTATTTCAAATATATAATTAAATATGTACTCGTTTATACAGTACAGTAGCAGCCTGTTAATGTCCCACTGCTGGGTTAAGACCTCCTCTCCCTTTTGAGGAGAAGGTTTGGAGCTTATTCCACCACGCTCCTCCAATGCGGGTTGGTGGAGTACACATGTGGCATAATTTCAATGAAATTAGACACATGCAGGACTCCTCACGATATTTTCCTTCACCGTCAAGCACGAGATGAATTATAAACACACAAATTAAACACATGAAAATTTAGTGGTGCTTGCCCGGGTTTGAACCCACGATCGTCGGTTAAGATTCACGCGTTCTAACCACTAGGCCATCTCGGCTAATACTAATATTAAAATAATAATAATCAAAATCTAGCCAATAGATTCTACTCATGATAAGCGAGGAAAAGTAATAACTCATCTGTGTGCGTCAGCAATGAATGACGAAGGGTCGTTAAGTCTTAATTAACTTGTTTAGGGACGCTTGTTGTCACTGTCACTCCGTATGATGTAATACTTTTCTATCCTTGTCACGCATATATTGAATCGTAAATGATAAACTCTTTATTCAATATAAGTTCTAAAAACGTACATATTAACTTTAATAAAAAACTAAATAAATTTTATTAAACTAGGTTCTTATAATCACTTAAGAATTGCTTAATTTTTAAAAGATTTACCTTCTCTCTTTTTGTCTTCTTTTTGATATTCGAAAGAAAAAGACACGAAGTGTTGCTGTTTGAAGTTAGAATTTATGATGTGGGTGGTAACTACTCAGGCCTAGTTGCATAAAGCCCTATCGCATCATACAAGAGGAGGAAACACTCCCTATTAAAGTAAGATTTAGGCACCCAAATTTAAAATCAAACGGCATAATCGTTTTGTACACAAAAAAATAAAATTGCGTAAAATTTTGTGTTTTCGTGTTTTGTCACATATTTACCTAAAAACCTATTTTTTGCGCACTATTTCTGTTTTTGTACAATCCTACAATTGCATTTTTTCATTATCAATCTTAAAAATATAAATATGTGGTAGTTTAAAACCATACGATAGCTTTTTTACAAAAAATGTAGGTGGGTCGATTTTTTTGGAGGCCAGTGTACTTACCAACTGATAAAACTTTCATATGTACTTACCTGAAATAAAAAATAATAATATATTAATTAAAATAATATTATAATATAATTAAGCGTCTATTGGTTTCTACTTCTTTAAAAAAAAATGGTGTCCGAGGAAATCCCGTGACTCATACTTATTCAGCATTTGATGAATTAAATTATAAGCGCTTGAAATATAAAACTAAGTAGAATTTGGTTTTTGTATTTTTACATATATTCATATTGAAAATTTTAAGAAAACAAAAGAAATTTCAAATTTTTTTTTACTCATATATTTATACTCATATATTTATATTTTTTTAATAAACAGCACTCGCCAAATAAAAAAAAAAGAAAATCGGTTGACTAATGTTAATTAAATACAATTGAATTATTTAACTTCACACTTTTTATCATCTATATAATCATTCGTCGGGTATACACCTTATTAATCCAAGTTGTCTTAATATTTTATTGAAATATATTAATTGATAATATTTTTCACATATATTCACGACTTTACAGTAAACCTACTGAGAGTCATATTTGGAGATTTAAAATATAGTTCTATATAACTTAAAAAATATTTACAAGATTTATTTATGTATTTATAACTCTTATTGTTCAATAAGTCTGAAATTACAATTGTTCCTTTAAGACCCTTTACATCGTCTGAGTATGAGCACTAAATTTCAATCAAGCTAGTAATCCTAAGGATTTCTCATTAAGCACAGATCATCAAGATTCAGTTCTTTAGAAGCGCATTGTCATCAGAATTTTGCAAGTCTGCAAGATTTATAATGTGAATTGAGGGTATTGAACCCTGTGATATTAAGAATATCTTGAGTCAATATTTATTATATATATACAGGGTTACAGGGTAATATGTCACGATCCTTTTAAAGGGTTATAGTTCAGGACAATAGCTATCAAATGACCCCCAAAATGCTTATGCAAAAGTGTATCGTTTTCGAGTTATTAATTTTTTAATATTTTTTTTATTTAAAGGATGTTTAAGATTCTAAAATTCAATAAAAAAGAAATCAACGTATTTTCCCTATTTTTTTTTGTATTTCTTGCTAGGGTACATCCTAGTTAATAATAACCAGTTATAAAACAAAAACAATCTTCAAGCATTTTTAAATTACAGATCCAAAACTGTACAACTTTTCGATTTTTAATTTTGATTCTTTAAGTTACTCGCATTTTTTTTGTAAAAATCACTATGGCTCTTATCGTGCGGATCATTTTAAAAACATCTGCGTTTCCTTAGCTATCCATCGGTACATAAAAAGTACAGTAACAATCATAAACTCAGGAGAAAATTAGATAACAAGGAGACCAGGTAGGAAATTCTAAGAAATGCTATTGTTAAGAAATTAAATCTGGATCAAAGACAAAAGGACCTCAATGCAAAGTAGTTAAAGATTATTTTTAATAGGGGTAATAGGTAAAAAAGGAGAGATAAACCAGAGCTGTTTGTGGAATACTATTATCAATTCCTTTGAATTTACCGTCATTTTTTCTAATTTCCTTTTATCTCATTTCTTTTAGGAATAAGAGTAATAAAACCTTGTCGGGGTACATAATACTCACTGTACTTGCACTGCTCGTATAGTGTGGACGCGCTTTAGTGAATATTGATCTCTTAAATTTTTGAAAAAAACCGCTTCGTTTACTGGACTCTGTTTCTTACAACTTCGTGGCTCGGCTAGCTAAAAGGAATTTGTGATTTGTGTTTATGATAACTTGGCGCGTAAAAAGGACTATTATGGCTGCAGAACAAAATTCTTCTCGTCGTCCGTACTCTAATGAGGAATACGCTGACATCTTATTTTGCTATGGATATTGTAACGGTGACGCCGCAACTGCTCGTCGTGAGTATAATCGTCGATTTCCGGATCGCCGGACACCTGACAATAGTGTCTTTATTGGTGTGTATCGTCGAATTAGAGAAACTGGTCGCGTGCAAAGGAGACAATCTGATTCCGGACGCCCTCGTGTCCGTTCTCCAGATGAAGAAGATGTAATTATTCGTCATTTTCGAGAGGACCCTACAGTTTCCACCAATATTGTGGCAAACCGACTGGGCGTATCTCAATGGAGAGTCTGGTTTACTGTCCACGCGGCTGGATTGTATCCCTATCATTACACACCCGTACACGTGATTGAAGAAGGAGATCCTGCAAGACGTTTAGATTTTTGCCGATTTATGCTACACTGTGATGCAGAAAATCCCAATTTTTTGAGAAAAATTTTATGGACAGACGAGTCAAAGTTTGACAAAGATGGTATTACTAACTACCACAATATTCGATATTGGTCTCAAAAAGAACAGGGAAACCCTCACAAAAAGCGATTAAGCGGTTCCCAAAGACGTTTCTCGGTAAACGTCTGGATGGGGATTATCAATGATAATCTTATTGGGCCACATTTCCTACCTGATAACTTAAATGGTGAAAGTTATGAAAGCTTGCTTAGAGAAATCCTGCGTGAGTTACTCGAAAATGTTTCGCTGAAACTTAGGCAGAGAATGATATTCCAGCATGATGGTTGCCCCGCACACTTTCTAATGTCCGTAGGACAGTGGCTAGACAGCAATTATCGTAATAGATGGATTGGCAGAGGAGGACCAATCCCATGGCCAGCGAGAAGTCCAGATTTGACTCCGATGGACTATTATGTCTGGGGGCATATGAAAAGCCTGGTTTATGATGTTTCACCAGTACAAACAATTGAAGAACTCAAAACAAGAATAATGAATGCTGCAAATTCTATTCGACATAGCTTGAGTAGTGTTGTAGTAAAAAGTGAATTAAGAAAAAGAATGCGTATTTGTATACGAAATAGGGGATCTCATTTTGAACACGAATTATGAATAATAAACAGTGTAATTTCGAAAGTATGGAGTAACTAAAAAGATTAAGTATTTTGTTTTTGATTTAAAGTCAAAATTGCAATGACAGCTCTGGTTTATCTCTCCTTTTTTACCTATTACCCCTATTAAAAATAATCTTTAACTACTTTGCATTGAGGTCCTTTTGTCTTTGATCCAGATTTAATTTCTTAACAATAGCATTTCTTAGAATTTCCTACCTGGTCTCTTTGTTATCTAATTTTCTCCTGAGTTTATGATTGTTACTGTACTTTTTATGTACCGATGGATAGCTAAGGAAACGCAGATGTTTTTAAAATGATCCGCACGATAAGAGCCATAGTGATTTTTACAAAAAAAATGCGAGTAACTTAAAGAATCAAAATTAAAAATCGAAAAGTTGTACAGTTTTGGATCTGTAATTTAAAAATGCTTGAAGATTGTTTTTGTTTTATAACTGGTTATTATTAACTAGGATGTACCCTAGCAAGAAATACAAAAAAAATAGGGAAAATACGTTGATTTCTTTTTTATTGAATTTTAGAATCTTAAACATCCTTTAAATAAAAAAAATATTAAAAAATTAATAACTCAAAAACGATACACTTTTGCATAAGCATTTTGGGGGTCATTTGATAGCTATTGTCCTGAACTATAACCCTTTAAAAGGATCGTGACATATTACCCTGTAACCCTGTATATATATATATATATATATATATATGATATTATCATATATATATATATGCGCTACCGTAATTATGTTATATATATATTATATTCGCTAGCAATTATTTTTTCAAACGTCCATTTCAATAATTTCAAATTTATTATAATATAAAAAGAAATATATTGAATTTCAATAATAATAAAAATGTAACGGGGCCATCACCATTTACATATTATAACTATTTAATACAAAAGGTACTGAAAATGACATGGACGCAAAAGTCTGTCGAGAAATAAACAAATTTTATAATAAAACACATTCACTGATTGACTAAGTATCGCTCAGACAAAGCTACGAAAATATGAGATGCGACACTTAAGGATCATACCAGTACGGTGATTTTACGAGGTAACCATTTAAGAAATATTTTTTCTAAATTAAACTCCCAAAGTAGGCAAAAGAATAGGAAAGAGAGATTTCAAAAACTATTCTTTAATATAATCGAAACTCGGCATCTGTGTCGGAAACACAATATTCAACTACTCCAATTGAAACCTTAAAATAACAGCCTGAGAATGTCCCACTACTAGGCTAAGGCCTCCTCTTCATTTTAAGAGAAAGTTATTCCACCACGCTGCTTTTATGCGGGTTGGTGGATGGATATGTGGCAGATTTTCAGTGAAATTAGTCACATGCAGATTTCCTTACAATTTTGTCCTTCACCGCTGAGCACGAGATGAATTATAAACAAATTTAGCAAATAAAAATTAAACGTTGCTTTCCTTGATTAGAACCCACGATCATTAATTAGGATTCACGCTTTTTACCCACTGGGCCATCTTGCTTTGAAGCTTAGATATAATTTTATATCTTCAATTATAAATCTCATTAACAGACTAATTCACTTGATAAAATTCACACTATTCTTAAGGTACGAGCCACATATTCATATAAATCGTCGACGTTAGACATACTAAACTGAACCAACTTCTCATCCCATTAGCAGTCTCTGGCCAAATTAATCCTACAACATAATTACGGTAGCGCAAGACGAACACACACAATTAAGCGTAGTCTACACGCCGCGGGCGGTCTGCTGCAACTTGCAATGACAACTAATTTGCCTAGAAAGGGTTTACGTTCACATAGTCAGCGCTTAACTTCGATTGATTTCAGTTTTTATTTATTGAAAATTAACAAAATATATATGATTAAAAATTCCGGACACATAAAAACGTTACTGGACTTTGCTGTCGAGTAATTCTCTTTAGCAATTCGATGCTTGAAAGCTGGCGATGTTTACACACGGTTGTGGCAGATTGCCGTCCAATCGCATTACGAGAGTGAGAGAATAAAGTGCTCCAGTATTTATATTATAATATGTCCTGCACAGTTAGTTAGTGGACAAGACTGTCAAAAAGCTCAATAGTGACATTTTTCCTACAATTAAATTACATCGGTAATAAAATAAAAGAACATTGAAGGTATTATTATTTATCCTGCAAGGAAATTTACGAATGTTAACTACGCACTGTTTATGACGTAATTCTATATCGAATTATAAGCATTATTAATACCAATGACTTTTAACATGAGATTAAATTCATTAAATGAATTTTACTATAGAATCGAACACCTTGCCCACTGGAAATGCGGTTTTACAAATTTTTCTATTACCAATATTTAATATAAAAAGAATATTTAACAGAACTTTCTTTTTCATGATTAAATAACACAATTTAAAAAAATAACATATGCTTGAAAGCTTTGTTTAAATTATATAAAATATCACAGTTCATATTAAAGGGAAAACAAGCTAAGTCGTGGAAGCTAATTAATTATTCTATAACAATCTAGCGCTGAAAAACGCACTATGAAGCGATGTCTACGCCGCGGGCGAGCGCTGCAAATGCGCTAATTTGTTGAGAAAGTACCGACGAAAATACACCGTGTAAAACTTTAATAATTTCAACGTAATATTTAAATATATTAAGTACATAACCTTACATAAATAATGAGCCACATGCCAACGCCAGTGACTTTATTCAAGTAGTTTGTTACGGAAATACGGTACTTTACCATTAAACTTAAAATCTCATATTACAAGAATATTAATAAATAACTTATATTACTCAATACAAAATTATATAAATTATAAAAAGCGCACAGTTAGTATTTCTCCATGAAGTATATAGTAATAGCATAGAATCTATAAAACGAGTACAATAAACATACTTAAGTTGAATTTCTGAAAAACTGTTTATAAACTGTTTATAAAAATAAACTATGGACGTTATGACATAAAATATATATGAGACGACATAGGGGGTACGTTAATAGAATAAAATTATCCAAAAATATCAGAATCTGATTTACTTTAAGATAAACTCGATTGAGTATAATCAATTGAGAATATATAATTAGACTAGTTTGAAAACTAATCTAGTTTCCCCCTAGAGGCGCATTTACTACACAAACCTTGGTTCTCCCAAATTTAAATATATTATAATCGAAAATAAAATGTCATATTTTTCAAGACTAATGTTCCTTTGAAACAATATATTCTTTTGTTATATAATAAATATTAAATAACAAAATAAGCTATTGGCCGTAAATAAAAGCGAAACCTGACTATTTTTAACCAAGATGGCGTTTTGATCACATTTCAGGGCTAATACACAAAGGAGAATAACTAATCAACCGTAACAGCGATCCCTTTAAAGTCTTAAGCGTTTCTTTTTCGCTGGATCTATGTGAACGAACCGAGCCTGCAATAAAAGGTTTTAATGTATAAACTCTTGGTATAAATTTATTTTCTCTCACATATTAAAGGAGTTTATTTACTTGGGTTTAAGTTGGCTATTTTATACGGCTACAGATCAAAAGAACCGATTCGGAACGGAATTACATCTACTAGGATTTTTTGCCAAAAAATCAATAGATTACACGTAGGTTCTGCTACTTCAGCGATCTGATTATGGTTGCTAAGTTATAGGGCAGATAAGCCACCTGAAAAGTGTACTCACCGCCACCCATAGACATGGGCGCTGTAATAATCCCTTATATAGCCAATGCGCCACCGACCGGATACTAAGATGTTACGTCTCTTGCCCTCATAATTACACTAGTTCACTCACACTTAAAACCCTAACACAACGATACCTACACGGAGACGGAGACTGTTGAGTTTCTATCTTTATAATTATCAAAATATTATTTACAAAATTTAACTAAAATAAACTCATATAAAATAAACTATACAAAAACATGATACATGTTAAGGTTCGCCTTGCCATGACGGTTATAATAATTATTGTAAAGTTTGCTATTAAAAATTAAAATATGTATTTTAAAATTGAAGTAAAATCTTTGCACGCCACTCCCTTCCCTCTAGCGTTTATTTATATAAGTTCCTTTATTAAATATGCAGCACGGATTAATGCTACGGAATTTAATTAAAGATTTGTTCAATCCGTTTATATTTTATACTTATTCGTAATCTTATGGAAATGTTAGTGCATTTATCGTTAGTATCGTTGTGTTGGTAGTATTGTAGGTCATCGAACTCCGTAATAAGAGCAGATCTAATGGGAGCGGAGCTTAAAATTAACAATGAAAGAAATAGAAAATTTGAAAAAGATCGACGCTTATAAACAGTTAGTTCTTTTATGAAATGAATATTTTATTATATCGTGCTTTTAATGGCTAATAATTAATACAATTATCGCATTTTCTTAATATTTACTAACTTTAATAAAAAAAAAATCAATTTGTTTTGTACAGCAGTGTACACTTTAAAATAAAAAAGTTTATATATATATATACAATTTTCATTGTTCACATATTAAATTATTTAAATTAGAATGCATATTGTGATTTTTCGTGCTCGCAACGCTGGTCAAGTGTATTGGAAAATTTTATCTTAGAACATTAGGGCTGTTTAGGAATTCCCTTTGCTGCCAAGCTTGCAGTTTTAAAATAAACATTTAAAGGAAAACACGAGTATGGAAATACGTGATGGTATTACAAAATATTCGAGTTCGCTTTGTGTTGAATTTTTTTTCTTTATTGTAACACTGAAGTAAGTACATTGGTTTATGTGTATGGAAGAAAAATAAACTAAAATATTCACACCAAAATTATATGAACAAAAAAGTTTTATATCACTTTAAATTTAATTATTCAAATACGTAAATTTCAACTAAAATGCTGGCTGAAAACTATCATCTCGTCCCTAGGGAGCTCCCCACGTGTGGATGTTGCGTTCGTTAAGCCGCATTGTGTAGCTGCAAATATTAAGTGCGTGCGGACAATATGGCCGCATAAAAAATATTTGAAAACTGTTCTATTTTTGAATCGTCAATATTTTCTATTATTTAAAAGGTAAAAAATTCAACTTGAATTAATTGAACAGATTACAAAAAATATCTTGCTAAATATAATTTTTAAATTACTTTTCTATTGAAATATTTTTTTAAATTTCGAATAGTCCTATATGTCTAGATCCTCAAATGTGGATGCTGCACCTTCGTTAGTCCGCATTGTGTAGTGGTTGGTTGATATTGCGTGATTGCAGACAATACGGCCGATTGGGCGGGAATTATTGAGGTATTATATTTCAATTTTTTTTTACTTATGATCTTGGTTTTGTTAGAAAAGTATTTTCAATTTGATGACTCTGCAATACTGCTAGACATTTTACATTCTTCAGTGTTTCGCTAATATGATTTCCGGTGTTTGGTTAAAATAAAAAAAAATAAAAAAATCTCTTCTGAAATATATATACTTAAAATAACTCGTATTAAGTGAGATAGAAATAATAATTTAAGTCATAATACGACTGTAGCTAGAATTTATTAGCTAGCTAGTCAAAATCTAGATCCAAGTAATAATTTTAATCGTATAATATAAATATGTACGATGTATCACATATAATTTTCGATTATTATTTTAACATACTATATTCAATACTGTGTGTGGGCACATTTCCAAACCATAGCCAAGTCGAGTCCTAAGTCCAAAAGTTATCTGAACGATTGCTTTCTTAGAGATAAGAACGCCTTTGTACATATTCCCTTGCTTATGTGTGTGTATTTGTTCTTGTACACTTGCCAGAAGTGAAATCAAACAATTATAAACGCGTCAAAACAATTTCACTCAAAGGTTACACACACAAACATATTTTAATATATACAACAACAAAACATTATTATCAAAAGGTCCATTCTAATATGTGCTATCATAATGTTTATATAGTGGCAATTAATTAAATATATTTTAATTATTTATATATTTAATGTGTAACGTGTTATATACTATAGCTGAGATGGCCCAGTGGTACGAACGCGTGAATCTTAACCGATGATCATGGGTTCAAACCCGGGCAAGCACCACTGAATTTTCATGTGCTTAATTTGTGATTATAATTCATCTCGTGCTAAACGGTGAAGGAAAACATCGTGAGGAAACCTGCATGTGTCTAATTTCACTGAAATCTGCCACATGTGTATTCCACCAACCCGCATTGGAGCAGCGTGGTGGAATAAGCTCCAATACCTTCTCCTCAAAACGAGGAGAGGAGGCCTTTAGCCCAGCAGTGGGATATTCACAGGCTGTTACGGGTGTTATATACAAGCTTTTGGATTATCTAATAAATAAATAAATGCTATTTCATATAGAAGTCTAGGATTTAGGCATAACCGCCTTTGGACGTGCCGTAGCCCAGTAAGAACCGGATAAAAATATTCACCGACCGTGAAATGAATACACTGAAAGCATTTCATAAAACGTTAATAACTCTTCCTTTTCCATCTCAACATCATAATCTCCGAGTTAAGCGCAAACATTCCGTAGCGGAATATTAAAAATAAATATCCCGCATGCTTCGAATAATGAAAATCAAATTTACACAAAATCCTCAGTCGCGGAGTAGTCGAGTGTTTTCAGTGAGGTCGGGTCATGCTGATAGCGGTAACGGTAGCGAGAGCGAGTTTCGTTTTTTTTCACTATATATTTATAAAACAAAGTGGCCATACATGTCTGTCTGTGTAAATACGATAAATTAAAAAGCCGGTTGAGCCGGTTGGCGTGGTTGGTAGATACTTGCCTTTCACGCCGAAGGTTGTGGGTTCGATTCCCACCCAGGACAGACATTTGTGTGCATGAACATGTCTGTTTGTCCTGAGCCTGGGTGTAATTATCTATATAAGTATGTATTTACAAAAAAAAAGTAGTATACGTAGTATATCAGTTGTCTGGTTTCCATAGTACAAGCTCTGCTTAGTTTGGGATCAGATGGGCGTGTGTGAATAATGTCCCAGGATATTATTATTGAAAAACCACCAAATGAATTTTCATACGGTTTACACTAATTGCCTATATAAAATATTGCATATATTTTAATACTATAATGATACAGATATATGTATTGTATATTTTTATATAAAGATATTTATAAAAAATATAGCACCTAGTCTTATTGCCTTGTCAGAGGGGTGGTCGGGGTGCTGGTTATATTTTCACTAAAACAATTGTTATTGCGAATCAACAAAGAAACACTGCTTGCATTTGTCACCGTTCTTCGAGGTTATGATTTTTAGTGTATAAATTTTAATTATGGTTTGTGATTGTGTGTGTAATAAGCCGAGCCGACCACTGGGCCGGTAAGAACGCGTGAATCTTAACCGATGATCGTGGGTTCAAACCCGGGCAAGCACCACTGAATTTTCATGTGCTTAATTTGTGTTTATAATTCATCTCGAGCTTAACGGTGAAGGAAAACATCGTGAGGAAACCTGCATGTTTCATTGAAATTGTGCCACATGTGTATTCTACCAACCCGCATTGGAGCAGCGTGGTGGAATAAGCTCCAAACCTTCTCCTCAAAAGGGAGAGGAGGCCTTAGCGCTGCAGTGGGACATTAACAGGCTGTTACTGTACTGTACTGTTGTGTACAGTTTCTTAAGCCAACGATATAATTAATTATTATAGAATAAGAAATCTCACACGCTTTCGCTCCCGCTTCCGCCTATAAAAGTAATACGTCTAAACCAACTAGCGTTTACGTGTTCTAAAAATAGAACGTGCACAAAAGTACCCCCTTGTCAGCCTTTTCACGCTTCCCTATTTAGTAGTACCGTGTAGGTGAAAATGTGCTTGTATGGGCACTAGACGTATTCAGTGCTTTTTTTTTAAATTAAACCACTAAAAATGATTTCATTCTTAAGTGTTATTAAAAATTACTTATTATCCTTCGCTCGGCGTAAATTAAATTTTAGTAATGAATAGTTTCCGGCCGAGTGTCAGAAGGGGATGGATGTGTTAGGCACCCTGTGGCTTTTTCTGTATCCCTGACATCGTTTATGCAATATATCATGGTGGTCAGTTGAGCAGTTCAGACGTGATAATGTAACAAACAAACAAACTCATTTTCGCATTTATAATTGAATTGATGGTAAGGTTTTGTGGAAAACCGTCTGGGTAGGTGCCAGTACAGTACAGTACTGTAACAGCCTGTTAATGTCCCACTGCTGGGCTAAGGGATCCTCACCCTTTTTGAAGAGAAGGTTTGGAGCTTATTCCATCACGCTACTCCAATGCGGGTCGGTGGAATACACATGTGGCATAATTTCAATGAAATTAGACACATGCAGGTTTCCTCAAGATCAAGCACGAGATGAATCACAAATTAAGCACATAAAAATTCAGTGGTGCTTGCCTGGGTTTGAACCCACGATTGTCAGTTAAGATTTACGCGTAGGTACCGCCCGTTACATATTTTATCACTACACAGCAATGCTTAATATTGTCGTGTTCCGGTTTTGAAGGTGAGTGACATTACAATTATAAGCAGAAGGTACATCACATCTTACTTTCCGAGGTCGGTGGCGCATTAGCCATGTAAGGAATGATTAATATTTCTTACAGCACTATTGTCTATGGGCGGTGGTGACTACTTACCACCAGATGTCCCGTTTGCCCGTCCGCCTACCACTTGCTTAATCTATTTATAAAACTATATATTAACTAGTTAGGATTTCGTCATGACATTATATTCTTCTTCATTTATGACGTAATATCATATAAATATTTATTATATATTATTTAGTCTAGCCTTCGAGTGTAATTGACAAGCATCCAAACATACAGACTTTCACATTTATAATCGTAAAATGGTAGGTTTATTTCAAATCATGATGATATTCACCCACTGATTCCAGCCAAGACGGCTTCTTACAACGAAGACTCTCCAACTGCACATCTCAAAGCAGTGTTTACACTCTTGTTCCATAAAAGTTCGTAAGGCCGTTAATCTTACGCCTGAACTACTTTTGGTCGTAATGGTTTTGTTGTCTTATGGGCTTATGAGAACATGTACTACTGAAAATTCATTAGTGTTTTTGTAAACAATTGTGAACTGATGTAACGGTTCTACCTTTCTTAGGCACCAGTCTTCGCAGACACGTGATATCGCTTGTAGCTGGTAAGATTTGCTTGTGTATTTTGTTGAGAAATATATAAATTTATTCATTCATTATCTTTTTTGTGAGGTAGAAGGTTTATTTATATTTTCAAAAATGGAATCCTGTGAAAAATCTAATTTCCTAAACATTTAAAACTTTTAAATTTAGAAGCTATTTAACACAACAGTTTATTATTATTTTCATTTGTAAATTTATTAATAATAGTTGATATTTATTCCTTTTATTACCATACCATATCATTTTCTATTCGACGTGGTTCCTTAATAGTTTAAATAGAAACCGCTTTTCAAATAATTTTCATTACATTTCTTATAGAAGTAATTAAAATAGTCCATTACTATAAAGGTGGAAGGCACGGACTTCCGTAATTACTGTACTTTTTATGTTTAGTAAGAAAGTAGTTGAGAAATGTCGCCTGTTCATAGCGTTGCCATTACGAGACGTATTTGGTATTCATCTCATTAATATCTCCATATTAATTGATCATTACAAATTGTGGGCTTGGTCGTTACTTCCCTTGGGTTTGTGACATGCAACCCATAGGACATTATAGCAATGACAATGATTATACAATTAAATTCGAGTACTATTGCTATTGATAGCAATTACACTGGCTCACTCATATATAGATGGCCCAAACATGTGTTAGCAATTACACTGGCTCACTCACCCTCTGAAGAACCGAGATGGCCCAACCACATGTGTTTAATTTTTCTTCACGAAAATAATAGCAATATCCTTTTAAAGGATTTATTAATGTTCCTATTTATCCTAAATAATCATACAGAAGTGGGGATGATAGTAGCCCAATAATAGTAAGGATCGAACCTGTGATTTTTATATCGCTAAAAGGCCCGAAAAACTTTACGCTATTGATGCTTCAGTAACAATATATATAATTAATATCACGCTCGAAAAATATTACCAGGAAATCTGCTTTCGACAGATATACATGTCACATGATCATGTGGCGCAGCAGCGTGGTGGAACACGCTCCAAGCGTTCTCCCAAGAGCAGACGAGTCTATGCCCAAAGGAGACGATTCTAACGCATTTACGGGCTGTTGTTGTTCATGTTTACTTTATTTACTCACCGTGCACGGAATCCTACCTTTAAGAGTCTTTTTTTATTGAAGTTTATTCATTACTAGAAGCCAGCGAAGCTCCGGTAAGATTTATTATGTTCACAGCCACGAGATACCTATCCCGGTGGTCGTCTATAATTATTTTTGCTTCGTGCAATCAATAAATTTTGTTCTTTCTGTTAAAGTTTTTATTTAAATTACATTCTGTTATTTACGAAGAGGAAAACTATTTAAATTGTATAAGGAAAATATTATGTTAAGTCGAAATTTTATTTTATTATAAAAAATACACAATGTAATACTATATTCATTGAATGAAGCTATAATAGCTCAATCAAAGTAAGCGATGTTAGCGCTTTAAAGCGGTTTCATTGATTTTATGCGAAAACATATTTTTTCTTTTGTATATGTGAACAAAATCACGATTTCATAAAACATTTAAATCCATTCATAACAATAAACACCCATATATTACAATTTCAATTCCAACTCATATAATTATACACCCTTCACAATCACCCTTATCGAAGCCCACCCTTATAACGAACAGACAGATGCACATAGCAATGAGCACTGAACGAGATTGCATTGAACTCCTCGGGGATGCTGGATGGACGCGTTGTTTAAGACGGAGAAACTATTTGCTTATTTATAAGAAAATGTATTTAAGGTGGAGTTTTGAATTAAAATTTAAAAATGTAAAGAAAATGTTTTCCTTTGTTGAATGAAAACATTGAAATGAATTGTTTTGTTAGCCAAGATGGCCCATAGGCTGCACTTGAATCTTAACCTAAGATTGTGGGTTCAAACCCAGAGAAGCGCCACTGAATTTTATTGTGTTAAATCTGTATTTGTAATTCATCTCATCCTTTGCGTTGAAGATCTACAACATTTGTGTCATACCACCACCACCAAACATTGGAGAAGCTTAGTTTAATAATTTCCAAACCCTCTCCAAGTAGAAGATGAGGCCTTTATCCAGCAGTGCAGGCATTTATTGGCCTGTTAGCGCAGGTGGCAGTGCCTTCCGTTGCGGGATTGCGGATTCGATTCCCGCCCCGAGTCTGGGTGTACCATGTATAAAAGTATAAAGGTAAAATTGTATTATATCCCTAAGCTGTTATCTATAACACGGGCAATAAGTATTTACTATTAATTTAGGTTGGCTAGTGAACAATATGCATAATTTTATCATAGAAACGTCTTTCATGTTATATTGAGTTATATAAAAATTTTATTAAATTTTCTTCATAATATGTACAATTATATAGCGAACTAGTACCGAACATATTTAAACAATGTTTCTACTTTGAGTTAAGGGATGTTATTAAATGTTTGAGATAACGATCCAGACCGTATTAACGCCCTCTAAAGACGTGGGAGGTACCATTCGAGATAATACGGCCGTAGATATAACAAAATTATCTTTATTCAGCTGAAATGTTTATCAAGAGCGATAATTACAGTAATATAATCCCTTAGAAATATCTATACTAATATTATAAATGCGAAAGTAACTCTGTCTGTGTGTCTGTTACGCTTTCACGTCTAAACCACTGAACGAATTTTGATAAAATTTAGTATGTAACACCGAATATCGCTCCCCCCCACATCTAACTCCTTTATCCGTGCAGTGACGGAGAAAGAATACATTTCACTGCCCCTCTCTTTCCCATGGGTGTCGTAAGAGGCGACTAAGGGATATCTGAGCGACCATCTGCTCATCTGGTGGTAGGATGCTAACATCCGCCTGGCTTGTTACCACCGTACGCATGGTGAAAAACTCGTGAAGTGGCTTGCAGCCGCGTTTCGAGGTCAGCCAGCGTACAGCCAGAGCCCGAGCGAGTATTGCCGCGATGGGTGTTGGTCCGGTTGGAGACGGCTGTTGAACCAATGCCGGGGGAAACTGTATTGACCTGCCGGTCAGGGAGACCCGAAGAAACGGCTGTTCCGCTGGCCGCCCGTGGCATAGTACAGGGGCCCGAGCGTGCCTAACCAGCTCGTGAGGCTGCCCCACCAGGCCACGCATAATCTCGGGGTGGACCGTCGTGCCGGTTGGTGACCGGTAGGTGGGGTCCCGGCGGCCACTTCCGGGGGGGTTCGGGGGCCCTTCCGTCCGGCGGGTCAGTGTATTTTTCCTTTTGGCAACCACTTGGGGAAACACGCCTCCACACTTTGCCCATCCCTATCGTGGCAATACATCGCTCGCTTCACGTCTCTTTTCCATTTAATTTCTCCCAAATGGCGCAACAAAAAAGAAATAACGGTCGTACAGCGGTGCTCACCCCTACCATACCCTCGCTGTTTGAGGTCGAGTTCTCTAACATCTGAGGACTCCACACTAACCTCAACGCTGTCCACCACCATCTCGAGACAGCACGGCCAGCAATGTTGTTTCTCACGGAGACACAAATACTCCGTCCTGCCGATACCAGCTACCTTAATTATCCCGGCTACACGCTTGAAGAATCCTTCAAAGCGAAAGCCGGAGTATGCTTGTTCGTCAGGACGGATGTTTGCTGTCACCGACTGCGCTGCTTGGAGGACCCCTCCTTCTCCATGTTGGTGTTACGTGTGGACCTGGTTCGTCAGAGCCGAGTCTACGTGTGCCTCTACAGATCCCACAATGGTGACTTGGAGACAAGCCGACTATTTGACCATCTTAGTCGGGTGGCAGATGCTGCGCAAGAGCAATTTCCTAACGCGGAATTGGTGTTTTTGGGGGACTTTAATGCTCACCACGAATCCTGGTTGAAATCCCTCAAAACTGACCATGCTGGAAGGACTGCTCATGCTTTTGCTCTCACACATGACTTGACCCAACTGGTTGATCAGCCCACCAGGATCCCAGACATTGATGGGCAAGCACCTTCTCTACTGGACCTTCTGCTGACTTCTCACCCGGTGGAATATCAGGTTGTGGTTCAGGCTCCTCTTGGCTCTTCGGATCACAGCCTTATTTCTACCAGAGTGCCACAGGCCAAGCTGCCGCCACTAGCGGTATGCAAACGTCGCGTTTGGCACTATAAGTCGGCGGATTGGGACGGTATGCGCGATTACTATGCGTCGGTCCCTTGGAAGGAACGTTGCTTCAGTGGGAATGACCCGACAGCTAGTGCCGCTGCTGTTGCTGGCGAGATCATGCTGGGAATGGAATACTACATTCCTAGCTCAGATCTCGTCAGTGGGAGTACGCGTAACCGTTGGTTCACTCGTGAATGTGCCGATGCTGTATCAGCTAAGCAGGCGGCATATCGCAAGTGGATCAACGGCTGCATTAGCGGGGCATCTAACATTGACTCACTGAAAGCAAACTATAATAAAAATTCCAAGTCCTGTAGAAAGGCATACACGAGAGCGGATGCACAGCGCATTGTACAGATTGGTCATGACCTTGTTTCGCATCCTAGGGGCTCCCGTAGCTTCTGGCGTCTGACCAAGTCTGTGCAAAACAATTTCTGCCAACCTTCGCTGCCACCGCTCAGAAATCCGGACGGATCGCTAGCTCACAGTCCGCAAGAGCAAGCTGATCTCCTGGCTAAACTCTTTGCCGACAATTCCGTCATCGATGATTGTAGTGCACTGCCACCTACAATACCTGTATGTGGCCATACGATGCCTGACATTAAAATCAGGCAACGTGATGTGCGTGCGGAGCTGCAATCACTTGATGTACGGAAAGCTAGCGGTCCCGATGGAATACCAGCCATAGTGCTGAAGAAGTGCGCAGCGGAGCTGTCTCCTGTGTTAACGCGCCTGTTCCAACTTTCTCTCTCTTCGGGAAGTGTGCCGGAGGCTTGGAGAAGAGCTAATGTGCAAGCGGTTCCCAAAAAAGGGGATCGGTCTGACCCGGCAAATTATCGGCCAATAGCTATCACCTCAGTACTTTGTAAGGTGATGGAACGGATTTTAAACAACCAACTGATCCATTACCTAGAGGATCACTGTCTAATTAATGATCGTCAGTATGGGTTTCGACCAAAACGGTCCACAGGTGATCTTCTAGCGTACGTAACACACCTCTGGGGTGAAGCTATCGACAAGCATGGAGAATCGTTGGCTGTCAGCCTCGATATCTCCAAGGCTTTCGACAGGGTCTGGCACAGAAGTCTTCTCTCCAAGCTACCGGCATATGGTCTGCCTGCTCAGCTATGCACCTGGATTGCCAGCTTCCTACACAAGCGTAGCCTTCGTGTTTTAGTAGATGGTTGCGCTTCACAATTCTATGTAGTGAATGCTGGGGTCCCCCAGGGATCTGTGCTATCTCCCACACTCTTTCTTTTGCATATCAATGATATGCTCTCCCTTGGGAACATACATTGCTATGCAGATGATAGTACAGTGCATGGTGGATACCACGGACGCGCAATGGCTGGGCGGGCGGAAACTGAGGAGAGGCGGGAGAATCTTGTCATTGAACTCGATAGGACGTTAGATCTCATCGCCAAATGGGGCTCTGATAATCTTGTTGAGTTTAATGCCAAGAAAACACAGGTATGCGCTCTCACGGCGAAAAAGTCAACATTTTCCCCTCTTCCCTCCCTCTGTGGTACTCCGCTGGTGATGCAAAGCAAAATCGCCATGCTGGGGATTGACGTTCGCTGCGACCTTAGTCCAAGGGATTACATCGAGGCTGTTATAAAAACAGCTTCACGGAAACTCGGAGTTCTGAACAAGGTGCGGCGCTTTTTCACGCCACAACAACTGTGCCTGCTGTACAAAACACAGGTACGGTCTTGCGTGGAATATTGCTCGCACCTTTGGGATGGCTCCGCTAAGTACCTACTTGAGGCCTTGGACCGGTTGCAGCGACGTGCCGTACGCATTATTGGCGACGTAAAGGTCACAAACACCCTTGAACCTTTACAATTGCGTCGTGAGATAGCAGCACTGAGCGCTTTCTATCGACTGTATCACGGCGAGTGCTCTGAGGAATTATTCTCTCTAATTCCTGCTTCCCCCTTCCTTCTTAAGTCCACGCGAGCTGGTTCTCGATGTCACCGCCTAACTGTGACATCAATTCCATCGCGAACAAAGAAATTTGGCAACTCCTTTCTTTGTCGCACTTCCAAAAAATGGAATTCCTTACCAGCTCACGTATTCCCCTCCTCTTACAACCCGGGTTCCTTCAAACGAGGCGTGAAGAGGCATCTTGCGGGCCGGCAAGGCGAAGGCGGCTAGTGCAGAACGTTTTTCCCGTCTGTACTGGCCGTCGTCGCGTTTGGACTCTACTACCGCTTACCATCAGGTGGAGTGGAGTCATTTGCCCTCCCGGCGATATAAAAAAAAAAAAAAAAAATCTAACATGCAAAGTAGTATACAATAAATTAGTTTTTTTAATGGTGATTTTGTTCATGTACCTACCTGTACATGTGTACCTGTACCAACTTAGTCCTGTTATATAGAAATATTATTTCGGTATATGGTATGGTATTTTTTTTCCGCTGGAAAAACGCGTTTACGCGTTTCCCCCACTTGAATTGGGGGGTATGTGGGACTCGCCGGCGCCGAGTATGTGCCGGAATACCCACTAAAAAACCAGCGGAACCCACACCGCCTTATCGAGGGGCGTCACGAGATCGCTTGCGCATACTACCGTGACGCCCCGACGGTTGGCTCGCCTCTGCAGGCCTCCAAATCCTAGGGGGTTTTCAGGGTACAAAGACGCCCTAACCCCGGCAACACTTAGGGCGGGAGGAGAATAGTAATAATGCGCATAGCGCCGACGCCTTCTCCCCGGTCTTCCTCGGCGAAGCGAGTCAGCGGAGGCCCTCTCCTCACGCTCCCGCTCCGCTGCCTCCTTCTGCGACATGACATTTTCGCAAAAAGAGACCGTCTCCAACCAGCACCTCTCGCTACCAAGCATGGCATTTATCACACTCGGCAGCGAGACGTCTTCACCGACTAAGGCCACCAGGGACAGGCGCTTAGGTCCCCAAGCGGCACACAGAGTGTGGCACGCTGTATCCGAAGGCGCACCACACTCATGGCAGGAGGGTGTCACCTCCCGCCTCGCTATCCGGTGCAAGTACTTACCGAAACAACCGTGTCCGGTAATTACCTGCGTCAGCCTGAATGTGAGTGTGCCGTGACTCCGTTCCACCCAGCGACTCAAGTGGGGGCGGATCGCCTCCACTGTCACTAGGCCTGCCGAGGGGGACCTCAGGTCCTCCTCCCACCTGCGAATAAAGGCTCACTGGGCTAGGGCCCTGACTTGCTCAACCTCCGCCAACCCTGGACGGACGCCGCTTGACCTCCTTTCCACCCGGAACCGGTGCACTTCCGCAAGCACCTCTGCCTGGAGTTCCCAGGGCGGTTCGCTCGCGAGAAGTGTCGCTGCCGTACATGACACCGTACGGTACCCACGTATCGCTCTCACCGCTATGACTCTTTGCGGCATGGTATGGTATGCCCAGTGGTTAGAACGCGTGAATCTTAACCGTTGATCGTTGGATCAAACCCGAGCAAACACCGCTGAATTTTTATGTGCTTAATTTGTATTAATAATTCATCTCGTGCTTGACGGTGAAATAAAAAATCGTGAGAAAAACTCGCATATGTCTTATTTCACTGGAATTCTGCCACATGTGTATTCCAACTCGCATTGGTGTATCCGTGAAATAAGCTCCAAGCGTTCTTTTTTTTTTTTTTTTTATAGAATAGGAAGGCGGACGAGCATATGGGCCACCTGATGGTAAGTGGTCACCAACGCTCTTAGACATTGGCATTGTAAGAAATGTCAACCATCGCTTACATATCCAATGCGCCACCAACCTTGGGAACTAAGATTTTATGTCCCTTGTGCCTGTAATTACACTGGCTCACTCACCCTTCAAACCGGAACACAACAATATCAAGTATTGCTGTTTTGCGGTAGAATATCTGATGAGTGGGTGGTACCTACCCAGACGAGCTTGCACAAAGCCCTACCACCAGTGTAGCTCCTCCTTCTCCTCAAAAAAGGATAGGAGGCCTTAGTCCAGCAGTGGGACATTAACAGACTGTTACTGTAGTGAAACTTTGTTATGATATTTGCTTATCAGATACAGGTTTAACTTACAAGCAAATTTGCTTATCAATTGATTATTAATTACTGTAACTGCAAAGCAAATATCATAACACAATTAATATCGACATACTATATATTATATTGTTTGGCTTTGGGCAGGCTTGTCTGTATACGTACCATCCACTCATTATTTATATTTATATAAAAAGTACGAATTAGTATTGTTGTGTACCGATTTGAAGGATTAATGATTTCCGGTGTAACTACAGGCACAAGGGACAACATCTAAGTGTCCAAGATTGGCGGGCCATTGACAATACGGGATGGTTAATAGTTCTTAAAGCACCAGTATCTGTGGACGGTAGTAATCACTTAGCAACAGGTGGCCCATTTGCCATCAGATTAAAAAAATCAATACGACCGTTCTTGAAGCCTGATCTGTATTTAATTGAACCACACATCATTCATAATTTTTTCATGCGGTTTAAAAAAATATTTATAGTGGTAGCTTGAATATATATGTATACGCTTAATTCGTCAACAATATATAAATTCCGATAGCTTCGTTTTATGCCCTATCTATAATTATATCCAAAAAGAATTGGGATTCAAGTCGTTACCAATCAACCACTTGCTTGCCACTCACACAGCCAGAAAGCTATGAATAACAGCTAGTAGATCAAATGTAAGAAGATGATAGACAATAGTGATGCAGTTAAAAATAAAAACGTTAATTATACACTTATACTATACGAAATCCAAACGAATCAAATCGTAAATATAGTAGCTGGGCTTTAATAGAGTACAGCCTCTATATAAATACAGCATTGTATTAAGGTCAAACAGAAACTAACTTGCAATAGCCAAAAATAATAAAGAAATAATAGACAAAATTAGTATAGCAAAAGGCAGTTAGTTGTATATCCATGCAATGAACGCGGTCAGAGGATTTGAAAAGTATAACATTCGGTTTTTAACTAAAATCTCATACCAATCGAAACTCAATCTATTTCCGAACGAAAACAAACGAGTACGAAACGCAGGCTCAAAACTCATTTCTCGACGAACATTTTGCTACGCATTCTATAAAAGTGAATAAGACCTTTAACATCATAGTAATAGAGGTGACAATATCACCTTTATTGGGGTCGAGTACATTTGTGCAAGTGCAGCCCTGGGAAAGGGGGTGGGGACCGGCGGTCGCCCAGGATACCAGCTCAGCCCGGGCGAGCCGTCGCGTCAGGGTGTAAACACACCATTATAGACACCAATCGAATTTAAACTTTAACCCATGCAACGTAACGTCTTTATTCACTTGACTGTAATATTTCAACTAGAGTAGCCATTAAAGGATTTTAGACTTAAAACCCTCTGAATAAGTTCAAAATTTCAATAACAAATAGACGCAATATGAATTAGCGATCAGAGTGCTATGCTACACGGAATACGGCCTGCTTTTCAAGCGCTAATTCGGTTATTCTTAAGTATATACATGTAAGTACAATGTAAAAGAGAACTTATTACCGTATCAGACGGTTTTTATTAGGTTGTGTATGTGAGGGGAGACTGGGGTGCGAGCTCATAATCACGGGGACGTCGAACGCTCAGGTGGTTTAGATTTTAGATTTATTATTGCTCGGCGAGATTGTCCGCTTCATAATCTGTATTGTTTTATGGACATTGTTTTAATGATACTAATGCCGGGCACTTAGAGGAGACACGGGTGTAATGAAATATGATCTTAAATTGAATGTATTCATCAACATAGCTTAAGAATAATATTTATAAAGCTGTTTAGGCAATTTTATGTTTTGTCAAGTATATTAATATGCTGCTAAGTATTAATGCGCTTACTGATTTTAAAGGACGTCGTTAATTAAATTGAACTAAGATTTTTATTATTAAAATACATGTAAAAAAATATATCCCATTCATTTTGACATTGGCATTTATATATAGAAAAAAATGTATGACGGAATCTAGTTGTCACCCCACACGTATGAATAAGCCCCATATTTTGAAAATAGACCAAAACTTCAGAGTTTTACCGCGTAATCTTTTAGGTCAACAGGCGACAAAAACTACAAACTGTGCTGCAGTAATTTAAACTCTAAAGCGTACTATATAAGAACGATAGTTGCATGCGTATGAATGGCACAGTGTACAGGGCTCGTTAGTGCTAAAAACCCACTGAGGACCTGAGAACACTTCACAACTGGCAGTATTTCGCACTTTACAAGTTCCGAAAAGTTTATTTTTTTATTCATGAGGGGCTTATCCTGTGGAGCCATTTTGTGATAAACAGCACACAGCGAAATACGGAACCAAAGCACGTAAATTAAAAAAATGCAACTGTTACGATACATCCGTTGCGACAGATGTAAAACGTCGTAATTAATGATTTTTAAGAAATTTCTAAGTAAAGAAATCCAAGAAATTAATATGGCGTCAAATAAATAAAACATAGTATTTTATTTTGATAAATCTAATTAATTTTCTTATTATTTATATATTTAAAAACGAAGTATATAGTATACGAGCCACCCACGAAATACTACAGAGCGGCGGTGACGGCATGACAGCATATGAGAACGTTATGCCGTGTGCCATCACGACATACTTCACATCAAAGTGAATCAAATATTACGTCTAAAATGATCAAAATTGTTTATGACTTTAACAATATGATTTTAATTATTGTTCTTAATCCTTAATATATCAATGGTATTCGATTCGACTAGATACATAGAAATTGACTGTTCTATCCTGAGCCCTTGAGCCATTCTTCTAAGATAAGTTTTTCTTTTAACTGTAATAGAAAATAATTATAATATAACGAGTGAATTGTGATTTTTATTTCTGGTGATAACAAGGGACTAGTATACCGCTTCGAATTGACAGTGTGAAATATTAATTCTCTGAAAACAGGAATCAATAATATTCAACCTTTTAAGTGAATATGTGTTTTAAGTGAATAGGAATTGGTTGAAACAAATATTTCTTTGATTCTTCTATCTATTTTAACACAAATTTTAAGCTGAAATTAACAAAATAGCTTTATAAGAATAAACACTAACATCATACTTATGTATTTAAGTATATATTTAAGTATGTATGTAAGGGCGTATAATCTATCTATATATCTGATGCGATTACTAAACCGACTTTTTTTATGTGAAGTTCGTTGAAGCAATCAATTATATTGAAAACGTCCTAATTGACACTAAAATGTGAGAAGGGAGATCAAACAAATATTGGAATTGATTGATATGAATTTAAATTGAAAATTCTTAATTGAATAACTGATCCAAATACGAAATACTGTTTATCAATTTTCAAAGTGGAAGTTATGAAATGAATAAAATTTTTTTAAGTCGATGATAGTTTGAAAAATCTTCACTTAGTTTTCTAATCTTGATTTCGTGCCCTACATTTTGTTTTAATATTTCTGCGTGTGATTCTACATTTTAGGATAAATGATGCCATCAATGCGTTGCCATGTTCATGATTTAAAATTATGTCTGCCAATAATTACGCTGGCTCTCTCACTCTTCAAACCCCAATACAGCAATACAAATTGATCTTTATAGGAAGAATAATTGATGCGTGGGTGTTCATGACGGGCCTGCGCAAAGCTCTTCCACCGGGACGTGTATCAAATGTATGTATGTACATGTGTTTAAAACACTCGAGACACCTTTCTTATCTTAGGAATGAAAACACCTAATGGCAATTACGTCGTAGGCGTATAATGAACAAATTTTCTTTTGCTCAAATTTAAATTAAAGCGCATAGAATTTTGATTTTGATCTTTTAACTTAAGTTTGGTCTTTGATATTGTATTCTGAATGCTCCCATCAGAATTTCAAAGTTTCGTCCACAAATTAAAAACGTAAAGAAGTCACGCATAAAAGCAAGCGAGCGAAATAATTCGAAATATAAATCTGGTCACTTCCAATTTGTCTCTCGGCTATAATGAAGTCTATCGATGTCAAACTTTTAAATTTACAGTTAATACCTATCATTTTAATTAACCACAGATTTTGAGTTGGGAAAATTTTAATTAATTCAATTAAAAATTTTAACGTACGCCCCAAAATCGAAATTGGCAATTTGGGACCGAGATATCCACTAAACGTAGCATGCGTACCTCTTAGAGCGAAATTAGTTATTTAATTAAGGAATTAAAGAAATGTCATCGAATGAAGACAACAAACTCTTGTAATTACAATTTTAATATTACTAGTTGCTTACCACAAAAATACAAGAAACGCTGTTAATGTTTTACGATGAACAAAATGGCGTCGAACGTAGAACACTTTGCAGAGTTGTTTGATCTTGTGAAATAGGAAATTAAGTCTTATTAAAGTCACTGTAAGGTTCATAAGGATGGCAAGTGATGTTTGTTTTCTGTACTTTATGAGATTCGTGGAATACAGCCTTTAATAGTCCGTCTGGAGCTGTTCTCGTAACTTCTTCTCATAAAATGGACTCCGTAGGTTTCTAATTTCCAGAGTCTGTCAAATACGAGTTGGCAATTTTTAGGTTATTTCGTGGCACCTTCCAAATTAAAACGTGAAATGAAATATATCGTTATAAAGCGGTAAACACAGGATTTAAAGTATAATTTTCTTTTTTTGCTTTCTCATTTTGGATTTTACGACTTTTATGTTAAAGCAAATTATAAATTGCGAATCAATGTTGGGGGTAGACATCGAAAAATAAGTTTATTGTTATTGTTGATTTTTGGTGGATTTGAGGCTCATAACAAATGTTGCGTAATAAAAGCTTCATTGCGTTTCTTTTAGAAGATTGTGTTTGCATGTGTATGTATGTATAATATATGTATTTATTCTAATAGTTCATAGTTTCACCCGCGGCTTCGCCTGCGTTTTAAGAGAAAGACGTCAGATGATTGAACCGCAAGGTTTAAATAATGATAAAAAATTTCATCAAAATCATTTCAGTTATATAGTCGTGAAGTCGTAGCAGATAGACAGAGTAGCTTTCGCTTTTATAATATTAGTATATAATAGATGTACATATGTGTGTACATAGACATTTCATCAGTACAGATGTGGAAATAATTAAATCCGACATTTAATTGCATGTTGAACAAATTAATAAGTTTTAAATTCAGTTTAGGTGTTTTTTTTAAGTACAATGGATTACTTTAAGGAATTAGAAGCTGAAACATTTTCTCACAGTGATCGGCCTGGTATTGTGAGCTGCATGACCTTGGTATCATTGCAGACCAAATATCTATTATTACGCAGGTAAGAATATATTTATAAGACAAAACACCAACGTATTGTTGATAATAGAATGACAAGTTGCAAAATGGTATCGATTTCGACGGCTTGATTTATTTTAAATAGATGTAAAACTTGCCTTTTCTTAACCCAGACGTTTTGCGCTTCGCCCTCGCGAAGTAAAGCGACAGCCTGACCAATTATGGTCATTTATCACAATGTCCGAGCTCCTGTATCGCAGCGCCAGCCGGGGTCTCTCGACCCTGGATTTATTATCGCTATATAAAATATTGAAAGTTTGTTTGTCATGCAGTACATCACATTATTTTTAATATTGTATACATTTTGATTTTTATCATTATTGTTTGTAATCGGTTTTCGTCCGCGACTTCACCCGAGCATTTCGGATGGAAGGTGTTAAGAACAATATAACCTTCTCTGTCGGTATGTTCTGTCTCCTTCCGATCAGACAATCAGTTGAGTAGTTAAGACATTTAAGTTTTCTTATAAAAATATATATGTGTATATTAGGCGTAAGATATAATAGTACATTGTTTATAAATAACACATAATTCACATTTATATTTCTATTACTTAATTGTTTCAATTATATAATATAATACTAATATAAAGAATATTATAGTATAATTATTATTATATATAATTGTAGCCGAGATGGCCTAGTGGTTAGAACGCGTGAATCTTAACCGATGACCGTGGGTTCAAACCCGGGTAAGCACCACTGAATTTTCATGTGCTTAATTTGTGATTAAAATTCATCTCGTGCTTGACGGTGAAGGAAAACATCGTGAGGAAACCTGCATGTGTCTAATTTTATTGAAATTATGTCACATGTGTATTCTACCAACCCGCATTGGAGCAGCGTGGTGGAATAAGCTCTAAAACCTTCTCCTCAAAAAGGGAGAGGAGGCCTTAGCCCAGCAGTGGGACATTAACAGGCTGTTACTGTATATATAATTGTATACATTAAATCAAGTAATTATTATGTATTTATTAATAGAACTGTATAATAATGATTTATTATTTAATTTATAAAGTATACGCAAACCAATCGCCTTTATTCCGATACCTTCTACTACTTCATAAGTTAACGCCCACTAACTAAAATTTAATTTCACAGCAGATTTAGGACTTACACAATAAAATACCTCAATCAAAGCCTAACCTAACCTCGGTGTTAACAAATAACGTAGTCAAGCTTAAATTCGCAAGACCGTTTATATAGTTCTGTCAGTGTCTGAAATATCAGAGCTTATATGTATTTTGATATGACCGTCACTCGTATATGTTTATTATTTTTCATTTAAAGTCACGTAATATGTGATAGAACTAAGTGACTGTTTAAGAGGTGAGGGGAAAACTATATACCAATTAGAATAATAATAATATCCTGGAATATTTTTCACACACGGCAATCTGATCCCAAATAAACTAGTACAAAGCTTGTGCTATGGAAACCAGACAACTGATATACTACATATACTACTTTTCTTTTGTAAATACATTCTTATAAAGATAATTACACCCAGACTCAGAACAAACAGACATGTTCATGCATACAAATATCTGTCCTGGGTGGGAATCGAACCCACAACCTTCGGTGTGAAAGGCAAGTATCTACCAACCACACCATCCGGCTCGTCAAATATCATGATAGCAATATAATAGATATCGGATATTTAATTTTTGATTTATTCAAATGCGGTGTGTTATTGCGATGTTGCACTATTCCAAAAGTCGAATCTATAGAGGAAATAGAATTCAATAAAAAAAATAAAGCCTCTTATTATTTCTACTAGTTACATAATAAAGTCAGATATACAAAGTAAGCGAATATGAAATCAGATTGAAAGCTTTTAGGTTCTCAAAGGTAATGAAATACATTCTTATCTTAACTTTAACTTGACGTTAAGCTCTTTTGAGTTAAGCACTAGTTAAGTAACTTAACGATATTTAAATCATCACGACATTTCGTAATCACTCATCCAGATAAAGAAAATTCTTTGCTAATAAAATATATCGTGGGCAAAGCCGCGCTATTCAGCCATCTTCTTATCACACATCCCCTCAGTTAGTACACGTCTTGGACTAATTTTTCAGTTCACGAAGAGGGGAGTTTCCCTGGGGGGTGGACTTTACAGCGGGTATTTTTCTTTTGAAACGCTCCAAACTTGATATTTGTTTGGAGGACGTTACCAAATTGCTTGATTTTTAGAAACGAGTTCTGAATTTTCTTTTAAATAAACGTCGCTTCTATAAAGTTTGTGATGAAACGTAGCAATTATTTATCAAACAAATTAGTGAATATTCAATTATGCTTTAGAAATCATTCCTTGTACAAACATTTGTGTAAATAAATTATGTAGGATATGTAAGTAACATTGTAATTTTGGAAATATAATTTTTTAATTCGTTTAAATTATTAAATTTAATAGTTATATATATATATATATATATATATATATATAAAGTGTTTAATTATAAAAAACACACATTTATATACTAGTTACATACGCTCTGCTGTCTTTGCTTTGCTCGCGTCATTATTAAGAATTGCCAAAACACCAGTGTAAATAGCTCTTTCTTCAAAAATGATGGTTAAATTTTCAATCCTTTCTTAGTGCTACGGTATAAAAGGAATGTGATATTTCAAGGCCACATTAGTTTGGGCTATGCGTTGATATGTCAGACAGTCAAGTGTTTCTATTATATAAATGGATAAGGTGACGCAATAAAGCAAATTAATAATAACCGAAGGTTACGGTTCAAACGCATCTTGCGCATGGACTGTGTAAGAAATATTTGATATTTCTTATATAAAATACGTTTAAAATAAATATGTTTTAAGCTATGAACAGAATTACAACAACACCTGAGCGATGTCGTTGATCTACCAACAACGGGGTAAGCCTCGCTACGTGACACGAATGCCGGTATAAATATTATCCCAGTATTCAGAACAAACAAACGAATATATAATGTTATGCATATTTAAAGAGTAGGTAGTAGGTAACTAACTGAAATCTTGAATATCGCAAAATGGTACCTGTGGTTGTACCTATAGTTTTATTGGTTGGTGGCGTTGGTTCGAAAATGCATATTAACATTTGGTCACGTCTCCCGGCAAGAAAATGACTCCATAGAGCGCCTTGTCCTTCAAGGCAAGATGGATGGCACCAGACCACGTGGAAGTACGGCCATACGATGGATCGACCAAATAAAAACAACTTTTGGCGGCCCTTTGCATAAGTGCACCAGGCTCACCACCAATAGGGACATATAAAGGACGCTCGTGAGGCGAATAACATCTGCGCCGAACAATTCGTAATACTACATGACGACCACGACTGCTCTGACAAAAGTGTCAATGAAAAAGAAGAAGTTACATCGGAAAAATATTTCGAATGTTTGCCAGTTTATGCGTAAGTTGTATTTATTTACAAAACCAAATACACTGAATATACTTGTAACATAATTCGGTTTCGGTCAAGACATTTATTTCTCATAAAAAAAAACAAAAAATAACTTCGTAACAGCCTGTGAATGTCCCACTGCTGGGCTAAGGCTTCCTCTCCCTTTTTGAGGAGAAGGTTTGGAGCTTATTCCACCACGCTGCTCCAGTGCGGGTTGGTGGAATACACATGTGGCAGAATTTCAGTGAAATTAGACACATGCAGGTTTCCTCACGATGTTATCGTTCACCGTAAAGCATGAGATGAATTATAATTACAAATTAACACATGAAAATTCAGTGGTGCTTGCCCGGGTTTGAACCCACGATCATCGGTTAAGATCCACGCGTTCTTAATAATAGGCCATCTTGGCTTTTTAAAAAAAAAAAGACACTGAGAAATTACAAATATTTGTTAATATAGTTTAAAGTTGTGTCTTGAATACAATAAAATAAATAGAAACTTGACACAGATGAAGATAGCAATAGAAAAAGATAATTTATACTGTAAAAAACTATCAAAGCAAAGCATACCGCTGAGACCACATTCATATATACACTGGTGGTAGAGCTTTGTGCAAGCTCGTCTGGGTAGGTACCACCCACTCATCAGATATTCTACCGCAAAACAGCAATACTTGATATTGTTGTGTTCCGGTTTGAAGGCTGAGTGAGCCAGTGTAATTACAGGCACAAGGGACATAAAATCTTAGTTCCCAAGATTGGTGGCGCATTGGCTATAAGCGATGGTTGACATTTCTTACAATGCCAATGTCTAAGGGCGTTTGGTGACCACTTACCATCAGGTGGCTCGTCCACCTTCCTATTCTATAAAAAAAAAAAACTAAACGCTATTTTGTACATATTTAATAATATGTTATCTGCTTTTTTCTGTGTTTTTTTTTATATCGTGAATTTTTTTTTAAATACTTGTGAACAATTTTTTGACACCATTACTTTGTTACTTTGATTATTCAATGGAATTCTTATATAGTTTTATTAGCTTTTTTTCCTTTTTTACAATTTTTATTTTTTACATAAATTAAGATAAATCCTGTATTTTGTAAGCATGTTTTTTTACGCAAATGAATATCTATTATTTTTATTAATGTAACTCTGTTAGTCGATGATTGCCTATAACAAATTGCATGCTGTAATTACCTGTAAGTAAAAGAACAATTGAAATGTATTACTAAAAATTACTGCTGTACACGAATTATTGTATCTTTTGTTGGTAGTTCTAAAATAAAATAAAAAAAAAAAAAAAAAAACGATTCTTAAATGAAAACTATTAGATAATTAACATGGTAGACATTATACAGCGCGCTCTCACACTCATACTCACTTTCAGAATATTAAAAACAAACAAGAACACACGATTTACATTACATTATTATTTAACAATTAATTTTTAAACTTCCCGTTGTACTCGGTTAAATACGTAATTTTGTTATCATTTCTATACCTCTCAACAGTTTTATTGGTTTTTCTTTAACAACTTATTTTTGCAGTCATTAAATATGTCTATAAATGTTTAATCGAGGCTATAAAGCCGCAATAATTGAGATAGAGAGGCGTATTTTATATTATTATCAAGTTATATTATTATGCTCAGTGGTAGGGTTTTGTACAAGTCCATCTTAATATTATATAAATATTAAAATTCACCACCAACCTTGGGAGCTAAGATGTTATGTCTCTTCTGTCTGTAGTTTCAATGGGTCACTCACCCTCTATACCGGAACACAATAATGCAAATGCTATTTGGCAGTAGAATATGTGATAAATTAATAGTACCTACACAAACGTACTTGCACAAAGCCCTATCACAAAGTTAATTTAAATATTACTATCGTCGCTTCACATCCAAGCACATTACTGAGATTAAGTATGTTACTATAGGGCGTATAAACTATCTCTGCAAAGAATCGCGTCGATCGGTAGCCCCGTTTCTATATGAATAACAATCGCACTTTCACATTTATAATATAAATGAGGATTTATCTTTGTGGTGTATTGTGGTATTCCGCCTACGTGGCTTGTAGTGCAAGCTTCAATAAAAACTGACCGCTTGTTGATAAGAAGGATTTATTTGACATAGGAGATCACTTTGTATTGGTTCACTTTTTTGTTATTAATTACATCATCAGCTACTGGTTTTATAGTTCGGTGAAATAAAATTTCACAATTAAAATTTATTTTTTCAAATCTAATTATAATCCTTTATACACAAAACTCTCACGATAAAAGTGGGCTTATTACTTTTTGCGTATTTCGCGAACAAACAGACGAAATCCTATTTAATAATAAGACGATAAGATTTGCCTCATAATATTAACATATTAATAATAAAATATCTAACCTTACAATAGAAAGTTCCGAATAAGAAATATTAATAAATAATACTAAACAGATGCATTATTTTATTACGTCTACCAAATGTTATCTAGAGATAAATATCAACATAATGACGTCATAGTATCATTTTTATATACAGTATCTTAAGTTGAAGGTCATCTAAAATGAATCCGATACAAGCAATGAGACCTTATTGTGTGAGTACATATGTAAACTAATAAGTTAGTTCGTTTATTTTTCTATGAATGTCTCACTGCTGGACTGTGGCCTCGTCCCCTTTTCGAGGACAAGGTCTGGAGCTTATTCTACCACGCTGCTCCATTGCACGTTGGTACAATACACATGTAACAGAATTTCAGTAAAGTTAAACATATGCAAGTTTCCTCACAATGTTTTCATTCACCGTCAAGCACGAGATAAATTATAGAAACAAATTGAGCACATGAAAGTTCAGTGGTGATTGCCCGGGTTTGAAACCACGATCATCGGTTAAGATTCAAGCTTTCTAACCACTAAGTCATCTCGGCTTTTAATATGTTTTATACAAAAGAGTATTTATTATTATTAGATGTATGTAAGCAGATAAGAAATTGAGTTATACAAGGTTTTATTATTGCTCATTTAAGTCCTTTCAAAACAGTCTATAGCGGGTTTTACTGTACTTATTAACATATAGAATACCTTTCTTGTTGTTAAAAAAAAAACAAAAAAAATACTGGTAGGTCAAATATTTTGATATTTAAAAAACGAACTACAGTGACGTAAGAACTCACGAATCTCACCCGTGAAATGTTGACAATGAACTTACGGTGATAAGCTATTTTGATTTTTATATCCTTTAAATTTTATAATTACTATATTCAATCTCGTATATCACTTTCTGACATTTCACGATCATGTTCTGCAGTGAGTTTCGAATATTATTACAAAACTACGGGTTCATTCTACGAACTCCATGTACTTCTTTATAGCGATGCCCATTTTATATTTCGACAAGCGAAAATGCAAGTAGCTATCTGAACCCGGGTAAGCCCTGCTACGTGCCCTGAATTCCCGGGACAACATCAGCCTCGTAATATATAGGTATAATAAAATAACGAAGGTCAAAACATATTTCAATTGAAAATATACAATATTTGTGGGTGACATTTTCATTTATATTAAAACCGATTTTGATTAAATGTTGTTTTAGCTGTTATGGTAAAAAAATAATGGGCGGTCGTGGATTCAAATCTGGGCAAAAATATATACACCTTACATAAAGTTCTCTCTGCTCAATTGTAATTGTCATACAAAAATTACTGGTGGTAGGGCTTTGTGCAAGCTCGTCTGGGTAGGTACCACCCACTCATCAGATATTCTACCGCAAAACAACAATACTTAATATTGTTGTGTTCCGGTTTGAAGGGCGAGTGAGCCAGTGTAATTACAGGCACAAGAGACATAAAATCTTAGTTCCCAAGGTTGGTGGCGTATTGGCTATGTAAGCTATGGTTGACATTTCTTATAATGCCAATGTCTAAGGGCGTTTGGTGACCACTTACTATCAGGTGGCCCAGATGCTCGTCCGCCTTCCTATTCTATAAAAAAAAGCGTGGTGGAATAACCCACAAATCCCTGTGCAACTGACGAGTAATAGACCAGCGGTAGGATCCATTATTTTCTTGAGAAGATTTTAATTGCAAGGCAACTAAAGAAAGACCAACTGAAATTTCAGAGTCCTATTACTTTTGTTCGCAAATAAAGAAACAGACAATTAATAACAGTCGAAGTGTCGTGAAAACTCCATCCTCAAGAATACTTTGCAGTTTAAAGGACAATTCGAACAGGATAATATAGATATATATATTTACTTTAAATTCGAAATTAGCATCAAATCTGACATTCTGTAGACGCTTTTCATGTTTGTTCTTTTGTTCGCTTTTGATATTTAATCAATTGCTTTTAACTCTGTAGCATGGTTAACGCTGACTAATTCTCAAGAGACAAAAATAATACATAGTAGTTCTTAAATAAATTAAAGATTATATTGGAATATTCGCTTCAATCTCAATATTTACAATATATACTCGTACCACGAATTAAACTCAGTTGCCCAGTGGTAGTAGGCAGCTTGTAAAGACTTATATTCAGAATTATTTTGTTGGTAATATAAAACAAACCTATGGAACACTAATACAATCACCGTTATTACTCGAAGCCTTTTGTTCTCGATAATGGCTGACAGGAATAATGAAATTGTCAACCTAATAATAACGATCAGAATGTCACGAGGGCTAATAGAGCTCAATGCTTTGCAATCATCAATTTTTTTTTTTTTTTTTTATAGAATAGGAAGGCGGACGAGCATATGGGCCACCTGATGGTAAGTGGTCACCAACGCTCTTAGACATTGGCATTATAAGAAATGTCAACCATCGCTTACATATCCAATGCGCCACCAACCTTGGGAACTAAGATTTTATGTCCCTTGTGCCTGTAATTACACTGGCTCACTCACCCTTCAAACCGGAACACAACAATATCAAGTATTGCTATTTTGCGGTAGAATATCTGATGAGTGGGTGGTACCTACCCAGACGAGCTTGCACAAAGCCCTACCACCAGTGGTAATTATATTACAATAAATAAAAAAAGCAAACGCAGCGTAGGGCGCCCTCCAGCCAGGTGGACCGACGAACTTAAGAAGGTGGCGGGCACCAACTGGATGCGGAAGGCGGAGGACAGGGAGCTTTGGCGCACCTTGGGAGAGACCTATGTTCAGCAGTAGACAACGATTGGCTGTTGATTGATTGATTGATTGCAATAAAAAAAAAAAATTTGTCAGTCAAAATCTACTTAAATATAAAAATATATTTTGCACACATTTTAATCGCACATTATATATTTTTTAATTAATACTTTATTGAACAACATATAAATAACAGATGACATCTGTGAATGTCCCACAGCTGGGCTAAAGGCGTCCTCTACCTTTTTTTGAAGAGAAAGTTTGGAGCTTATTTCACCACGCTGCTCCAGTGCGGGTTGGTGGAATACACATGTGACAGAATTTCAGTGAAATTAGGCACATGCAGGTTTCCTCACGATGTTTTCCTCCACCGTCAAGCACGAGATGAATTATAATCACAAATTAAGCACATGAAAATTCAGTGGTGCTTGCCTGGGTTTGAACCCACGAGCCAGACAGACGACATCAAAGTAACAGTAAAAAATTGATTAAACAACAAGTAGTATATATGCAAAGGCTGTTTTATCGCTCAATAGCAATCTCTCACAGACAACCTTAGGTGAAAGAAGTTTTATAAAAGGTAAGTGCATTTAAATATGAAAGAGGAGATAATAAATATAAAATACGAACAACACAATACTAGATTAAATGTACAATAACAAGAAACCTACTTACACTTATAATAAAAAATATTATTTGCTTACAGTATCGATTACTAGTTTGGGGAAGTTGGGGTTACGTACTCTGTTTACCCCTAACGTGACAGAAAAAATGTGAGAGCGTAACAATCAAACAAACTCACATTCGAATTTATAATTATGCCTGAAAATAAAATTAAAATTATTTTTAAGTAACAAAATGTTACGTTTTATATACACATGTACCGCCACGCTTAATACCATTAAGTAACATCACTATGCTTTTAGTAATATTAACAATAAAGGACATATCCAATACAGCTGACAAAGCCAATATCTAAAAGCGAAGGTACCACTTACCATCAGTAAAACTCATTAATACAAAGCTTTTGTATTATTATATAACATGAAAGTAATCGACATATGAAACACCTAATCGCTGTCCGATCGCAACAAAGGGACGCTCCATACAAATAAAAATATAATCGTTGGAATACATCGGGGAATATTGATTGAAAATATTGTACATAAAACGCCAATATCGGTATTGTTGATAGCAGTTAAAAGGTTAATTGTTAGCGCTTTTAATTTATTACATGCAATAAAGGAACTTAAGTTACACTAGCACGTTCCAACAATACTTGACATTTTTATTAATTTAAATAAAGAAAAATTACTCAAATTGTGCATTAATACGTATTGTCTTGTAGTCTTTACAGACATGTTGTCTGTGCTTTTGTTGTATCGCTTTAGAGATGATAATTTTAAGCGCATGTTTACATTTTCAGGCAGCATCAAGTAAATGTGAATGTGGTCGGAAACCAATGATTCCGAGTTCAAGCCTTGGCAAGTACCACTGTCATGTGTTAAATTTGTTTTATAATTTATTTCGTAAATAAAGCGTTGTAAATAAATCTGTATGTGGCGAACGAAAATATGTCATCAGTATCTAACAAAAAGCATTGGAGCAGCGTTTTCTCGAAACTCCAAACATTTTCCTTAAAAAGGAGAGTAGGCCTTATCCCAGGAGTGGAAGGTTTAAGTGTAATAGTTTTGTTTTGAACGATCTCGTTGATATATCACAGAATAATTATAATTATTTCATCATCATCCTTGATTTGGCGTTCGCTCCAAATAAATGAGTTGAAGGAAGCGGTTAAACTGCATGTAAGACATTTGGCTGTTATAATAGCCGACCACGTGCCTGACGCGTGCCCTTGAAAGCTTGGGGTTGTTTTTGCTAAGATATTCGTTCCACACCACTACCGACCACGATTAATGGATATGCTTAACGATATTTTCGTCGGTTCTTACAACTAAGTGTCGTATTGAGACTGTTATTGAAAAATAAATCATTATTAATAAGAAAAAACAGTCACTGTTATTGAATACCTTAACAGAATCAATGATAAAGATAAACTTAATAATACCGAGTTTCAGTTCACTCAATATTATTTTCCCAAGCAAGGCTCTATATTAAAATATCACAAATAGATAACATCTTTCTTTTAATAATCTTAAGAGCTTATTATATTAAAACATTGTTTTATACAATATGATGTCAAATTGTAAATAGTAAAATTAAGGAATTATTTTTATTATTAGTTAAGTTACAAGCCGAGATGGCCCAGTGGTAAAAACGCGTGAATCTTAACCGATGATCGTGGGTTCGGGGCAAGCACCATTGAATTTTCATGTGCTTAATTTGTGATTATAATTCATCTCGTGCTTTACGGTGAAAGAAAACATCGTGAGGAAACCTGCATGTGTCTAATTTCACTGAAATTCTGCCACATGTGTATTCCACCAAAACGCACTAGAGCAGCGTGCTGAAATAAGCTCCAAACCTTCTCTCAAAAATGGGAGAGGAGGTCTTTAGCCCAGCAGTGGGACATTCACAAGCTGTTACGGTATGAGTTAAGTTGAAAAAAGCTGAATAATCAGGCTTTGTAAATATTGTATTACACATACATTACATTTCTTATCGTTAAGGATTCATTCACTTGATAGGCTCGTAAAATTACCATAAATAAGAGACTATTTTTATAGATCTTTTTATAGTTAACTTATTATGAGTATAATGATCTAGTGGCTAACTCGTCAGTGTATACATCCTGAGGTTCTATTTTCAAATCTAATGAGAAAAATATTCGTATAGAATATAAATGTTAAATGACAATTCAAAATTGCGTGTTAGATCTTATTTGTACGTAATTTAATATCACCCAATAAACCTTCGATATATAAATTTATCCCTTCTTACGAGATAATAAACTAAATCCTATCTAAGTGTTCATAGAGGTGATTCAACTTACCCTTGTTCATTCAATTCACAAAACAGGGCGCGACACAATTAAGCGTCGAAGATTCCGTACAAACATTGATCTAATCGGCTTCAACATCTAAAACGAGTACCCCTTAACTTGTTTGATTTGAATTTCGTCTAGAACATTCTGATAAAAAAAAAATATTTGCCTAAGGGATTAGTTCGTTCCATTTTAATGGAATGTGCAAATTATGCAAATAAACGCTCTGTTATTTAAGTTTAATTTATATATTATCGCTGTATAAGTATATGTTCTTGATAATTGAATTTTGGATTAAAAAAATAACAGTAATAATGCTGTGCTATATTGCATAATAAGGCCGAACAGTTAAAATGAACAAATAAAGAGTGGTCTCGTCCAGGTTCTCTTAGACCAGAGGAATAAATCCAGAGTATATAAGTATTACAAGATTGTCAAAATAAGATATTAATATAATCACAAAATATATTATTTACTTTATCTATATTCAGCAAATGCAAATACAAAATTATTGTAATTTTAATTGTTCTCATAGTAATTTCAAATCAATCGGACCTGCTAGAGCTTTGTAAGACTCTTTTATCAAGTAGGAAATAAGCTGATGATCTACCAAAGCTCAGACTTCAGATCTTCATAATTTATAGCTAAGAACCATCTCGATCATGTCAGACTTCAAACAGAAAAAACCGTATTAACATTCTTTTGGGAGCTACGATGCCACAGACATACACACGGATTCACACGTTAAGCTTATAACACCTCTCTTTTTAAATCGCTGGTTAAAAACACTTACGTTCAAAGTGATTGCAATACAATTATATTCAATATGACGACGTAAAAAATATCAACGAAAAAATATATAAAAACACGGTTTGTCACGCTGTAATGAAACGTCACGCCACGAATTGTACAAATTAAGGATTGGTAAGCTTGTCACGGCAAATGTTTGTGTGAATTTGTCACCTATAACGTCTGATTCATCAATCATCGTGAAACTTTTGGTAAACAATTCTATTGGGAGAAACCTCAATAAGTCAATTGCTTACTTAGTAGAGTAATACAATTTATAAGAAGTATTTTATTAGTGTAAACATAGCTTGTTAGAATTATCTTAATGGCTAAGAGGCTGCAGATCATTAGGTTTTGTGCTCGAATCCCAGGTCAGACTAATAAATTATTACAGGTACTAAGCAGCCCGAAGCCTTCTCCTATTAGACATTTGGTTAAGTAACAGCCTGAAATGTGCCACTTGGGCTAAGGCCTCCTCACCGTTCGACGAAAAGTTAGAAGCTAATTTCACCAATATAGATTAGTGGAAACATGTGTAAAATTTTGATCCAACTCATGCACATACAAGTTTTCCTTCACTCCGAAGCACAAGATGACTAATAAACGCAAATTCCGTTAAAACACACGTGTTCCAATTTTTGGGCCAACTCGGCTCATATGGTTATATTATATACATATGGTTATATTATTATAAGTAAAAGCACAGGTTTATTTAGGACATCGGTAGTGCATACATTATAGTGTAAATTACCTGTCTATACATATTTTAATTAAATAAAAAAAGTTTTCAGTAAAATATTACTTTAACACTTAAACTATATAATATAATATATTAAAAAAATATCACTCATCACGAGATCTCCAAAACTATCCGCCCGATTGACTTGAAATTTGTGGCAGTTACCTCTTCGCCGACATAGAGGCTCACAAATCCTTCCAAAATATTTTTTTTCTTATCTGCCGTGCGAAGTGTGATGATTGGCTAGTTTCAATATAAAAGGCATGCTTACATTTCCTTGTTTAGCCTAAACGTAAGTTGGACGTTCTATTGCATAAAACATCTTCATAAATAATGAGGCTGTGCCGCCTTACGAATATTATCTGATGTTTATATTTCCTGTTTCATTTCAGGGTTCCGCTTCTTTTTATTTATAACACGGAAAATAAAACAATATGTATATATGTGTGTATACTAAATAATATTAAATGCCTCGTATGGTTTGTATGTATTCGAATATTTTGTTTACCAATTATTTTGATGTTTTTCTTTTTCGAACCTGAGGTAGATATTAATAACCATCTATATTGAACTAACTGTCCGAACCGACAGTTTAATGATATGAGTGAAATTCATAGTTCAAATTCAAAATATTTAAGTTTACCCCACCCATTAAAATTAAAATTTCCAAAAAAAATTTCAGCTCCAAATTTCAGCTTTTTAGATGCATTAGAGATTGACGCTTTAAGAAATACCAAGTTTTGCTGTATGTGCAATTGAATATGTATTGTGTGGTGTCTTCCGAAAGGGGTTTGTATAAAGCCATACAATATATATATAGCAAATAAAATACTGGTGGTAGAGCTTTGTGACTGGTGGTAGAGCTTTGTGCAAGCTCGTCTGGGTAGGTACCACCCACTCATCAGATATTCTACCGCAAAACAGCAATACTTGATATTGTTGTGTTCCGGTTTGAAGGGTGAGTGAGCCAGTGTAATTACAGGCACAAGGGACATAAAATCTTAGTTCCCAAGGTTGGTGGCGCATTGGCTATAAGCGATGGTTGACATTTCTTAGAATGCCAATGTCTAAGGGCGTTTGGTGACCACTTACCATCAGGTTGCCCATATGCTCGTCCACCTTCCTATTCTATAAAAAAAAAAAAATTATATTGTTAGTTAAACCATGTGACAAAAAGACAAAATCGCTAGCCCCAATAGATGAGGACTCAATAATATCTATAAATACTAATAATTAATATTATGTATTGTCAGTCCATATAGGAAACATTTGACATACACGGAACCAATTCACAAATCCAGCTCTCATTTCCCTGTTAATTTTGTCCAATAAATTTTCTTTTTTTCTTTATAAACTTCCCTGGACTATACACCTTCTGGCGTTACACGATTATGATTTTCCTTCGGGGAGAAATTTAATTTCCAACCAGATAGATTATTCACGTCTACATTTTTTTTCCTACTATAGAAACTCTTATGGATTTGGTGCCTTTGTTTCTGTGGCTTTCGTAATTTTCCCTTGTGATTACAATTTGTTCTCAGAATTTTTTCAATCAAATTTAACTTCGGTTAATAGTATTTATTTATGATGTAGTTGCGAACATTCTAGAAAATTGCCACGTAAAAGTTGTGTGCATGACGTGATTTCGTTCGCGTGGACTTTGGACTAATAAAATAAAAGTTTTACACTTTTAAATTGTAATATCATAACATTATATTCAATATAAAGCTACCATCGGTTCGGAATGGAGATAATACAAAATCAATAGCTAGTCTTATTCTTGAATGAAATAAATATTAGCAGAAGAGAAAAGTCAATACTTGACGAAAATTAATTATAAACACAAAAAAAGACATGAAAATGATACTTGGTTCTTGCTTGGTTCGAATGATGAATGACCACAATGATTAATATTTTAAGTAAAATAATATTATCTGTACAAAAAGCGTTGAAGATTTATTACTAAGCTAAGTTACAAGTATAAATTCTTCTAGTGTCTAGACAAATTAGATTTAAGTAATCACGTTTTATTTTTTGTAGAAATGAATCGTTTACAGGAATTGAACTTGTTTTTTATTTTACAGTTAATAGGCAAGCGTTTGACCGTTGACTTGCCTGATCTTAAGCATAATCACGGTCTAAGATGTAGCGCGCTCTGTCCAGAAAAATGGTTCAGTGGTTTGTTTATAAGTCTTTGTATTTCGTGATCAATTAAATTATTTTTATTTATTAAAATACTCGGAATAATGAATGTATAGTATATCCTCTTAAAGAATTGACAAAGAGTGTGAAAAAAGTGACAGATTAAGACTGCTACCTTTATATTTAATGGATTTCGGCAGACTGGAATATGGACCATCATAAATAATCAGCACAATCCATATACATGGAAACTGTCAGATTTACTAACCATCCCTTTTATGGCCACCTAAAGAACTAATAAGTAACATTAATTTATGTTAAGTATTGGATTGAAATTTTTGATAAAATTAATTTTAAATAAACTATTCCCCAACACCTCAATAACATAAATAAAACGATTATTCTTAATACAAGAATCGAATTATTCAGTTTGAAAGCATATATTAAATAAAAATAAAAACCAATGTTCAATGATACATTCGGGAGTGTTCCCGAATAGCAGCAGAAAGCAGTAATAGATTTTATTAACCCCCCAAATACACCCTTGTACATTTTTCCCACAACGCCCCATACCTTTGTATTTTCTTTGTTTTCGACTTATCAACGTGAGCGTTTATGGTGTTACATCATATCATCATTAGAAAATTCTAAATTCTACGGAATCTTGATTACCCGAATTCGAAATGGAATTTCAACGTCAAATTTGTGTACGCTTTTTATTTCTGAATATAGCCAATCTGCCTAAGATTGGTAAGTGGGCCAATCGATGTAAATTTGTCCGCATTGTCAATAGCCAATGGCGCTGTAAAAAAAAATTAACCATCCCCTACATCGCCAATGTAAAGATGGTTAATAACTTGAAGTATAAATCACTTACATTTCATATCGGAACGCAATAATACAAAGTATTTCCGTTTAAGGAATAAGTGCGTGGAATCTATCCAGACAGGCTTACAGATAGCCCTACCATCAAATTAAATAACGTTATAAATAAAACGTTTCTTGACATAAAATAATCAAACTTATAAATTTTTTAAACAATGTTTTAATCGTGTTCGAATTGATGGTTTTATGAAAATATCATAGGTTCATGTAAATATTTACAATTAATTTAATATTTAAATCCACGATCACTTTCAACTGTCAAAAGATAATATTGAAAAATAAAACCTAGTCCCGTTCACTGTTCAGTTAAAACTATATTATAAGCATCATTCATGACGTATATTTTTGAAATTTCATTATAAATGGATTAAGGTATCCTGTCTAGACGGTACACTGCGAGAAGAAGGATTTGTTATACTGCGATATTTTTCCAATAAAGGTTAGGAGATAAACACATTTATCCTAAACATACGAAAAACTTATACCTACATTTATCAATTATTATGTTTAAGCCTATGTTAAAAAACATGAATATATAGAAATATAAAATTATATAACATAAATGACTAGCGCTTTACACGCGGCTTTCCTCACGTTATAAATCAAAATTTCTGAATACTAATATCATAGTTCTTTAAAAATTACAGAAATTCATACAAACTTTCATCCACTTTATACACCAATACCTTAGAGGTTTAATTTTCAAAAATCCTTCCCTACTAAATTAATGTGTACGTAGCAATATATATAATAGCGTATGCAAGTAGTTTGGGCTGTGCGTTGATATGGCAGCCAATTATTTATAGAATAGGAAGGCGGACGATCATATGGGCCACCTGATGGTAAGTCACCAACGCCCATAGACATTGGCATTGTAAGAAATGTTAACCATCGCTTAAATCGCCAATGCGCCACCAACCCTGGGAACCAAATTGTTATGTCCCTTGTGTCTGTAATTACACTGACTCACTCACCCTTCTAACCGGAACACAACAATACCAAGTACTACTGTTTTTCGGTAGAATATCTGATGAGTGTGATCCAAGGTCTGGAATACCCTCCCGACCTCCGTTTTCCTAACCACCTACAATGTGGGTACCTTCAAGTCTAGAGTGAATAGGCATCTTCTAGGCAAGCGCGCTGCATCTTAGACTGTATCTCACTTTCCATCAGGTGTGAAAACAGTCAAGCACTAGCCTATACATTTAAAAAAAAAAGTGTGGGTGGTACCTACCCAGTTAAGCTTGCACAAAGCTCTACCACCAGTATATTTATTAATGTACAATTTAGATAATATAAAAAAGTGTGGAACTAGCTGTCGTTAATTTTTATGCAGGAATTTTAATTAGATAAATGTATATTATATAATAATCTTCAATAATGATTATGGTCTGATTTCGAACAATGGACCCACATTAGTCTTCATTATTATGTTTCACCCCCATACAGCTGAGAAATTCTAGGGGTGGCCAAAACCAGCCCTTCCATTTTACAAATGTGTCTCGTAACATATTTTATCTATTTTCGGACTTAAAGGAAATACCTATGTATTCCCATTTATAATAAATCTGTATTGTGAAATCCACAAAGAGACAAAATTACGACAAAGCATATTTTTTTATACATATTTCAGTACAAAAGATAGTCACATATAAATATGTATATCAAAATCCATTGTACACGCCATTACAAAATATGATGTAATGGCGTATTTGCATTACTTTAGTATTAAGTCAAGAAACTTATCAAATATGTACGTCACTACAAATATACACTAATTATATTTAAATAGTTTCATTCGCGGCCCATATGTTAAGTGGAGGAATCAATTGTTAGCCATTAAAAAGCCTATATCCATTGTTAAACCTTTGGCTAGTTTCATATCAAATTTCATCAAAATCGGTTCAGTGGTTTAGACGTGACAGCGTAACACTCAGACAGACACAGAAAGTTAATTTCGTATTTATAATATTAGTAAAGATTACTTGCCAGTACAAGTAAATGATGAGTGAGCGGTTTCTTCGGACGGGCTTGTATAAAGTCAGTAATAATAAATATATATTTTATATAATCACGAGATGCACGATGTGAGAAAAACTTACTGGATGCTGAATTTATCTCGTGAACGACACTGATTTTAAGCGAAAATTATTCAAATTTATATTAATTTCACCAGCAATGTAATGAACGGCGGAAACATAAACATAAATAATTTACGACTGTACTCAGCTTTAATTATATTTATACTTTCATTAATAACATTACCGTGGTTAAGCAAATATAAAGCTCATTTTTTTCGCTCCCTACTACTTAATATATTTAATTGAATAATTTTACTAAAGTAATTCAACTGTATAAATAAATTAAATAAAAATGTATAAATATACCACTTAGTCTTTACTTCCTTTATATATCCTTCTTTATAATTAAATTGACTTTATGGGCTATGTGCATATACGCTTTCTTTTAATATCTTGCTTGCTATCTTGAAAAAAAAAGGTCGACAGATTAACATCATTCTCTCCCCCATCTGAGGCGAGATGTACCGAATGTATGTGGACTATTTCGAATGAGCTCAATTGGAAGTTTTGGAGCACGGCACAGGAGAAACATTCTTGTGGCCCCTCCGAGATGCAGAGAACGGGCATCTTAGAAGCTTTAGTGAGTAAGAATCCTAGCCCTCCCTAGGGAGCCTTTTGTAGCCCTTATGGGCATTCCCCTGTGTTTCCAAGTGAGGGGTCAAGATCGAACTTCCTGCTAGTTTCAAATCGTTAGTCAACCCGCATTCCGTTTATTATTAAAGCTTCAATTTGCATCGAACGGAAATTTCCAATAAACAGTAAATATAAAAATGATCGTGAACATTTAACTATATAAAAAAATTACTGGCTATTTTTACAATTAAATTTGTAAGCAAAGCATGAAAGAAAAATCCCGCTGAGTTTCTTCCGCCGCTTCTTCTCAGGTCTGCGTATTTCTTTTCCGAACTGGGGGTTTCTAATTTGACTGTCAATAAGTAATGTGTCTAAAGTATTTTATTTGAATACGAATAAAGTATTTTATTTAATTTGAAATTAGCTATCAATATAACTCGTTTAATAAATAATGACTATTTATGCTTTTAGGGAAGGCGAACCGGCAAATAGACTTTTTCATAGAAATAGTCATTTCCGTTTATAGACATTTAGACATAAGATTTTAACCCATGCCAAGGCAGTCGATGAGCCGCAAACCGTAAAATCTATGACGCTTCCTTTGGACCTTGAGACTGTTACTTGTCTCACTATTTAAAAAATATATATAACAATACTTCATATAACTATTTGGCGATAAAAAAAGATGATGGGTGGGTGATACTCCCTTAGATAGCTCTAAAAAGCCCTATTAACGATATATTTTGATAAAAACTGGTATATAATGGGTATTGGCTATTTCTACCACAATAATCGATTTTATTGTGGCTATAAAATTATACTACATAAGGTCAGGAACTCCTTTTTGAGACGATTCATATCAAGATATCAGAAAACATAGGTATGTTAAGTAGGATAGCTAGTTAAATAAATTTTGTACCTTAAATATTAATCTTAAACTACACCGGAATTAAAAAGTCTGATCTTTTAACTGAAATTTAAAACTGTTCGTAAAAAAACATATTTTCCATTAATTATATAAGTATTTTTTATAAACTGTTCTGTATATGTTTTGAAAACATTTGATATATGATATGAAAATTTGACTCGTCAAAAATTGTACCGTGTTGTGACGACACGTGACTTGACGTGCCAATCATAATACAGCACGACAGATAAATCTTTATAGCTTAGAGCCTTCGGAAATTAAGAAAATAAGTGCATCACTTATTTTCTTAATTTAATTAATTAATATAAAGCTTATATCAATCACAAGGCACATATCCAATTTATATTTCTTATTTTTCACATATTTCTGGTATAAACAATTCAACCAATACCGTACATCACGAACAAAGCATTATAACGTCAAATTTACAAGACATTAATCGTATCAAGGATCGAAATCGATGCGTCCCGACTTCCAGAAACCATTGGGAGAACACCATCGAATTAATCCTCGTCCTATGAACATTAAGCATTCATGGTTTGGCAATTTCGTTACACGAATTGCTCCCGACGTTTTGTTATTCTTATTTCCTTTTCGATTCGGGGTACGAATTTTTTTTTCAGTTATTTCCTTTTGAAATCCTTACCACGGGTGAGGTGCTTCATTTTTCGATGTGACGGATAAACGACATACCTCCCAAGACTAATGAAATTTGTGACAATATTTACTTTGACAAAAAATCGTATATTTTTGCACGAAATTTGGTATAAAATGTCAATAACATCTACAAAAGATTTAACTCAACATTTTGAAAATATCGTAAGTATTGTATTGCGTCAGAGTCTTATAAGTATAAGTATAAGTATAAGTATAAGTATAAGTAAGTAAGGCAGATTTTTTTTTTTATAGAATAGGAAGGCGGACGAGCATATGGGCCACCTGATGGTAAGTGGTCACCAAACGCCCTTAGACATTGGTATTGTAAGAAATGTTAACCATCGCTTACATCACCAATGCGCCACCAACCTTGGGAACTAAGATGTTATGTCCCTTGTGCCTGACTACACTGGCTCACTCACCCTTCAAACCGGAACACAACAATACCAAGTACTGCTGTTTTGCGGAGAATATCTGATGAGTGGGTGGTACCTACCCAGACGAGCTTGCACAAAGCTCTACCACCAGTAATCACGTGATCCCGTGTTTCAATCTCGAGTCTTGAAAATTCAGTTTATTAGGACTATTAGGTTTATCATTGATAAAATGATCTAACAACTTTAATTAATTAATTGATTTAGTCTTGCGCCTGATATTTCTTTGATCGTCCTTTGCGCAGTTGGCTAGTCACCATTGAGAAATGCGGTGTCCGAAATCAGTAAGATATCATGTCTAATTAGTATACAATGATTAAATAAATACACCGAAAGTTTTGTGATTTTGCTTATGATTATGGATTATATCAGATAATATTATGCTCAGTAAATTACTTAGCAATGCAAAAAATTTGATGTTCATATACATAGGTAGGTAATCTCTATCATAGGTTTATGGTTTAAAGCGTTATAAAAATATTAAGGAATATAATATCTTCAATCGCATTAACGTTTTTTTCCTTGTAGTACAAGATTTAGGAACAACGGTAGTCAAATATTAGGTGACCTATTTGCTCGTTCGTTTTCCTAAACTATAAAAATAAAATACATTAAAAACCAAATTAAATTAAACCTTGACTCTAAAGTCCACTCTTAAATAAATAAACAAAAAAAAATCAGGCTTACATTATCCTTAGGTCACGGCATATTCCGTGAGGGAATAAATAGAGACGAGACCCTGAAACGTAATGATAAACCAGAATGGAATAACTTATGAGACCCTCTTAATAACGAAACAAAAGGCTGCCTTTGTCTTAGTGGGAGATTAATTTTCTGTTATCACTAACAGATTACATTAATTTTCGTGTGAATACATACAAAACGGTCTGATAAGCCATGTTAGATTAAAGTAATACTACCCCAGAACATATCACAATTATAACTAAATAGCTAGCATATAATGATGCGGATGATCATGGGATACAAACCTTGAAAAGGTACTATAAAAACTAATAAAAGAAAAAAAAAGCTTTAAAAATCTAATATTAATTATATATGTTACTTTTATTTTGATGTATAAGAATTGTTTACAATTATTGGTATTGGTTCAATCGAAAAAATATAAGTTACCTGTTAATCAATTATTTTAATGATATATATATATTACACTCCCTGCGTTATTTTATATAAAAATATTATCGTAAAAAAAACCTAACCTTATTTTTTTGTTCCCTTTAACTTCGCTCCAATTTTCTACGCGAATAAATAATATCAAACGCTGACAGCCGACTGACGGACATACCCCAAATGTATTTATGGAGGCTTTCTGTTTGTTTTCGAAAACAATCTCGAAATATTATATACAATAAAATTCACTCACGCGACATTCAAAAATAATAATATTAGGTCCTTACATATGAAATTTTCGTACTGACCACTTTGATCTGAAATTTCTCTTTGGTTAAGAATTCCAAATTCAAATTTATAAATTCATTTAGCTGGTACATTTGAGTTTTGAAATCAGTCATTCATTTGTTTTTTCCTTATTATTTTTTTCTTTGGCGTCGCTTATTACCGCACAATGGAAAACATGAAATATCGGTATATTTACGAGTACGAGTTCTACCGTGGCACCAGTACTGCAGAAACAGCTCGAAGGATTAATGATGTGTACGGCGCTGGTGTCGCAAAAGAAAGAACTTTTGGTTTCAACGTTTTTGTTCTGGAAATTTCGACCTTCAGAACCAACCCCGTGGATGGCCGGAGACCAAAGTGGAAAATCAATCAAATTGGTCAATCGCTCTAGGCCACCGCTGCTTCACAACAACGCGTGGTCTTGCGTACACTGCATAACAAACAACCACTACGTTAGATGAGCTACAATTGGAATGTCTGCGACATCCACCGTACTTCCCGGACCTTGCTCCAACAGATTCCCATTTTTCCGGAATTTCATACAAGGAAAATAATTCAACTCCGATGCGGCAGTCCAAACTGCCTTTGAAGAGTTTATTGATTCTCGCCCCCATGGTTTTTTTAGTAAAGGGATCAATGAACTACCTATGAGATGACTAAAGTGCATAGATAACAACGGTGCATACGTTGATTAATTAAATATATTTTACAAAAAAAAAATGACTTTATATTCCTCCCGTACAAAACGCCAATTTCATATGTAAGGACCTAATATTATTAGCCCGTATTTTTAGAACTTGTATAATTTAACAAGATTTTTTTTAAGATTAAATTTAATCTTATCACCGGTTTAGAACGCAGATTCTACGAAGAATAACTGACAAAAAAACTTAGTAGTTACTCTTTTCCAATAATTAAGTTACAAAGATTAAGAAAATTGGTCGCGACTTATTCCGCCTTAACGTCCATTATGAAAATATAGATAAAAGTAACTACTTGGCGCATCAAAAATTCTAGTTATTAAGGAGTTTAATATTTCTATAATCTCCCGTTAAATCAGTAGTACGATAATAGCCTAGATAGCCTTTAAGATAAAACCTACGTTCGCTTATACAGCTTGGCGATCATATTACTTGTGTTATTAATATACTTATCAAGAAAAATGTTGTGATTTCTTTCACTGATAACAACGTTAGCCTGCGTTAAATATTTAATAAGATTTTTTATGAATACGCTGAAATCTGCGACATATTTATTATGTATTACATTTGTATATTTCCAAAAAATAATTTATAAGAAACGTTGGAAGTGAATTTCAAAGAATTGTAATAAGACCGTCTAGATCTGAAATCGACATTGATTTAGTATAAAACGGTGTTCGTTTCCAAGCAGCTTATTAATTCTAAGAAAAACTTTTGTAATATTTTACTTCGGTTGTAAAATTGTATTCGAAATAATAATAATAATATCGTGGGACATTTTTCACACACGGCCATCTGATCCCAAATTAAGCTAGTACAAAGCTTGTGCTATGGAAACCAGACAACTGATATAGTACATATACTACTTTTCTTTTGTATATACATACTTACATAGATAAATACACCCAGACTCAGGACAAACATATATGTTGATGCACACAAATGTCTGTCCTGGGTGGGAATCGAACCCACAACCTTCGGCGTGAAAGGCAAGTATCTACCAACCACGCCAACCGGCTCTAATGTAATAAATGATTGTAATTGTGTCAACGTAGTTAGAACTAAAACGGCCGGCGCTTTTCTGCCAAACGCTGATTAAACTCAACGACAAAAACTTCATCGTAAAGAGATCAATAAAAATATTAGTTTATAAAAAAAGGTTGAACATAAAATTAAAGCTGGATATGATAATGCTTTGACAAATTCAAAAGGAGATCCTTTTTATTATTCGTTATTTATTTTTACATAGAATATGTAGCTTCGTCCCAACATTATAATTTCCATAATATTGTCTCCTTTGAGAAATAATATCCGTACCGTCGTATCTTCCGCCATTACATACTAAGAACTGTTACCGACCCTTCGGAAATAAAACATTATGTAACTGCTAATATATTCATATATATAATCAAGCCAAGATAACAAAGTGGTTTGATTCGTGCGAGTGCCAAATTGCGTCAAAATTTTCTTGAAATGAAAACGATGTCATTGTTTTTAACATGACCAGAAACGAAGGCCGTCGCGATTTGACACAAGCTGGTCACTAAGCAATCGGTAGATACCGGTATTAAATGAAATAAAGCGTAAATCGTGTTTTATATTTCCGTTCGTGAAAATATTTGCATTCTAAATATAGGTGTCTGTCATGGATTAATCAAATTATGCGAGTCTGGAGCTATTGTCACGTTTCCCGTCATTGTTATTGTGATATTAATTTCGCCACGATTTATTATTCTAAATGACTTGAAGCGAATGAACCAGGGATAAGAAATTAAAATATATGATTTTATTATAAGTTCCATTAGTTGGCTTTTTTTTTTTTTTTTTATATCGCCGGGAGGGCAAATGACTCTACTCCACCTGATGGTAAGTGGTAGTAGAGTCCAAACGCGACGACGGCCAGTACAGACGGGAAAAACGTTCTGCACTAGCCGCCTTCGCCTTGCCGGCCCGCAAGATGCCTCTTCACGCCTCGTTTGAAGGAACCCGGGTTGTAAGAGGAGGGGAATACGTGAGCTGGTAAGGAATTCCATTTTTTGGAAGTGCGACAAAGAAAGGAGTTGCCAAATTTCTTTGTTCGCGATGGAATTGATGTCACAGTTAGGCGGTGACATCGAGAACCAGCCCGCGTGGACTTAAGAAGGAAGGGGGAAGCAGGAATTAGAGAGAATAATTCCTCAGAGCACTCGCCGTGATACAGTCGATAGAAAGCGCTCAGTGCTGCTATCTCACGACGCAATTGTAAAGGTTCAAGGGTGTTTGTGACCTTTACGTCGCCAATAATGCGTACGGCACGTCGCTGCAACCGGTCCAAGGCCTCAAGTAGGTACTTAGCGGAGCCATCCCAAAGGTGCGAGCAATATTCCACGCAAGACCGTACCTGTGTTTTGTACAGCAGGCACAGTTGTTGTGGCGTGAAAAAGCGCCGCACCTTGTTCAGAACTCCGAGTTTCCGTGAAGCTGTTTTTATAACAGCCTCGATGTAATCCCTTGGACTAAGGTCGCAGCGAACGTCAATCCCCAGCATGGCGATTTTGCTTTGCATCACCAGCGGAGTACCACAGAGGGAGGGAAGAGGGGAAAATGTTGACTTTTTCGTCGTGAGAGCGCATACCTGTGTTTTCTTGGCATTAAACTCAACAAGATTATCAGAGCCCCATTTGGCGATGAGATCTAACGTCCTATCGAGTTCAATGACAAGATTCTCCCGCCTCTCCTCAGTTTCCGCCCGCCCAGCCACTGCGCGTCCGTGGTATCCACCATGCACTGTACTATCATCTGCATAGCAATGTATGTTCCCAAGGGAGAGCATATCATTGATATGCAAAAGAAAGAGTGTGGGAGATAGCACAGATCCCTGGGGGACCCCAGCATTCACTACATAGAATTGTGAAGCGCAACCATCTACTAAAACACGAAGGCTACGCTTGTGTAGGAAGCTGGCAATCCAGGTGCATAGCTGAGCAGGCAGACCATATGCCGGTAGCTTGGAGAGAAGACTTCTGTGCCAGACCCTGTCGAAAGCCTTGGAGATATCGAGGCTGACAGCCAACGATTCTCCATGCTTGTCGATAGCTTCACCCCAGAGGTGTGTTACGTACGCTAGAAGATCACCTGTGGACCGTTTTGGTCGAAAACCGTACTGACGATCATTAATTAGACAGTGATCTTCTAGGTAATGGATCAGTTGGTTGTTTAAAATCCGTTCCATCACCTTACAAAGTACTGAGGTGATAGCTATTGGCCGATAATTTGCCGGGTCAGACCGATCCCCTTTTTTGGGAACCGCTTGCACATTAGCTCTTCTCCAAGCCTCCGGCACACTTCCCGAAGAGAGAGAAAGTTGGAACAGGCGCGTTAACACAGGAGACAGCTCCGCTGCGCACTTCTTCAGCACTATGGCTGGTATTCCATCGGGACCGCTAGCTTTCCGTACATCAAGTGATTGCAGCTCCGCACGCACATCACGTTGCCTGATTTTAATGTCAGGCATCGTATGGCCACATGCAGGTATTGTAGGTGGCAGTGCACTACAATCATCGATGACGGAATTGTCGGCAAAGAGTTTAGCCAGGAGATCAGCTTGCTCTTGCGGACTGTGAGCTAGCGATCCGTCCGGATTTCTGAGCGGTGGCAGCGAAGGTTGGCAGAAATTGTTTTGCACAGACTTGGTCAGACGCCAGAAGCTACGGGAGCCCCTAGGATGCGAAACAAGGTCATGACCAATCTGTACAATGCGCTGTGCATCCGCTCTCGTGTATGCCTTTCTACAGGACTTGGAATTTTTATTATAGTTTGCTTTCAGTGAGTCAATGTTAGATGCCCCGCTAATGCAGCCGTTGATCCACTTGCGATATGCCGCCTGCTTAGCTGATACAGCATCGGCACATTCACGAGTGAACCAACGGTTACGCGTACTCCTACTGACGAGATCTGAGCTAGGAATGTAGTATTCCATTCCCAGCATGATCTCGCCAGCAACAGCAGCGGCACTAGCTGTCGGGTCATTCCCACTGAAGCAACGTTCCTTCCAAGGGACCGACGCATAGTAATCGCGCATACCGTCCCAATCCGCCGACTTATAGTGCCAAACGCGACGTTTGCATACCGCTAGTGGCGGCAGCTTGGCCTGTGGCACTCTGGTAGAAATAAGGCTGTGATCCGAAGAGCCAAGAGGAGCCTGAACCACAACCTGATATTCCACCGGGTGAGAAGTCAGCAGAAGGTCCAGTAGAGAAGGTGCTTGCCCATCAATGTCTGGGATCCTGGTGGGCTGATCAACCAGTTGGGTCAAGTCATGTGTGAGAGCAAAAGCATGAGCAGTCCTTCCAGCATGGTCAGTTTTGAGGGATTTCAACCAGGATTCGTGGTGAGCATTAAAGTCCCCCAAAAACACCAATTCCGCGTTAGGAAATTGCTCTTGCGCAGCATCTGCCACCCGACTAAGATGGTCAAATAGTCGGCTTGTCTCCAAGTCACCATTGTGGGATCTGTAGAGGCACACGTAGACTCGGCTCTGACGAACCAGGTCCACACGTACCACCAACATGGAGAAGGAGGGGTCCTCCAAGCAGCGCAGTCGGTGACAGCAAACATCCGTCCTGACGAACAAGCATACTCCGGCTTTCGCTTTGAAGGATTCTTCAAGCGTGTAGCCGGGATAATTAAGGTAGCTGGTATCGGCAGGACGGAGTATTTGTGTCTCCGTGAGAAACAACATTGCTGGCCGTGCTGTCTCGAGATGGTGGTGGACAGCGTTGAGGTTAGCGTGGAGTCCTCGGATGTTAGAGAACTCGACCTCAAACAGCGTGGGTATGGTGGGGGTGAGCTTACCACAACCTATAGACATTATAAGAATATTAACGTTAATATGTGCGTATAATTTCACTGGCTGTCTTACCTTTCTGACCGAAACACAACTATACTTTCAAAGAAGTGCTGATGGAGGTAGAATAAGTGATATTAACACAGACGGGCTTGCAGGAAGTCCTATTGTACCTAATTTGTTCATAAAAAAACGTTAAAAAGCATTGAAGGTTTAATATTTTTAACTGCTATAACTATAAGACATTTCAAGTAGGTACATAGTACCACTAAGTAGATAGACGTAAAACACGAACTTTTCTTGATAACTTTAATGTATAAAATAATAATATTTAATAGGAACGGTTTCACCATATATTGCTTTCACAAATTTATCGATTTTTCACAGCGCAAGCCATGAAAGCTCTCAGGTGACACAATTTTCCGACTTAATCGAGAAACGTCATAAAAACTTTACCTAATTTTACAAAGTACTAAAATTCATATCCATAGAAAACCAAACTTAATCATTTTATAGGCAATAAGATAATCTTAAAATTAACACGAACATACATATTCGTATATGTATATATAGATGTGGATACATAAAAATTTTTGTCCTTTTTTAATCACGGACATGATCTCGACATTTTTATGTATAAAATACTACCGAATCGACACATTTCCTTTTAAATTAAGCGTTTTTTAACTTCCCAAAAAGACTGCTTTCAAACATCTACAAAGATACGAATAAACTTACAAAAACCGCCTTGAGTTTTATTGCTATAGATATAAGATTCACATTTCTTTGGCAAACGATTCTAATACTTAATAAATACTTGCTCAGGTGTATTAATAGGGGAAGGTTTTGGGATCGATGAATAAAGTACCTTTTCACGCCCTTTGCGCCCAAACTTTTAGACTTTGACAAATAATTTGCTGTTTTCGTTTTAATTTAATCTTAAAGTAAATTTTATTAAAATAAGTATGATTTGTATTCAAAATCTAGTGTATATTTGAAAAAAAATCTTGGAAAATCACTCTCATGTGAAACGACTCTCCCTTCTAAAATTATAAGAATGTAATTTTCAGGTCTTAAGTGCCAGCGTCCATGGTATCAAGGAATCTATTTGTTTTGTTAAAATCGATTTATACAAACGTAAGTATTTGTCCATATTCGATTTTTAAATTCCACATATACATCAGCTTTTAAATAAGAAACAAAAATCAGAATCTTAATGTACATAAATTTCAAATTTTTATTTAAAATATATATATATATATATATATATCAACAACAAAAATCTTAATATATATATATATATATATATATTAAGATTTTGTTTATAATTTTATTTTTAAATATATATAAATTATCTTAATATATATAAGTATATATATTAAAAAATAAATATTAGAAAAAAAACAGTCGATGGATCTTAAAAATCATCGATGAGACTAATAAAGCTCCAAATCTGAAATGTGCGAATGAAATTACACCCGAATTTGAAATCCAGGGAGGCTTGAAGACACTTTCGCCTGAGGCATCGTTTCCTTTGAAACGATTTAGATTTTTCGTTCTAATTAGTACATTTTTGGCTTAAGATAATTTAAAAGCTAAAGTTACAAAAGAGATTTATCTTTAAAACAACTTTCTTATAGCAGCTTATTTGCAAAATCATGTAATAAACTAATGTTATTTACGTAATATTAATGTATTTGTTTAAATAAAATTACATATATTAATAAGTCTGAGAATATAGCGGTTGATACAGAATAAAATAAACAAATATATATAAAGTAAACAGGAATATACCGAGACGAAAGAGCGATTTTCTTTTAAAATAAACTTATTCAGACATTTCTAAAGCAAGAGGAAAATTCACCTTTCGATTCAACTACACGACATGTACCGTAACTTTTTAGTCAAAGTAAAGAATGGGGGACTCACTTCGAGTCCTTTAATTGATTGATGCGAGGGGACGAATTATTGGAAAAGGTCGCATTTACAATTCCACCTTTGTTTCAAGTCCCCGTTGATTTACGACCTCCGTATCAAGGAACCTTTATTGGACGAACGTTTCGCTGATATTTCGATATAATTATAATCACAATTAACTATAGCTATTTGAACTGAAAAGCGTTGTCTTTGATGTTTATAATTAAATTATCGTATTCTTTGTATATGATCGTTTAAAGTTCAATGTGCTAAAATATATCGCAAATAATTGCTTCGAATCAAATTAAATAAAAGCTTAATTGAATGTATTTAATTTGTATATGGTTAATGTAATATCGATCGTTGTACTCACTTGGTTGTATCTACCACTCATCAGATATTCTACCGCTAAATAGCAATATTCAGTATTATTGTATTCTGGTTTGAAGGGTGAGTGAGCCAGTGTAACTTCACAAGGGACATAACATTTGTGGCGCAGTGGCGATATATGTAAAGGTCAATATTTCTTACATGGCCAATGCCTATAGGCAGTGGTGCCCATTTTTTTTTACAATTAATAGGCTAGCGTTTGACCGTTGAGTTGCCTGATGTTAAGCATCGACACGGTCTAGGATGTAGCACGCTTGCCTTTAAGAAACCTGTTTACTCTGGATTTGAAGACACCAACATTGTACCTATCAGGAAATACGGACTCTGGCAAAGCAATCCATAGTTTCGCAGTGCGAATGATGAATGTAGATTCAAAGCGCTTCGTACGTAGGCGGGGAATTTCCACTGTGTACATATGGCGCTTAGGTCATGTTTGCCTGGCCATTAGATGGCCAATCTGCCAATACGCATACCTATTTCATAAATTGTAAACGAAAAAAATTAATAAATCGATATACATACATATCTGTTATTGTAGCAAATACCAAAAGTATACACAATTTCAGTTCAATTGATTGCGAAGAACTGGTTATAAATTTAGTATCAAGATTTGCTCTAAAAACACAAATAATGATGATATATAAAAGCGTACAAACGTGTTCCTTGTGAAGTCCCCATCTCAGCTGTTAAAACTCATAAGCTATTAATAACATATGTAATAACTATACACTACAATTAATTTCATGAACATCTTACACGTTCCTATTTAACATTTATTATGAAAAGATTAGTAACCCTTTGCAACAAGAGGCCTTAACACAGTGAAACATTAAAGCCTTTAATTATTCTAAAGTAGACGGCAGGACCTAGTACTCGAAACAGTTACATTGTTTACCATTAAAAGTACAAAGCTCTCTCTGCGTTCAGCTCAACTTTATTATTTCATTATATTTAATGAAACTAGATTTCACTTCAATTCTCAATGCAGTTTGTAAAAAAATTAAATTATGTAACCGTGTCGGTTACATAATTTAATTTAGGAAATATTTAAAAATAGAAATGATTCGAAAACAAATACCATGATCAAGCATAAGATTTTTAATACGATTTCTTTATTCGTAAATAGTTAAAATGACAGAAAAGTCAAAATATTGTACTTTTATTTATTATAGAGTAGGATTTTTTTTTAGTGAAACTCCTTTCAACGTTAAACAACGCTGGCAATCAAAAATATAATTTATTTTAATAATTAAATAAAAAGAAAATACATTATGATTTTAAAATTAAACGAATAGCAATCTCTCGGTTTAGTAAAAATATATTTTATACTACATGAAATAAAACTATACACACATAATATACAAACTGAAGTAAATGAACGCCTTCCAAAAGATTGTCCTCAGGTTTGGACAGGACGCCGGCACTGTTTTTTTTATACATCTTAATTATTAAGATCTAATGTATAATAGTCTATATTTCACTATTTTTAATATGAAAAGTAAACAAAAATGTACGTAAATTCAGAATCAGATACACTAATAGATAATAAAAGAATAAATAAAAAATATAGTGTATAGAAAATTTCAATTTAAATAACGGAATACCAAAGACATTCTAAATTTAAATAATAAAATATTACGTAATTAAACTTGATATCCAACTATTTAACTAATTGTATACTTTATGGTTGAGAACAATTCGTCTGAATAAACCAAAGCCGTTCCACAGCCGTTTTGTAGATATACTTATCTCTGAAGATATGCATGTTTGCACATGCTTCGCCGCAGAGCGGAGATGAATTGCAAATACAAATTAACCATTTAAAGGATGTCAGAGATGTTTGTCTAGATTCGAAATTTGGTTTCCGTGAGATCTTATTCTTGGAATGTATTTATAATTCAACATCGGAGATCTGGCCCTTCATCCGTTAGTATATATACATACATGATTCTCTTTCGTATCAGATATTTTGTTTCAGTATAAATTCAATCAATTTATGTAAGTTTTATTTGAGTATTTTCTTAATATTTCAAATCAAATCCAGAGTAAACAGGTTTCTTCTAGGTAAGCTTGCTACATCCTAGACCGTGGCGATGCTTTACATTAGGCAAGTCAACGGTCAGACACTGGCCTATATGAGATTAAAAAAAAACCTTCATATATTTGTACCTTGCCTTTGCGTTAAGGGCTAAAGAATGCCTTCAGGCGATAAGCCGTTCGTACCACTTACACTATATTAGTGAAAATAAAAATATTTTTAAAGTAAGTAAATTAAACTAAAAACAGCAAGTTTCTATCACAGCAATGTCACATTTTTTCCTGGACAAGGAATTATTTCTATAAAAAATCCTATTGATATTTTCTATATGTGTAGAAAAACATTTATAAATAATATATAAATTTATATTTAATGATTAATCTCGTATCAAATAATAATTAAATAAAAGGATAATATATACATGAACAATAATCACAAATTAAGCACATGAAAATTCAATGGTGCTTGCCCGGGTTTGAACCCACGACCATCGGTTAAGATTCACGCGTGCTTACCACTGGGCCATCTCGGCTAATCCAGTAAAAATTTTAGTATTTTATCCTCTCATGTTACTGAAATATTCTATATATTATTTACCAAAGTGTGATACCATTCTATATATTATTTGTCAAAGTGTGATATTATATTATTTATAAACTAGATGAATGAACTATCAAATACAAAAAGTTTATTTCATATTGAACGGATAGCTGATGTTAGCGAGTTAAAACATTTGAAGATCTTTTCGTATACTTTTAGTTGATTATTATTTTATTTGATTAGTGATATAAATTGCTTATCATAAAATAACTATTTCTTTTAAAAAATATTCTTCAATCAAACCCAACCGACACGCACTGGACAAACTCATCTAAAATATAAATGAATCGTGTTCGAAATCGGCAAACGCTTTCCAACAAACTTTCTAAGCCAAATCCACATCAAACCGGCCCGATTCTTATACCATCGTAAAAGGTGTCGGTAAATCCTCGATACAAAGGACGAAAGCCGAAGTTAGCGGAGAGGAAAATCTTTTTGTGTGGTTTGATCATATCGACCGTGTTTTAGAAGGAAAATTATTAAAAACACTCAATTAAAAAAAAAACACTTCAACGTTTTTAAGAAATTATATATATAAATACTATCGAATAGATTTTCTTACGAGGTTTATCAATGGATTAAAAAATAATTAATGAAGAAGGTGTGTCCTTAAGATTTTGTTGAAATATGACGATTGTTAAAGATGGAAAAGAACGCTGACTGGGAGGTATAGTTTATTGCGGTGCGCCGCTTAAACTATGTATTACGAATTACGATATTTAACGTTTTATTATAAGTTACAGACCTTTATTCTACCCGTGTCAAACCGTGACGGGTAGCCAGTCAGATTATAAAGTAATCGTTACATTTTAAAGTTATTTAAATATATTTATTAACAAATATATTGCACCATTTGTTTTAAAAAATATGAGCAAAAAATAATATCACAAGAATAAAATTGACATATACCAACCAAAAGACCAAAGAAATCCAAATATGTTTCAATTTCACAATACCCATAATATGAAAGACCCCTTAAAAGATTGACTGTAACCAGAGGGCCGATGATAATGGAATTTCAATCAGTTGGGAAGCTGAGACGTGGACCAGAGACCCCGCGGCTTCGATTGAGTGCCTTTATAAGGACACCTGGATAAATGGGGGATGTTAGCTTCAGAATGTGGAATGGGATTAGACCTTATTAAGGTTCTCAGGGGTTGTTTGAAAGATTGGACGTGTCTTGAAAGGTTTGAGCAATGGTGTTGGCCTGAATAGAAATGCTTATATCGCTTCGAACTATTATTATAGCCTATTATACAGTTTAATCGAAAAAATATAGCATAAATATGACTTCCCTATTTTTATTAACTGCACAAACTGAGCGTTTGTCTTGTTCATTTTGATAACATTAGACTATAATTGCGTATATGGGCGTAGCACCCTTACTTCGTGGTTGGTTAGTAGTTTCATCGTTCATTCCTCTCGGATCCAGTGAGCATTTTCATCGCGGTCCAGCCTCAACTATGTTTTTAAGAAGACTAGCCAAGTAATTACTCAAAATCAGATCGTCCAAAAATGAGCACTAACGTTGCTTAGTAATGAAAATAAAAGTTTCATTCTAAATACAAAAATCATAGGCCATTATTATTTAATCTTAACCACTACAAGCTAATGCCAGACTTGTGTTGAATAATTTATTTATAAACTATTTTTCGATACTTGCGCTGAAATGATGAAATGAAATAGTTATAGCGCTCTAAGCTCAGCGAATTAATTTTAGGAAATATATATTTCTAAATAATCAAAATATAACTCTTTATTTGTATCTCTTTACGGCATCTATTATCGGAGCCGTTTGAATGGCATTCAATAACAAACAATCAAAAATTAATAATTAATTTACCTTGTAAATAAACGTAGAAACAAGATATCAAATTCAAACAAAAATAAACCCCGCCAAAGTTACTGAAAACACCGAGTGCCGGCAGATTGGAGCTATAATACAATATCCACAGAAATTCTGAATCAAACTTTTCTATTATAACATTATGAATACTGGCACCGAGTAACATTGCTAAAATGAATATTAAATACGTTTTCTTTAAATAGTTTTTCGTGTTAAAATTTAAGGATAAATTAAAAATTAATTCAACTATACACAGAGTCAATAAAAGGTGTGTTGTTGAAATACATACCATTCAAAACGGTTGTTTAATAAATAAAGCGGTCTTGTAGCATGCTATTTTGTGACGTCATTCTAAAATGACTGAAAGCAGCAGCCATGCAAAACCTCATCGTTTTATTTCACATTGTTTTTAATGTTAATATTATACTGATTCGAATTTTCATAATATAATATTACATCGAAAACAATTTCATATTTATAATGTCCAAGTTAAAAAAATCGTATGTCCTTTCCGTAAATTCAATTTTAGATCTTTGTTTTAGTAAATATCAAGAAGAACTGTCTTCGAACTATGTTATTGAATAATTTATCTTATAACTTTCTAGATATAATATAGAAAATTGTTTCAAACATTTATGGATCTGCTAATCTTTCATGTCGATAGTTGTTTGTTCGTGAAATATTTCTTGCTTAACTTATATAATAATGGAATAGAATGGAAAGTATTTTTTTCTCATTCTCAATTTATACACGAGACAGTGAATTTTTCTTTGTTATGTCGTATGGACATTTTTTTTTTTCACCTTTATTTAGCAATTATATGTTTTATGTATTTATTTTATGGTGCGTAAATAAATAAAACAATGATCGCGGTGTCACACCCAGGCAAATAATAACAGGTCAACAGACAGTTTATATTGTATTACTCAAGCCCGCCGAGAACCGATGACCTTAAGAAGGTCGCGGGTACCGACTAGATGCGGAAGGTGGAGGACCGGGAGCTTTGGCACACCTTAGGAGAGGTCTATGTTCAGAACTGGATGAATGGCTGTTGATGGATTGATTGATTGAAGATCGCCGATGAAGAAAAAAAACATGAGGAAACATGCATGTGTCTAATTTCACTGGAATTATGCCTCATGTGTGTCTATCAAGTCGCATTGGAGCAGCGTGCTTGAATAAGCTCAAAACCTTCTCCACAGAAATAAAAATATTCCTAAACATACGAACCAAACTAATATATTATTCAGTAACCGCATTACTGTATATGCATACCCTTGCGTCAGACAAGTCGTAACGTGCCATAACACATGCAATCGCCCTAATACTAATGTCAGACTGAATATTCCATTAGAGCGACAAAGGGGATAAATTATTCCCTCCAAGTGGAAATTAGGTGAACGCCACTCTGAGGTGATTAAATGCGGCGTGGAAAATTGTAACTCTTAAGCCGGATTTCGTTTTTGACTTAAACCTTACATACGTTTACAAAAAATCGTTACGATATTTTTCTTATTATAGTATATAAAAAAATATCGTTTAAATGTTTTAGGAAAATATATAATTGTGTATTTTTTACTTAATTTAAATTATTGTAAATCTAGGATTATATTAAATGTGATTAACATAGAATGTGTGGTCTATAACGTAGGCATAATCGATTTGATTCATTCATTGAATTTGGTTTAAGGTGACATTTCTGAAATGTTACATATCTGTTCGTGCGTCTAAATTGTACTTAATTTGTTTACTACTTATATCGATATATATATGATTTTTCTCGGTTCGAATGTATTTCGATATTAATTTTATTAAGCAAATATATAAAGTCGTACGACATAAATATCGTAACGACACAATATAAACGGTTCACGTCAGCGTTGGAATTTGTTTTTACAAGTTTTCGAAAGTCTGATTAGTGGCTTTTGTGGGTCTGTTGATTTTCATGAAAACCGAATATTCAGATTTTTGATTCGGTACACGTATGTAAATTCGGTGAGATTATTTAAAAGGGTTCCGGAATGTTCGTTTGGTGAAATAGCACCTTTGAACAAGTTTAATGTTTACCGTTTTAATACGATAATTGTGTTCATTATTATTATAATCGAATTTGTTAAATGTTTATGATATTTTTATTTATATTTTTGTTTGATTAAATAGTAAGTAGTGAGTTTCTTATGAATTCTTTGGTTTCGATGGTAGCTTTACATTTAGCCGAGATGGCCTAGTGGTTAGAACGCGTGAATCTTAACCGATGATCGTGGGTTCAAACCCGGGCAAGCACCACTGAATTTTCATGTGCTTAATTTGTGTTTATAATTCATCTCGTGCTTAACGGTGAAGGAAAACATCGTGAGGAAACCTGCATGTGTCTAATTTCATTGAAATTCTGCCACATGTGTATTCTACCAACCCGCATTGGAGCAGCGTGGTGGAATAAGCTCCAAACCTTCTCCTCAAAAGGGAGAGGAGGCCTTAGCCCAGCAGTGGGACATTAACAGGCTGTTACTGTTACTGTTACTACTGTACTGTTTACATTTAGATTTAACCTAGACAAATGATGATTCAGAATTACTTGAAAGAGCTTACTTGACTATAAAATAAGCATTAAAATCTGTAATAAGTTGCTCACTTGCAACTCCAATCGCGTTTAAATTTAACTACTTATTTTGAGTTTGCGATTGAAAATAAAAATCGAGTCGTGTTTACGTTTAGTGTGACTTCAGAAGCAAAAACTCTTTGCAATGTTTAAAATTCCTTTATAAAAATTAATAAATTAAAAAAAAAAATTTAACTGTAATTAATCATTGAATACGTTTATCTTACTTAAAGACCAACAATTAAGTATTGGGTATTTTAATAAAAGTAAATACTAATAACTATTTATAAAATATAGTCTCTATAATTTCGTGATTTTCCTACGTTCCATCTACCAACCGTATAAATTTTATCATTAATGAATACATTATCAGGACTCCGTATATCCATCGCCTTAGCACCATACTTGGTGAATTAAATTGGTTTAGCTCACACTGACCTACGCCCCGACCTGTTACAAACTAGCCCCAGCCACGAAATACGGTGACAACGGTTTTCCGGGAAACAGTAACAAAGCAATTATGTTATATAAACTAATGAACATTGACGTCATTGTTCATAAATTGAATCAGTATTTACTGGTAGTTTATACAGCTTTGTGAAAGCTCGTCTGGGTAGGTACCACACACTCATCAGATATACTACCGCAAAACAGCAGTACTTGGTATTGTTGAGTTCCGGTTTGAAGGATGAGCCAGTGTAATTGCAGGCACAAGGGACATAACACTTAGTTCCCAAGGTTGGTGGCACATTGGTGATGTAATCTATGGTTAACATTTTTTTACAATGCCTATGGGCATTGATGACCACTTACCATCGGGTGGCCCATATGCTCGTCCGCCTTCCTATTCAATTTAAAAAAAAGTACACGATATAAATGATATATAACACTCCCATGAGCCGTTAAAAATAGCATAAAGTAAAAGCTTATAAATGTCCAATTGAAGCTCAATCAAATCCTTTCCTTTTAAGGAGAGTTGATGTTTTCTTCTCCAAGTTCACTCGATTCATGCAGTTTTCCTCGAGCCGAGATGGCCCAGCGATAAGAACGCGTGAATCTTAGCCGATGATCGTGGGATCAAACCCGGGCAAGCACCACTGAATTTTCATGTGCTTTGTGATTATAATTCATCTCGTGTTTTACGGTGAAGGAAAACATCGTGAAGAAACCTGCAGGTGTCTAATTTCACTGAAATGCTGCCACATGTGTATTCCACCATCTCGCATTGGAACGTGGTGGATTTAAGCTCCAAACCTTCTCCTCAAAAAGAGGAGAGGAGGTCTTTAGCCCAGCAGTGGGACTTTCACAGGCTGTTACGGTAGGTTTCCTTACAATGTTTTCCTTGCCTGGATTTAAGCTCACAATCTTCCTTTAAAATCCACGTTGTCCAACCTTTTTGTTAGTCAAAGCCTTTGTTGAAATAATTAACATAGTTACGTGATATATGACGTAATAGAAGGATTGATTAAAAAATAAAACAAGAATACAAAGTTCCCATTACTTTCAGTTATATAAAACACATGCTAGTGTTAGTCAAGTCTAGAAAGTAAGAATAGAGTATATGTCGGAATGTCCCAATAAATTTATATGCACCGTGTTAATGCAACACGTGGCTACATACATTCTCGATCTGCGCCAAACTACTGTGTAGCGGTCGCAAATTCAAAGCAGAAATCTCAATAGAAATAACAAAAATTACAATCGCAGCCAAAAAACCGAATCATGTCTCATTTTATTTGATAACAAATGGGAAATTAAACATTTACGGCCTTACTTATAAACGTTGCTTAACGGCTGTTTAGTTAAAAAACGATTTCGCTCTTTCTGTCATTATTGATTTGAGATTCGAAAGAAAAAGACAAAGCATTGTTTGACTAATCACTCGCTAATTTATAAAAAAGAGCCTTTAGTGATCATATTTTTCATAGAAATAGCCTTAAAGTTTAAGGGCATTAAGGCTGTTGAGCGGTGTCAATTTAAAGTCTTAGTTTTTGGAGCAAGTTTTACGCTTAACTAAAACAAGGTTCCGAATCCGCAAAGTCAATTCCTGGGGCGTGGTGTTCATATCTATAATAAGATTCCACACATATTTTTAGTTGCCTATAAATAACTTTAAATTTCATGTTATAAAAACATTAATAAGTCTTATTACTCGATAAAATATATAGATGATCCGAAAACCATTGTGCTATTGACGCTTCAAGCTAGTTAGATTTCAACATTTATTATGGTCATTTATATAATATTTCGGTATACTTTAACAGATAACTTACATAGCTAAATTATTAAGATATAACGAAGATTTTAATAACAAAATATGTGATATTTTGCACACATTCAGCTCCATTTCAAAGTTAAATTTTAGTCTTGCTATAAATAACTTACTACCGACTTCATTTTTTTAATAATAATTATATAAGATCGGCTATATTCTGCCAATAATATTTTAATAAATCTAACAAATATAATACTCACATAAAATAAAATCGATGTTCGACTTACCTGAAACAAAAAAGATTAAATATAAAAATATTATTCAAACATAAGCTTTATTCAAGAAATATTTATTCGAAACAAAATACTTCTTTTAAAACTTTAAAATCCTCAAGTACAATTCATACTATGAATACAAACAAATTATTTTCATTTTCTTTATATAAGCTACTTAGCGAAGTCTATTTTTCACTTTACTTGAAGTTCTTGCATAAAAGAGAAGATTGTATTTATTTTGCCATAAACTAAAATATAATTGATTTCTTTATGGTTGGCATGTATGATAATTTTAGGATTCAATGCAAACTTCCAAATTATTATATATATAATAATAAACATGATTGCTTATTTGTTTATTAAATAAGTAATATTTATCTCAGTATGATAATGTGTATCAGATATATAAAAACGAAAATATTCTTTTTAAAATCAAGTCCATCCAATATAAGTTACGCTCCTATTTTATATATAATTAATTCTTACTATTGTTATAAATTGGACAGTGTGTCTGTTAGTTTATCCTTTTTCAAATTAATATAGCGAACGATTTACGAGATTTTGGGACTTGCTTTCCTTTTTACTCGGAAAAATACAAGTTAAACCGAATATGTGAACTAGTGAAAATGAAAACTATAGTCGTTTGTTTTGAAATTGATAATATGATTTGGGAAAAACAAATTTGTCCGTCTGTCACTCTTGTTTTAAGGAGATAATACGTCGAGCATATATCCACTACAGGAAGTCGAGATGGCCCAGTGGTAAGAACGCGTGAATCTTAATCGATGAACGTGGGTTCAAACCCGGGCAAGCACGTCTGAATTTTCATGTGCTTAATTTCTGTTTATAATTCATCTCGTGCTTTTCGGTGAAGAAAAACATCGTGAGGAAACCTGCATGTGTCTAATTACATCGAAATTCTGCCACATGTGTATTCCACCAACCCGCATTGGAGCAGCGTGGTGGAATAAGCTCCAAACCTTCTCCTCAAAAAGGGAGAGGAGGCCTTAGCCCAGCAGTGGGACATTTACAGCCTGGTTACTGTATATCCACTACACTGCTTGACAGCGGACTGTTAAATAAACATGTGCCGGAATTATATAATGAAAACTTACTGTTCCTTATGCGAATTTGAATCTCCGAACTTTATTTAATTAATAAATTAAGATCTCAGTGTTTTATCCACTAACCCATCAGCCTTTTTCAAACGTGTCACAAACAAAAGTTCCAAAGAAATCTTAACCCTTCGTAACCCCACTACTTCATACGCCTACTCAATGTTTGGCAGGTCATTATAAATTTACAATAGGTTACATTTTAAGCCTCTTTTGTGTGGAAAACGATAGGGGTCTGGTGCGAACACGTGTGAAGGACCCGAATCACAGACACTTAATGGAACAGTGAGAAGGTACTATTCTCAAACATATAAGTTGAATGCATGATTACCTTTTTTAGTGTATTTATCGCAACCAATTCCATGGATTAAAGCCTACATACTCATCCCATATTATTTGTATATAAATAGATGATGACAAAACCATTTAATATAATTTTTTTTTTGAAACGTCAAATGTTCCTAAGCCTCTACGTTTACTCACGAAGGAGGAGCCGCGGGCAGAAACTATTATTATAATATTTTTGTCGCGCACATCTTAGGAACAAATCATCATCAATATGGGTCATCGACACTACGTCAATTTTATTATATATAGGTAGGTCGGTTCAATCATTATTAGGTTCGATTATCGTCATATAACTTTAAAAAAAAACACAATATTCATTCGATAATATTTTTTATCTTCAAATAAAAATTGTGCCACTCAAATTAGCTCCAATAAGGAAAAGTGGCTCGTTTCAAACTGTTCGATACCAATAGCTTAAAATGCATTTTGTAAGCGATACTTAACGAACAGCGACTCAAGAATACGCTCCTTAACCTCTCCTCTACTAATAAATTCAGAAGGGTAAGCGTCCGTCTCGATATCGACAAGACAAGTGTTTTATAGATATATTTTATTCACAAATTTACTAATACATTATTTTAATATTACTGAAAAAGCAAGTGCTATATACTATATATAGCTACTAATTATTTAGCAATTGTACTTAATATTAATTCTATATATATATATTTAGAACGAGTCGCGGGAAGCCGTTAGATGCGGGCAGCGCAAGATCGGCCAACGTGGAAATCCTTGGGGGAGGCCTTTGTCCAGCAGTGGACGTCTTTCGGCTGATATGATGATGATGATGATGATGATGATGATATATATACATAATTTATTGCATAATTTGATGTACTTTCAAACCAACGTCTACGTACCTAACCTTCTTATCGGCTTATCTCGAAAAAAATGACGAAATTTGAACAGAAATTGAGACATTCTTTTCCTATTTTAGGATAACGGATTCCAATAAAACAAGATTTATCCAGTCAAACGAATATCCTTAGAAAATCGAGAAAACCAGTTCATAAATATGGGCGTTACATCCGTAGCTTTGATAAAACACGAGCAAAGCGCAAGGACTCTTTAAAAACAGATTTAAAACTGTGTAACTACGAAATGATTTTTGCTCGACTACGCCTTCTACATCGTAACATTAGGCAGTGAGCATACATCAATACGTATATATGATGTCTAAGAATGTAAATGTCCTATTGCTGGACTTCTCGTCTCTTGTTAAGGATAAGGTTTGTAGCTTTTTCCACCACGCTGGTTCAAAAAGGGTTAGTATGTACCAAAGTGACGGAATACACATAATATGTATCATAAGGTAGTTATAGTTATATATAATATAATAATATTTGTTATATATATATATATATATATATATAAATACATTATCATTTGGATATTTTAAAATTTAATTATTTCATCTTTTTACAATTACAATTTATAAATTTCAACGCGAAGGTTTCTCTTGAGGAGGCCTAGAGTTTACTCCACAACCTTGTGGCAGCATTTATTTCGACATATGTGCTCTTTCTAACGATGTTTCTTTCACCCACGAGCACGAGTTATCAACACAAATATTACTAGTACCAGCAAAAGTGTAGGGCACTTCATACAAATGAAACCCACCTAACCGATTGTTTTCGATTTCAAGAAGTCTCAGAATATATTATCAAAACGCACCATAACATGAAGCTCTTTAAAATCGGTACAGCCAGCGGTTAATAAAATAAAGCATCATGTATAATATGATAATGAGTTGACAAATATTGTCTCTCGTGCCTTTCAATTCCAGATTATTTTGTCTCAAGACAACGCCAGCTCGTTGTCTACAAGGAGCCTTAAATGTTTGGCGTTTCGCCAAGGCAAGTCGGTGGCAACTTGTGAAAATTTCAGCGCGGATACGATGCCTTATACTTTCATACCCAATATCCGATTCTGTACGTTTGTGTTGTAAATATAAAGTTTATGTATAGTTTATTCGTTTTTGTATGCAGGCTTACAATTAAGCAATTTTTCTCTTAATGTATACTACGTGATTATAGTCGCAAAGTAATATTTAAATGATATAATAAACAATGAGTGACAAATTGTTGGTTTCCATAAAAGGCACATAAATATTGTAGACAGTTGACAATGAAGGTATTTAATTTGAGGCAAAGAATAGTAGGTTATTGGTGATTCTTCTTGTTAAAACTGGTTTAAATTTAAAGGCAAATTTTGACTCCCACGCAGAACAGATAGAATTTAAAAAACTATTTAATATGATATTAAATTAACATAAATTACATATTTGCGCTATTTTTAATAAACGTTACATAGCTAATAAATAATTACATAATTGTCTCTCTCTTTCATTCAACATTTTGCATTCGATAGAAGAGGAGAAAGCATTCAAAGTAAATTCAAGTAACCTGTATATTTCCCACTACTGAGAAAATATTTCCTCCTTTTAAGATAAAAGTTAGGTTTGGAGTTGTTTCGATTTTATTATTCAATCGAAAGCATTCAGTTATAAGAAAAACTATTCGCTCTGCAAGCAAATACTGTAATAATAAAATATAGCGAATGTTGAAATCTTTCGTTTGCTTCTGTTGCATTTGGCGTTATAGGAGCGCTGTGAATTATACAGAGGTCTCTAAGTGCTTGCCGCAATTTTAAATGGAAAATGTTATATAGTAAAATACAATTTCCTTTTATATGAGATACTGTCCGTGAGTTCATACAATATAATATGGTTAGTCGATTTATCATATCAGAAAATTTGAATTCATTGACAATATATTTTATAAAAACTAGGTATCTATCATGTATTTGGAAAGCAAAAAGAGAAAAGATAGTCGCTAGAAATTTAGCAACATTATTTTACATAAGTAGACTGGCAAATGGCCACCTGGTAACTGGTCACCACCGCTCATAGACATTGGCTTTGTAAGACCTCAATCACCTTTCACACCGGAATATAACGATACTAAGTATAGCTGTTTGGCGATACATTATGTAAAGTAATTAAGTAAAAAGTACAAAATTTTAAGGTCGTCAGTTTTGTTTATTTTTTGGGAACCTCCATTGTACCACAAAAAATACTTGTTCCATGTATTCGGGTAATAGTAACAAGTTTATGTTTGTAAATTTAGAACGGACTGCATATAAGAGTATGATTTTATTTATAAGCCTAAGAGGAAGTTACGACCAAATAGATAAAAACAAACATATCATAATTTGTGAGCCCATATGGCTCAGTGGGAGTGTTCTACGTAAGTCTTAACCGAATAATGTAGGCTTAAACCCGGAAAAGCACCTCTGACTTTTTATGTGATTCTAAACATCGTTAGAAAACCTACACGTGACGAATGACAATCTGGCACATGTGTTTCCACTAACCCGTATTTTTTTTGTTTATAGAATAGGAAAGCGGACGAGCATATGGGCCACTTGATGGTAAGTGGTCACCAAACGCCCTTAGACATTGGCATTGTAAGAAATGTCAACCATCGCTTACATAGCTAATGCGCCACCAACCTTGGGAACTAAGATTTTATGTCCCTTGTGCCTGTAATTACACTGGCTCACTCATCCTTCAAACCGGAACACAACAATAACAATGGAACAACGTGCTTAATCCACATAAGCTCCAAACTTCTCCAACATAAGCGATACCTTAGCTAAGCAGTGGGACATTCATAAACCGTCACTTTACATAAATAGTTAATAATAAAGATTGTAATTTATATATTGCTTCCGTCACTGGAAGTTAATAAATTCTCTCTCCAACAATTACTGGCTCGTGTCCAAACATAGCGCTACAAATAATGTTATTTTTCGAGGCTTTATACACACAATAAAACTGTAATGGAGAGTGCATTGTCGAGATATCAAATATTTTTAAAGATTAATCGTGAGTAACACTATACGGAGGTTATACCTCTTAAGTTATTACTCTTTAAATATATATGTATACAATACATGAATTACATTTGTTTTTTATTTTTCTCTCTAATTATGCGTAAGGATTGGCACATGAAGCGAAGCCAGTGTGGATCATACTTGAATGGGTTTTAGTGTGCTTGCTCAAATTCGCGCACATTCACCCGAGATAACGCGCAAATGCGCAAAATAAACATTAATTAATAAATAGACTGGGAATTAGCGAGTATTCCAATGCAAACGCTACCTTTTTTTCGCCTCTTTCTAATTTTATTTAGTTACGATTTTATTTCAATGCTGACATTTTAAATTAATTAGCAGTGTAAATTACTTCACGCTCTGCTTCGCCAGATATAGGCCCGCCGTTAGGCTTGTATCATTGAGATTGTGACGACCATAAAATATTCAGACTTAAACTCTTAATTGTAATTTGGCTAGGTGGAATATTGTCAGCATAATAATAGTTGGCATACCTTTCAAAATATAGTTTTTTTTTGTTAGGTAGGTTAGGTTGGGTAGGACGGGCAAAAAGGTGTACCTTTTGGTAAGTGGTTATAACCTCATTTAGACCCTGGCGATGTACGAAATATTAACCAATCCGTACATCGTCAACGTACCACCGACCTTGGGAACTAAGATGTTATGGCCCTTGTGCCTATAGTTACACTGGCTCACTCACCCTTCAAACCGTAACACAACAATACTTAATATGGCTATTTCGCGGTAGAATATCTGATAAGTGGGTGGTACCTACCCAAACGGGCTCGGACCACCAAGTAAATATTTCTATACGAATATTTCTGTAACAGTTAATATATAATCAAATTAAGAAATAGTTTTAATTTCATCGACAATCAAACAATTAATTTAATTAAAACGTGTAATAATTAATTTAATTAAATTGAAATAAGAGACTTATTACAACATACACAAGGTTCAAAGTTCGATGAAGATACAGACCAGTATTACGGTAATCTAAACACTCGTACATTTCTAATGTTAGCAATTTTAGTAAAGATCTTAATTATATATTTTGTTCACGTTTTGTACATGGTATTTCACATAGGGCTGCCATCGATGTTTTAAAATTTATTTCTTAATTTTTATATTAAATAACCGCGTATTATACTTTTTTATATGAAATACATACTACACAAAACACACTAGACACAAATTAAGATCAGCGAAGATACCAATAACTCACAAAGCCAGCCTTCCATTCCATTCTTGATTCCGCCTTTTTCTACTTCTAGTGATGGTTTTTTTTCCAAATCAAAATGGGAGAGATCTTGCAACCAAACCAATCGAATAAAACTCGAAACATTTACCAAAGAACACCAAAAACATATGACCTAATGAAAAGTACCTAACTGATAACCCTCTGTTTGAAGGTTGATCACGTGTTCCCAAAATGCGTAGCTCTCTCTAAAAACGTTAGCTCATCACATAAACATAATATAGTAATTAAGATCGTCATCAATTATTGTACTCGGCCATTAACACGAAATAAGCCATGGGGATCGTTTTCTCAAAAACGAACAGCCCAATAAATTGCCCGTATCGCCCTTCCGACTCGAAATCCCATCTTTAATTACGCGAAAATCAGGCGGCGAAATAAGCACCCCACCTGCCCCCGGTGATAACACTCAAATACTTTACACTTACAAAGATATTAGAATATCTAGAATATTGTATTATATATTAGTGCCCTATAACTTAAGATATATGGTATCCGATTTTCAACAAGATATCGACAGAATTTTGTATGATGTGTCTTGCAGAAGTAGTCTATCATATTTGTCTGTCTAAATTATCTTTTATGTTATGGAAAATATCTAATACTGGTAGTAGAGTTTTGTGCAAGCTCGTCTGGGGAGGTACCACCCACTCATCAGATATACCACAAAACAGCAGTACTTGGTATTGTTGTGTTCCGGTTTGAAGGGTCAGTGAGCCAGTTTAATTACAGGCACAGGACATAACATCCTAGTTCCCAGGGTTGGTGCCGCATTGGCGATGTAAATGATGGTTAACATTTCTTTCAATTCCAATGTCTAAGGGCGTTGCTGACCACTTACCATCAGGTGGCCCATATGCCAACTTATAATATAATAATATAATAAAATAAGATAAGCATTCATTTCATATTTAGTGCTATTCGAGTTTTCTATCCGATTTATTGGTAAAGTATAATTAAATCTTAGAGCATAAATTTTTTTTAAGAAATATAAAGTTATTAATAAATTATTTTATTAAATAGGAAGCCAATGCTGCATACAATTTTGTTTCTTATTCTAGAGAACAATCTTATATAACTTAAATGTAAAAATTGCATATCTCACTTATAGGATGACTTAACATGCATAGGTAAAGAAATAGTACATTCTTTGTAAATAAACTTGAAAAAAAAACGAACTAAATTACGCAAGCAAAAGAAAGAAGAAAACGTTATTATAAAAATTAACAGTTAAATTAATTAATGGAAATAAACAAAATGAACTTACTATGACATGCATGTAATAAGTAATGAGTATCGTCTTGCATCTTAGAATGAAATAAGTGAAAGGCAACATTTAGTGGTTACATACTTTTTAATTTGTCTTTTAAAGCTAGTAGATTGTTGTTGATTGTTTATTATCAATGTCATCATAGTTATATCCCTATTTTACTAACTATAGAGTTATTATATAAGAGTCAACTTAAAGCCCACAGCAGAAATCGGTCGAGTAATGTCAGAAAGTGATATGCGACATTGATCGTAATAACATTCCAATAATACACGCATCAAAATAGTATATGTCGGTTATCAATATTTCACGAGTAATAAAGTGAATTCTTACAGAATAGCACTGTTGAACTCTTGGAATGCTGTCAATTGCCAAAACAGCTCTTGTGTACAATTATTATTATTAATAATGTCTGACACATGCAAAAATCACAAAATATTTTATTCACCACCAAGTTGATAGTTCACGTTTCTACCATTGTACTGGCACTGCAATTATATATTCTGATTATTCCACAAGCAAAAAGAAATGTATCGATATATTGAGCACTCATAATAATGTATCCTACATACTAAATCTAACATAGAAGTGATAAATTCTTAACAATTTTCATCATTTAAAACTATAGCACTTCTACTTTTTTAGAGATCTGCGAATATACATACAACGATCGGTATTCCAATCGGCGAAAATTGTTAATTTTAATTCGGAGGCCAACGATGCTGTCCCTAAACTCAATTACCGTGACGTCCTCAGAAAGAGGAATTCATCTGATGTCGAAATGGAATTAACTAAATTTTTCTCCAAATACGGTCGAGCGCGTGGGCTCAGCTTGATTATTTCTTGAATTTAATTTTGTATACACTTCCATCTTCTATTAAACCACCAGAATATTATTGTTTGTAGGTAATTTTATTATCCTTCAGAATATAATTGACTCACAGTATAAAAATCGATTAAATCGAACAAAAAAATTTATTTATAATAGAGTTTTCTAATATAATTATGCTAAAATATATCTTATTAGAATGGAGTAAAAATTTATATCATTCATCTTCTTACACATTATAAACTATATTATGGTGTTAACATCCTGCTAAATCTTACTGTAGTAAGGTAAGAAATTAACCTTCTATATTACAATAGTAAACGCCTGTAAACATTATACTAAATCTTGGAGCGTATTTAAAAAGGCATAACGAAAACTCTGAATCTTGCTCCTTATAATTATAAGGAATACTCATATTCTTTCTCTTCTTTACTTTATAATTTTCCTCCAAATTCTCCGCACTATCTTAAGCGCCGTTTTGAATTCCTTAAGGACTCGCACGGCCGCACTCCACGATCTGACGATAATCTAATTCTTAAAATTCCTTCTCACTCTTCTTCTTTTTATACCAATTCATTCTCTGTCCAAGCAGTTCGCCTATGGAATTCTTTACCACTCCACTTAAGACAATCTCAAACTATTAACACATTTAAAATCCGACTCAAGGCATATTATTTATCTTTATAATTATCAGGGAGTGTTGTTTTATTATCTGCCGCACTTTTTTGCTATTTATTATTATTATTATTATCATAATAACATTTTTTTTAATGTTTTGTTTTATATATTATATACGTATGGTTATGTATATATTATTTATTTATATGTATATATATTTAGCTATAGTACTGTATATATATATATATATATCTAAATTTATTTAAAAAATAAAATTGAGATGATTAGTACACTTCCGGTAACTTTATTTATTTATTTATTTCATGTCCTTCAACCAAAGGTTGTCCGGAAGAGATCGCTCTTTTAGCGATAAGACCGCCTTTTGTACAAAATAGTATTCGTTTCTTTTGTGTTTGTGTTTAAAATGGTTCTGTAACTCTTTTGGTGTACAATAAAGCATATTCTATTCTATTCTATTAGTCCTATTCTCAGAAAATCGTCTTCAACACAGACACAGATTGATTCAGCTTATAAATAATACTCATGACAGCCTCGTTGGTCTAGTGGCTTGATGTAAGGCCGCAGACCCGCAGGTCCTGGGTTCAATTCCCAGGTCGGACAAATAAAAAGTTATTGGCTTTTGTTGCCAGAAAATTCTCAGTAGCATCCCGGAGTCTGGAAGTTGGAAGTGTTTACACTCCCGTGCCTCGGAAATCACGTGTCGGATTGCCGTCCCATCGGATTATAAGAGTGGGGGATGAGAGAGTGCACCTGTATTTGTGCACATATATTGCGTTTGTTCACTATAATATCTCCTGCGCAGTTGGTTAATCTTAAGATTGGCCGCCGTGGCCAAAATCGATCTGGAGGACATTATTATTATTATTAATACTCATACATTTAATTTTGTGCAAACGGATATGTCTGTTACAAATTGAGCAATAGACTATTTTGACCCTTCGCTAGTTTGTTATATTATATTATAGATAGCATACATATGAAACTCAACATAAGATTGCTTTTTAAATAATATATTAAACGGCATGCGAATGTCAATATGTCATAAGAAAGGTGACCTACGTCGTTATAGTAAATATGATACATATTTTGGTAAGCGGCCAAATAGCATCGCTTTATTACTTTAAACCGTATTTTATTTAGTATGGCACTTTAGTATAACTAATAATGTATTGACATAACAGTGTACTTACTTGGTGGTAGGGCTTTTACAAGTCTAGATAAATATTATATCACCCACTCATTAGATACTCTACCGTCAGACAGTAATGTTTAGTATTGTTGTGTTCCAGTTTGAAGGAATAAACCAGTAATTACAGGCACAAGGGACATAACATCTTAGTTCCCAAGGTTGGTGGCGCATTGGCAATGTACGCGATGGTAATGTAAACAATGTTTACAAAGCTAATGTCTATAGTAATTGGTGACCACTTACAATCAGGAGGCCCATAAGTTCACCCGCCTATGTATCTTATAAAAAAATACATAAATCAGTACCTTCTTCATCAGACAACCAGACTCCGTGAGCGTATACATTGAATTTAAACAGTTTCACTGCTTACAATTTCCATATAAATCAAGTGAGAACAATAAAAAAAATCGTAGGCAACTTTCTAAGTCTAGCTATCCCATGGTTTAAGCTACAACTCCGTTGATATAATATCCCATTGTCTTTAACGAAACCAATGGTGCGATACATCAAACGCCCACCAGTGAGAGTATGTGAAAAGCAGATAACAGTACCGGAAGAGCTATTTACGTTATCATCGCACTCATTCATTACCGGAACACCATGTGAACGATTAAAAATACCCATTTTATGCAATGGACTTTAAACTTTATCACTATACATATATGTATCTAAATCATATGCACTTTAATCCAACACTACAGTCTAATGGACAGCATGCTAGCTACTAGCGTTTCTTACGCGACGTCAGAGGTTGTAAAACGATTGAAGTTTATTAGTTGTGTTCATAAAAGGGGCAGAGACCGTAAACCTGTTCGATCCCGGCACATACAATGTTTTTAATACTAGAAATTAGGATCTAAGACATAAGAATATGCGTTTTGAAAATAAAATAGAGTTGGTAAAAGACAAAAAAACATAAAACAGTAAAGTCTTAAAAAGCATTACGGATACGCTTTTATTAATAATTATTAAGACATATTTGCAAAGCCATAAATCATTTTTTATGACATTTTTATATTATGTATTGGTATTTTGTAGTTTATAGTTCATTAAAAAATTAGTTCCATAATATTTTTAGATAATTTAATGTGACGACGTGAAAAAGACGAGGTGCCCTTGTGGTTAGAACGCGTGAATCTAAACCGATGATAGTGGGTTCAAACCACTGAATTTTCATGTGCTTAATTTGTATTTATAATTCATCTCGTGCTGTCACCGTCAGTGAAGGTAAAAATCGTGAAAAAACCTGCATGTTTCTGATTTCATTGCAATTCTGCCACGTGTATTCTACCAACCCGCATTGGAGCCGCGTGGTGGAATAAGCTTCAAACCTTCTCCTCAAAAGGGAGAGGAGGTCCTCAGTGGGACATTAACGGGCTGTTACTATAATGTGAAGTCAATAAATTATAAGACAAAACATCCCATTTAAAATGTTAAACATATAAAACAGAGCACAATCAATAATTCAACATATAATAAATTGAATTTTAATTTTTCTTGCATGATAATTTTTGGAAATAATTACGGTCTATAAAAGTGAAAACATTTTAATGTACAGACAGACATTTTCCATCATCTTCATTAATATAAAGATCGACTTTATATACAATATGTACTATAATAATCCATGTAATTAATCCTGAAATATGATAATGCATATAAATAAAATTTTATTTACGACAATAAATATAAATTTTAGACCAAACCAATTCCCACCCGTTATGTTGCAATCTGTTATATCAACTGCAATTAAAATTCGACTTTATAGTCATGTCGTAAAGTTGACAATGCGTCAAACATTGTTGAACGTGTCATTTCCGCTCCGGCAACATTTGTATATTTTGTTAATATATCACCGAATTTTTCTTATCGGTACGAACGTTATATCCGTTTGTTGAGAAATCGTGCTTCAAACTCATGCTTTCAAACTTATATATAGGAAAGAAAATTAATATATCAATTCAAAATTTCAGTAAAACCGTTGGTTCTATTCAAATAACTTGTAATTTAAAAAAAGACAGGTTATAAAAATGAGGTAAATTAGGAACGACCTGGTGTTTCATTCAAGTTATGCATGGTGGGGTATCGTTTTTTCGTAGTACTTCGGGAATCATTTATAACTCCTAAAATAACTTATGACTCAGATCATGTGCATACAATAATATGGAGTTTGATATGAAACAGTTCAATATTTACCATAGCACAGTTTACGTAAACAATGTGGTTACTATATATACATACATAATAGATGCAAATGCTGTCTTTCTAGTCGAATTCTAGATTATCCAACCGCATGCAAAAAAACAGATGTACTCAATATTCGTTCACTATCATAAATTCAATGGAACGGAAGCCCAAAACCCGCTGAAGAGAGATCAGACGCATAACAAACGGCTTTACGTACTTTCCGTAGCAGTGTTATACCACAATGCCCCTACTCTGGACTACTTATGAGATTTTCTTGACAGAAAAATCCAATAACCCATATTGGACTAATGTTTGTGTTTGAAGCTAGTTACAGTTTGTATAAAATAATTAGGCTAACAACATAGTAAATGAACATATAGGTAAAGAGAAAATACATATATAATACCTTGGCCACTTAGAATATTAAAAAATAAATAGAACTGATGCAAAACAAACCAAAGAAGAATTTGTTTCTTTCTGTATATTTCTCTATTTCATCCTAAACCTTGCTCCAATGTGGGTTGGTGGCTGCAATTAACGGCAATATTCACACAATCCAAGGAATTGTTGATGGGAATGACTATTAAATCGAACCTAAAAACGAATGGAACATCCAGCCACAAATCCTCGACGTGTTGTCCAGAATCCGTCTCGTATCAGCTGGACAATCTTACCAAAAGTATCCTGTAAATTCTGTTTCGGTCGCATTTGTCATTCCGAGGGTCGTAATAACCTCGAAGATTAGAGGGGAAACGCAACGGTTTAAGCTCTCTTGAATAATTAAGTCACAAAATGTAAATCTTAATACCTCTGAAACCCGTTTTTAGGGAATCTCTTTATGGAAACACGAAATGCCCGAGAACCATTTTTGGATCTGTTTTTTGGTAAGTAAATTTTCTCATCCGTATTTTCGATTTGAACGGTTTGGGTTTGTTAAATGGACGAGGATTTGTTTCATTTAAATCTCCTTTTATTTCTAGAGACTTTTATGAACATTTATATTTTATAAATGGAATTAAAAAAATTACTTTGATCGCCCATCTTAATACTAATCTCTAAATACCCAACACTTTGCGAAGAAGCAATATCTTTTTAAGGTGCAATTGTATTTATATAAAAAAAGTATATAATTTAATAGATACCATATGTCATGGATAAGGACAAAGAAAAGGCACAAGGACTGCCGGCTTATATAGAAGAACAAAAGACATTCATGAGATAGTTCAATTATGAAAAGCATTTTGAATACCACAATCACAAATAACGCATTCATATTGGCAGATTATTTCACAGTTAACACATTTTGCGATACACATTTTTTTATACTATATTTAGATGGACGGGCTGATGGGCCACCTGATGATAAGACATCACCACCCATAGGCTTTGAAACCGTGAGAAATATTGAACATTCCATACAAATATCACACAAGATGATATAAATGTCCTTTGTGCGTGTAGTTACACTGGCTCACTCATCATTTAAATCGGAACACAACAATTTATACTAAGTATTGTTGTATAATAGAATATATTTTAAGGGCGAAATACCCAGACGAACTTTCACAAAGCCCTACCACCAAGTAAATCACAAATTAGTAATGCATACTACAGTAAATTATTTTATAGATTAAACATTTCGCGACACACTCAACAATAACACTTCAAACGTGAGTTGGTTGAAGTAAAAATAGTGTGTTCAGAGTAGTTCTTGTAACAGTTAAGCAGTGTCATTAAACTGGAGAACGTCTAAAATACCATACAAAACATAATCGACCACTTTATCTGACACACGCGCATCTAATGACGACGGACGCGTCGCGACAAAGAATAATCTCTTTATAGCAAACGATTTAATATCTTAATCAGAACTTATAATGGATACTATTTTACACCTAATAAAAGGACAACAATGTTACAAAGTATGCATTAACACATACTAATATAAAAAAATAAACATAAAACTAATATATACATCCATTTAAAAACATTTCGGTAGTCATTCATTTTATATTTGTTAATTATAGATCAAGTTACTATATTCTTAAAAGCCGAGATGGTCCAGTGGTAAGAACGCGTGAATCTGAAAGAAGAAGAAACCGATGACCGTGGGTTCAAACCCGGGCAAGCACCACTGAATTTTCACGTGCTTAATTTGTGATTATAATTCATCGCGTGCTTGAGGTGAAGGAAAACATCGTGAGGAAACCTGCATGTTTCTAATTTCACTGAAATTTTGCAACATGTGTATTCCACCAACCCGCATTGGAGCAGCGTGGTGCAATAAGCTCTAAAAAGAAAAGAAATTTCAACGCATTCGATAAATAAGTGGAAACGCAATAGCTTTTTTTATTTAAAGTTCGTAAGCAAACTAGCAAATGCGGCACCTGATAACAAGTGGTCAACTTGGCATATAGACATTGGTGTTGCAAGAATTGCATCGTCAATTCCCCACAAATCTTGGGGACTTAGATAATTATGTCCCTTGTGCCTGTAGTTAAACTGGCTCACTAACCGTTTGAATGAATGAAACCTTTATAATATGTGACCCACTCATCGACCCGGACTGTCTTGCAAAAGGCCCTACCACCTACCAAGTAACATACGTAATAGATCTATTTCCATCTGAACTAACAATAAAACACAAACCTTACTTATTTACGTTATTATTATATACGTTGTTATTAACGGCTGTTAAGTTAAACATTATTTATCTTTTTCTGTTATAATTTATTTGATAGTTGAAAGAAAAAGACAAAGCATTGTTTAACTAATCAACCCCTAAATAACACGTATGTATAAGTACTCAATACTCCAGCTCATTATATCTAAATAAACCACATTATCCAATTATTTTACTTGTCTTTTGAGTTCAAATAAAAAAAAAATCATTTCTCAAAAAAGCTTAACATGCAGCATTTATTTATTTTCCTGATAAATCATTTTTCAATTATAATAAAAACTTAAGATTTCACGCCAAAATCCCATTTAGAACCATACGATAATCTCCTATAATTAAATTAAAAAATATATATGCGACATCGTATCGTATGAAGAAATCATTTACACAAGGAGTAATCTTTTGTAGTGAATCATGAGTTAGGGACGGGCAATTTGCGAGTAAATTGTCTCTGATCCGTAAATAAGTACAGACTTTGTTAAAGCGTGCGACTTAACTCGCTTAAAAAGAAAATAATTGTGGCTTATTAAGCGCAGGTGTGGAAATAGCATGGATTATAAAAATCCATAATACATTCCCCGCCTCGAATATTTTACAATCCTTCCATTAATCCTTTACTTCTTATTCATAAAAATAGATGTTTGTCTAAGTTCGACAAATGAATAAAATAATTGGACACTGTTGGACCGATCACAACGAAAGGCACAAATATGTAGGTTTTATACACACTTTGTTGCAAATCACCACTAGATGGCACTGGAGACACTATCCATACCGTTCAAACGGTTGTATAACGATTGTTTTATGTCAATCACAGACAGCGTTTGCGTTGACAGACGTTTCAGCAGCAATATATTGTTTGTTTCTTTCAGACCACAAAGTGAGACGTCAATATAATAATAATGTTTATGTTTAATTAAGTTTATTTAGAAGATGTATGATTGACGTAAGATTGAACAAGTCGATTGTCGAACGACGAATTAAGTCTCGGTAAGCGTCGGTAAATTTAAATTTGCTCTTGGAGGATGGGAGTTCTAGGTCCAAAAAATATTAAATAAATTAAAAGAAATACGCTCTGAGAAATTGGCTATAATTTACATAAATAAGATACTAAATCAATAATCGTATGTTGTATAGATACGTTATATATCTGTAACTAACGTGTAAATGAGACGAGCCAATTGGCGTGGTTGGTAGATACTTACCTTTCACGCCGAAGGTTGTGGGTTTCATTCCCACCCAGGACAGATATTTGTGTGCATGAACATGTCTGTTTGTCCTGAGTCTGGGTGTAATTATCTATATAAGTATGTATTTACAAAAGAAAAATAGTATATGTTGTATATCAGTTGTCTGGTTTCCATAGTACAAACTCTGTACAAGCTTAATTTGGGATCAGATGGCCGTGTGTGAAAAATGTCCCAGGATATTATTATTATTATTATAAATGTATCACTGCTGGGCTAGGACCTGTTTTCCTTTTTGAGGAGAAGTTTGGAGCTTATTCTATCACGCTGCACCAATGCGGGTTGGTTGATACACATTGCAGATTTTCATCCGCCACGTGATGTTTTTCTTCATAGTCGAGCACGTGATGAATTATAAACACAAACACATAATTAAGCACATGAAAATTCAGTAGTGCTTACACGGGTATAACCCGAAATGATCAGTTAAATTTCTCGTCTTTTAATGCCATCACTACTCCAACACGTAATGTAACACTTACCAGGCTGCCTACATAATACGATATATATATTTGCGAATAACTCACCTATAGACATTACCCATACGAGCTTAAATAAAGCCCTCGAACCAGTAACACGATTCAATAATTACAAAACAAAGCCTTCGGATTCCAATGGGTTTTTTGTTACATTTAGCAATCGGTTAATTCTATCCATTTCCAATTGGTATTTGATTGTTTCGAAGACTTCAAATACAGATTACATTTTATTAAATACGTTTTATTTATTTACGATATTACATATGTCGTTTCATAATCATTTAAAATGACTATTATAAAGTCGCTATATAAGAATTTTTTAAAGATAAGTGATAGCACATAAACGTCCCACGGCTGGGCAACGCCTTCCTCACTCCTCAAAGAGAAGGTTCAATGAATAATAAAGTGTAACTACTGAGGTTCTAGTGGTTAGAACGCGTGAATCTTAACCGACGATCGTGGGTTCAAACCCGGGAAAGCACCACTGAATTTTCATGTGCTTAATTAGCGATTATAACTCATCTGTTTTTAACTGTTTAAATCTTAATAATTATTATTTATAATTTACAAAATTGCTTTTTTTTTTTTATAGAATAGGAAGGTGGACGAGCATATGGGCCACCTGATGGTAAGTGGTCACCAAACGCCCTTAGACATTGGCATTGTAAGAAATGTCAACCATCGCTTATAGCCAATGCGCCACCAACCTTGGGAACTAAGATTTTATGTCCCTTGTGCCTGTAATTACACTGGCTCACTCACCCTTCAAACCGGAACACAACAATATCAAGTATTGCTGTTTTGCGGTAGAATATCTGATGAGTGGGTGGTACCTACCCAGACGAGCTTGCACAAAGCCCTACCACCAGTATTGTTTACTGTCATACATGAATAAGTTTTAAGTGGAAACTTGATTGGTATGTGAACGAGTTAATTTGTTGTATAATATATGTGGTGTATACTGTTTGTTTGTTTCCCAAATATAATAAAAATAAAATAATAAATAAAATCTCGTGCTTGACGGTGAAGGAAATCATCGTGAGGAAACATGCATGTGTTTAATTTCATTGAAATTATGTCACATGTGTATTCTACTAACCCTCATTGGAGCAGCGTGGTGGAATAAGCTCTAAACCTTCTCCTAAAAAATGGAGAGAAGACCTAAGCCCAACAGTGGGACATTAACAGGCTGTTACTGTTACTGTACTGAAATTCTCGGTAGAGTCTACGTTCCGAATTGGTTGTAGCTTAGAATTTAATTAATATTTTTAAATAAAGATGCATTACTTATTGTGTTCTTCTAGAGGAAGCACTTGTGTTATCGAATTAAAATTACGGCGTGGAGTAAACTACAAATCTTCTCAAGTTTCCATTTTGTGTTTCAAGCACAACAAAAATATTTCGGCTTTTTAATGAGCTGTACTTCTTCATACATTGTACGTGTATACACACCAGAATATCCGTTTTAAATATTATATTTGAGTCATAACCGCGATCGTACCTTTTTCACGCATACCTAGCCAGCTCGTGACCACGATAGATGCCACGCTACATCGGTCAAAATAAAAAATATTATGATCTAGCAATATAAGGACACTAACATGCAAACATCTCGTAAATTTAAAGTTTACATAAAATCATTAAAAATATTTTTTTCTTTATTTCTTAACGAGCAAATAACAAATAAATATAATTTAATTTAAGTCCCTTACAAATATACGTAATTAAACTAATTAACATGAGTGTATACAACCTCAAACCTCCATCAGTCAATATTAATTCTTAATTATATTATTAAAAAGTCATTAAGTATTGTATAGAAGAGAAAATGATCAGCTTAATGAATGATCTCAATTCTGTAATGAATTATGTTACACGCGATTATAATAAAAATCGTTTACATCATTCGATACGATATCATTATTCCACGGGAATTGCAGGAAATTCGTAAAATTTTGCTTACTTCACATTGTTTGTGTCTATAGTTAAATATTTGCAAAGCGGATATATTTTTAAATAATATGCCTTTTGTTTATATGTAATATAACTTACCTACACAATTTTTTGTCGGAATAATTAGGTTTTGACATAAAAAATATTTTTTTTATAGTGTAGGTAGGCGGATGAGCGTATGGGCATTGGCATTGTAAGAAATGTTAACCATCGCTTACATCGCCTTATGTCCCTTGTACCTGTAACTACAATGGCTCACTCAACCCTCAAACCAGAACACAACAATACCAAGTACTGCTGTTTCGCGTTATAATATCTGATGAGTGGGCGGTACCTACCCAGAAGAACTTGCACAAAGCCCTATTATCAGTACCATTTATGAATAAAATAACATATCGATCTCTGTCACTTAAAACATCTAAACATCCGCGGTTCAAATCCGTTCGAATGATACTTACGTACACATAAAATTAGTGTCATATACCTTAATTATACATACAAGCAGTATAAGACTAAGTTACCCAAACTTAATAACCCAAGAACCCAAAGTAGAAGGTCGTAGTAATTGTCTCATCGAAGTCTAACAATATCGATACTAATATCCATTTTTATTTATGAAATAAGTACAGCAATTTCTGTCATTGTTCTATTGGAATTATTTTCGTATCGTGAATATTAATTATGCATGCATTATATATTATGCCGAGACGGCCCAGTGGTAAGAACGCGTGAATCTTAACCGATGATCGTGGGTTCAAACCCGGGCAAGCACCATTGAATTTTCATGTGCTTAATTTATGCTTATGATTAATCTTGTGCTTTACGGTGAAGGAAAACATCGTGAGGAAACCTGTATGTGTCTAATTTCATTGAAATTCTGACACACGTGTATTCCACCAACCCACATTGGAGCAGCGTGGTGGAATATGCTTTTTTTTTATACAGAATAGGAAGGCGGACGAGCATATGGGCCACCTGATGGGAAGTGGTCACCAAACGCCCTTAGACATTGGCATTGTAAGAAATGTCAACCATCGCTTATACAGCCAATGCGCCACCAACCTTGGGAACTAAGATTTTATGTCCCTTGTGCCTGTAATTACACTGGCTCACTCACCCTTCAAACCGGAACACAACAATAACAAGTACTGCTGTTTTGCGGTAGAATATCTGATGAGTGGGTGGTACCTACCCAGACGAGCTTGCACAAAGCTCTACCACCAGTAATAGTGCTCCATACCTTCTCCTCAAAAAGGAAGAGGAGGCCTTATCCCAGCAGTGGGATATTCACAGGCTGTAACTGTATATATTACGAAGACTAGTAATGGGGTCTATTTATATAACAATATTTTCACAGTAGTTTTTTAATAAAAAATCTCGATTACGTTCAAAAATTCAATTTAAAATAACAGCCACAAATAAATTAGCCACAGCGGCTAAGATCTCTCCTTTTTTGAGGCGAAAATTCTCGAGCTTATTCCAAGCTGCTCCAATAGGGGGTTGGTGAAAGATATTCTTCTGAAATAGGTTTCCTCGGGATGTTTTACTCCGAGAATAATTATTAATAAAAAATGAGCAAATTAAAACTCAAGAGCTATTCCAGACACTGTGCAAAATATTATATACCAATCTGGAACAAGTCTTTTCATATAAAAACTCTATTATGTTCAATTCAATAATTCAAAACGTATTCGACCAAATCCAATTAGACCGTGTACTTTGTCCGGGTATAATTGCATTGGCAGAACAATTAATTCACTGCTATCAATACTGACTGTGATTATTAATTATTTATTAAAAATTGATGAGATAATTAACTCATTGGGGCATCGATATGTCAATGATTCGATAAGCAATGATGGCGTACTATTTGATCAAATAATAATGATGGACAGTGTAAAAACGGGATATCAGACTGGCATATGAAAAACCCTATGGAATGTGGTGTAAGGTGCTGTATGAAATTTGAGAGGGGGAATCGTAGGTAGTCTATGTGATATGTTTTGTATATAGAATAGTTAGGGCGATCGGCAATTAATGGCACAACTATGGGTTAGTGGTCACCACCGCTAATAAATATTAGGACTGTAAGAAATATTAACCATTCCTTACATCGCAAATGCGCCACCAACCTTGGGAGCTAGGAAGGAGATGACTTGGAGTTTCTACCAAAGAGCTTATGATTCTTGCTTTATATCAAATGAGCAACCTTAACTTCGTACTTGGTGTCAAATATTATAAAACATAGACGAAATAGCTATGTGACTCTGTTAACGGTCAATTTCATTGAATAATTCATAAAAGGCGCCATTTGATGGAACATGTCGCTTCCAACATGGTGCCATTTGGGCAAGCGGGAATAGATCTGAATATGCTCGATATATTTCACTGTCCCCATATATTTAACTGAATTTATATGACTGATAATTGTATTTTGTATTTCTTTATTGAAATAAAACCTTTTTTACTCAAGAAGATATTTGTTTATTACTAAAAAGAATACTCATATGTTAAACATTGGAGGCAACTTCATGTATCTAGTTATGTTAGCTCAAAGCATGAAGACAATAGAAGTAAATGCTTGATCAGCGGAATGTAAGTCATTGTGTCATTCCATGCTTTGGGATCATATGTCTTTGGAAGCGATTTGTAAAAAAAGGAAGAACATTCGACTAGAGCATACACTTCTGTTCAGTCATGTCAATTTTAATTATAATTAAATATTTTTAAAATTCAAATATTATCCATAACAGCCTGTGAATTGCAAGTGTTTTCCTTCACCGTAAAGCACGAGATGAATTATAATCACAAATTAAACATATGAAAATCAGTGGTGCTATCCCGGGTTTGAACCCACGATCATCGGTTAAGATTCACGCGTTCTTACCACTGGGCCATCTCGGCTTTTTAAAATATTATATCTTTTTTTTAAAAGTCTGCCTTGCTCCCGTAAACTTGTCAATCTACATGTTGTTGTTTGTTTGTTGTACTTGTTGTTTTAGACCCCTTATAATTTACTAACATAGTTTTTAAGCTTTGTAAATAACACTGGGTTTTTATCTGTAAATAAATATTTATTATTATTATTATTATAGTTTCGTGAAATGCTTGCACTTTTAAATTATCATAGCGAGTATATAAATAGCAGTTTTAACGGACATGGTTTTTGTCATCGTTGTAGGCAACTTAGCAAAAAGTCGAGATGGCCCAGTGGTAAGAACGCGTGAATCTTAACCGATGAACGTGGGTTCAAACCCGGGCGAGCACCTCTGAATTTACATGTGCTTAATTTCTGTTTATAATTCATCTCGTGCTTTTCGGTGAAGGAAAACATCGTGAGGAAACCTGCATGTGTCTAATTTCATCGAAATTCTGCCACATGTGTATTCTACCAACCCGCACTGGAGCAGCGTGGTGGAATAAGCTCCAAACCTTCTCCTCAAAAAAAGGGAGAGGAGGCCTTAGCCCAGCAGTGGGACATTAACAGGCTGTTACTGTACTGTACTGTACTGTACTGTAGGCAACTTTCCCCACCAGCAACACTGATATTTAAGCCGTGGCGCAACAACGTGTCAAACCGATGATTCTCGCTTCATCAATCACCGAGCAGACTTATTCTGTATATCTACGTACTTTTATCGCAATTTTAAGCTGACTGACAAAAAATACTGTATTTCAAATATGTTTGTTTAGAAAAATAAAAAAAGCGAAGGATTTACAGAAATTGTAAATATGATTCATGGTGCTTAAAAAAAACGGACCAACTTTTTTTTCTTTTACTTATCTTTAACTTATCTTTAACTTTATCGTCAAAATACCACAAATTGACCATCTAATATCTAAATCATTATATATATATATATATATATATATACTTAAAGATAAGTTAAAAATAAGTAAGAAAAAAAAGTTGGTATATATATATATATATATATATATATATATATATATATATATATATATGATTTAACCAAATCAAATTTAAAAAAAAAGTCTTCTATTCGAACAGTGTAGTGATCAGAATAAGAATGTTAATTTAGCAAATAACTTTGATCAAGCCTGAAGCGTAACTGACCGTGATAATTCATCAGCCTTCTAAAAAACGGGTTACGAAATTCATTTGTTTCGTACGCAAAATCACACATTCTTTATTTGGAAACATTTTATCGAAATTTTTAAAAGATTTTACGTATCCGTTTTAGTTTAGTTTTTATCTACATCTAAAATTTATTTAGTTTTATTAATAGATTTGCGATTATGAACAAAAAAAACATTTGTACCAAGAACTCATAAATCACGAACAAGTAATTTACCAGCCGAATTTAGTAGTAGTTCTCTCTTACTATCTCAATATTAACAGATGGCCACAATCAATTTCCAAAATTTATTTTTCTTTTAACAGGGAATAATGGCAATCCCCTTTTATAAAGGAATTAATAATATTCCTCTTTACCCCTCCAATCAAGCGTACAGCTTGTGTTCGAAGTGAGAAAGACAAAACCCAAGTGGCCATGATCAAACCAGCGACTTTGAGACGAAGCTATTGACAAAATGGGAACTCATCATCTTTAAGGAACGTCATACTTTTTTGATAAAAATTTTTAAGAAAAATTGATGAAACTAAACAAGACATTTGGGATAATTGTCTTCGCATCACAAACAAAAGAATAACAAAACTCGTAATCATTTACACTTATACTTAATACGTTTCTTTTGAATTATTATGGGTACCGCATTTGGACTTATAATGAACAAAAGTTGCTCGCAAAAGTCAATTTATATAAAGGACCTTCTAAATTTAAATGTATCATTCTGGCTGTGAAAAACAAACGTTCGAAAAAAAAACTTACCGCTTGAATAAAGAAGTCGCAGTGCAACACGCTGACGATGCCGAAGTTGGTGAACTTAAAAACCCTGTCCATTATCCACATGAGGTTGGACAGGACCCCGGGTCTAGGATTCCAGGCAGCCATCAGGATGGGAACGTCCGCTGTGCTCTGGTGGTTCGCCAGGACGAGGGTCTTGCGACTGCTACATGCTGCTGGTTCATCACCAGTCTCGACAACTGCGAAAAACAAATATGTATTAAAATTTATATATTAATACATATTCCCATAAGTATAAATATATACCAAATTATTTACAGTGCTCTCTCTGTTAATATTAAAATTAAATAATTGATAAATAATAACGAAATACTAATACCACATTACATATACGATTTACCCGATTGGGCTTTGTGCAGGCCCTATCTGCTCCACCCACTCATCAATTATTCTACCGCCACACATCAATACTCTGTATTTCTGTGGTTCGGTTCGAAGTATGAGTAGGCCAGTGTAATTACAGGTCCTCGCAACACGGTGTAATTTATATTTTAGTTCCCATTTTTATCTTAAGCTGTTGGTTGTAGGCTTAATGATTGTATATAAAATATATAATGTTTCTTCAGTTATAATATATATAATACTGATAAAATTCTATACAAATATTTTTCTTGAGATTTGATATACAATTGTACCAGGCATGTCACATTTCGCGAGTATTATAAAGGATATGAAAATCTTATCGCTAGATCGAACGAGACGATCGCTTTGTTGTATATATCAAATATTATACAACAAAAATCGTTCAAAAATTTTCCAATTTAAGAAAAGATAAAACATATAATGTTTAAAATAGTTATATATAGAATAAGGATAATATTGTGTAATTACAGGCACAAGGGATATAACATCTTAGTTCCCAAGGTTGGTGGCGCATTGGCTATGTAAGCGATGGTTGACATTTCTTACAATGCCATTGTCTAAGGGCGTTTGGTGACCACTTACCATCAGGTGGCCCATATGCTCGTCCGCCTTCCTATTCTATATAAGAAAAGGATAATATATTATTTTGAAATAGTATATATAAAAACAAAATCTGAATTAGACTATATTTTATTCAAGTCAGTTCTTTTTAATCGTCTTGTTTACAATGAAGAAACTTCCGAATTAAACCGGAAAGAGAAGTCAATAGTTAGAATTTTTCATTCTTCATTTAGATTGATGAAATGAATAGTTTTTATTGTAATTTGACAATACAAAAACATACAATTTGACAACACATATACTGCCTGAAATAGGAAAATGGATCACCTGATGGTAAGTCAGTAACACCCATAGATATTGAAATAAATATTAACCATGCGCCACCACCTTCGAAACTAAGATATAAGAAGACGTAACACAACAGTAAGTATTTATAATAATATATATATATAATGTTTGTAAAAAGGCAACAGTTAAGGCTGTTTTGAAAAATAACTTAAATGATTTTTATTTTTTATTTAAAACATTTTAACTTACATCACACTAAGTAACTTTTTTTTTATATATATAGAATAGGAAGGCGGACGAGCATATGGGCCACCTGATGGTAAGTGGTCACCAACGCTCTTAGACATTGGCATTGTAAGAAATGTCAACCATCGCTTACATATCCAATGCGCCACCAACCTTGGGAACTAAGATTTTATGTCCCTTGTGCCTGTAATTACTTCAAGCTACCTTGCAAGTTGTTCAGTTTCTTGCATGTGATATTTAACGCTTACAAACTATTTATTTTTATTTTAATGACGTAATAACATACAGTACAGTAACAGTAACAGCCTGTTAATGTCCCACTGCTGGGCTAAGGCCTCCTCTCCCTTTTGAGGAGAAGGTTGTGGAGCTTATTCCACCACGCTGCTCCAATGCGGGTTGGTAGAATACACATGTGGCAGAATTTCAATGAAATTAGACACATGCAGGTTTCCTCACGATGTACGTGTATGAATCATGTGATGTATGTGTATGAATAACATACTGATTAGCTTATTTATTATTGAAGAAATTTATGTAATAATTGATAAATTCTTACTAAAATTATGAATGTAAATACTTAATATTACAAAAGCGAAGCGAACGGAAATGTTAAATAAAAACTTTCCAAAAGCGCTGGTGGAAACCAACAAAATAGGGTAAATATTTTTTTTTTATTTTTTATAGAATAGGACGAGCATATGTATGATAAGTGGTTTTGGCATTGTAAGAAATGTTAACCATCGCTTAAATCGCCAATGCGCCACCAACCTTGGAAACTAAGATGTTATATCCCTTGTGCCTGAAATTACACTTGTTCACTCACCCTACAACAATACCACACGGAACACAACAATACCAAGTACTGCTGTTTTGCGGTAGAATATCTGATTAGTGGAACCTACCCAGAAGAGCTTGCACAAAGCCCTTTCACCAGTAAAAATAATGTACTATAAGACATATTATATCTACGATTCAATGATTGATTGATTGTACTAAATGAATTATGGATAGACGCATATACTTGATATTTATTAATTGATTTCAATTTAAATTCGATAATTTCATTGTTTTAATTCTAATTTCGTTTTTTTTTTTAATTTTATTACAATTAATTTAAATAAATGAATGTATTGTAATCTGTTTAAAATTTATAGTTATTAATATTCAATGTTATTTCAATTATAATTTACAATGTTTTTTTGGTACAAATTATATGTATATGTTCGTAATTTTAATGTATGTGCTGATTGTATTCTATTTCTGTACCTATATATATATATATATATATATATATATATATATATAATAATATACTATATATATAAGTAAATAAATAAATAAATGATTTTCGAATATTTTAATTTAAATTGAATTACTCTTAAATGATGTATTAATATGATATTTATTAATTAAATTATATAATAGTCGGTTTACAAACGATTAAAACTTCGAGTAAAATATACAAAAGTAACCATGTACGGATAATAATTTTGTGATAAGAATAATAAATAGCAAGTACTATTATATACATATGGAAAAAAATATCAAACACATATTAGAGATTTTAAGAAGTATACACACAAATTAAGCCTATGAAAGCAGCGTTAATCGACTGAGTTCTTAATTAAGCAGGACCCGCAATCTTAGATGAAGATCGCCGCTATAGCCACAGGACCATGTCCACTCGTAAACATCAGAAACATGAAAACATACACAACAAAAAGATTTAACAAAAGCCAACTGTTTCGCCCGCATACAATTACGTGATAATCATTTGTATCCTAAACAGCCAATCAAATAATCGTTACTAACGTAATAAACGATCATTTAATTAAAGAAGAAATACAATCGGTTGTCCGCAGTTGAACCTGCTTGAATATCTGTAACCACTATTCGATAATTCTCCGAATAAAATATAATATATATCCTAAAATTATATTATATAAAATTCGCAAACGATATTTAATATAATCATAATATATCAGAATGTTTTATTTTGATTTGATTTTATACATAAAAAGATATCGAGAAACGTGAAGTTAAAATGTAAGTACGCATTAAATCATGTTTTCAATAGGTTTTTTGAAGTGAAATCCCCTGTTAATAACGAATGGAAATATATACTGGTCCCGATTATCGATAACTATTCAAAGACAAAATTAAATAATAAATCAAACAATTACGAACTTACTCAAGTTAAAGTAACAGTTCGTATTTTAATAAGCACACAATAGTAACAATACCGGAGGACATTTAAAGGAGTTGAATTTCAAATCGATTTCAACAGTGTCTCTGAAATACCATTCTTCCGAACCGAATAAAATAACATAAAATTCCGAACAGTTCTTTCAATATACATAATATACGTTCCACGAGTTGTCCATTTAAATGCAAGTATGGCGACTCAAGTAAACGATTAGAGTGAGGTCTGAAGAGGTTTGTTTGCGCAAATACGGAACTGAGTGAAATATTTATTTGCCGAGAGTCCATTTATATGACGTTGTTTGTGGAACGTGACGCGAAACAGCCGGATGGATTTTGATAAGGGTTTCGTTGCGAAATATTGGAAACGAAAGAGAATTACTTTACGAGAAGAATGAAACTAAATACCGACCCTAAAAAATGACCCCCAACACAATTCACATCACGCTGACGACGAATATGGTCAAAACAAATATTTGATAAGAATAAAACACGTTAGTACTGTCTTGATTTGTATTATGATCGTAATGAAAAATAAAATTAATACATCGCAAACTGCTAATAAAATTTTAAAAGGAAAACTCCAAGAAAATCTCCAAGGCAAATCCAGTTGAAACGAAGGTTTCGGTAAACATAGCGTCAAAGCGTTAAAATTTCAATAAACGTAAAAAAAAAAACACTTTATTACCATAGAAAGAAGTACCATGCATTTCATCCTACTTAAAATAAATAATGGAATAGTATTAAAATTCAAATTACATTCTATCTCCTTAAGAACGCCCTCATCTCCCTAAATAAATAACTTTTCCCCTCCAAAATAAGAAAAAGCTATAAAAATCATTAACATTTTTCTGAAATAACTTCATTATAAGTCACGCTATATACAGCTTACTTCAAGTGTTCTAAGAAAGTTCAAATTCAATTTTAATAACCGTAAGCATGAAATACGAGCTTTTTTAAAAGCGAGCGTTGTAATATTTTTCCACTTCAGATTTCAATTATTTCTCATTATTATTCATACTATGAACGAGGGACATTTAATTTATATTTTATTTAATATCCAAGTAACGTAAATATACGTTATTTAATGAAATACATTTATACATAAGCATGTGTGTGTTAACTGTAATGCGGGTTTGTCTCTGTGTTTACACGTTGAATATTGTCGATCGATCTTAGCTTAAAATATTGCTTTACTTTACATAAAAACAAATAACAGACTTATTCGGCAGACTATTCTGTTAGCTATCTTGCTCATCCACAATCAAGGTTGTTTAGGCCCTAAGTGCTGATTGTATGAAAAATGTGTCACACCAACATTTCATTCGTTAGCTCTAATGACTAAATTGGATTAAATTTCGTGGCTTTATTATTCCATTCTGGAAACAAACAGTATATAATATAGAAAATAAAATTTAAAGGTGGCTTTTTATGGTCCGTGTTTAAAAATGCAATATATATCGATCCACTATATCACTTCCACACGACTCGCAGCACCGCTACGGCTTGTCTGTTCGTCCACTGATTGCTCTCTTCCCACGGTGCGGTCTAATCCGCGTCCGTCCGTAAAAACACGCACCTTAACATAGCAGACAACGATGTCTTAGAGGAGAAATCTTTCTAGAGCCTATTCAACCACGCTATTCCAAAATCAAACGACGATACTCATCTGCAAAAATTTCACCAGAAAATATGCAAATTTCTTCACGTAAATTTCACCACCGAACACGAGATGAATTAAATAAATAAGCATGCAGTACATAATTACTATTAGCCGAGCTGGCCTAGTAATTAGAACGCGTGAATCTTAACCGATGATCGTGGGTTCAAACCCGGGCAAGCATCACTAAATTTTCATGTGCTTAATTTGTGTGTTTATAATTCACCTCGTGCTTGACGGTGAAGGAAAACATCGTGAGGAAACCTGCTTGTGTCTTGTGTCATTGAAATGATGCCACATGTGTATTCCACCAACCCGCATTGGATCAGCGTGGTGGAATAAGCTCCAAAACTTCTCCTCAAAAGGGAGAGGAGGTCTTAGCCCAGCAGTGGGACATTAACAGGCTGCTACTGTATTTAACTGTACATAATTACACATCAGTAGATCATCCCTGGGTTTGCACTCGCAATATTCGTTTAAGAGACACGTGTTTTATCAACTGAGCCATTTCGACTCCACAACACACAAACAAGCAAAATTAATGCAATACACATCAGAATTGCGTCGTCGCTTGAATATAGTATATTCTAGCAATAGCAGAAAATACAAAAGCAAGGTTTTATTAAAAGAGTATTCTTAAACAACATTGTTGTTTTCGTTTTATTCAACAAATGTTATATTTGAAAAATCCTTTGTCTCGGAACGCCTTAAGGCGGAATGTTTTGTAATTACGAAGACTACCTGGACTTAAAGCGACAAAAGTTTATTAAAAAGTATATATCTGTCGTCAGAATTAAATTAAATTTTTAAATTAACTCCGAGCAATGTTCGTGCCATTTTAATTTATATCTTGAGTAATATTACTTCTATAATCGAATTGGTTTTAGAAATTTTAATTTAGTTTAATTTTTATTCGGTATAGTTTATTTGAGGACGCAATAAATACATATAATAAATACAGTAAGTGGTCTCTCATAAACCACGACATCTTAGACGTTTATTGTGCCTTTATTACACTGGCTCACTTGTAGCAATACAAAGTATCAGAGTACGGGGGCGGTAAAATGATTCTTGAGTGAACCCGTGTAACTACAGGCCCAAAGGACATAACATCTTAGTTCCATAGATTGGTGGCGCGTTGACATGTAAGGAATGGTTAATATTTCTTACTGTGACAATGTTAATGGCTGTGGTCACCACTAACCATTAGGTGACACATTTGGCCATTCACCTATTTCAAACAATAATACAAAGTTATTTATGATATTAATGTCTGTGTAGACGTTAATGCAGATTTTTATTGAGATTTGTGTTCTACGCGCGCAAAAGGTAAAATCCATAAAAAGGGGTGTGGTCTTAACTTTTGAGTATACACACCTCCAACCGCGTCTCATACTTACGATAAATATAAATAAACTTCATTAACATTTTTATACTAGAAGCTATTTATATATTACTAAGGACCGTAAAAATAGGCGCAGTTGTTGGCTATATTTTGTACATTTTTTATAGTATAGGTAGGCGGAAGAGCATATGGGCCATCTAATTATAAGTGGCCAACGCCCATAGACATTGGCATTGTAACAAAATTTAACCATCACTTAGATCGCCAAGGTGCAACTAAGATGTTATGCCCTTATATATGTAATTACACTGGCTCACTCACCCTTCAAACCGGAACTCAACTATATCAAGTACTACTCTTTTGTGGCAAAATAACTGATGAGTGAGTGCCACCTACCCAGACAAGCTTGCACAAAGCCCTACCACCAATAAAAATACATACAACATAGATATATTTATCCCATACTTCATGAATATACATAAAAAAACAGCTTACAACATTTCAAATAAATAAAATACAAAATCCGTTGTAAAACCCGAGACAACGCGATGGTGAATTTTAATCGAAACAAAATTAAGTAAGGTAACCTTATCTATGTTTTTCTTGAGGAATGTGCAGACGTAAGACGATATGCGGCGCTTGTGTTATTTGTGAAATATATTTATGTCAAGAAATTCGTAACGAAGAAATATAAAAGAGCTAGGTAGACAGGTATGCTATGTGATTTTATACAATAGCTAGGCGGACGGATCACCTGACCTAACCGGATGATCAGAGGTAACCACCACCCATAGGCATTGGGTGTCAGAAATATTAACCATTTCTTTTATTCCCAAAGCCCCACAAACCTTGGAGACGAAGATGTTAGTCGCTTGTGCCTGAAGTTACACATATATATCAATCTATATAATATCTAGCCAGGTAGCCAGTAAAAGTGTATGTTCAACCACTGAATTTCTTTAAGAAATAAATAATAACCATTAAAACAACTTTTCATAACAAAATAATGATCACTACATTCAAATGTAATGTCATGTACACACACACACGTGCTTGTTGAGGGAACCACACTAAATAATAAAAAAATGTAATTTATTTACACGCTTAGATACAAATAAAAAGTCCTTTAGAATGATAACTATCGCTAATTAAAATTTAACGTAATATATTAAACACTAAAGCTGTCTGCGTCTCTAGTCTGTGTTGTCCTAAATCCAAGAGAAATGCAACCTTTAATTACTTAAGCAAACTCCTTTGAGATGCTTAATTAAGTATCGTATCAACTTCTGTAATTATGCTACCAACAGATAAAATAAATGTAGGTTGTTTTTTGGTACTTTATCTTACTATAATTATTTACAAAAGACTTTTTTATTTGTCTACAATTTGATTATTGCTCGAATGCGCCCACAATAATTATTGACACGAAACATTTCAATATAATTTATTATTTTCTATTTCAATTAAGAAAACTACAATTATGATATTTATTGATCAAATAAAAAGGTAAGTCGGACATTCATTTACGTCCAGTAACTATATTTAAGAAACTACTGGTTTTGCTTACGAATTGTCTACCAGACGTCTACATATTGATAATAAAAATTTCCTGTGACATTATTAACACACGGCCATCAGATCCCAAACTAAGCAGAGCTTGTACTATGGAGACCAGACTACTGATATACTACATATACTACTTCTCTTTTGTAGATAAATACTTATATAGATAATTACACCCAGACTCAGGACACACAGGATACAACAGACATGTTCATGCATGGGAATCAAATCCACAACTTTCGGCGTGAAAGGCCTAACCTACCAACCACGCCAACCGGCCCGTCTATTATCACGGATTTTCATTGCATCGAGGGGTTCATGAATGAACCTTTCGATAAGTTATTTATAAATTTTACGATAATTGTTGAAGATGTCGAAAAAAAAATCATGCTGGCTAGGACTTTTACTGGCGTGCCAAGACCATGAGCTATAAGTATTACAATATAAACGTTTTATGTAGACCCTTATTCTATTATAATTATATTTTCTTGCATTGGTGATGTAAGCGATGGTTAACATTTCTTACAATGCCAATGTCTATGGGTGTTGATGACCATTTACCATCAGGTGGCCGATATGCTCCTCCGCCTTCCTATTATATAAAAAAAATGTTAATAATTGGCGGTAGAATGCCTACTTAATACTGGTTAATACTAGTAAAATTTCTTTGGGGAAAGTGTATGTCTAACTAAATCGATTATCATCTGAATTTCTAATGAATTATAATTGAAGGCGTAGAACTAAAAGCTGTCCGTAATTACATTCGTTCCATTCAATGAAAATAAACTGAGTGGACACGTTAATGGAACTAATGAAGTTCGAAGGACATTCGCTGGGTGGTCCATACTCCGTGGGGTATATAAAATGATTGAATTATTTGTAACTGCGATGTAACCCGGGGTAACTTCGCACAATACAACGTTACAAAAAATGTTACAACGCATACCGGATGGAAAATAAACAAGTGTGACGTGTAATGGTGCAATCTCTTGTTGACCTGTTACGTGTAATGTTGTCAAATTATATAACAGAATTAATTATTATTTAATTAATTCCATATTAAATATTCTTTTCATTTGCTTACCTCATACATTTATAGAATTTTTTTATTTTTTTTATTTTACATTTTTTTTGCATAAAGTTATTATTTATTATACTAGCTGCATTTACGACCCTTAATAGTTATAGTAAAAAATCAATTAATACATATAAACAAACAAAAAAGCTCTTCAGATTTATATATACTATAGATGTATATGTATAAAATAAGCCTTTATAATCTCAAATATATATATTTCTTTAATAAATAATTGTACGTCGAGTACTAAATTGATTTTAGTTACGGATATCATTTAATTATCTAACACTGCGATATCTATTATACGATGGAAGGTCAAGGGTGATAACGCCGCTGGATGCCGGAGCCACACAATAGGGGTTATCCGATAAAACCAGATTCACTAATCTAAATCATAAATATCATTGAATAAACTCCCTTAAATCTTGTTTGTTTACGCGTTTACTAACCAATATAGTAAATTCGAACACGTTATTTTTTAATATTTATTATTCATTCATATTATAAACTTTTTACGAGTTATATAAGAATTGAACATTGAGTGATGATAAGTTTATATGTACAAAATTGAAATTAAAATTACCTCCTGTGCAAAAATCATGAGCGCGTGGAATGGCGAGAAGAATGCTAGCAGCTATACAATTCCGATTCATTGGCGAGTAACGAACCAGCCCTTTTGACACCAATATTATTATTATTTCGTTACAAACTATATGAAATGTACAAAAAAAGCAGTGAAATTGATCCCAAAAATTAATTAAAATAAAATCTTTTCAAGTGCGAACTTGCGAACTGATGATTCCGTATCACTCGACAATTTGTCATTACAGCGGACAGATTATTTTGTAATAAAAGCAACCGGTCGGCTATTATGTCTGAGCTATAGCCCTGTGATAGACAGCGTATGTTTAATAATAGGGTTCCACCCTTTGGACAGAAAAACGGACAAACTTCAACCAAACGCATTAAAAGGTCAATCATAATTATTATTCTTAACAAGACTATTCACGTGTAGAAGACACACACATATGTTGATTTTGAAGCGATTGTGTTGACACATACTGCATATTTCGTGACTGCGGTAAAATTGTATGTGCAATGTTTACTTTGTTTAATAATAAAATCAGTTGCTTTCAAGTGTTACTGTGCTCTTTTAAGCAACTTTTCTATAAACATGTAATCGTAAATTGTTTTTTTTCCTCGATCGTGATTACCTTTTATTGATAGTAATAAAAGCTTCAGTTAAATATTTAATTCGATTCTGATATTTTTTTTATTATTAACTTTTAAATTTAGAGTTTCAAAACTATTTTAAGACGAGAAACTAGTATATAACAGAACGATATTATTTTAGTATCGGTTCTTCATTATGATTGATATCAATTATTTAAAAACATACATGTGTATTTGTAATCGTTATAAAAATCATTAAATAAACTTTAAATCCCTGATATTTAAATTTAGAATTTCGTATAAAATTCTTTGCGGAGAATTTAATAACGGAACGAAATATTTTTAAGAGAGGTAAATTTATTCATTTCGCATATTTTGAATAAGAAGCGTTTCAAAAATAAAACATACAATATCGCTTGATATTTTTCATTAAATTGCTTAATAGCTGAAGTCAAAGCCAAGTATTGCTATCAAATAAACGGTGAATGTTCATGCAATCCGCTTATTAAGGGTACTGAGCAGGCTCGAATGACTATGAACGACCAATACCGGATTCAATCGCTGAGGACAATAATAATTTGGGTATCTTAACGGCTACGATTGAATACCAAGTAATTTAGTTTGCTTTCAAATTCCTTTATTGTATAAGGGGTCACTTAGAAGATTTTAGTGTCACGTGATTTTAAATTATTTGCAGAAAAAAGAAGGATAATACTTTTTTTTTTTTATAGAATAGGAAGGTGGACGAGCATATGAGCCACCTGATGGTAAGTGGTCACCAAACGCCCTTAAACATTGGCATTGTAAGAAATGTCATCGCTTATAGCCAATGCGCCACCAACCTTGGGAACTAAGATTTTATGTCTCTTGTGCCTGTAATTACACTGGCTCACTCACCCTTCAAACCGGAACACAACAATATCAAGTATTGCTGTTTTGCGGTAGAATATCTGATGAGTGGGTGGTACCTACCCAGACGAGCTTGCACAAAGCCCTACCATCAGTAAAACTGTATAAGGATACAGTTAAAATTAAATTAAATTTAATTAACTAATCTTAAAATTGCTCAAGTAAGTTTGTTTGGTTTTTACGTTTCCACATATTAATTACTCGACCGATCATTATGTAATTTTGCATACACGTTTTCAGGGGTTCTGAAAAGGACATAGGCTGCCTAACACGGTTACGAACAAAAACTAGGATATAACGATGAAAAAAAAACATATACAGAAAAAAAGTACAAAATATTATTAGTCTTAATTTAAGTCTTTAATAAACAATGTATTAGAAAATTAAAAATATCTGCATCCTTTTCTATATCTCTGACAACGTGTATGCAAAATTCCATGTTGATCGGCGTTAAAGCGTAACAAATAAACAAACAAACTCATTTTCGCTTTTATAATATTAGTAAGAATTACTGAAGTACTATATAAAAGCCAGATAATGCCTATTTACCTCGAAGATGCCGAGATTATAATGTACAGAATACATAGACGTCGTTTATATATTCAAAGCCTATAAAATAAAGGATAGGTAATGTTTTGATATCATAAACGAACTCTAAGAAGACAAAACCACAAACCACAGCTGATATTTCATATTTCGTCATCAGATCATTCCTATACCGCACTTGACATACATATCTGTTATTTTATTATTTACAAGAATATAATAACACGGTCTAATAGATAGTACACAAACAAAGGTCAATGATCTTCGTGATCGTCACTATAAAATGGCTTATTTTTAGTTTAATTATAAAACGTTAATTTTGTTTTTCCATATATTATGTAAGCTTGTAATGGATATGGAATTGTTTGAATTTTTTTAATACGTGTATTGTTCGTGTAATAATGAATAAATAAAGATATAATTATATAGAAACTTGCCAGGTTTCCTAATGTAGTTAAAAAATTTTACGAAATTCTGATAATAAGCGATACTATTACAACCTCTGTAACATTCTTTAACATTCACAGTGATTAGAACGCGTGAATCTTAACCGATGATCGTGGGTTCAAACCCGGGCAAGCACCACTGAACTTCCTGTGCTTAATTTGTGTTTATAATTCATATCGTGCTTGGTGAAGGTAAACATCGTTTCGAGAACATTAAAATTCTGCCACATGTGAATTCTACAAACCGGCATTCGAGCAGCGTGTTGGAATAACCTCGAAACTTTCTCCTCAAAAGGGAGAGGAGGCCTTAGCCCAGCAGTTGGACATTAACATTCAACTTCTCAAATTCAATCCAATTCATCTTCAATATACTCGTTTTAAAATTATAAAAAGATTTCCAATAAACATAAGTGTAATGCAGAGCTTACACTTATGTTGATTAATACATATGTTTTTACTTGTTTCCTGAAAAACGATGGAATAGAAAAATATATGGGACTACCTGGGGACCTAGCTAGGTGAATTAGGTCTCGGTGAATGTACATAAAAAAGTCATTGAACCTTGAGTGACAATTTGAAGTCGGTTCAAATACAGTTAGTATTTAAGAATGAGATATACATAATAGAAAAATACAAAAAGAAATTAAAATGAATATATTTAATAAGCATCATTTGGATAATACAAATGAAACAATTAATTCTGTCTCCAGACGTAAACTTTAAACTGTTACAAGAGTCCAAATAATGAAATCTTCGGAGGGCACTATATTTCGCCACTATCGTCGAAAATTTTCTCGAATTTTCATTTTCGAGAGGAAATTTCAACACAGATGGTCCGTACAGCGCTCGTGTTAGTTAATTAAAGAACACTGTACGTTGAAAATTACTTTATGTTGGTATCGTAAATAGTAAAGCAAATGAACAGTTTTAAACAACACTGGAAATTAAACCACGTTTAAACTGGTAATTCGTATCTCGGGGCGTTTAGTTAACTTATATAAAGTCAACATTCTCAAAGAAAAATTTCAAATACAATCCCTTTGAAAAAGCAACTCTTACTTTGACTTTGCGTTCAAGAAAACTTAATTATGGAAATCTGAATACACTTATTTGAATTTTTTACCTGTTTTTTTGTAGAAACGACTTGCGTTCGAACGGATTTTATCATTTTTGTAAAATCAAATAATTTAAATACACTTTAATTAAGATATACATAATATATAAAATTCAATGATTTGATATCATCACGTAGACTTGAAGTTAGCATTAAGACTAGGTTTTGATTTGAAGGAGCTGAGCTATTGTAATTTGATTTTAAGTACCTTCTATTTAATCTATAATATTTAGATATTGTATATAAAATGCACTATATCAAAGGATATCAGTGGACAGCTTAAATTATAATTTATTATAAATACAAAGAAAAGATTATATAAATATTTGATTTTAAGGGGGAGGAGGGGCTTATACTGCATAACTTCAGTCGCTTACTGCATCCAATCGTCTCATTCTAATAATGACCATTAGAACACAATGTTCAGAATATAAGAACAAATAAATATTGTCGTATATGCTTTCGGCATAAATGAAATCGCGCTGAAAACTAGATAGTGCTGTTTTTATTTAAGGCGCGATTATATATGCTAATAGGTTTTTAATTAAAATCGCTGTTACCGGCTGCATGCTGCTTAGACTTTGACAAAATTATTATTTGTTTCATTGTCATTTAAATATATTATATATAATTGTGCACCACAGATAACAGTAGAAAAATACAGACAACTTATGTATAAAATGCAACTTTGTGGTTAACTAGATATTTTAATTCAAATGTTAAGTCAAATTAAAATCCTAAAACCAGAATATGAGTTGTTGAATACTATACTAAATTATACATATATATTTATATATACATATATACTAAATTACACACATATATATAGAATATATATATATATATATATATATATATATATATATATATATATATATATATATAGTCTGCATAATGTAACTTTGTCATTTGTGGCGAAATGTATACGATAACAAAGCACCTGCTCTAGCTCTGGAAATCCAGACTTGACGAGTAATTTTGAAATTAACTTAAATAAGGCAAAACTTCATTCGCCACACGCAGCCATTTCCTAACGATGTTTTCCTTGCGGAGCACGAGGCGAGTTATAGATACAAATTAAACATATTTGTTTTAATCTTGATTATAATTCACAGTCAGGTAAACGTTTTCTATACAGTGGGCCATAACGGCACAGTAACAGTAAAACAATAACAGCCTGTTAATGTCCCACTGCTGGGCTAAGACCTCCTCTCCCTTCTGAGGAGAAGGTTTGGAGCTTATTCCACCACGCTGCTCCAATGCGGGTTGGTGGAACACACATGTGGCATCATTTCAATGAAATTAGACACAAGCAGGTTTCCTCACGATGTTTTCCTTCACCGTCAAGCACGAGGTGAATTATAAACACACAAATTAAGCACATGAAAATTTAGTGATGCTTGCCCGGGTTTGAACCCACGATCATCGGTTAAGATTCACGCGTTCTAACCACTAGGCCATCTCGGCTAATAGTAATTATGTACTGCTACTACTCCCTTTTGGGGAGACGGTTTGGAGCTTATTCCACCACGCTGCCCCAATGCGAGTTATTAGAATAAACATGTAGCAGAAATTAGACACATGCAGGTTTCACCGCGATGTTTTCCTTCACCGTCAAGCACTAGATGAATTATAAACACAAATTAAACACATGAAAATTCAGTGGTGCTTGCCCGATGGTGGTGCTTGCTTTGAACCCACAATCATCGGTTAAGATTCACGCGTTCTAACCACTACACTATATTGCCTTAACGGCACAAAGAGAACTAATAATGGCAAGGATAAAAATTAATAATGTGACTGCAAACCAGTGATAGTAATCATGATCGATTCGCAAACAACAAAATACCTTAAGTACAGTCATCTGTGACGTCACACTGGTGTACAGATATTTTACTTTTAATAATTTCAGCTTAGTTTAGGAGTCTTATTTTTAATCTCCGACTTTTTTATTTCGTTTTATATACTAAAAAGTGAAAACTAAGTTTATAGATTAACTATGGCCCGCGTTCGTTATACCGTTTTCTATACCTCTGATACACGTTGCATGATAAATTTCATAAAGATCGATCGAATATTCAAGCCCCGAAAGCATAACAAACAAACTTACTTTCGCATTCATAATATCAGTAAGCATATTTGATTTTCAACCGCAATTATACTTTTTTATTATTTTGCCTGACGCGTACTATAGAGGTGCACCTGTCGTGGTCACGAGCCGACGATATTCTTTTGTTATAATACTTTTATTACTAGGTATATATCCATTAGTTATGGAGTGCATTGTTACTAATAATGTATATATATATATATACATATCGGAATAAGACATTATCTGACATAGTTTAAGATAAACTTGGATAAAGCTTCATCTGAAGTTGCAAAGTTAGACCAGCTGGACAACTGGCTTGCTACAAGGATAATGACCCCAAGATATATCCATCTATGTAGATAAAAGTACTTTTTCATTTTATTATACAAGAATTATTCGAAATTAAGAAAAACGTTTACTTGTAAAAATCACAGGAAAATAAATCAAATGTTGATTTTCTTTTAATCACGAATCAATTTGTGAACAAACACAAATTTGAGATGCCAGAGGAGTGAAAAATAAAAATTATTTATTTAATGAAATTCGTAAAACATTCAGCGATTCTTTGTTGATTTTGGATTTGGACGTAAAGTTGATGTAAATCTTTAAAAATATTAAAGTATAGATATTATATATAAAATTATACTTTGTAAATAAATATTAGTATTCATAGTAATTCGATTCAACTCTTACATGCAACCAAAATTTAAAGTCTAGTAACCGTAGCTTATTATTGTTAGTATATTACTTATTTTTAAAATATATTTAGTCGGACGGACTATAGACGGACGGTGGTATGTTAATACCACGTGATGGTAAATAGTCACGGCCGGCCATAGACTCTGACACTGAAATCTTAATATCATTATATAACTAAGATGTTATGTACCCTATGACAGAACACAACAATACTATGTACTACTAATACGTGGTATTTCTATTTTAAGTACCTACCAATTCTACTTCAATCCAAAGGTTCTTTTGTAGTTATTAACTTAAAGGCAAAATGCTCTGAGGAATTATTCTCTCTAATTCCTGCTTCCCCCTTCCTTCTTAAGTCCACGCGAGCTGGTTCTCGATGTCACCGCCTAACTTTGACATCAATTCCATCGCGAACAAAGAAATTTGGCAACTCCTTTCTTTGTCGCACTTCCAAAAAATGGAATTCCTTACCAGCTCACGTATTCCCCTCCTCTTACAACCCGGGTTCCTTCAAACGAGGCGTGAAGAGGCATCTTGCGGGCCGGCAAGGCGAAGGCGGCTAGTACAGAACGTTTTTCCCGTCTGTACTGGCCGTCGTCGCGTTTGGACTCTACTACCACTTACCATCAGGTGGAGTAGAGTCATTTGCCCTCCCGGCGATATAAAAAAAAAAAAATCATACAATAAATAAATCATGTGATAGTGTTGGTTTCCTTAAACAAATATAACGACATTTTAACAAAGCAAAGCAACGAGGCCACGTCACCAATACAATTCTAAAAATAATAGATGAATATTGACCATTAGTAAGCAACCCTAGCAGTAAATTAAAGTGACATTAATTAATAATTCAATAGACCAGTAAAACTAGAGGGTTTTCAATTGGTCATGGATTGCTTTGAATCAACCCTAATAATATACCTGTAATAATATTTGTTTACTGCAAGCAAGCTTACAAAGAGCTGTATATAGTAAGTTGTATTTGATACGTTCCGTTTAGAAAGTACCTGACTCTCACTAATTTTTTTTAGATTTTTGATAATTATTACCTACTTTAGATGACGATGAACGTCTGCCCGAGACTGACCAACTAATAAATAACAGTAAGGCCTCCTCTTATTTTAAGGTGAAGGTTTTGAGCTTATTCCGCCACGCTTATCTAATGCGACTTCATGAATAAACATGTAGCTGAATTACAGTTAAATTAGACACATGCAAGTTTGCTGAAGTTTTTTAATTCACCCTCGAGCACGAGATTAATTATAAATACAAATTAAGTACATGTAAATACAGTAGTGTATAAGCAAAGTTGGGTTTCAACCCGCGATCACCGCTTAAGATTCACGCATTCTAACCACTTGAGCATAACGACTAGCCAACTACCCACGTACACACTATTCCTTCACTCTCCTAATATGATGGCAATACGATATGACCGGAGATAGTTCGGGCTCGGACCAACAGCTTTACAAGTTCTCCAAAGCAGGATTGTTAACACTGCCAATTTTCAAACTTTTGGCTGCTACTGAGAGTTTGTAATAGATAAACTCACCGTAATTGCCTGACCTGAAGCTTGAACCTAAAATCTCGAGATTTGCAGTCTTATGAGCTAGCCACTAAACCAAGAAGACAATCAACACCTTATACTAGTAATATAGCTAGTACAGCTGATAAAATAGATATATCACATTCCGAACCTTTTATGATACCATAAAAAGTATACCATAAATAAAATCCTATCATCCGAGACTGTGACCGCGTCTCCCATTTTAATAACTCATTATATTTTTCCTCGGAAAAATTTCATGAATATAAAGAAGGAAGGGCGCAAACAGTGAAGTTACTGTGTCCACAGAGATATTGGGGACGATATTGAGAACGTACTGATTTAGTTTATTCAGGATCTATCGATCTTCTATTTGGGAGGTATTATGCAAATATGGGTACCTTCATCTCGGCTACAGAATTGTTAAGGTAAGTAAACCTGGTTATAATTTAGGTATTAAAGTCTTATTTCTGTCTTGTACTTAATTGGTATTTTGATTGAATGTTAATTTAGGATATTGTGGTTTGTCTTAATTGTGTTAGATTCGTAATTTGTGATATTTTATTAGCCGACTATGTAAGGAGTGTATCCATTTTATATATTTATTTATATATTTCTCGTTGTCTTTGCTCACTCAGTATCAGCACTTTTGAAAGTGTTGATATGAAATAATGTTAGCAAAATATTAACTTCAAAACGATTTTGATGATTTTGTTGTCGGTCTTTTTTTGTAAATATACATATTTTTAATTTTTTATAATTACTGTTGAGCTACATACGCACACACTAAAGAAGATAAAAAAATTATCATTCCTTAAAAAACAGCTATATTTTCGTTAACGCGGTCCAGCTCATAATACATCATAATATGTCATTATACGTTTTATATATTAATTATTTTTTCGAAAATTACGCTGGGAATATATTTAGATATGGATTAGCATTGAAGAATATTACTCTAGGCCAAGTTTAACGACACCGAGTCATTACTTACTTGTTACTGGCTCGAACACGCCAAATCTGAAAGGCTTTCTACACTTTGGGTTAGAAATTTCCTGACGACCTTGACATAAAAACTGAGAAGGAGGCGGCTTAACCAGGGTAGTCATCTCAGCTATACATTTTGGACGAGTCACTACTTCACGGACATAAGCGTAATTCCTTTTATTGTAAACTAGTTCTCGTGTACCGTTATTTGTTTTACCATGACGTAATAACCTTTTTTTTCTTTTATTCTTTTTCATTTGTTTTCTGGTGTATGTACTATAAGAAGGTCTTCTTTCAGAAGATACAGTATGATATGAGATATAAGACATGTATAGGAAAAAGCAATATAGAAAACACAATTTACAGACAGATTTACTGCCAATACAATCTATCTAGCAAATAATTTTCGAAATATTTCAATTCGTTCAATTGATTTAAATAAAGTAAATGGTTTTTAATATAATACAACAATAAATAAGCCTGAGGGCTCTCTTGATATTTACGAATACACATTAACACTAAAGTAAACTCAGCAGCAATGGAAATCGCTCGTATTGTCAAATATATTCTTCACGCGAACGTCTCTCACAACACCAACAGTTTGCGAAGCGTGAAAATTCGATTGCCTCGCATCTATTTCGCTGTAGTTGGGAATTTGGGACGGAGTAGAAAATTCGTTTCGACAATGCTCCGGCGGATTTCACTGAAATTTTATGTTTCAATACGATTCCATGTCGTTGTTGATTCTAAGACAATTTTCTGTTTATGTTAGAAAGCAATTGTTTCCAAAAGTTATGGAACTTACAATTTTTATATGCTGTTATAAATAAGTACGCCTTACATTTAGAAACGAGTACTCATATAGATAATTCGCATTTAGTTTTATTCATTAGTATTATGATTAATAATAAGTCAGATTAAAATCTAATTCATAATTATCATACTAATCTTTTAATATATCTTTATAGAATAAATTAAAGAAAGTCAATACCGATAAGATATAGCTAAATGTCAGCGTAAATTAAAAAACAAATTCGATCTAGGTACTTCAAACCAAAAGCCAAACACCAATACACGAAAACATTACAGCGGCAATAACATTTGTATATCTCCAAAGATTCTATAAAATAGTTTGTAAATATAAAATATACAGTAACAGTAACAGCCTGTTAATGTCCCACTGCTGGGCTAAGGCCTCCTCACCCTTTTGAGGAGAAGGTAATTTTAGTGATTTTAAATAATGTAAGAAACATGACGCACGTGGGAAGATAACAGAGTAAGGGCGAATCGATTGATTGGTTAAATACTGAATGTGACACGTCTGTTGATATCTCCTTATTTCATAATCAGATGAGTTTAGATTCTAATTTCACCTGTTCTCGGTATACAGAATATAAGTAGAAATATTTTTTTACATATATTGTAAAATAGTTTACTAAGATGTAAAGTAACGGCCTGTGAATATCCCACAGCTGGGAAAACGTTCTCTTAATGGTAGCTTGGTATTGTCCACTAACCATATATTTTACCACCAAACAGCAACACTGTTTTACAACACCCGGTTTGAGGGGTAAGCCAGTGTAACTACGGGCACAAGGGACATTTTAGTTCATCTTATTGTATTGGTGATGTAAGGGATGTTTACTATTACTTACAGTACCATGTCTATGGGCAATGGTGACCACTTACCATCAGGTGGCTTATTGGCTAGTCTGTCATCCTATATAAAAAGAAAAGCGAAAATAAACTGTCACAGTGACCGCTAGCGAATTATTACCAAATCGCCTTTAAGTGATTCTAAATCTCGGCTCGACTGAATGTAATAGATCGTTTCAACAAACCATTATCGTAAATATTTCAATGCAATTGTCGAAGCTTCCAATTTAGCTGACGTCACATATGATTTTTTCAAGCTTATAAAAATTGAAATTCGAGTTTTTTCATCTTCGTCGATTAACCACTCGAGAATTAGAACTCAACACACTCATAAATACTACGTATTATAAGACCAGTGGATAAAAAACGTAGGTTTTTATGGAATATGATAGCTTCAAATCCGAGCACCTAACTATTGTAATAAAATGTATATGTTATAACGAAGTATAAATATTAGTGTCGAGCCGGTTGGCGTGGTTGGTAGAACACTTGCCTTTCACGCCGAAGGTTGTGGGTTCGATTCCCACCCAGGACACACATTTGTGTGCATGAACATGTCTGTTTGTCCTGAGTCTGGGTGTAATTATCTATATAAGTATGTATTTACAAAAAGAAAAGAAGTATATGTAGTATATCAGTAGTCTGGTTTCCATAGCACAAGCTTTGTACAAGCTTAATTTGGGATCAGATGGCCGTGTGTGAAAAATGTCCCAGAATATTATTATATTATTATTATTATAGTGTCAGCAAAACTGTAAATGGAACCAATTTATCGGTGGACTTTAGACGTAAAAAACACTAGTAATGAGAGATCTGTTTTAAAACGTAAAACTATAATATTTGCCAATTTTAATCATTACGGTTTACGTTCTTTGGTTAAAAAGAAAACCAATTGAAATTCTTTTATTCAATGTAGAAGCATAACTCATTGATAGTCAAACTCATTGGTAGTTACTACTACAGGTTCTGAAAAGTAAATAAATACCCAGACTTGAGAGGAACTTATTTTTTATTCTAATTTTATTAATGTTGTTTATTTATAATGAGACAGATGAGACCATCTGATAGTAATAATACACCATCATAAACATAACCGCTGAGAAATATTAACTATTCATATTTATTACACTATCAAAGCGCTAAATTGATGAGAACTGAGATTTGGTGTCTTGTATTACTTTTTTTATTATTAATTACATTCCCTCAATCACCTGTTAATCTGTTGGGCAAGTATGATGAGTGTTTAGCGTCAGGGTAGCATGCGCAAGCGATCCCGTGGCACTCCTCGTTAAGACGGAAAGGGTACCGCTGGTTTTTTAGTGGGTATTCCGATGTTAAGGGCGCACTAGCCTTGGATACCGGCGAGCCCCACATACCCCCTACTGTTCCCGTGGGGGAAACGCGTAACACAATTTCCAGCGATAAAAAAAGATATGATTAGTGGGTTATCTATCCCAGGGAGTGAGTACTAACGTTCATCAGCAGTTATATATCGCAAGGCTGAGGTCAGCAGATCAATTTCAGCCTCGTCGTTCTCAAGGGAGACCAACTCACTGCATAGACCTTTTAGGAATTAAGCGTGCAATCGCATAATCCGATAAGACAGCAACTCCACAAGACACACTCGGAAAGAATTTAGATGCAGGACCAGTTTACGTACATCCGGCACAGGAATATGAACACCTATTTTTAGATAACAGGTTGTGATAATTTCTTTTAAAAAAATTAATCAATGACTTTTTACAGACTCACATTTAAGGCTATATGATCCCTATACAAACCAGTCTATCTGGATTCATTGGCTGACCCCGTTACAGATTTATTACATACATGAAAATTAATATGCATATAATGCGTCCGTCCGTGAGTTTCAACGTACAATTAGCGGAATAATTGTCGTATTATTAGCTTTGATAATGTTACATGTCATAAGAGCATTATGTACAAACACACTGTATATTACCATATATATATCGTTATATATAAAAAATCATACATTATTTATTTGAGGTTTATTTAAATAGTAAACAGAAATCAATCAAGCTTTCGATAACAGCTAATACTTATAACAATTCATAGTAAGAATAAAAATACTAATATATAAAAAAACAGAAGAGGAAAAGAGATGAAAACACAGATATAACAAGAGTCAAAACAATGAAGAAGTATTATATACGCTTATTTAAACTGCAATATAGACTTATTTGTAGCTTTAATTTTTTTTAATTTTCGTATATACTAAGAAACTATGTTACTCTTAATCTTAGATAACAAAACATTAATATTATTTGAAAACATATGTGTACGTGAAAATATATGTGTATAAGACATTCGAATTTTGAATATATTAAATTCAAGTTAATATTGAAGTTAATTTTGTATAACGTATTCGAACCTCGAACCACATCGGCATCTATGACGTGGTAATGATAACTAAATACCACGAATCGCAGGACGGATGCCACATAGAATACAGGGGCCCAATTCTACTAATCTATAACGATTCCGATACGTTCCCGATTCAATTCCAATCCAACTTTGATTACTCTATATTTATTCGGATCGGAACCGATATGATGTTTAGATATATCATTATGTCAAAACCAATCTTAATTGTTACCTTTTCCGCCAATAGCCGATAATTAAATTAAACAATAGGAAAACGGATAAACGGCAACGATCACGCTTCAATTCGATTGCGATAAAGTGACAATTTGTTAGTAGAATTGGCCCCCAGTCTACCGTTGGATGCCGGGATTATTAGCGGTATTACGATTGTTGATATAATTGTATGCATTATTAGCACTGGTTTTGATAATTAATGACGTAACTCGACCAAGAGACTGCAATATGCAACCACTAACATTGCAATTTGACCAAATCCTAATGCCATGGTATAATATGGAATTTAATTATTTGCTTGATAACTGAATAATTTATTTATTTTTAATACAGTTACTAACAAATAATGTATATTGTTTTTATTTTTTCAAGTAAATACATTATTAATTTTTGGTAACTGGCAATCTCGGAGACACAAAACATTTTTTGGTGTACCCGCTCGATGTGCTCGCGAAATTACAGTCTTAGCATCAAAAGCATATGCATTCGCCTACAATACTCAAATAAATTTAAAAAAGCAACATTCTCCTCGTCTCAACATTCATGTTATAAATATATGAGTATAATGTTCTACATAAAACGTTTATATCATAATATAAAACTAATGGTTTCACCCGTAAAAATTTCAGTCGGATGATTTTTCTCTACATATTCAACATTTATCATCATAATTCAGCCAATTTTTGAAAAACCTTAATGAATTATACACGTGAACTTTTCTCATGAATCACTTCGTCTTTTGGTGAAAACTATATGAAAATCCGTTTGGTTGTTTTTGAGTTTATCGCGTACACACAGACAGACATACAAACGCAGCGGAGGACTCTGTTCTATAATATATAATAACAGATTAATTGAATGTTGCATTAAAATAATATAAATAAATCATCAACATCGTTCTAGGAAAAACTGTAGTACATATGTTGGCAACAGGCCATCACACGCTTGCAATATCTCATAATCTTCACATAATAAAAGGAGATTACTGTGTTTTAAAGTACCGTTAAGCTGCATTTAGACCTCGCCGGATATTAACCACTGAACCGTTGGAAGTAAACATCCATCAAACTATATCGCACTTAGCTGCCAAAATGACATCTTGGCAACAAAACACGCGTAATTGCTTGTTTTGTCGATGCTTCATTACATTTGCAACGGAAAAAGGTGTGCATTACGAAATAATTTTGTATGTACTGTTAGGAGAAATGTAAAAGAGTAAGAGCCTGTTAATGTCCCACCGCTGGGTTAAGACCTTCTCTCTTTATAAACAGAAGGTTTGGAGCTTATTCCACCACTCTGCTCCAATGTGGGTTAGCGGATACATTATGGCCGATTTTCATCCGACACATGCGGGTTTCCGGCATCGAGCACGAGATTTATTGTAAACACCAATTAAGCACATGAAATTTCAACGGTGCTTGCTTGGATTTGACTATATCTTCGGTTAAGATTCATGTGTTCTAACCACTGGGCCATCTCGGCTCACTAGGGAATGATAAAAACTTAAAACTAAGTCCGTTTCGGTACAACCAACTCTTCACTTTTTCTACCGCCAAGCGACAATATTGTTGTGTCCAATATGAAGAGTTAACCAGTGTAAATAAGAATAGAAGACATAACATCTTAATTTTCAAGATCGGTGGCCCATTGGCGACGGCGAAAAAGGATGCGAAAAATATCTAACAGCGCCTTAAGTATCATGGGCATTGGTGACCACTTAACATCAGCCTGCAAATATGTCAGTCTGCCTAATTTAAAGGAAAAAAAAGTAATAACAAAAGATTGTCAAAAAGTTTCTTAAATGAGTCACCGGAATAAGTAGTCACCTCCCACAATCTCTTATTATTCACAAACATAAGCAGAAATTTGTTATTCGCAGATATTGACGTCAATGAGTCTAGTAGCTAACATATAATGCATTTGATGTACAATGTATCAATAAAAAAGTTATTATTATTTTCTGTTTTGTCCACCAATAAATTATAAAAATGCACCTGTGTGCGCACATACTTGTGCATAGTAATAGCTTAGAGTAGCCACTGGACCATCTCGGCTTAAATTCCTAGTATGTTTTAAAATCGTAACGAGGTAAGACAAACTACTTGTGAAGCAATGATTGAATTAGAAACATAATGAATTACAACTTTCACAATCTTAGAACAATACAATAATTATATCCCTGCTATCAAAGCAGCCTACGCATCTAAAAATTAGGCCATCAACCCACATAGGGCCCATCAAGTGGTTACATTCACTATACACATGGCTACGTGTACTTATGTACCTTTGTGGTCTTCACTGAAATAGTAGGAAGCTTAGAATATAACTGTCATAGAACAGATAACACTAAAAATGGTACATACATATATGTAATTATAGATTAGTACAAAATTTTTACAAAAATTAAAAACAATTTTATTTACTTAAAAAAAAAAACAGAATTTACCTTTATTATTGGATCTATATACATATGTATTATCAGCAATAATAATCAATAATCATATCAGTAATAACAATCATTTAGTACATATCATTAAAAACAAACAAATTTAAAATCTAATTATAGTATTCATTTCAATTTAGTGATCATAAGTAAGAAATTAATCAAAATCAACATCTTTATTAGAAATTTAAGAATTACACTAACTTACTGACTGACAAAAATCTACTACCAGTTCAGAAAGGAAGACCACAGATCTGAGACAAACCGACGCAAGAACCTCAACGGAATAATAAAAATAAAACTTTTTTAATTGGTTTATCACATTATGCTATCATTTAAAAGTCAAAAAGTCATCATTAAAACCCTGAACTATCCTCTCAATATTTATAATCATATAACTACAGATAATAAATACCATTTCTAAGATACTTCAGCTCTGTGTTAACAATGACGTATAATCTGAGCTCTAGTCCACTGTGCAGTCACATTGCGGCTTGCCTGCATTTGTCGACAATTCGTCGACGCCATCACCGGCATTTATTTGTTTAACGTGTGCACCGCCTACACTGGCTTCAACATCAATAAAGCCGGCTGCATCATCACAAAATGCATCCATTGCTGAATCACTAGCTTGACCCACTTCAAATTTGCTAGCTTCAGTTGCAATGGTTTTCACTTCAATGGAAATAACCGTTTCAGTTGAGACTATTGTAAGTTAAATTCGTGGTACGGTGCGACGCTATCTACTCGTTTTGATATATGACCATAGTATCTACGGCTAGATGTTATGCAGTCACTGTAGTTCGTATTACATTGGAATAAGGTGTATAATTGTTACAAATTTTGTTATTTCATGAAGTATAATAGGTTTCTTACGTATAATAGTGGGATATATCACTATTATCTTCATTCTATATTTTAGTGCAAATCTTAGGAGTGGCGCCCGTCTTTATGAATATACATTAAACTATTACAGTTATATGAATCATAACTATATATTTATTTTAGTTTATATGCTTTGTCAGTCTATACAGGTATATGAGTAATTTCGCCTAAGACATATGTAAGGTTAGGTTAGTTTTATTTCCATAAGGGTGCTTTACAATGAGCACGCGGTCATAAAATATCCATTTTTGAGATGACTACGCTTACAGAAATAAAACGATATTAACTCAAACCAACCTTTACCATATAGTATCGTATTTGTCCTATATTTTCCAGTCAAAGTCGGTGTTCCCAGTCATAATTAATATTGACTGGGAAAAAATTTTGACCTTTCATTGCCAATTAAAATATAATCTAACCGTAACACACTCATATTTAACTCCTTCGAATATTTACAAACATCGTCTTTATCGTAATTTTATCGTTTCACAGAGCGAGGTCAAGCATAAATTAATGTGAGAATACAAAATAATAATATATGTAATAAATAATATATTTGTATTTGATTAAATAAACAAAACAACTACACCAAATTTTTTTTATGATTTCATGGCAACAGTCATGGAAACAGTATGATACAAAATATATGATTTTTATATAATACGATATATGGAGGGTGTTACTGGACATGGGTACACCGAAACACTTAGTTCATCTTCTTAGACGTCTTTACGAAGATGGGACTGCATCCGTGCGGACGGATGATGTTTTATCTGAAGACTTTCATCCCAGCGCTGGAGTTCGCCAAGGATGCATAATATCACCGCTCTTGTTCAATGCTTACACAGAACTGGTAATGCGCATTGCGCTTGAGGACTGGAGTGACGGTGTTGCAGTTGGTGGGCTAATATTACGAATTTACTTACTGGTGGTAGGGCTTTGTGCAAGCCCGTCTGGGTAGGTACCACCCACTCATCAGATATTCTACCGCAAAACAGCAATACTTGATATTGTTGTGTTCCGGTTTGAAGGGTGAGTAAGCCAGTGTAATTACAGGCACAAGGGACATAAAATCTTAGTTCCCAAGGTTGGTGGCGCATTGGCTATAAGCGATGGTTGACATTTCTTGCAATGCCAATGTCTAAGGGCGTTTGGTGACCACTTATCATCAGGTGGCCCATATGCTCGTCCACCTTCCTATTCTATAAAAAAAAAAAAAAATTTGCGCTATGCCGACGACACGACCCTGTTTGCGTCTGACGCGGTTCATATGGAAGAATTGCTTCTTAAAATGGAGCGCGTATGCCAAGAATTCGGATTGAAGCTTAACCGCAGTAAAACGAAGATGATGATTGTAGACCGGGCGAAAAACAACTCGCCCGAGATCACTCAGATTGCGAACTGTGAGGTCATCCAATCCTATTTATATCTGCGTAGATGAGGTCAAGCGACGTATGGCAATAACAAGTCTGCAATGGAGAGGCTGAAGAAAATATGGAGGAACAGAAACATTATCAAAGCAACCAAGATCCGGCTCGTACAAACGCTTGTTTTCCCCATATTTCTATACGCTGCGGAGACGTGGACTTTGCGGCAGGTCGGAAAAAGAAGATCGATGCTCTGGAGATGTGGTGCTGGAGACGAATGTTAAGAGTATCGTGGACCGAATTTCGCACCAATATCTCCATTCTTCAAGAACTCGACATCAAACAGCGTCTTTCGGCGCTGGTTCGAAAGCGCATATTAACAGTTTTTGGACACGTCTCCCGGCAAGGAAATGACTCCATTGAACGCCTAGTTATTCAAGGCAAGGTAGATGGCATCAGACCACGTGGAAGGACGTCCATGCGATGGACCGACCAAATAAAAACAACTGTTGGCGGTCCTTTGCATGAATGCACGAGGCTTACCACTGACAGGGACATATGGCGCAGGCTCGTGAGGCGAATAACATCTGCACCGAATAATTTATAATACTTCATGGCGACCACGACCGCTCTGACAAGAGTGACACGACGAAGAAGAAGAAGATATAATATTACTCTGATTCATCTATATAGAGCGTAACCTCTTTTCCACAGAGACTAGCTGACGCAGTACGAGTTGGTTGCGCAAACAATATGCTTTATATTCCTTCAACCTCGTAGTAATAGATTTTTTTTTTTTTTTATAGAATAGGAAGGCGGACGAGCATATGGGCCTGATGGTAAGTGGTCACCAACGCTCTTAGACATTGGCATTGTAAGAAATGTCAACCATCGCTTACATATCCAATGCGCCACCAACCTTGGGAACTAAGATTTTTATGTCCCTTGTGCCTGTAATTACACTGGCTCACTCGCCCTTCAAACCGGAACACAACAATATCAAGTATTGCTGTTTTGCGGTAGAATATCTGATGAGTGGGTGGTACCTACCCAGACGAGCTTGCACAAAGCTCTACCACCAGTAAAGATGTCATGACCACGAAGTGTTCAGACAAAGCATTGACGCCTGTACGTATCCTAATAAACTGCAATCCTCTCGTTTAGCCCGATGGGATGGCAATCGAATCGAGAAAGACCCGAAAGTATAATACTCAAGTCAACTTGCACAATATTACGGAGGAATGCTTAACAAAAAACTCAATAACTTTATTTTGGCCCGAGACTCGAACCAGAGATTTTACAATCTGGAGTTATACAAGCTGGACACTGTACCAATGAGACAGTCTGACGACGTATTAAGGTCAACAAGCAGATGCGTCACCAAATGTTATTTATAATTTCGTAATAACCACACAGCCAATAAACTGCTAAGTAAGATTTTCATACTTAGGTACAACTTATAACGGATATTACATTATATTATTAGTATATTACAATGATTTTTTTACATAAATATTACTGTTATTACTTACAAATAAAATTATATAACTCTAAATTAACAAATAATAAGACTCATCTAACTACACTGCGGCGGTGTTATGGAATATGAACTAAGCTATCTTTTTAATAATATAAAAACTGAGCAAAATCAAAGTAGAAAAGACCTTTTTCCAGCTATGAGAAGTTAACGAGCGATTAGAGTATGAAATTCTTTGTATCAGATGTGTGTCTGTATGAATGTAGACACAAAAGGTCGTGACCGCGCCCGTATGCCCTAATCTGATTAGGGGGCACGTTTATTGAAGGATATTAGTAAATAAACGTTTTGATTGAGGGATATTATTTTATTTGACTCGGGGCTTTTATCGTTGTCTGGGCTTAGATTTTTTTCACATTTATTATATTTATTACAATATATCGTTTATATATAGGCTCATCAAAAAATTTTTATCTTTTTTTTATATGACAAGTTATAAATAAAATTATTTATAGTATTCAGCTATACTCAATCAGTCCACTGCTAAACATAAGCCTACTATATGATGCGTCAATTCTTAAGGTTCTGTGCTTAACGCATTGATCATAAGACATTTCCTTATATCGCCTGCCCATTGACTCTTCGCTTCTCTAAGCCATGTCCATAGCTACTTTGGTCCACCTTCCGTCTTCCGGTTTGGCCAAAAGTCAAGTCCATACCAATCTCAATCGTGATACGTTTCTCTTACAAACACAAGAAACTATACTTAAAACGTTCGAATCTTTAAGACCTTATACAAATTTTTTAACCAAACGTAAGCGTGATTTAGACTTGCTCTTACAAACATCATATAATACAAATGATACATCTAGAACAAATGTACTTAGCCACTCGCCTTTATACCGCATGTGTTTCTCTCATAATAGTAGTCGTTTTAATTATGATATTTTTACCGACAGTTCTAAAGCCTCATTGCATAAAATTTTTAAAAAAATGTTTCGGTAGTTTAAATTGTTTAACTATAAAAAAACTTATAAGTTTAGGTCTTTTATGCAGTCGTAGATGCTTTTTTCACACTTAATCAAAAGAGCATGTCGTGTCTACATCAAGAGAAATGTAATCATTTGAAATTTTTGATTGCCATTTTGTTTTGTAGATGATGAACATAAAATAAAAAATATATATATATTTCAACTTTGACCGCCAATGATCGTTGATAACATACAGAGATTGCATATTGTGATCTCGTATGTACCGTATGTAGACTAGAATAGACTTTGCACTGAAGTTTACACGACAAATGTATAGAATATGTCACCGCGACCGATAACAATGACACATCTGTTGTGTGTACTGATGAATAAAAAACTGCTATTATTAACAAACAATGGCCGAGATGGCCTAGTGGATACAACACGTAGATCTTAACTTCAGATTTCGGGTTCAAATCGACGCAAACAAAATTGAGTTTACACGTGTTTGACATTTTTAATTCATCTCGACAAACATTGTAAGGAAACATGCATGCGACAGATAAAAGTCTGTTATATATGTGTATTACCCACCCGCTTTGGTGCAACGTAATGGAATATGTTACAAATCTTCTTATTAAAGGAGAGAAGGACTTAGCTGAGCAATGTAAAGTCTGATATTCACAGGCTGGTATTAAAAAGCAACGTGTTCTCATTATTGTAAGTCAATTCAATGACAGGTATAAGAAGTAAGTCATGAAAACACACACAGCTTCAATTCAAACCTAAACCATTTCAGAAGACGAAGAACAGAAGAGGCCTTTGCCAATCTGTTGATCATTCACAGGCTTTTACTATACAAAACTTATTAATAATAAAATTTCTCGAATCAACTGCAGCACCGCAAACACTGCAGTGGAATGAAAACTAAAACAGAGTTAACTAAAATGGGTCAACCTCATATCAACGTTGAAACACGTTCAATTAATTGAAACAAATAGTTTCAAAGTATAACACGGTTTTGTTCGATTTAATTCAACTGAAATTGCAAAAAATGGACATTCTTTCATTTTAAACAACTGTTAGCGTACCGACCCAATTTAGCAGGGTTACATCGATGCCGTTGGACGTCATTGAGCCTCGGGGTATTTTTAGTATATATATAAAGCTACTCTAGCTTTATATATAATTATTATTTTTATGATTACAAAACATACTTTTTTTGCCTAGTCTATTGTGTTACAATTCACACATCACGCTGCTATACTATTATAGTAGATTATGAGTGCACCTGTGTTTGCGCAAACACTTGTGCACTATAATATCTCCTGCGTAGTTGGCTAATCTCTCTTGAGATTGGCCGCCGTGGCCGAAAGCGATCTTTTTTTTTTAATGTATAGGCTAGCGCTTGACTGTTATCACACCTGATGGAAAGTGAGACACAGTCTAAGATGGAGCGCGCTTGCCTAGAAAGTCTGGACGACATTATACTATTATATACCATAGCATAGCTGCTAGTATTGTGGTGTTAAAATTGGTGTATGTTTTAGATTACTTTAACGGTCATACTTATAGATGTTGTTAAAGGACTATTTAATTGAACATTGATATATCTCTTCCTGTCATAATTGATATGACATTGAGAATTTAAACTTCCTAAAAAAACAGTTAAAACTAATGATGATGTCCTCCAGAATCGATTTCAGCCATGGCGGCAAATCTTAAGAGGGATTAACAGCGCAGAACATATTATAGTGCATAAGTGTGCGCAAAAACTGATGCACTAGTTTTTCTTTACTCTCATAATCCGATGGGTTGGCAAGAAAAGATCGGAAAAAAGGAGAAGACACACTAGAACTGAAAATCATTTAAACTAAATAATATATTTTATGTATGAATGAAAACAAGAAACTAGTAAGGTGCTTGCCGTCTCTTGATAGAATTATTACAGTTCATTTTACTCCGACTCCGTTAATAAGCACTGATGGTAGGGCTTTGTGCAAGTTCGTCTGGGTAGGTACCACCCACTCATCAGATATTCTACCGGTTAACTTCCGGTTTGAAGGGTGAGTGAGCCAGTGTAATTATAGGCACATGGGACATAACATCGTAGTTCCCAAGGTTAGTGGCGTATTGGCGATGAAAGTGATGGTTAACATTTCTTTCGTTACGGGCGTTGGTGACCACTTACCTACCGCTACCTATTCAATAATAAAAATAAAAAAGCAATATAAAAACGATTATAACCCTTACATACAACAATACAAAATACGTCCAAAAATAAACATGATGCGAATATCATTATCACTATTTACGCGATGGGAATAAAAATAGGCCATCGTCCTATCAACCCAGTTTGCAATTAGTCAATTGTTGGCAGGATGACTTCATTACCCGCCGCCTACTGGGATTTGAGTTGAGTTATGAGTTATGGCAGAGAATTAAGTAAATATTCGCGTGAGATCTTTTGTCTTTCAATTATATACATATATATTATTTTATTTTTCTTTATATCAGGAATAAATATTTAAAGTGTTTTTTAATTGAATTTTAATGAAATAAATATTTATTTATTATATTAATTATAAGTATTTGCTTAATTTTAATGCATGATAATGTGGAATTTAATTTGTGGCAAAGTTACTACCGAGTTATTTGCCGATTATTTGCCGTGGAATTTACATTCCGAACCGGTAGTAACTTAATATTTAATATTGTTTAATAAGAAATGAAATCCAGATGCCTAGTGGTAAGAAAGCGTAAATCTTAACCGATGATCGTGGGTTAAAACCCGGGCAAGCACCACTCAATTTTCATGTGCTTAATTTGTGATTGTTCATCTCGTGTTTGACGGTGAAGGAAAACATCGTGAGGAAACCCGTATTTGTCTAATTTCACTGAAATTCTGTCACATGTTTATTCCTCTAACCCGCATTGGAGCAGCGTGGTGGAATAAGCTCCAAACCTTCTCTTCAAAAGGGATAGGAGGCTTTAGCCCAGCTGTGGGACATTTACAGACTGTTACTGCTAATGTTGTTTAATAATTATTCAAGGCAATTATACTATGTTAATATGTTAGTGCCTGAATAAACTAATCAAGACGACTGTCAAAAAATGAACTTCATCATCATGTGGCATATATGTGGTAGTATTTTATTTATAAAGTAAATTTTTTTTAAATAATATTAGTAGGTACAGGTACAGTTGGGCCACCTGATGGTAAGCGATCATTCCTTACATCACTAATGCGCCATCAACCTTCGTCTTTTGTGTTTGTAGTTAAACTCAATTACGATTACGATTACGATTATACATTATATATTATACGATTTTTCTCCAGCGGGAACACAACCATTACTCAGTATTGCTGTTTGACGGTAATATTTGTTGAGTGGGTGGTACCTTCCCTGGCAGGGTTGCACAAAGGCCTGTTACCATATAAAGCATTACTGTGTTATGTAATCATTAGGCTAATTGTCAGCAATCAGAACCGCATTTGAATGGAAATCAATCAATAATTTAAAATATAAGCGTTGTTCGCTATTACCGTCGGCGTTAGATTATATCAATTAAAAAAGAGATAAAAATTATACAAGTTTATTTCATTCATTTGTATAGACAGGTATCTCATTTAAATCACAAATATATTTTAAAAGATACCAAAATGGGTATAATATAAATCACTTGATATTTCAGCCAATAACGACAACGATATCACGGCTTGTTCACGTTCCGACCAGAGTTATGTACAATCCTTATTTGGAAACAAAAGTTTGTGGAACTATAAACTGTGGTATGAATATTAAACAGTTAAAATATAATTTTACCATTGTTCTGTTATTTCGTATTATAAATGTCTTAATATTCATCGAAAACAAACACGATAATTTATTCGTGAGATAGCAGCACTGAGCGCTTTCTATCGACTGTATCACGGCGAGTGCTCTGAGGAATTATTCTCTCTAATTCCTGCTTCCCCCTTCCTTAAGTCCACGCGAGCTGGTTCTCGATGTCACCGCCTAACTGTGACATCAATTCCATCGCGAACAAAGAAATTTAACAACTCCTTTCTTTGTCGCACTTCCAAAAAATGGAATTCCTTACCAGCTCAAGTGTTCCCCTCAGAAAGTTTTTCCCGTCTGTACTGGCCATTCCATGTTACCATCAGGTGGAATAGAGTCATTTGCCCTCCCGGCGAATATAAAAAAAAGGCATGATCTTACTAGCATAGGTAATGCTAATAAACTATAATATAAGATTGGTATGTATATACTTATTATATATAACCTATATATATAAGCTTGGTATGTATATAGCCCACTCTATTGTTTAAATAACATAATATAATAAAAACCATACATATTTTAAAAAACACGCTTATTTTCTTACGCACCCCACAGAGAGTCTCATACTGCATTGGTAGCAGAAGTTACGAGAATGACACTCAAATCGGTTTACTATATATATACATATATGTAACCCGTGCCTCGGAAAACACGTAAAGCCGTTGATCCTGCATCTGAACTCTTTCCGGTCGTGTAGGATTGTCGTCTCAACGGATTATGAGAGTGAGGGAATAGTGAGTGCACCTCTGTTTGTGTACACACTTGTGCCCTACAATAGCTTCTGCGTATTTGGCTAATCCGTCTTAAGGTTAGCCGTCGTGGCCGTAATCGGTCAGGCGGACATCATCACATATATATATATACGTTATCTTTTGCAAACTCTTAGTAAAATCGTGTTTACACCGTTCCAGATATTAAATTGGACTAAGAGAAATTTGACAGAACAGCTGAAAACCTTTCCGAAAGAATCCTATCATGAAATCAATGTTGGAATAAGAGCATAGCTAGCCAATGTGATCAAGTCAACTTCAATGTAGGCGAATACAAATGAAAATTATAATTTATTTATTAAATTTTGAAGCTTTATTACACTTACTCATTGAAGGTCAAAGTAAAAAACCACTGTCACACTTAAAAAGATAACACTTGACCGAACTGAGAATGGCGAAAGAAACGTAAAGAACAAAGGGCTTGGCAAAAATTGCAATATAATAAATAATCTATTTAATCTATAAAGCCACTAACATTATGCAAACATTTGTCTGTTTATTTATTTTTTTTACTTAGCAATAAAGGCAGTTTTATTGCATATTTAGATCTAGTTGTAAAGCTGTGTCCCGAAATAAAGTTGCTGACTCTGTGACGTATACTACTCACAGGTAATCAAATTATTTAGGAAAGAACAACGTATTCTCAATTACGATGTATTATTACGATCAATGGAACATGTGGGCCGGGACAAAGATCGCAGATTAAAATTCATGCTACTCGCAGCGAGATGTTTAAGTGCTTTAGTGAGTACAATACATCTTTTATTTCATGGACGAAGGAAACGGGGAAGGAACCTGCAAGCTTAAAAATAAATTCCGAGGCATGTACATCCGCCAATGCATGGAGACTCAGAAAAAAATCTACTTGAAGTGTTATCTTGACTGTTTTTATAATGCTTGTGTTTTGAAAATGCCTAATGAGTGATATTAGAAAAAATAGTTATAGATAACCCATTCATTGAGAAAGGTCCATGAAAGCGGAGTAGCTAATAATAATAATTTATAACTTGGTATAATCTAACGAACGGACTCGTTAATATTAACACTAGGTCTGCCCGCGGCGCATGAAGCGTCAGGTCCTATGTATACGATGTCATTTCCTGTACCACTGACAACGTGTACGCAACATCTCATGATAATGGGTTGAAAAGTACAGACATGAGAGCGTCACAAGCTAACAAGTATATAATAGAATTGTAAACAAATTTAATAATTTACTATAGATTATAATAATACTAAATATACGCTTGAGCTGACCGAGTTGCCCGAAGTAATCGTGAGGACCTAATGATGAATGAAATAAGAACTATATTTCACTGTTCCCGAAACTGATAAATTTTATAAAATTACGTAACATTTATAATACGGTTACGTACTATTTACAAAAAACTTAGACAGCGCGATTTAGGAACTTCAAAAAATTAATTAACGCCATCTATTGACATACAATAAGAAACACTTAGCATTAGGGTTATAAGCGCTTGCCTAAAAAAATGCCTATTCACTCTTCTCTCAAAAGCACCGTCATTATGTGTGTCAAGGATGGTCGTATAGGGTATCTAACACATTAACCGTCCTCCGCTATAATCTGTAGTGTTATCACAAATGTAATGCCCACCATTTCCCTTTACGATTGAAGCGCAAGAAATAATGATGTCGAGATACGTATCGATGTTTAATACAAGTGTGTCATATTAGCGAAATCTGAAGCACTACGAGCAAACATTCTATGACCATGAGAAATATTTCTTCTTTATCTTCTGACATACAAACATTACCTTCTGTGCCTGAGCCTGTATCACTGCCGTTCAACGCAGAATTAGCAATTTTTATTGCCATTCCATGTTCACAGGCTAGTGTAAAAGTCATTGAAAAATCCAGCAATAAACACAAGAAGACTTTTGGCACCGCCAAAAAAATGTAAATATTTCATACATTTCATTTACATAGCATGTTCAATTATGTCATCGATTCTTTTCTCGTTGTTCCTTGGAATATCATTTTATTTTTCCCAGTGGTATCGATAATCGATATCGATAGGATCTAGCATCGATCCGTCAAGATCCATCCCTATTTCGTCCCGTGAATAAATCAAGCGGCACCTCTGATCCTTTAAATAAGTACGCTTTCGTGTGTGAAATATCGAGTATGTTTGGCTTTACATCGCGTGCGTTACTCCGGCAATACTTGTTTGACTCAATTTTAAATTATCATCCGATTTCAAATTTAGAACGTCAAAATATATATCAGCTGATTTTATAGGGGAATGTTGGAATCACTATTATTAATTTTGTAATATTACAGATATTTATACATATGACTGTACATAGTTTACTAACATATAAAGTAAAATAAATTTTTAAATTTAGAAATAATAATAATACATAATATAATAATATCCTGGGACATTTTTCACACACGGCCATCTGATCCCAAATTAAGCTTGTACAGAGCTTGTACTATGGAAACCAGACAACTGATATACTACATATACTGCTTTTCTTATGTATATACATACTTATATAGATATTTACACCCAGATTCAGGACAAATAGACATTTTCATGCACACAAACACTACTACTGTACTAGGTGGGAATCGAACCCACAACCTTCAGCGTGAAAGGCAAGCATCCGCCAACCACGCCAATCGGCTCGTCCATACATATCTGTTAACAATATTCTTACAAAAGTTGTAAATATTATGTGTTTATTATTTGATAATGTAAAAAAATTATTATATTCAATGTTTTAATAAGTCAGTTATTTTCTTTTAATGATTTTTTTTATTGTAACCAATCAATACGCGTCTCATCTAAGACAGTAAAGCAATTAACAATCTTCATATAAAAATAAAACAACCAACATTAATGTTTAGTAATCTCAATTTTCATATTGGACCTATCTCAAACAGCAATATGGTTCAAAATCCTGCTTTGTGTGATCTCGTGAAATGAATTCTAATAAAATTTGTCATTTCATACAATTATAACGTACAAAATAATGTCCTATTTTAAATATTCATAAGCTTATTTAAGCCAAGCAAAGACGTTACTTGTAAAAATTAAAAATACTTTAAAAATGTCCCAGGATATTATTATATTATGTATTATTATTATTTCTAAATTTATAAATTTATGCGTAAAAATATATATTTTCATATAAATTATTCAAATGTATATATGAAGCTTGCACTCCCGTAGCGATGTACATGTCGTATTGTTATTCGCGGCGCGTCGAAGAGTCACGTTCGTCTCGCATCCTTCTGGATCTCGCACAGCCAGGTACCTTCACCTAACTTTACTCGTTTATAAAATTATATTTTTTAAGTGGTCACCACTGCCCGTAGACTTAGGCATTGTAACAAATATTAACCCTTACGTTGATAATTCGCCACCTACCCTGCGAACTGATACGTTACTCGTATGTCCCTTGTGCCTGTTACACTAGCTAATTCATCATTTAAACCGGAAGACAATAATACTAAGTATTGCTTTATGGCTATATTACAATTAGTATACGATAAGAGGGCGGTACCACCCCATATATTTTACTAGTGGTAGGGCTTTGTGCAAGCTCGTCTGGGTAGGTACCACCCACTCATCAGATATTCTACCGCAAAACAGCAATGCTTGATATTGTTGTGTTCCGGTTTGAAGGGTGAGTGAGCCAGTGTAATTACAGGCACAAGGGACATAAAATCTTAGTTCCCAAGGTTGGTGGCGCATTGGTAATGTAAGCGATGGTTAACATTTCTTACAATGCAGACATTGTCTAAGGGCGTTTGGTGACCACTTACCATCAGGTGGCCCATATGCTCGTCCGCCTTCCTATTCTATAAAAATATATATATATATAAACTTCCACAAATCTTGTTATTTCTTATTTAAATTAGTTACTTTATAATTTGAGTGAATCATTCTATGAAATACATAAAGTAATGTGTTTCGTTTACACTTATACCCAGTGTAATATGTAAGCAATCAATTTAAGATACCGCATTTTTAAACATTTAATTTCACAAGAGTTATTATAGATACATTAGATATAACAGAAAATTTTAATAAAACTGCATTTCGTATCGCTCAAGCTATGAATAGAATTCCAGCATGGTCAGTTTTGAGGGATTTCAACCATGATTCATGGTGAGCATTAAAATCCCCCAAAAACACCAATTCCGCGTTAGGAAACTACTCTTGCGCAGCATCTGCCACCCGACTAAGATGGTCAAATAATCGGCTTGTCTCCAAGTCACCATTGTGGGATCTGTAGAGGCACACGTAGACTCGACTCTGACGAACCAGGTCCACACGTACCACCAACATGGAGAAGGAGGGGTCCTCCAAGCAGCGCAATCGGTGACAACAAACATCCGCCCTGACGAACAAGCATACTCCGGCTTTCGCTTTAAAATATTCTTCAAGGATGTAGCCGGGATAGTTAAGGTAGCTGGTGTCGGCAGGGCGGAGTATTTGCGTCTTCGTGAGAAACAACATTGCTGGCCGTGCTGTCTCGAGATGGTGGTGGACAGCGTTGAGGTTAGCGTGGAGTCCTCGGATGTTAGAGAACTCGACCTCAAACAGCGTGGGTATGGTGGGGGTGTGCACCGCTGAACGACCGTTATTTCTTATTTGCGCTACCATTTGGAAAAATAAGGAAGAAACGTGAAGCGAGCGACGTATTGCCACGATAGGGATGGGCAAATTATGGAGGCGTGTTTTCCCAAATGTTTGCCAAAAAGGAAAATATACTGATCCGCCGGACGGAAGGGCCCCCGAACCCCCCCGGAAGTGGCCGCCGGGACCCTACCTTCCGGTCACCAACCGGCACGACGGTCCACCCCGAGATTATGCGTGGCCTGGTGGGGCAGCCTCGCGAGCTGGTTAGGCACGCTCGGGCCCCTGTACTATGCCACGGGCGGCCAGTGGAACAGCCGTTTCTTCAGGTCTCCCTGTCCGGCAGGTCAATACAGTTTCCCCCGGCATTGGTTCAACAGCCGTCTCCACCGGACCAACACCCATCGCGGCAATACTCGCTCGGGCACTGGCTGTACGCTGGCTGACCTCGAAACGCGGCTGCAAGCCACTTCACGAGTTTTTCACCATGCGTACGGTGGTAACAAGCCAGGCGGATATTAGCATCCTACCACCAGATGAGCAGATGGTCGCTCAGATATCCCTTAGTCGCCTCTTACGACACCCATGGGAAAGAGAGGGGCAGTGAAATGTATTCTTTCTCTGTCACTGCACGTATGACACTACTTTTTGAGGATAAGGGTTGGAGCTTATTCCACCACGCTGCTCCAATGCGGGTTGGTAGAATACACATGTGGCATAATTTCAATGAAATTAGACACATGCAGGATTTCTCATGATGTGATCCTTCACCGTCAAGCACGAGATGAATTATAAACACATTGTAATATACTTGAACATAACCCGTCCGTCTAACGTCTAGGACTCAAGCAATGAATAATGAATAAATCTTAATACAATCTGTATGTATAATATGTATATTTATACAGTATATATTGTAGCAAAAGAAGACAAACCTGTGTGACCCAGTGTACATTAGCAAAATAATTATAATAAAGTTTTTTAACAGAGCAAAAGTGAAAGTTACTTTAAAAAAACACAAATAAGTATTTCATTTGTATAATAAAAAATAAACAAATAATAAACAACAGTGTCATTAAGTACTCTAAATACTACAAAAACCAACTAAAACGGCACATATCACTTAAAAACGTAATTATATGTTAGAAACACCCAAACTCCGCGCAAAAAAGTAATATTCTTTCTGTAACGGGCGATCACGCACTTTTTTTTTTAATATATTCCGGCAAATTTACTGGTGGTAGAGCTTTGTGCAAGCTTGTCTGGGTAGGTACCACCCACTCATCAGATATTCTACCGCAAAACAGCAGTACTTGGTATTGTTGTGTTCCTATTTGAAAGGTGAGTGAACCAGTTTAATTACAGGCACAAGAGACATAAATCTTAATTCTCAAGGTTGATGGTGCATTGGTGATGTAAGCGACGGTTAACATTTCTTACAATGCCAATGTCTATGGGCGTTGGTGACCACTTACCATCATCCGCCTTCCCTATCTATAAAAAAAAAGAAAACAAGGTTTTGAAACATTCGGTCGGAGATAATTAAGAGTATTTTATTGAAATACGTCAAAGCTATCATCGAATCGATTTTAACGAGAACAATTGATTGCTTATCAGTACTCACTAGATACACTTTACCACTAATTATATTTCATTGCTATGGTAATTAAATACAACTAACTTATATAAACTGCTTTGTAAATCAACAAAATAGTGATAACTCTAAGATTTTTTAATGTCTGTTTAACATTGCGATCTATAAAATGTACTTTGCATAAGAACTATTTCAATAAATGCTAAATTTAAAAGTTGCACTCAAATAAAATCACCACGATGCCGAAGACACGTTGGTCCAGTGGCTAGAACGGACGAATCTTAAACGAAAATTTCGGTTTTAAGCCCCAACAAGCGCCATTGCATTATCATGTATTTAATTTTTGTTTTTTGTGAAAGAAAACATCGTGTGCAAGCTTGCATGCTTAGATACAAGTCTGTTTATATACCAACTTGCATATTGGTAACTATTATTATAACATTCCTCGGCAATTCATACTTGAGCTTAAAATTCCCCTTTTACAAAGTCCAAGAATGAAGTGGCGCTTTAAAACGCAAAAAGATTAGACATATCATATGCACACGCAATTAAATCATTAATAAAACATTCATTATTACGTCATAAATTAAAATAATGATTCACAATTATGAGTAATCAGTACAGAGAAGCCGACTTGCTTCTTTATCGACGCAGGAACTATTAACAGGATCAATAAACTGTAAAAAAGTTTTAAAAAACTACGTGACCGTTTTGATCAAACTCGTCCGGGATAACTTCCTCGGTGACTAACGTTTAATATCTAATTGACTGTTAAGCCCAAGTTAAGGCGTAGGGCGACGACCTTCCATTGATGACCATTTATAGACAAGTACAGGGCCATTGACCTATTGATATTGTTCTTCAACATTGATAATAATAGGGCTAGACCGTATAAACTTAGAACTCATAACTGACAGTGCGGTTGTATCATAATTTATAAGGTACTGGCTGTCACGTGGCCGATTTATAATTAAACGTAGTATTTTTAAATTTCGATATGGCCCAATGGATAGAACGCGTAAATATTAACCAATAATTGTGAATGAACTTACTATGTTAATCTTTGTATTGTACATCTGTATGGGACATCCTAGGTTTCATAGTTGCATTGAACATTGATGGTGTAAGTAATGATTTATAGTTGTTACAGTGCCAATATGTATGGACACAAGTGGTCTATATGCTCATCAGCCTATATATCATAACAATATATATATATATATATATATATATATATATATATATATATATATATATATATATAGGCTTAGGCTTATTAGGATTGGTAAATACGGTATGTTTCGCAAATTCATACGACTTTTATAGGTTTTCTCGAAATGTTTTCCTTAACCACTTTTCCTTGTCTATCTTAAATAAATTTAAAGCAAAACTCTTTCGCTACTGTCTGACTACTTATATACAGACACCGTTAAATTTTTATTACATGTAAGCACAATAAACCCACATACACACAAGTGTCAGTCGGAACTATTTCCGCAAGCAGATGGCTTTATGATGAGGCCTCGTGCAATCTCCGCACACCGTTATGATGTTTTAATACACGTACTGTATTTATAGGACGTAAAATTCCGTTAGATAAAATTATAGAATAGTTTGTTAATTAAAATATTTATATGTATCAAATAATAATAAAAATCTCAATCGCTCAAAGCTAAACGACTTACGACGACATTATGAAAGATTTACCCTAATTAGTTGAGCTATTATTGTGCTCTCTTCTTAAGCATATACAATTCAGAATAATTATAATACCTGGAAAACAATAATTCTACCAGTAGTGTGATTCTGAAAGAACTCACTCCATTACTCATCCGCGAAATGTTAAAAACGTCTTATGGTGATATACTATTTTTATGCATGTGTTCTTGTTATAATTATTATGGTCAATGTCGCATATCACTTTCTGTCATTTCACGACCGTTTTCTGCGGTGAGTTTCGAGTTGGTTGTTACAGAATAACCACAGTATTATTGTTTTTCGTAATCTCTTAACATGAATCAATTTGATAATTTCAAAACATTTTATCTTTGAACAAAAAACATCAATAATAATTAATAATTTTAAGTGCGTGTACCAATAGATGGCGCTGACTAAATAGTTCACATTACTGAATCGCGCAGGCAAGATGTTTGCTACTTGTATATAATTAAATATTAACTTACGTGAACGTTGAAGAGCACTTCCTTGGTTTCATTTATCATTTGGTCCTGCGTTTACTTCGAGCGTAAGTAGAAATTAACTAGTCTTACGTACTTTATGGGAAGTATCTTATATTTCTTATTGAATAGTTTATTTACTTAGCCGTTTTCAGTAAAATGAACATTAAGAATGAATGCTAACGCTTGACGATTCACAAGTAAATATGAACCTGATCTCCTAAAATATAGAACTCAAATTACCATAATTTAATAAATACTCCCTTTTTATTAAATTACATTTGAAGGCAAAATTATTTCGATCTCACGACACAATAACTTTGCATACTCGTAAATCCTTTGAAAATCCATGCGACGTCAAACTAGAGCTGAATAATCAGTCGACAACTTCGACTACCGGGACGACTACGGAAGTTAATACCGCTGATGTAGACAGACTTATATTTGATACTTGTATTAAATATAACTAGTAATATGAACTTCTGACAACCGATTTTAGCCACGGCATCTATTATTCGACTTCTAGGCGAGTTGCTATTGAAAAATTCTTCGCAAACAATCTCAATCACCGTCAATCAATTATATTAGCCGTTCCGTTTGAATCCAGGACCTTGGAATTTTGACAGTATAAGCTAGTCAGTACGACGTTTTAACATATTGTGAGCAATGAAAACCAAGAGTGCGAAATGAGTTTGTATTCATCGCGTAACTATTCAATCGATCATCATGAAATTCATGAAATTCGCATACACATTCTCAAGGGTACAAAAATTTCTCCCCATAAAATCTCACATATTTTTGTAGATACTTAACAGACGAACTTAAAAACTATTATTCTGTATTTTAAAAAAATGCAATAAAAAACATATCAGTTTATATTTTATCGTTGTTTTCATATACGTATGAGCCCGCTTGGAGAGAGAAGAAAATAAATATAAAAATAATTTAAAAAATGTTTACACATTAAAAAAAGATTGACTGAAATTGATGATTAAAATCCGAGTAAGTGCATCTGACTTATTATACGTCGGATATATGTAGAGTAAATATGGTTATTTATATACCTATAACCATCACGAAATTAAACAATATGGAGCTGTCAGTTCTCTTACATTTTTTGGAAACTACAGATACTTTAAAACAAAAAGAATTTTAACTGTATACATGTTATACTTATTGATATATATATGTTTGTACTATGACGATCTAGATGACGGGCCGGTTGGCGTGGTTGGTAGATACTTGCCTTACACGCCGAACGTTGTGGGTTCGATTCCTACCCAGGACAGACATTTGTGTGCAAGAACATGTCTGGGTGTAATTATCTACATAAGTATGTACTTACGAAAGAAAAGTAGTAAATGTAGTATATCAGTTGTCTGGTTTCCATAGCACAAGCTCTGCTTAATTTGGGATCAGATGGCCGTGTGTTAATAATGTCCCAGGATATTATTAATATTATATACGCTTCCCCCAAATAGCATAACTTAGTATTGTTGTGTTCCGTTTTGGTTGAGTGAGCCATTGAACGGTCACAAGGAACATAACATATTACAAACAACAACAGTTAAGTGAGGAATGGTTGATATTTCTTATGGCGCCAATATCGATGGTGATCACTTACCACCAGATGGCCCGTTTGCCCATTTTATAAAAGTAAAGTATAAGTATATAAGAAATGCCACTCCAAAAAATCATTTAATACCGTAGCTGTTAGTTAGATTAGGGCGAAAGATGATAACCATCAGATAATTACTACGATAAACGCCACCGAATTTTGTAACGAAGTTTTTGAGATACGACAATGTGATCATGGGCTATCATTGGGTTATATTAAGGTCATTTCATTGAAGGTAAAAACAGACACACACAATGACGAAAACCAATGCAACGTTAAATTTGCTGATTGATTATTGTTAAATGGTATTTATACATATAGGGTACATTTATATTTATATAAGTACTAGTGACCAGTTTCCGCCCGCGGTTTAGCCCGCGTGTGGAAGAGCTTAGTGTTCGTTAAAAGTTGCCCATGTCCATCCTTGGGGTTCAAGCTCGCTGCGTACCAAATTTAACCGTAAAAGCGTAACAGACACACAAAGTTACTTTTCTATTTATAATATTAACATAGATAGGTAATTCAATATTATCTCTCAAAGTCAACATAACCAATATAAAGAGAAACTTTATAACTATTATATAAAAATAAAACCATCAATAAAAATAATTTGAATAAAGATCAAAACTCTTTAAATCGAACTACACTAGAATATGCATCGGTACATGAAAGAACAACTTCTAGATAACTGAGTACAACTTAAAGATCGTTGACGTAAAGTTTGCTTCGTATCCCCTAGAACCAACTCGGAGATCGACTGGGGAATACGTCGCATGACGGTGGCCGTTGAGTATTTCTAATATATTCTTTTTTTTTTAATTCAGAAACAACTAAGGCAACTTTTTACCTGTGCTGTATTGTGTTCGCCCGTCTAGATGGCCCTGGATGGGTAGGTCCACGCACACACGGTATAGTCCGTATAAAGTGTGAGTGAGCCAGTGAAATTACACGCGTATGATAATATAGATAGCCTTTGTTAAGTTTAAAAAAACGATCACGTGATACTTAAAAGTAAATTGTACTTCCTTTTTTTATAATCTATTACTATTTCAAATATACTTATTGTTTTTTCTATCATTAAATAATATTTCATCTCAAGCCATTATTATCTTAAATATAGTTATCAGCTATAATAATTAATGTAGCATTAAGTCTGTATCTTAATAACTGTTTTTAAATTTATACTAGTGCTTAAGTACTTACTTTGTTAGTGTTCTATTAATAAATAATAATTATATGTAATAAAAGGCCTGTATGGCAAGACGAGCATATGAGCCACCTGATGGTAAGTGGTCATCAACGCCCATAGACATAGGCATTGTAAGAAATGTTAACCATCGATTATATCACCAATGCACCACCAACCTTGGGAACTAAGATGTTATGTCGCTTGTTCCTGTAATTACATTGGCTCACTCACCCTTCAAACCGGACACAACAATATCAAGCATTGCTGTTTTGCGGTAGAATATCTGATGAGTGGGTGGTACCTACCCAGACGAGCTTGCACAAAGCCCTACCACCAGTAAAATATATGGGGTGGTACCGCCCTCTTATCGTATACTAATTGTAATATAGCCATAAAGCAATACTTAGTATTATTGTCTTCCGGTTTAAATGATGAATTAGCTAGTGTAACAGGCACAAGGGACATACGAGTAACGTATCAGTTCGCAGGGTAGGTGGCGAATTATCAACGTAAGGGTTAATATTTGTTACAATGCCTAAGTCTACAGGCCGTGGTGACCACTTAAAAAAGGGGTGGTAGACCCCTGTAAAACTACACACTATTCGCGAAAGTGACTTCAGGTAACTAATTTGCTCAATACATACTACATTAAAATTAAAAACTTCACAAAAACTTTTTCTTAATATCTTGCTATTATATAATTACTTCTTAGTAATTTTGTGAGGAGCCGAGATGGCCCAGTAAGAACGCGTGACTCTTAACCGATGATCGATGGTTCAAACACGGGCAAGCACCACTGAATTTTCATGTGCTCAATTTGTGTTTATAATTCATCTCTTACTTGACGGTGAAGGAAAACATCGTGAGGATACCTGCATGTGTCTGATTTCATTTCATTTCTGCCCCATGTGTATTCTACCAACCCGCATTGGAGCAGCGTGGTGGAATAAGCTTCAAACCTTCTCCTCAAAAAGGAGAGGAGGCCTTAGCCCAGCAGTGGGTCATTAACAGGCTGCTACTGTACTGTAATTTTGTGAGACGTTAAAACTACTAAGTTTACAAAACGTAAAAGAATATTTTTTTTCGAAAATTATTGTCTTTTAAAATTAGAACTTCAGACAACACAATAGAACACTATTTTGCCGTAAAAATATAAACGCCATACTGCTAAGTCTATGGGTCGAATATTATTTTAAGGTGAAATCATGTCGGAACCTGTCGACTCGATTTGAACATGTCGGGACAAGTGATACGTCACAAAAAAATGTCATAAATTCAACCGAACAAAGGTCCGAATAAAAGTATCGACATTGAAATGTTTTCAAGCGATTAGAATTATCGATAATCGATAAAATATTTATGAATAAATTACTTTTTAACTAGAATATTTTTAGCTATATATAAATGTTTATTACAGTTATAGAATGTGTAAAAATATTTGTAAAGCAATTTTTTATGTATATAGAGACTAAGAAAAATATTATAATAAAGATTTCATCTTATACATATTTACTGAATATATTTTCACGTATATTATTGAAGACATAGAATAAGCCAGCGAGCAACTTTCGAACAAATAACCAATCATTTCCATAGTATCCGCAAAGGTTCAAATTATCCTATAACCGTTTATCGATAACGTTATCGATATCCGTTATATCTTCGACATCCCTAAGCTGTAAAATATCGGAGAAAGGCAACGGTACAAAAGGGACCCATTGTGTGAAGTGGAAGTAAAAAATAAGGGTTTCGAAGGACTATGGCGGGAAAGAATTAGTCGAGATGAATATCTTTGTTAATTGCTGGCCTTTAGTCGATTCTGTTCGGAAACACAGAACAAAGATTATGACAGAAGTATTATACAAATTCAATACGCCCACACCTTAATTGTATGACATCATTATAAGAAAAAAACAAGCGTTCAACATAATACTAGTGATAATTTAAAAGGAAATTATATTTAATTATATATTGACAATAATTACTACAGCCAATCAAAGTAAGGCAACATATAAATGAATAATTTGTTCGATAACATTTTCAAATAATATTTATCTGTGTCTCAAAATGACTATTTTACGATGAAACACGTAACAGCACTAATTTGCTATGCCGCCATATTCTCAGGGTTTATTGCATAACCTCGTAACGATATATTAAAATTATAGTTCATTTCGTAAAGCAATATAGTCGTCTAGTAAGTTGCTTGGCACACTTGACATAAATTCAGAAAACATTTTGTTTGATAAACACACTTCGTATTTATTATATAACGTTTTCTAGCTACCTCTCCCGGTTAAATAGTAAATAAATAGCCTGTGAATGTCCCACTGCTGATCTAAAGCCTCCTCTCCCTTTTAGAGGAGAATGTTTTGGAGCTTATTCCACCACGCTGCTCCAATGCGGGTTGTTGGAATACACATGTTACAGAATTTCAGTGAAATTAGACACATGCAGTTTTCTTCGCGATGTTTTCCTTCACCGTCAAGCACGAGATGAATAAATAAAGCTTTAAATAAAATTTTTGTATCGTACATAATATAACTTTTGGTTAACGCGGCGCACGCCAGTGTAAAATGTCAATTCAATATATATATATATATATATATATATATATGCTTTGCGTTGTTTTCTCAACCCAGCATGAGAAGAAATTAGATATAAACTTAGCATATAAATAACTCGTCGTGCTTGCTCAAATTTAAACTTCAAAAGCGAGTCTTCAGTTTAGATTCACGTGTTTTATTCATCTCGCTATAAATACAATTTCAAAACAAGATTTATTCTAAAAACACAAAAATCCTTGTAACTTTCAATAATCTCACTAAATTTTTGTCAAGTCCATTCCATTAGTCAATTAATTAAATTAATAACGAGATGTCATAATTAAAAGACAGTCTTACGTGTTATTACCAAAAAAAATTTATTTCAATCCGTTCATAAAAACAACGCAACTGGGTTTTTTTAAAAAAAAGGTTTTATTTCTATAACAAAACCGAAATTTGAAACATAGCCCAAACAATATTTCACTTAACAAAATTAACAACTTCTTTATTTATTAAAGGATTATAAACATAATTAAATTCTCATTAATTAAGTAATTAACTAAGTAATATGATAGCTTGATAAAGATGATAGCTCGCTTGTTGGGCTGATGTTTAAAATTGTAAAAGGCTTATCAAATGATTGTGTAGTATATATAAGCCATTTGATAAAAATAAATTATTTTTCCCTTTGTAGTTCAATTTATTTATTTCATTAATTTATTTATATAAGAAACATCATTGTCTTATTCACAAAATTAACAAAAAATAATAAAATTATTATAATAAGGTCCTCCAGACCGATATCGGCCACGGCGGCCAATATCATAAAATATAGTGCACAAGTGTGTGCGCAAACACAGGTGCATTCTCTATTCCCTAACTTTCACAATCCGATGGGACGGCAATTCGACACGACCGGAAAGAGTTCATGTCCAGGACCAACGGCTTTACATGCTTTCTGAGGCACGGGAGTGTACACACTACCAACTTCCAGACTCTGGGCTGCAATTGAGATTTCGACAGAAAAATCCAATAACTTTTTATTGGCCCGAACTGGGATTTGAACCCAGGACCTCCGGGTCTGCAGCCTTAAATCTAGCCACTAGACCAACGAGGCAATCAAAAAATTACAATGATAGTAGCTAGTACAGTGTGATACATCATATTATGCACCTACAACAATATAATCAAATGACATTAAATTATGTACAAATATAATTATATTATGTAAACATTATACTCAACTTAAAAATAACTAATTTAAAAACAATAATCAATTTAGCAAATATATTAATAACCAGTATTAAAATTAAACTATTTTGTAATTTACGCAAATACCTAATTACATTGTCTTCGATGCGTTCTGTTACAATTTCTAATCTATTAAAAAATAATACCTTGTTAAAAGAGTTCGTATATTATTTATGAAACTCTATTAACGCTGGTCTTCAACCCACTGTAATTAAATCATACAGCTTAAACGCGGTCATAATTTAGCACACCGTTACAACATCCATTAAATCTCGTAAGATCGGTAAACAAAATAAAAATGCCAATTAAGCGATACAATAAAGCGGCTGGAGTTCAATGTAACGGCGTAAAGCGGTGTTTCGTGCACGTATACTTTGTGCTTTACATGAAAACTAGCGCTTTAACCGCGGCTTCGGTTGCGTCATAACTCAAAAAAGAGGTTCCATAGCTCAAAAATGAAGTAATGATTTTCATACAAAATTTTATCTGTAATTGAATTTTAGAAAATCCATACTGCTAACTTAATACGTATGCAAATTTTCATGGTGCTAACCTTAGTATTTTGGGCTGTGCGTTGATCAGTCAATTAGTCAGTTATTCTTTTATATATATGGACAAATTCGACTACCATACTGGTCTTGTTGTTAATTTAAAAGGCTACAAATCCCGATGACTCAAATTCTTCCGAATAACAAAAACAGTTTTTCAGTTAAGAAAATCTCAACCACCAGTTCAGAAGTTACCAATCAGTTCTGTCCTTAAGAAAGCACGTTATATGCTGCGCCTGATCTCTCTCCTTCAATGTTGAATTGTCGCCCATAAGGCTACAAGACCGAGGGAATATAAAGACAACCTGTTACGTCGCGTAGCGTTCATACTGGTGCACTATAATTTCTTCGCCTTCCGATCGGGCGCAATTGCCAACGAAATAGTCGTATCCAATCTATAAAGCTATGTAAAATATAAAGTGTTAGTTAAAAACACGGCTGTTTCTCACACGAGTATTGTTTAATTAATGTAATGTAATACTTTAACTGATGTATCAGTCGACCCTGCGACTTTTTTATTACTAGGCAGCCCGTAAACCATTGAACTATTGATGCTTCATCGGCTTAAAATCATTATATCTTTTCTCCTTTGTTTGTATGAGCTGTCACGTGATAATCTTCGATAAGTTCGACCTGATCATCTGGTATCGGAATGCGGTGCGAAAAATAAACGACTAGATTTTATATTTTTTTGCGAGGATATCAATTGATTAGTTTATAAACGGTCAATGACTGCCATCGAAATCATTTATTTTTTTAGGTATATTTTTTATAAGCTTACCAGCGGATTTTTTCACATAGTGATATATACTTGACTCAAATTTATACAATGCATAAGATTATTAATTTTTTTTATCTTATGTACGTTACGTTTGCGGCCTTAAGGGAGAACGAAATGCGCTGGGCATAATAAGATAGAGTCTGTACATAAACACAAGTGCACTATTTATTCCCTTACTTACAATCCGATAGAGCAAGAGCAACATAGAGCAAGTTCGATACGACCAGACACATGCGCGAGACCAACATATTTACGTGCTCTCCGGGGCACTTACTACTGAGAATATCTTGACGCAATACATGGACAAACGCAATAATTTTATATTGGCCTGATACAGAGCTTGAACATTTCTATGTTCTATGGAAAAAAACTTTTACAATTTGTATATTTTATATAATAAATGAGATTATCCGGAAAAGAACCGGAGTCACCGACATAGCTTGCAAAATTAGCAGGCTGAAGTGGCAGTGGGCTGGTCACGTATGTCGTAGGACCGATGGCCGTTGGAGCAGACGAGTCCTAGAGTGGAGACCGCGAATCGGCAAGCGCAGCGTAGGGCGCCCTCCAGCCAGGTGGACCGACGACCTTAAGAAGGTGGCGGGCACCAACTGGATGCGGAAGGCGGAGGACTTTGGCGCACCTTGGGAGAGGCCTATGTTCAGCAGTGGACAACGATTGGCTGTTGATTGATTGATTGATTGATTGATTGATGTAAAAAACTTTTACAAAGTAATTTGTGGATCTTTTTATAAAGAAGACATACATATGCGAAATTTCAAGAATTTTTTTAACAATATTATTGTTTATATTATTAGAACATAAAAGAATGTAAATTAATTTTTTTTATATTAATAAAATACATTAAGTGCATTTTGGAGTAAATTTTCTACTTAAAGCCGCGACGGCGATCGTGAAACCGCAAATTATATATCAGCACCCGGTTATCTGCCTTAATAATAACATGACATACAATAAAATTTCTTTCGGTCCAAGTCATAAGTTACATTATCGAACGAAAAAAAAACGTTTATAATTTCACTAACCTTCAAATATTACAGTCATAACATAATCTTTGTACAACACAATATCCTAAACAGCTAACGCATAGATATTCCCCCAGATACTGAAACTAATGTGAATGTCATCTGAATGATCATTGGCAGCCGATGATGTCATAAGTAACCAATCAGCGACCATTTAAAAGCTAAATTATTTTAGAACTGAAAATATGAAATTGGATATCTACAATCTAGAAGTCGCGTTAAGAAATAACTTTTAAAATATTTTGATTTTATGGAGGGGTGAGTTAGATCACATTTACCTGGTGTTGTTCATGTACCTGTGAGACTATTACTTATTACTCCAAAATGTATATATGACAATTAACATTATATCTGACTCCACAGTCTAGTTTATTTAACGTAGATCCCAAATTTCAAAGATACAAAAAGTTAGTTTCCCATTGGTTATTTACAAAACTAAAATCATAAATTTATCAAGCGCGGTCATCTTTATCATTATGTTTAAATTGCTTAACGCTTGATATATTTCTAGGTCGCAATCGCATTGAGTTGACGAAGAACACCCCAGCTTTCTCTGAGAAATAACATAAGAGGAACAAAAATTAACTACTCCGGTATTCCTAATAAAATCATGTAAATAATAATAATATTCTATACGGTATAGTTCGATCGCCTCCTCCCATGATTACGCCATTTAAGCATCCGATCAGCGTAGGCTTTACACGAATACACCAAGCAAATGAATTCCGTTATTCCCACGCTCCGAGAAATTCGTATCTTTTTTGAAAGGTCTTCGCATTCCGCCGGCCAATTCGCATTGGATTATTATTGTTCTTAAGGAATTGTGGCTTTCTTGTGTAATAACTTTATCCCTTATATAAAATAAAGGAAATATATAGGCAATCGTTTCTATTCTTATTATATATAATGGTCACAATCAGCTAATATGTTTGAGATCAATAAAATGTATGAGGGTTGAAATAAATATGGATAGATAGAAATATATTGTATTTGTTAGGAGGAATTGTAGAAAACTTACGTAGATAATAGCTATGTGGTGGGCTACATTGTGGGTTACATTGAAACTCTTAAGTGAAGATAGTGGTTCAAATACAGACAATACCACTTAATTTTCACAAGCTCTATAAAATAACTCATGCCTAGCAGCATGGTGGGCTGTCTCACACTGAGTAAGTTGAATCAAGGTTTTTGGATTTTATTTTGCAAACAATGTTGATTGCCTTATATGCTGTAAGTTTATGCTTTAAATGGATAGAGCCTTTGCACGAATACCATCACGATTAAATAGTACTCAGGGTGCAGAAACATACGGACCACAGAACTAGTAACATTGTAGAATATTAGACATGTCATCGTTTACATTTCATACCGATTGCGGACAAACAATTATTATAGAAGCTATTAGTTTATTTAACAAGCCGTAAATTGCAGGTGGTTTTACTCGCGATATGGTACAAATTATATTGTGACTTCAAGAGTTTTCTATTTGTTGTAAAATTGTATTAATTCGTAAGTAAAATTTTAAATAATTTTTGAAAAAAATATCGTTATTAAATTAAAATTTATATATGAAATATTAAAGAATTGCACTTATTGATATTTAAAGTAAAAACTATCTTCGTTTCGGAAAACTCAGTGATTTATATAATCAAAATTTTAATGTAATCATTTACAATTTTAATATAAGAAAAAAATAGCTAGGATGCAACCGTTTATTCTCAAGATGTGCTCAACAATTGTATACTTTATGCTTAACATTTTTTTTAAACAACCAAAATAGTGTTTTATTGTATATATAACTTTAAATTTTATAAAATAGTATATTATATTGCCTGTACGCAGTCGAATAAAAATAGAGCTAAATACATTTTTCAATTTCTCATACAAATTCGTTGATATTTTTCCACATAATAAAAATAGATGCCACATCTATTCAGAATATTTCAAGTCCTTGTTCCATGTACGAGACTTAACACAATGATAAACATGCATTCTTCGAATGGATGCTGTTAAACACGTCCAGCGCTAAAGCATTTGCTGACTAATAATTTAGATTCAGTGCGAGAGTTTTTAATTAAACAACAATGACTGCAAACATTAAATATCGACTAAAATAACTTTTATTTCATGTAAGCATTACATTTGCTTATTGACTGACAGAAAATTACAATCAATTCAAAAAAAACATAAGTCCTTTAAAGAACCGGCAACAGAAACTTATATTTTTTAATATATTGTATTTCTTAACATTAATAATTAATTATTAAAAAAATCCTAGAGGCAATCGTTTCTCTCAAAGTGCTATCATATACTATGTAATTTGTTTTATAATAATTGGCCAAGATGGCCCATTGGTTAGAACACTTCAATCTTAACCGAAGATGTCGGGTTCAAACTCGGTAAGTTATTTTTGCAAGCTTTTATTTAACTTGCAATGTTTGTTAGTTCAAGGTCAAATATTGTAAGCTGACTAAGAACCACTTCATCTTATCCTTAGGAGCTGAAATTTTATATGTTAGTGCAGTTGCGATGACAGTGCAGTTTTATGATATACATGACCTGTTTCTACATCCAGGCTTGGCTCCAGACTAAGGAACTCCTTAACTGTCAGCAGCATAGACAAGAAGCTTTGTATATGTCGTATGTTGTTAATTTAATTTTTCTATTCATTCATATCTCATCAAATTTCTTAGACACGTCTCATTGCTATTACTTACAATATAACATTATATTTAAGCAAAAAATATATATTTTTATAATTTTTCTTTTGTAGTTTTATATTTTATCACGCAATACAAACATTAAAATCATATTAATAGGATTTTTTTGTTTGTATTGTATGTGTTAAGGTATTTTAACATTATTTGATTGAGATACCTTATTCCAGTAGTTATTGGCACGTGCGTGAAAGTTTCTGGAATATTAACATCGCCGTATAATAAGCGCGAAATAATACTGAATTTGACTGGATTGTTTACAAAAAAATTATTGACGCATTGCAAAGCATGACATGACTTTTTTTGTCGCTAGAAAAACGCGTTTACACGTTTCTCTCACAAGAAGTGCTTTGTCTATATAGGTATGTCGGGCTCACCGGCGCTGAAAACGTCGGAATACACACTAAAGACCAGCGGTATCTCTCTGTCTGTATAACATGCCTTAGCTAATTATATGGTAGTAAGGCTTTGTGCAAACCCGTCTGGGTACTAACCTCCTCATCACATATTCTACCGCGAACCTTCAACGCTTAGTATTATTGTGTTCCGGTGAAGGGTGAGTGAGACTGTGTAACTCAAGACACAACGGACATAACATCTTAGTTCCCAAGGTTGGTGGCGCATTGACGATGTAAGAAATGGTTAACATTTTTTTTATACGCCAATGTCTATAGGTGACCATTTACCAGGTGGCCCATTTGCACATTTGCGATATTATGAATGCGAAAGTGAGTTTTTTTGTTACGCTTTAACTACTAAACCGATCGTAATTCAATTTTACATACCTTATATGTTTTCTAAATATGTAAATAATTAAAATATATAATTCATAGCAATATCAAACTTACGTTATTTCATAGAGATTTCACATCATTACTTACCTGAAACAAATAAAAAGCTTTAATTAGTATTTAATACAAATATGCCGAGATGGCTCAGTGGTAAGAACGCGTGAATCTTAACCGATGATCGTGGGTTCAAACCCGGGCAAGCAACACTGAATTTTCATGTGCTTAATTTGTGATTATAATTTATCTCGTGCTTTACGGCGAAAGAAAACATCGTGAGGAAACCTGCATGTGTCTAATTTCACTGAAATTCTGCCATATGTGTATTCCACTAACACGCATTGGAGCAGCGTGGTGGAGCTCCAAAACCTTCTCCTCAAAAACAGGAGGGGCCTTTAGCCCAGCAGTGGGACAAGCACAGGCTGTTACGGAAATATATAAATTGAACACTCATCATACATAACTTTTGCGACAGAGATAACATACATACATATAGATTTCGATATAACATACACACCTTATTATATTAAGTATTGTATAACATGTAACTAAAACCAAAATAGGATTACACAATTAGTTTGAACATATATTGAATTACTAAAACACAGTAAGTAAGTTTAAATCATTAAAAGATGAGTATCTAATGAATGAGTCTGTGTGAGTGCGTGTGTGTGTGACTGTGTTTTGTATATGTAAGTGTATTATATTTATAGTAGTTTTAAGTTGTATGTTTATCTTTTTTAATTACAGACATTTAAAATGCTGACTTTGACATGTTGAACAAATCAATTTCCGAGTATTGTGAAATATATGTTTGACCATGCGATATTATGGCATTATAGCATTATTATTTTATAGTATAATGTATTTTTACAGCTACATCTAAATCGGATCATAAATGACAGAAATTTGAGGTAACAAACATCATAACAGAATTGAGGAGCTTCTCCGTATTTTGAAGTCCGTCAAAACTAAAACTGAGCTTATTTTCATACAGTGAGTTATATTTATAGGTGATATAGTAAATAGCCCGTCCGAATAGGTACACGGCCTCAACTCATGTTTGGACAGTTGGAATGAGTTTCCAACCCTTTTCACGATTGTTTGACGAAGGGTCTATCGGTACAGGACACGCGGACACGCGGGAATGTGATATTCATACGTAAATAAAATGTTGTTGGGCAATCTATAGTAAGATATAAGCGCATAGATAACGTGGGTAGAAGTGAGAAAACGTGAATCATAAATGAAGTGTGGGTTCAAATCTAAGCTCCATTGAATTTTCATGTTTTCATGAATTTTCTTAAAAAAGCTGATGGACATATGCAACAGGCTTGTAGATGCCATGTCAGCCTTGTGCTTATTGTGTGTTTATATATTTTTAAATACTCCATGCCTACATACATTAAAACTAAATATTGTTATTTTTCTCGAATGGTCTTCTATTTTTCGAATGTCGTGAGACCTGGCCAGATGTAAAATACCTCTTCTACCGAGAGCGAAATCAGCAGCAGTGCAGGTCTGCACTAGTAACAGTATTAATGAAATTGAATAGCACATTTAAAGACGGTTATTTTTTAACGCGACCAGACGCGGACACTGTTTGTCTGTATGTTATGCCCACTTGAACCAAAGCACTTCGATCAACTACTGGTTCTATTTCAATAGAACCGTTCAGTTTAGGCCTACCGTAAAGTTTGCATTTCTGTATTAAATTAAATTTTAAATTTAATTATTTATCAACAAGGTAAAACAGACTCTCATGCCGTAACGGTAAACATCATGCCGTCGTTCAACGCTCTTTTCTGGTTCAATCTAGTATTGTTTTTTTTAAATTCTACATATAGTATAATTTGCTCTATATATTTTACTGGTGGTAGGGCTTTGTGCAAGCTCGTCTGGGTAGGTACCACCCACTCATCAGATATTCTACCGCAAAACAGCAATACTTGATATTGTTGTGTTCCGGTTTGAAGGGTGAGTGAGCCAGTGTAATAACAGGCACAAGGGACATAACATCTTAGTTCCCTAAGTTGGTGGCGCATTGGCTATAAGCGATGGTTGACATTTCTTACAATGCCAATGTCTAAGGGCGTTTGGTGACCACTTACCATCAAGTGGCCCATATGCTCGTCCACCTTCCTATTCTATAAAAAAAAATAAAAATTATGGTATAGTTTTATGAACTAGTGAGAAAAAGAGATAGCAATACAGGCTGGACGTTCGAATTTATTTGTGCCTATCCCTCTGCGCCAGTTTTAATAATGCAAACTTTAGGGGCACTAGTCTGAATTGTGACGTCATCGCTAAAAATATATTGAATTATTTTATAATATATTAATTTAAGGTTAATATTAATTCCATTATGTTACTATAATTTAATTAAACATAACGAAATTCGTACAAGCGTTAAATTAAGCACTTAACCTCAATTGTAACTAAATGAACGAACAAAAATGGATATACCATATTCAAGTGACACCGTTCATTTGCACTAATTAGTACAATTATATGCGAATATGTTAAAATTGAATCCGAAAATAATTACAATAGTAACAATAAAGTATTCTGAATCAAATGCGTGATCCTTTTTTTGTTTGTCGTGTTTCCTTGTTACGCTATTACGTCTTAACTTCTTAATCAATCATCATAAAATCAGAGGTACAGAAGACATAGGGTCCCACCACTTCCCCCCTCACACGTGGGCGAAGCCGTGTGCGGAAACTAGTAATATTATAAATGGGAAAGTGTTATTACACTTTTACCGCTAAACCATTGAAGCTAATTTGATATTTGCTATGAAACAAGTTTGAACCACAAGGTCAGACAAAGGTTACTTTTTTACCCCTAACACGCAGGCGATGTCGCGGGAGAAATTAAGTATAAAATAAGTCTATAATTATTATTTACCCGTTAGGTTAAAGCATTAATCAACCTTATCTTACCTTAACCTTAAAAAAAACGCTTAACAACAACAACAATATCCTGGGACATTATTCACAAACGGCCATCTGATCCCAAGCTAAGCAGAGCTCATACTATGGAAACCAGACAACTGGTATACTACATATACTACTTTTTTTTGTAAATACATACTTATATAGATATTTATACCCAGACTCAGAACAAACAGACATGTTCATGCACACAAATGTCTGTCCTGGGTAGGAATCGAACCCACCTTCGGCGTGAAAGGCCAAATATTTACCAATCACGCCAACCGGCTCGTCAAACTTTGTCAGCTTAACTTTGTCACTAACATTTTTATACAACCATTCAAAATGCACAACAATTTATACTTAATATTATAAATGCGAAAGTAAGTCTGTCTGTTTGTTATGCTTTCATAACTAAAACACTGAGCCTGAAATCCAAAGATTGAGACAGACTACTTTTACCTAACACCTAACCTCTCTCTCATACGCGAGCGAAAACCGGTCACTAAATTTGAATGAAAAACTACCACAGTTTCGGAATGAAAATTCTACCAAGAACTAAAGGCAAGAAACTCAATAGTGAGTAATATGTTTTCTTAAATAAAATACATGATGAAGATATCTGTTGACTAAAGATATAAATAAAGGTATGTGTAGACTGGAACTCTCGAAATTTCTGGATTCCACGAAATACTATATATATATATATATTACTAACCCTGAGTAGTCGGGTAACAGTTTTGTCCATTTTTTGTTGACTTGTCAATCGATTGAACGTGAAATGTGGAGAACTGGGAGCTTTGGGTAACTTGGGAGGCCTATGATTATCATTGATGAAGACAACAACTGGGTTAGTTTCATTATTTTTAAGTACGTCCATCGCTTAATCAGCGTCTAAATTAACAAATACCGAGTGTAATACAAACATTTTTCATCACCCCGAGCTTTGACTCCATGTCCTAACCACGACTCTCATATCGCTCTAAAAATAAAACTACAAAACAATACGGCTGCGAGTAACCCGCAATCACCCGGCGATAGGTTATCCATTATCTAGCGAGGTCGGGACACGCAGGATGTGATAATGGACAATGTAGTCATAATTGGGGTTACTGTATTATAATAATAGATGGCGCTGCAATCCTTGTAAATACTAATAAACATAATATATTGTATATAGCTTGTGTATTTTAATCCATTTATATATTTATTACGTCAATGACTTTCTACACTTTTGTGAATAAATAACAAAACCACAGAGCTTCGCTGTTTAAAAATATATTTAATGAAGTCTAGTCCAAACTTGTTAAAACCAGTATTAACTAGTTTTATCTTAGCATGAAACCGTTTTCATTGGATTCATGAGTATTGTCTTATAACACTGATTAAAACTTTCAAAGTAACACCGTTATATCTTTCAATTAAACAAAACAGTATACGAATCAAGGCAAGTAACTTTTTATTCTACATTAATAACAATGTGAATTTTACTGATGAAGTATGATTATATGCCAGCCACTTATAAGTTATTTTTACTTATAATTTATTGCCAAACAGCGATATTTTTTTATTTAATATCTGTATAGCTAGCGCTTGACTGTTATCACACCTGATGGAAAGTGATGATACAGTCTAAGGTGGAGTGCTCTTGCCTAGCAATATATTGGATTGCCGAGTTCCGATTTGAAGGGTCAATGGAGGAACATTGACAATGCAAGCGATAATAGTTCTTACAGTGCCAATGTATATAGGCGTTGTTGGCTTACAATCGCCTACCTATTTGAAATAATAAGGAAAAAAAACTTAAAGGACTGGAGGTGAACACTTACATAGGCCCGCTTTCATCTACCTAACAGATATAAATTAAAAGAAAAACAATATGAAAACCCTTCAAAACGCTAATGAAGACATTGAACTTGTGACGTCAACATCGTGACCGAAACGAGCCTTGACTTCTGAACTCGCGTCGTCAGATTTCTAAGACCTTTACATAATTGAGATAAAACTGACATAGATTTATAAGGTCGCTTAGAAGTTATATTTTAATTAATATTTTTCGGTAAGCTTTCTAACGTTCAGGTTTCGAAATTTGAATTTAATTATGAAGGTAAAATTAAATTATTTAGTTAGATAAGTAAAAATATTTAAGACAGTTAAGTTAAGTACATCGCAGTACGTACATAAGTATCACGGAAATTTATCAATACCAAGCAAAAATCCAATAATATTCGCCTATTGCCCAGATATAGGTATTATAAACAATTGTATCATTATTTGATAATACAACCAAATTTTATACTTAATAATTTAATTTTCTTTCAGAAAGAAAATAAAGATGTGAAATGCACCAACAATGAGATTACAATAAAGAACCTGACATTTTTGCGTTTTCAAGGATAATAGTATTAGATGTGTCTGACGTAATCACATATAATTAGATAACTTCAAAAAAGAAGTATCCAATATTTTCCCGTTGAATCAAATGTATATCAAAGTATACAAAGCCAATGACCCACTCCACAAAGATTCAGGAAGAAACTATACTTGTGAAGCGATTTTATAAGCGAAAGGAGTCACAAAGGCACAAAGACAGAATATTAAAAAAATATATTGCCGCGGTGAAAGATTTGGTAACTTTTTTGAATTATATTGAAATAAAAATTTCCAATGTCTTTTAAATCGTCATTGTAATAGATTTAATTTAAATCTACCAACGGTTCGGAATATAAATTCGACCGAGAAACACAGACAAGAAACTCAATATTCATTCTTTTCTATAAATTAAATAACCTATGTATATAGATTAAATTGTTATTCTTCTTCATCATCTATATAAGCAAGCAATCATTTTTTGTATGTGTATTCTTAACATAACATTAAGTTTATATATATATATATAGAAGCCGAGATGCCGCAGTGGTAAGAACGCGTGAATCTTAACCAATGATCATGGGTTCAAACCCGGGCAAGCACCACTGAATTTTCATGTCCTTAATTTGTGTTTATAATTCATCCTGTGCTTAAAATTGAATGAAAACATCGTGAGGAAACCTGCATGTGTCTTATTTCACTGAAATTCTGCCACATGTGTATTCCACCAACCCGCATTGGAGCAGCGTGGTGGAATAAGCTGGAAACCTTCTCCTCAAAAAGGGAGAGGAAGCTCTTATCCCAGCAGTGGGACATTCACACAGGCTGTTTCCATTATTTATATACTAATAGATATATTAAAATAATTTGATTCAATAAAATTGAAAAGTATTTTTAAAAATACAAAACATCTATGTACCTAAAACAGACACCTACAAACCTAAAACTAAATAAGTAATTATTTATCAATTCTACCAACATCGTATAGGTCAATACGATCATGTCGCCCAAGGACAAAGGAATTTTAAATCAGCATTTCCCTAATCAGGTAGAATGACCCATTGATGTCAATTGCATGCATTACATACATTAACATTAATTAACATGAATAATTAATTTAATTCAGTCGCCAGACGAAATACTCTGAACTAGAATTCCAAGAACAAAACTATAGTATACAAAAACGTAATGATGTATTGTAATAATTTCAAGAAATTAACCGCACGATTGCTTATTAAATATTTAATTCGTTCGAAATGTTTTAATCATAAATAATAATTATTAAAACAAAGGTCATTAAACAAATTATTAGTTTAAAGTATGTGAATTTAATAAACATACATTTTTTTATTATTAAAATTAATAAATATAATTTAGATGTTTTTCTTAAAAATTTCGGTCACGGCGGGCTTTCTAATTCGTTCAAAATAGGCAACGTCGGAAAAGATATATGCTCGTTTGTGCGCGCAAACATAGATGCACTGTCAATTCCTTCACTCTCATAATTTATTGGGACGCAGTTCATGCGCATTACCAATAGCTTTACGTACTATCCGAGGCACGTGGGTGTTAACACTACCAACTTCCAAACTTGGGGTTGCTACAAAGAATTTCTTAACAAAAAAACCCTATAAATTTGATTTGCAGGGTTTTATGTTAGATAAAAGATTAAATTTATATTCTAATGATATTTGAGTTTTTTTTTTTTGTATATATTAAATTAATAATTATTTATTGGAAACTTTATTGTTTTAGTATTTTGTTGTATCATTTAATTCATTGTGTTATTATTTGTTTGTTTCCTGATATTAAAAAAATAAAAATTACGTCACAAAATGCAAGTTTTCCCGGGTCATTATTCTGAAACAGTAAGCGTTAAGAAGGCTGATGAAAGTAAGAAGCGTTCAATTACAGTCGATCCACGTGACTTATATCTGCTTACATTCTTATATTCAATCAGTGCATTGGTTTTCAATTACAATTTTATGAAACAAAATATTTCAAACTCTATACACGTTATCATTGAACTTTTTATGCGCAAAAAATATACAAAAATAAACAAAAAACTGCCAAGACAGAGACAAAATTATTTTCCAACAAATTAAATACAATTAAATTTTTATTATATGCTATAGACTAATAAATACCTAATGTATTCGTCGCTTTTCGTCGAACTTATGTACAAATATATTAATTATATCTTAAGCATATTAATTTTACATTTAAACAAATGACTTCAACCAATAGCTAAATTTCACGAAGTCCGAGTCACCAATAAGGTACCTAAATCAAAACTCAAGCCTTATTCTGACATATGGACCATTTGCTTGCGGCTAGCGGAGCTACGGCGGAGTCGAGTCGATTTGTCACGTGTCCCAGTACAAGGCCATGTTGTCCCTTGATATATATCTGGTAATTCTGAAAGTTATGCTCCTAATCTTTATTGTAGAGGATTCGGTTGTAATAAAACTGTCATATCACTGTGCTGTATTCAAATCACTATTGTTATGAAATATTCTTGTAACAAAATTATGTAAATTATTTTTAAGTAATTAGTAAAATGAGATGCAAGAGCTATGAGGACCCAGTGGTTAGAAGACATGAATCTTTAACTCTTAGCCCATTATTCCAAGTTCAAACATAGCCAAGCACAACTGATTTTGCATCTAGGCTATCTAAAATAAAATATAACACGTATCGATTCTAGATTGAAAGCACGTATTGTTAATATATGTCAAATTTTTTACTGGTGGTGGAGCTTTGTGCAAGCTCGTCTGGGTAGGTACCACCCACTCATCAGATATTCTACCGCGAAACAGCAGTACTTGGTATTGTTGTGTTCCGGTTTGAAGAGGATGATGGACGAGGATGGCCATCGCAGTGGTTTTAGTGGGTAAGAATCCCACATAGCCCAGTCCCCGCCCCCATAGGAGCTAGGTACCTTTCTGAAGGGTTACATTGCGTGAAAAAAAAATGTCTACATATAAAACGTAATTGGATGACTATGGTTTTAACGAACACAATACAATGTGATCCTCCTTCCTAAATTCAATTGTTTTTCTTGAATTTTATTTACGTATATACTATATTATACTTTTGAAGTCAAGACCTATTGCTATTGATTTGAATTAGATAAAAAAGATAGAAAGCCAAGATTTAAAACAAAGTTAAATTAAAGCCGAAATAGCCCAGTGGTTAGAACGCGTGAATATTTTACTGGTGGTATTGGCAGGGCTTTGTGCAAGCTCGTCTGCAAAACAGTTGTACTTGGTATTGTTGTATTCCAGTTTGAAAAGTGAGTGAGTCAGTGTAATTACTGGACAAGAGACATAACATCTTAGTTGCCAAGGTTGCTGGCGCATTTTTTTTTATTTATATTCGCCGGGAGGGCAAATGACTCTACTCCACCTGATGGTAAGTGGTAGTAGAGTCCAAACGCGACGACGGCCAGTACAGACGGGAAAAACGTTCCGCACTAGCCGCCTTCGCCTTGCCGGCCCGCAAGATGCCTCTTCACGCCTCGTTTGAAGGAACCCGGGTTGTAAGAGGAGGGGAACACGTGACCTGGTAAGGAATTCCATTTTTTGGAAGTGCAACAAAGAAAGGAGTTGCCAAATTTCTTTGTTCGCGATGGAATTGATGTCACAGTTAGGCGGTGACATCGAGAACCAGCTCGCGTGGACTTAAGAAGGAAGGGGGAAGCAGGAATTAAAAAGAATAATTTCTCAGAGCACTCGCCGTGATACAGTCGATAGAAAGCGCTCAGTGCTGCTATCTCACGACGCAATTGTAAAGATTCAAGGGTGTTTGTGACCTTTACGTCGCCAATAATGCGTACGGCACGTCGCTGCAACCGGTCCAAGGCCTCAAGTAGGTACTTAGCGGAGCCATCCCAAAGGTGCGAGCAATATTCCACGCAAGACCATACCTGTGTTTTGTACAGCAGGTACAGTTGTTGTGGCGTGAAAAAGCGCCGCACCTTGTTCAGAACTCCGAGTTTCCGTGAAGCTGTTTTTATAACAGTCTCGATGTAATCCCTTGGACTAAGGTCGCAGCGAACGTCAATCCCCAGCATGGCGATTTTGCTTTGCATCACCAGCGGAGTACCACAGAGGGAGGGAAGAGGGGAAAATGTTGACTTTTTCGCCGTGAGAGCTCATACCTGTGTTTTCTTGGCATTAAACTCAACAAGATTATCAGAGTCCCATTTGGCGATGAGCTCTAACGTCCTATCGAGTTCAATGACAAGATCCTTCCGCCTCTCCTCAATTTCCGCTCGCCCAGCCACTGCGCGTCCGTGGTATCCACCATGCACTGTACTGTCAATAGCAATGTATGTTCCCAAGAGAGAGCACATCATTGATATGCACAAGAAAGTGTGGGAGATAGCACAGATCCCTGGGGGACCCCAGCATTCACTACATAGAATTGTGAAGCGCAACCATCAACTAAAACACGAAGGCTACGCTTGTGTAGGAAGCTGGCAATCCAGGTGCGTAGCTGAGCAGGCAGACCATATGCCGGCAGCTTGGAGAGAAGACTTCTGTGCCAGACCCTGTCGAAAGCCTTGGAGATATCGAAGCTGACAGCCATCCATGCTTGTCGATAGCTTCACCCCAGAGGTGTGTTACGTACGCTAGAAGATCACCTGTGGACCGTTTTGGTCGAAACCCGTACTGACGATCATTAATTAAACGTTGATCTTCTAGGTAATGGATCAGTTGGTTGTTTAAAATCCGTTCCATCACCTTACAAAGTACTGAGGTTATAGCTATTGGCCGATAATTTGCCGGGTCAGACCGATCCCCTTTTTTGGGAACCGCTTGCACATTAGCTCTTCTCCAAGCCTCCGGCACACATCCCGAAGACAGAGAAAGTTGGAATAGGCGCGTTAACACAGGAGACAGCTCCGCTGCGCACTTCTTCAGCACTATGGCTGGTATTCCATCGGGACCGCTAGCTTTCCGTACATCAAGTGATTGCAGCTCCGCACGAACATCACGTTGCCTGACTTTAATGTCAGGCATCGTATGGCCACATGCAGGTATTGTAGGTGGCAGTGCACTACAATCATCGATGACGGAATTGTCGGCAAAGAGTTTAGCCAGGAGATCAGCTTGCTCTTGCGGACTGTGAGCTAGCGATCCGTCCGGATTTCTGAGCGGTGGCAGCGAAGGTTGGCAGAAATTGTTTTGCACAGACTTGGTCAGACGCCAGAAGCTACGGGAGCCCCTAGGATGCGAAACAAGGTCATGACCAATCTGTACAATGCGCTGTGCATCCGCTCTCGTGTATGCCTTTCTAGAGGACTTGGAATTTTTATTATAGTTTGCTTTCAGTGAGTCAATGTTAGATGCCCCGCTAATGCAGCCGTTGATCCACTTGCGATATGCCGCCTGCTTAGATGATACAGCATCGGCACATTCACGAGTGAACCAACGGTTACGCGTATTCCTACTGACGAGATCTGAGCTAGGAATGTAGTATTCCATTCCCAACATGATCTCGTCAGCAACATCAGCGGCACTAGCTGTCGGGTCATTCCCACTGAAGCAACGTTCCTTCCAAGGGACCGACGCATAGTAATCGCGCATACCGGCGATGATTTACATTTCTTACTTTGCCAATATCTACGGGCATTGGTGACCACTTACCATCAGGTGGCCCATATGTTCGTCCGCCTACCTATTCTATAAATAGATATATTAACCGATGTTCGCGGGTTCAAGTCGAGACAAGCGCCACAAAATTTCATGTGCTTAATTTGTGTTATAAGTCATCTAGTGACCGGAGGTGACGAAAAACATCGTAACGAAACATGAATGAGTCTTATTTTATTGAAATTCTGCCACTTGTAATCCAAACTGCATTAGAGCAACGTGATGGAATAAGATCCAAACATTCTCCTCAAAAATACAGGTCTGAGCCCAGCAGTGAGACATTCACAGGCTGTTGTTCACTTTACGTTCTTGTTTTTTACATTATATTTTTTTAAATCGACTTGGTAGCTAGCGCGACATTTGTTAGAATCATTCAAATAAATCAATAGGAAGCTTTAATAGCTGATCAGTATATAGGTCGCTTAGCGAATTAAACGTTGCAGATTCAATCCTCTCCTTGATAGCTCAAGGAGAGGATTGTTGTCTCCTTTTAACCAAAGCTTTATCATTAGAATAAGTTGTAGTTGAAACTATACTATGATGGAATGATTTAAAACGGATAAATTTAAAAATCGATCATTCTAAACTTGGCAAGCAATTTAAAAAATCGATTATAGGCAGCGCGATTATACAACTCAGTCTGACACGCAATGTATAGCATAAGCTTAGTAGGGATTGCTACTGAGAGTATTCGACGAAAAACCTAATAACTTTTTAATTTGTCTGATTCGATACCAATTAGCCAGTCATATCTATTTTCTTTATACATTGTATAAATTTACTATTTAATTTACATTGAATTGTTGAAGCCGAGATGGCCCTGTGGTAAGAACGCGTGAATCTTAACCGATGATCGTGGGTTCAAACCCGGGCAAGCATCACTGAATTTTCATGTGCTTAATTTGTGATTATAATTCATCTCGTGCTTTACGGTGAAGGAAAACATCGTGAGGAAACCTGCATGTGTCTAATTTCACTGAAATTCTGCCACATGTGAATTCTACCAACTCGCATTGGAGCAGCGTGGTGGAATAAGCTCCAAACCTTCTCCTCAAAAAAGGGAAAGGAGGCCTTTAGCCCAGCAGTGGGACATTCACAGGCTGTTACGGGTTACGGCATTGTATAAAGCTTTAGAAAGTATATCTCTGTAGTATAACGAAGTAACTAAATCAAATGCGAACCATATTTTCGACACGAGGCATTTGCCTTCGGCTACCGCACTACATCAGAGTCGACACAATTTGTCACGTGTCCTCAACACAGTCGCTTCACCCGCGATCCATCTGTGTAACGCCAACTGTCTGCCTTTGAAACACTACTTAGTAAACGACAAGGATAATGCAACTAAATGTATAACAAAAAAAAATACTTATTCCAATTTTAAATGTTTTGTATGACAGTTTAAGACAAACAGCCAATCGCTGACGTCTATTTTGTATTTTAGATAAATGTCTGTATTTTTAACGAGCGCATGATACAAAGAATGTTTTTGATAGGTACACCTAATTATTTTCGTAAGATTGGAACCCAGGATCTCAAGATCTACAGCTCTATGAACTAGCCATTGGCCAACCAAGTTAGATTTGTGATCTAACTTTAAATAAAACTGAATTATTTATTTAATTAACGAGCAGCACAAATAACAAACGTAACATACAAATATCAAATTAATGTTTTTAAAACATCCTCAAATTTTCAGAACAGCGATCTTTAAGACTTGGTTTACAAAAGATCGCACTGTCGCAACATTCACGTATATCGAAATCATAATTCAGCGTCTCGCTTCTTTTTCAATTTTCACATTACGTAACACACATATCATGTAGGAACCTCTCGCTTATTCTCTGTACTTAAAGGTTACACCGAAAATAGATAACAAATGCTACCCACCCACAAAGTTTTTGAATTTTAAGCAGCACACATCGACCTGGGGGTTAAGTATGCAAATCTTAGTCGAGGCGAATGACCTGCTATATCAAATGGGATGAGGAAAACCGCGATATATAAAATATAACAATGACTGTTTTCTATATTTATACATTTGACCGATTTTTATGTCTAAAATACCAGGAAAATTAAGACAATAAGGAAGGCGCCGTTCTATATGCCTACTTATTGTTATACCGATTTGTTTACTTTTAATACTTTATTATATGTAATGAAATAAAATATATACAAATAATATATATTGAATATATATTGAATATAAATTGTTGTCTTATAGACAACCAATAAATATACATTAAAGACAGAGTTTTCTTAGTAAAATAGACATATTATTTTCCTGTGTGTGCAGCAAACACACAGTACGCGCCAAACGTAAATAAGTCGACATAGGAGAGCGAGACGACAAAAATAATTTAAAGAGACAAAACTTAATATAAAAAAAATATAATATAGGAATACCGACAAGGATCCTGATATAAAAATTAAATTTGGTTAAGATCCTTGTATCGTAAAACAATTTTTTTAAAGGAATATTACTTCAATTAAATCAATGGAAAGCTTCAATAGCTGATCAATATAGGTCACCTAGCGAATCAAATGTTTCAGATTCAATCCTCTCAGTGAGCTATTGTTGTCTCCTTTTAACCCAAGCTTTATCATTAACTAGAGGAGAAAATCGGAAATAAACATTAATTGTAATGAACAAGTTAAAAATAAAGAATAATACACAAATGAAAATCGTTGAAACTATTCTATGATGAAATGATTTAAAACGAAATAAATTTAAAAATCGATCATTCTAAACATGGCAAGCAATTTAATCTTAATACACACATTATTATTCACGGGGGCCATCTGTAACGTGAGCCTGCAATAACTCTTGCCTGTCAGCCCTATTTCATCCTGATACATTACCGGAATATTTCTAGAATATAACAGGAATTGATAGTGCCCTTGAAGAGGGATGTAACCATTTTCTTAGGATCATTATCTTCATAGTACATTCGGAATATCCGTGCGTAAATTTAATACAAGTATGTTAGGCAAATATTTATCAAATAAAAATATATATGTTTTAAAAAGGCTCTTATACCACTATTGTATCGTAATTATGAAAGCATTTAAAAACATAATACTACTGAAAAGAGACGAAAATAAATAAATCAGTATAAAAAGATGGTTTTTGACTTTATTTCGAGCGTAATAACAGTAAGTCAATTGACTCGTTCTTGTCAAGGCCGAGTAAAATGTATATCTCTTTGCTAGCAATCATCATGGTGGTTTCACTTATATTTTTAAATAAAAAATCTAACCTCTGACGTGCTCAGAGCACACGCTAGCTATAAGAAGAATACATCAAACTAAATAGCAACTGCTCAATAATAGCATGCAATCATATAATATATATATGCAAGCTTATAATGAGAAAGCAAGACATTGATTATTTACAATTATTTCGCTAGATCTACAAATTCTAAGCAAATAGGGAAAATTATAATAAAACTCTTTAATCATACATACATTGCAACGAAATACTTTCATTTTGATTCCTTAAATACTATTATTACTTATATTGTATAAACTGTATGATACATCCAGTATTTATTAAAAACATAATAAGCTTAATTAACAATGTACTAATTAATTATACCAATGAGGAAACATCAGCTACTAAGTTCGCTTATTGACGTTTGCGGATGTCAAACTTAGTTTTAATAACAGAATAATTATCGTATTATATAGTTTCAAGCAACATCGATATATTTACATATATAGATTTATAATTTAAACATTGAATAATAATTGTGCATTTATCGAAGTTTTTATTGTCACATGGGCCACCTGATGGCAAGTGGGCACAACCACCCATAGACATTGTTAGAAATATTAACCAAACCTTATATTGCCAATGCGCCACCAAACTTGGGAACTAAGATATAATGTCCCTTGTGCCTGTAGTTACACTGCTTCATTCACCCTTAAACCGTAACAATAATACATAAAAGCCTACCACCAGGAATATATATATATATATATATATATATTTAAGATTAATGCCTGATTAAAAGAGCTAATTACATTGACTTTAAGAATATGAACGCACATAACACATATACATAATTGCATTATCTCTTATCAGAACATCAGCCCTTATTTGAGTTTACCGTTTCAAGAATGCTGCAGTGGCTATTTACCTATCACTATATGCATATATGTACATACAACAAAAAAGTAGAAAAAAAAGAGTCATTTAGGGGCATATTCTAATTTGCCACACCACTCGCATCCGGCGCCATCTGCCCGCCGTGGTTAGGGTGACAATTATCATTAATTTTTTAAAACACCATTTCTTCATTTGCAAACCCTTTTCATATTTATTTGGGTCGGTTTTTCTTTTACATCTAACTCATGTCATATATTCCATAACTCATATCTTCCACGTGTCATCCTTTACATAATGCCATTTTTTGCTATATAATATGGTAAGTGGTAAGGAATATAATAAATATTCTATATAATATATGGCACTCACTTCACTGGTGGTAGGGCTTTGTGCAAGCTCGTCTGGGTAGGTACCACCCACTCATCAGATATTCTACCGCAAAACAGCAATACTTAATATTGTTGTGTTCCGGTTTGAAGGGTGAGTGAGCCAGTGTAATTACAGGCACAAGGGACATAAAATCTTAGTTCCCAAGGTTGGTGGCGCATTGGCTATAAGCGATGGTTGACATTTCTTACAATGCCAATGTCTAAGGGCGTTTGGTGACCACTTACCATCAGGTGGCCCATATGCTCGTCCACCTTCCTATTCTATAATAAAAAAATAAAAAAAACTCTATGGTGGAGGATTTCATCCAGCAGTAGACAAAAGGCTGAATTGAAAATTAGTATTAGCGAATTGTATTACTAGCTCCTCAACCTCCTATGGGGGACATAAAAAGTTAAAGTTCCAAAAACACATCCTTACATTCTAAAAATAGCCTGCTGAGTACTGAAAGCTAAAACTTTTTTTTCTTTCTGTACTCAGTAGTTTTTATTTTATATAACCGATAAATAAAAATACGCCTTGCATTTTTATTAATTATAAGTTGTTTTAAAGTATAAAGTAATATAATTAGAAATACTAGAATTAGTAATTATACAAACTTTTGTCTTTTGTAAATTTTATATTAATTACAATCATAGCATGATTTTTAACATTTTCATACATTTAATAAATAATATACACTCTTAATTATTACGCTAATATATCATTTATTGTAGTCTAATAAAAATTACTAGCCATGGAGAATATTTAAATATCTATAAAACATCTGCGTTTTCTGCCACGTCTGGCAGTTTCATTCGTCATCATTCATTATGATTGATAGCTTCTGAGCTATCAATCATTCTTCATGAAATGAGACTTTTACTAAACATAAACATCTAGAGATAATCACAACTAAAACTACTTAGGTTTAATTGCTATTAATTAGATATACATTAAACGGGAAATCTCTTAAATCCATAGCACATGGTGAACCTAACGATAGCATCGTAGTGTCCCATTACAAGTGTCGAGAGACATTTACCCACAGCGACGAAGGGTGGTTGACAGACTTTATTCATGACATGAACTTATCATGTTTTTGCGGTCACAGATATTTGTGATGTAAACGAGTAGTTACGATTAGTATATATTATTTAACGACTTGTTTTCATTGCTGAAAAATATATTTTATATTGGTTGGTACCAATTGGAGGTGGAATAAGCTCCATACCTTCTCCTCAAAAATAAAACGGTAGAGGAGGCCTTAGTCCAGCAGTAAGACATTCACAGGCTGTTACTGTACTGGTACCAACCACTCGTCATATATTCTACCGGCAAGCAAAACTTAGTATAGTCTTGTTCCAGTTTGAAGAGTAAGCGAACCAGTAACACACATCTTAGATCCCAAGGTTGGTGGCGAACTGGACATTTAAGGGATGGTTTATATTTCTTAAAGTGATTGGTGCTGTCTATGAGTATTAGAAAGCACTTACTATAAGACTAAACACACATCTTTCAGTCCGCCGCCTACTTAAGTTTACAAATTTTAAAAAAATATTGGTAGACTGATATAGCCTATTTGCTTATATAGCTTATATATATGAAACAAAATAAAAAGTTGAATCACAAAATACGATATAATTTAAAAAAAACAGTGCTTGCAACGATAAAGACAATTTTCTACTATATAATTAATAAGGATATTAAAGGCTTATCCGCCGTACTGCTTCAATACATTCGGTACGATGAAAGATCGTTACGACGTTCCTATTCTTGGAAGAACAAGAGACGGAGCATTTTAAAAAAAAGGTGGAATAAAATTTATTGAAATATTGGTCAAAACGAATAGGCCACTTCAACCGAGGTATTTAATACATCTGCAAGTCCAAAAGCTACAAATGATATGTTATTTTAATTTACCACCATAATATTTATAATATGTATACACTTCTACTATATTGACCATTTAGACAGTATGCCTTGAAAGAGATCGCTTTGCCGATGAAGTGATATTACTATTTAAATAATAATGATATAATATCCTGGGACATTTTTTATTAAGCTTGTACAGAGCTTGTACTATGGAAACCAGACAACTGATATTCTACATATACTATTTTTCTTTTATAAATACATACTTATATAAATAATTACACCCAGACTCAGGACCAACGGACATGTTCATGCACACAAATATCTGTCCTGGGTGGGAATCGAACCCACAACCTTCGGCGTGAAAGGCAAGCATCCACCAACCACGCCAATCGGCTCGTCAATACATGATACAGAATCGCACGTTATAAAATCCTTAAACGTCTGGAAGTGTTTCAGTATATACGTTCTAGATCCAGACATTGGATGCGGATGCGAATGACCTAGATCCACCGGAATGCAAGAGGCTAGCTATCGACCTTTCCAGTGCATAGGTCAATAGTCTGAAGTTAGTTTTAGATACGGCTTCAATTGCAATGTAATAAGAAACTTCATTATGGACGACTTATTCACGTTCAGCAATATATTTAATCTCTTATATATTTCTTAAATATATAGCATTAATATGAAATCAATAACAAGTATTTACCTATTAATCACTTAGTCAGCGATAAGATTTGCTTAATGCTTACATATTTATATAGTTGATTTAAATCTTGTTTACAAGAAATATTATTGGCCATCAATGCGTGTTCAAAACGTAATATATATTTGCAATAACAAATTGTGTATTCACAGATGAACAGATACATAACAAGTGTTGTGTATGCCTATAATTCGGGTATATATCTGATATATGCAAACGGTGGTCTTGTAATTGCTTATAATATATAAATTGTTGATATACCTTTAATAAATAAATATCAATATGCTTCAGATGTCGCCCTTATCACATATACATATATAAACATACTTTTTATACTATAAATAATAAGAAAACAAGCCGAATGCGCAACCGCTAAACCACGTAAATATCAAAAGAAGCTTGCGGGTTCAAAGTCGAGCATACGTCACCGAGATTTCAAGTGCATAATTTGTGTTTATAATTCAACTCGTGTTCTGCGGTTAAGGAAAACGTCAAGATGAAGTCAGCATGTGTCAGGTGCAGTTTTGCAGCATGAAGAATTAAGAAAATTATTATTACATTTATAAAAAAAAACATCTTAAACGTATAAAATTGAATTAAATTAAAGAAAACTTTAAAACCACGCCCTTTAAGATAAATATTTCGCAATATCCTTTCTTAGTGCGCCTCTGCGTTACGAAACAAATGACAAGTCTGTATATTATAGTAAAACTGTGCTGTGCAGTGCGTTTATAAATCAATCAATGCACAGATACCATAAATAAAAAAATGTTATGTAATTAATGTAAATGAATTTATTTAGCCTTCCTAATCTGAAAGATCTGAAAGATTTGAGATATGATAAAGTAAAGACAAATTCAAAATATACTTCGTTCAAATAAACATCATATAAGCCTATATAAATAGGCATATCCCTGCCCAGTGTGCAAAGCTAGATACATGTTTTAGTTCCATGTATATATTTTCATACATATATTGCTATACGATACACCGGATAATATCAGCGAGGCTGCATTCGAAAATTGAATTTTAAGGTTCAGTGTTTATATTCTAGTAAATAATAATAAAAAAAAAAAAAACAAAAATTAAACTCATTAGAACCCCTTTAAGAGTATATTAACCTTAAACTATATATTATCTTAAACTACAAGACGTTTTAACTTACATTTACAATGTTGCTTAAAATTATCTTTACAAATGAAACGAACAATTTATTAATATTGTTATAGATAAAGATAACTGAACAATGTATCTGCTATGGACTTGCACAATACATCGTGTGCAATGGCATCAGCCTGAGGCTCTGCCCACAAATGTTTCAAACGAAAATATACTTAATGTAGATAAAAATAAGAATCAAAATCGTAATACAAACATCAATTCCCCTATCGCCTATCTCCTTTCAACGCGAGAACTATACCGGGTACAGTCACGAGCGACATAAATAATACTAAATCTTAAAATAATAATCTTTATCGTTCGAAATTAGACTTTATTACCTTTGAAAATGACACGAATTTCAAATTATCGATATATTCAAAGAAGCGCGTGAGTATAGAAAGTACAGTTGACTGAGTAAGTGCGAGGGAGACGGAGCACAATTCACTCGCATCGGTCAGATTGCATAGTGATGGGCGTAAATAAGATTTTTGGATCGTAAAACGGTAACATTAAACAATGTTTTATAACATAACGGTTATTTGCAGTTATTATAATAATTAATGAGCCATTAAAAAAACTTTCAGATCAGACGGGACGATAAATCACGCAGCCTAAGCTCGTTCTCTTGTCATAGTTATGGTGGTGGGGCTGTGAGCATCCATCTGTGCCACTGAGCTACCACTTCCATCCATGAGGCAACTCGACATTTATTCTACTTTACTCACCAAACATCAATATTTCATGATTTGAAGAGCCAATGGTATCGTACAAGGGACACAAAATCTCAGATCCCACGGCTGGCATAATATCGATGTCAATATATAAATAAAAGTGAAGTGTCTGTCTGTGATTATAAAATAAAGTATTATTTTTTTATCCGTTCGAGCTCCTCAAACGTATTTATAAACGTTAATTACACCATGTTGTGTCTTCTTCTTTCGAATGTCAAATCAACAATGACAGAAAGAGCGAAATCAGTGTTTAACTAAACATTCGTTCAAAAATAAGGCCGTTAAAATTTACTTATATATTTTTTCCATATATAATACAAATTTAAAGAGAACGAAACGAATAGCGGGACACAGCTCCTGATTAATACGTAACCAATATTGTTAAGTGAAAATGCCAAATTACCAGCATTGTTTTAAATAAAACAATCAAAAGGCCATTTAAAAATTAAACATTATTAATAACAAAATTTCATAATTCTTAGTATTCGTGCAAAATATATATTTAATAAAATTAATTGGAACGTTATTATCACAAGCTTGTTTAGTACAATTCATACATGCGGCTGCAAGTTCTTTTAAATCATTACTTTAAATACCGTAACTTGACGAATTCCATTCCTTCCGAGAAGAACCGCCAAGAAATTCAGTAATTATTACTCATTGCGGTTCCTTTTTTATTCATGACATTGTTATTTTAACCTATGTACAAAATAAGAATTCGTCCATTTAATCATATACAAAATTTAAAAAAAGTAAATAAATAAACATTAACGCTATGTAAACGTAAAGCTAGACAAAAACCTTGTTTGCCATAAAGAAGAAATTAATATTTCTTTCCACGTATTTTCTTTAAATAATGTAAGTAACTATAAGAAAAAATACGGAGGCTTCAATTTATTTGAATTAATTATTTAATATTAAAATATATATTGTAAGAAAATTTTATTACAATAAACGTTATCGTTTTGTTCAGTGAAAAACATTATGACGAAACTTGAATGCGTCATAAACGGCTCGAAGTAATGTACAACCTAAGTATATTTCCCAATAAGTCTAGTTGAAACCAAAGGCTTTTACACTTACACGCCTTTAAATGTTAAGCGATAAGATTTGCATTTATGTTTCATCCAACACACAAAACCCAAACGATGAAATATAATTAACCGCAAATAACATGAAACGCCGTCCGAATAGAAAAGTATAAATAAACAATTCGTTTATTTATATCTTATTAATTATTTATTCAAAATTATGGAGATTTACTGATGGTAGGGCTTTGTGCAAGCTCGTCTGGGTAGGTACCATCCACTCATCAGATATTCTACCGCAAAACAGCAATACTTGATATTGTTGTGTTCCGGTTTGAAGGGTGAGTGAGCCAGTAATTACAGGCACAAGGGACATAAAATCTTAGTTCCCAAGGTTGGTGGTGCATTGGCTATAAGCGATGGTTGACATTTCTTACAATGCCAATGTCTAAGGGCGTTTGGTGACCACTTACCATCAGGTGGCCCATATGCTCGTCTACCTTCCTATTCTATAAAAAAAAAAAGATAGAAAAGTAATTAAGACTAGTTGATTGAATTCAATCTGCTCACACTTCACTTTAGATGTAAAAAAAATAGTAGTTTGTAAAAAGAATACTAGCAATACCCTTTTTTTAAGGTTTATTTACCGCTCCAATTAAGTTTACAGCTTGTGCGAGTAGCGGGAACGACAATAGCCCAAGGGATCACAAGGGAAGAGACTTTTACATCGCTAGGCCGTTAACTATTGAGCTATTGCCGCTTTAATAATGTAATCAGTGATTTAAAGTATATATATGTATTTTAATATTAATTAAAGTCCCGCGTTAAGATCAGGAAGCACTGTTTTTTTTAATTCTGTTAACTGTTTAAGTCGCTAATATAATTTATATTGAACAAGTACTAACTCCTATCGTTTGACCTAATTAAAATCGCAGTTAGTATTTTAAAAGCTTGCCTAACTAGATTACTCTTGTTCGGTACAACCTTTTTCCTTAATGAAACCTGTATCTATAGTCATATTATAAATGCGAAAATAGCTCTGCCTGACTGTTACGCTTTCACGGATAAACCACTGAACGGATTATGATGAAAATTTGATGCACGCTTGAACCTCAAGGTAGGACATCGCGTACTTTTCTTACCTAATACCTGCTTCCTTACATTGACGAACACTAGTAGGTTAAAAAATATTCCATCGTAAAACTTATTTGCTAATAGTGGTATTTGTAAGCTGTGGTTGAATTATAAACAAGCTCTTCTAGGTTTGTTCCGTCCACTCATGAAATAATTATAATTGCGCAAAACAGTAATTAATTAACATTGTTTTAAATAAGTGTGTTTCAGTTTAAAGGATAAAAAAAGTCAGTGCAATAACAGGCACAAGGGAAATAACATCTTGTTTTACATGGTTGGTGGCGCATGACTTTGTATTAAATTATACATATTTCGAACATTGCCAAAGTCAAAAAGTATGGGGGGCGGTGACCACTTTCCTTCAGGTGGCCCATTTTCCCACCGACCTGCGTTCTACTTTAAAATAATACCCATTCCACTAAAACGCATAATTATAAGTTTGAAAACGCAATATCCGATGTAATTCGGTTTTACAATGAAAAATAAACATTTAACGAGTAATTAGAAAACGTAATTTCCCTTAGCGTCTGAAAGCTTTACCGTTGTTTTAGTGGCTTGCTAAAGCTTGCTGGTGGATCATTGTAAGGTTCCTTTATGTGACTAGCTAGGCTCGTTGCGCGTCGAACTACAAACTCTAAAGAACTACGGTCAGGCGCGTGTATCAAGAATGACGAAGCATAGCGCCGACATCTTTACTGCGAGTTTTTATCTCGCTCGTCGATCAAAGCCTTTAAATTGATTCATAATGATTAATATATTTCTTTTTTTTTATTGTATATCCATAGACGTGTTGTACATGCCTTTGGTGTATTACGTTTCGCGATTAAAAGTTTGATACAGGGGCCGAATTCTACTAATTTATAACGATTACAATACGTTCGCGTTCAATTCCGATTCAACTTTGAATCATCTGTATTTATTCGTATCGGAACCGAACCGATAATATGTATCCATATACCGTAATGTCCAAATCAAACGTAATTGTTAACTCTTCTGGCAATAGTCGATAATTAAATTAAAGAATAGGAAAACGGAAAAAACTCGATAGCGATAAAGTTACAATTTGTTAGTAGAATTGGCTCTCTGATGGTCATTTCCAATACAAATATTGATATGCATTTGACGTCATAGAGTCCAGATGACTTCTTCATTGACTTGAAATGTGTGCCAGTTGACTTCCTTGAAGGGTTGTTGTGTTCGTGGAATGAATAATATTTATTTAAATATTCTTAAGGCACTGTTGGTGATAACCGTATCAAAATCCATCGATTGTTTAAGAAGCCAATTACAAGGACAAAGAGGTATACTTGTATCTATCCTTATTTTACTCAACGGTTACTTATATATGTATGAAAGTGAGAAACTATGGTTGGACTATAGCAATAACAAAAAATGTTTTGGGTTATAAATTACTTTGGTCCATTTCAAGTTTTTTTACAAATAAAAAATCTACTATTAACTATTTAAAGTAAAAAGTAAATTTTACAAACATTTAAAATAATAATAATTTATCGTTTTTTTTTTTAATTTAATACATTTCAAATATAAACGCTTTATATTTTAACTTTCCAACGAGAATACAGTGTATTGTTATATGGTGGTAATATTGTACTCTCAACCAACCTTTTAGTTCTACTGCCGTTTTAAATAACCTATGTATTTAATAAAAAATAAATCATAAATATTTTCCACCAACACGCATTGGAGCAGCGTGGTGGAATAAGCTCCAAACCTTCTCCTCCAAATGAGGAGAGGAGGCCTTTAGCCCAGCAGTGGGACATTCACAGGCTATTTCGGTTCGGAAATATTTAACAACCCTAATATTGTCTAAGAGAACTGAACTCTAGGATGAATGGCGCATACGCATGATATCTAGCCTCGTGACGTGAAACAACAACATCGGCCGTCTCGCTCGCACGATAACCGTTACAGGTAAGTTGCAGTCGTAGCCCTTGCTTTTGGAGATTAATCGCTCTTGTACAATAACACAAAAGGAAGTGATCAATTAGTATAAGACAAATGAATACAAAATTTGAACAACATTTTTGTTTGAACATTGATGTAAAGTGAATAGAAAAATAAAGCCGTGTCTATAAAATTAGCTAAGATAAAGGCTTTCATTTTTATAATATAGTAGCTTTACTTGTAGCTCTATTTTAGTGCAACCCATTACATTATACATTTCTTTATTTAAGCCAAGAACCACGGAACCAACCCGGGTGAAGTGTTAAACAGTGGTCTTATTATAATTTCAGAATAACTCTCGCCATCCACGAGTAAATCGATTTCTAATAACCTTAATTTAATTTATCAAAAAAAAGACAATATTCCACATAATTGATGTCCTATACAAAGTTTTATTAAAAGCTCTTCAAGCATGATTAAAAAAAACATTAAAACGCAATAAATTTCGTTCTATACTATACTAGACGCAAAAACTAGCACGCATATCTTTCAATTAACGGAAAAGGTAAAACAAATAAATAAATGTTAAAATAAAATCGCTCTGAATTAATTTTTGACATAGGCAGGCATGAAGAAGCCCAATTACCCCCCTCATACTGTTCCCATGGGGGAAACGTAAAGCGTTTTTCCAGCGTAAAAAAAGAGGCATGAAGAAGGAAGGAAGGAAGGCACGAATGTGATGACATGTAAATAAAAATGAATATTTAAGTATTAATACTCTATGCATTCCTACACCATTAAATCGATTGTGATGAAACTTTTTCGAATTCTGCGTACGCCCGAAATGGCACCAGATTTGCGTTCGTTCTTCAATATAAACGTTCTATCTAGACCCTTAATCTTACCATGCAAAAGAACGGGTAGGTAGTAATAAATAAAATGCATAAATATAATACGCGACAATAATTTACAGTCGGTTCCGTAATATCGGGAAAGGCGCACGTGAAGTGAGGATATTGCTATATGAATCACAAACAATTCAGGAATGAGTGTCGCTTACGTGGATCTAACGAGGAACGTAGCTTTTATTTTCTTTTTTCGATTTAATATATTACAAGCATAAAAGGAAAATTGGTAGTTGAATATCATCGTTTATTTAAGCGTTCTCGATTTAAAAATTGAAACGAAAACATTGGTTTATTACGAATAACCTCACTTGTAGTTTGTACTTAAAGTAATTGTTTTAAATTTTCACACAATCTATCGATAGAATACATAAGCCGAGATTGCCCAATGGTTATAACATGTGAATCTTGAACTACGGTCGCAGATTCAACTACTACCTTCTGTAACGAAATTTGTCTGGTATAACCTAATAATGGTAAGTATTTCCTAATGCTAGTTTGTCCTTCATCATGCATGAATGGCTAGATAGAAATTAATCTGGTGAAATTTTCTACATAGACGTCGATATAGTTATAAAAAGTCAAATAATAGCCCGTGAATATCCCCCTGCTGGGCTAACGCTTCCTCTCCTTTTGAAGAGGTTTGCAACGTATTCCACCACACTGGTCCAATGCTGGTTGATGGATACACAAGTGGCAGAATTTCAGTGAAATCATATACTTGCAGGTTTCCTCGCGATGTTTTTCTGAGCCTCCTTAACTTGTATATTGATAGACAATAACAATTCGTTAAAACATAGGAACCCGGCTTATAAGCTTGAGTGACTTCCGTTTGTTCATGTTAAAAACCTTGTTCCCGTCATCGCTTGTAATGACTAATCCCGGAGAATTAAGTTCTGTTCCTGATGAAACTTTTAATTCCCTCTACGATCGGGTGTGCGTGAGAATGAAGCCCGATTACTATATTTTGACGGGAATCAAAGGCACCGCGAAAGGGGCGGTTAAATCGCCTTTATTTGAACTGCACCCCTCCCATCATACTTAATTCACTTATAGAGGCTGCGTCAGACGCAATGCAATAACGCGCTTTTTATAATGTTTTATATTGTATTTTTTGGTCTATATAAAACTATTCAGACTGCATATTCTAAAGAGTTTTATGTTCAATAATATGAATAATACAATTAAATTTAATTATACTTACATATATGAATAAGACACTAACTTATTCAAAAGAGTAATTTTTGAATTGGGGTTTCCTCCAACAACTAACAATATATAAATCAAAATGGACTGAAGCCGATAAGATTTAATTACAATAGCATACAACCGTTTATGTATTTCAAAATAAAATTATAAATATAAAAAGATGTTAGGGAGAAAAAAGCTGAAGTCGCAAAGGAAAGTGCTGAAACGAACAAACGGCGTAAATATTTGTCTCTAAATAAAAATGTAATTTTTGTGTCGTTTACACTTGAAACACTTGTTCTTGGAGTAAAATAAAAAAAAAATGTATAACATCCCGTCTTATTGCCTCCACTGGTGACAGGACGTGTGATTCATTTTTCGAGCAGAAAATCGAAATTGCGATTCCACGCGGCCATCATTTGTACAGTATTGTTTGTACTATTAAGTTATATGTTATTTTTAGGTCTTCAGAGTAAATTCTTATTTAAATAATTAAAAATATATATTAATGATAATACTATTTTTTTATTAAATAAACAGGCAGACTTGCAAATCCATCTGATGGTAAGTCGTTAGCATCACCCTTAGGTATTGGTGCTGTAAGAAATATTAACTTTTCCTTAAAGCACCAATATACCACCAACCTTAGGAACCAAGATGTTATATCCCTTCTGCCTTACTGCACCTCACCCATCCTTCAAACCGGAACACAACAACATTACGTATTGCTGTTTGGCGGTAGAAGATGTGATAAGTGGGTAGTAACCACCCAAAGCCTACCACTAAAAAGATATGCCTCATCATAGTCATAGTAGATTTCCAAGTTACTAAGAGAATGAATCTTTTTGAAGATATACCTAAATTCATCATATTGTAAAAACTTAATCTCGTCTATCAAACCTAGCACGTCATAAGTCATTCTACTATAATTAGATATTTCTTGAAAAGTTGAGTTAGCACAAATATGTACAATACATCAAATGTATTGTACGAGTAAGTACAGCAACAATGGCAAAATTTTTCATCGGCGACAATCTTTGGAAGCGTACCAAGCTGTCGAAACGATGCAAACGCATGAATTTTACGCATAAAAAATATTAACTGTTTTATTTGTATATTTATATGTGTATTTGTAGAAATACTTACTTAACTACTTTTGCTAAATAAACATTAAGTATTCGTAAAGGAAGTTACGTTATTAAACGGTATGACAACATATCACTCTGGATCTTGAACAGACTTTACAACATATAAGCCCGTAGTCCCGTTAGCTTGAATTTTAATTATAGTAAGTAAGTAGAATTCACACATCCGATGCTAGCCTTAAAGGCAGTTTGAAGTAAAGCATTTGCTTAATGCGTCACTAATCATATATTATAATATCCAGAAAAATTATACTACACCAGAATGTGTCACAACTTGGTCTTGTGAGAGAGCGAGAAAGCAACGTCATTGTTTCGTATGTGGGATGAAGATGAAAAAGGGGTATAAGCTCTAATTGTCCGTATTACATATAGTATTTTTAAATATTTTTAAAACGCTCACTGTTATATTAACTAGACATTATATTAGTCATTGTTTAAAGCCTGTTTATAATTTTGTATAATATATTTGATAATTCCGACAAAAACATGTCGAGACACGCTTCCTGTGTGAAAGCGCCTTAAAGCGCATAGAACACTCAGTTGACGAAAGGGATTTACGGATCAGACGAGTATTGATTTAAAAGTACCTGCGAGAGGGACGGCTTGTGTTACAATGTTTTACTAAAAATAATAAAATAGCTAAGAAAAAAAAACTTTTGTTTTCAAGAATCTCTTAAACACAGTTACGTAAAATATTGCGTAATCGTTCGTCATTACAAAAAGCATTAAGGAAATGAACAAACAAAGGTACCTTTTCCGTAGTAAATCGTCAATGTTTAACATTCAATATATTCTCATACAAATGGTTACTTCGCTCCAAGGAAGGATGTATTGACTTCGCGGAGTCAAAAATTTACTTAAACATCCGAATTAACGTTGATTTTTCAAAATTTTACCTTGAAATTTTACTCTCATTTCTCAAAAACTATTATTTATTTTTTACCTTATCTACCAGTTATATTCAAGACGTACAAAAGGTCGTTAGTGCGTATGGAAAATTAAAGTAAAAATAATAATAAAATTAACTTTAATAGCATGTAACAAAGACTATTATCCTGTTTGACTTTTATTTGCATATGTAATGATTATTTCTTTTTCAATTGGATATTAACGTGGTTCATCACACTGTTGTCTATTTTTCTTACTTATTGTTATACATTTCATATTCTTATTATAAATTTAATAATTCGTTTAGACTTCATTAATTCAATGGGCGTCCTACCGAGCTGACGCGATAAATTAATTAATCTGTTATCTATTGGAAGACACAAGAGCTAAGTTTAAGCCATGCAATCAAACACGGGTCTAGACTTGAGTTTGAACGCATTTACCTCTGCGCTTACTTGCCACGTGAAACGCATTTACACCGTTTCAAATTTAAAATATCATCTGAAAAGCAAAGAAACAAATATTTAAAATATATATCGTATATATATTTTAAATATTAAATTTATTTGCTTTTAAGCTTTATAAATTCCGTTGATCGGTAAGTTTTAAAAAAAACAACATTGCTTTCATGTATAAAATTGAAAGAAAATATTAGAAGCTTTAAGTTTTTACTATCTATAACAAACACGATAATACATTATTTAAGTAGTTTCGTAATTACATCATAAATCAGTTAAAAAATTTTTGAACGGTCAAATATATCTTAAAAAATCTGATACCACTTCACAAAAATACTTTATTACTATGTCCCAGTATGTAAGTCATACAATATGTGGTTTGTACATCTTTCAATGATAGGTGTGACCACTAACAATCGAGGGCCTATTGGCTTGTGCCTTTCAAAAACAAATCTATATCTCCCATCTCTTCCTCACTTTCAAAAATCTATATCTCCCGTCTCAATTTTCATTTCATCTCATACGAGTATGAATACAGACAGGAGAAAGATCAAGCAAGTTATCAATTGGTTAATTACCTCACTCTGTGCACAATGAAAATGCCGGTTAGTCATTGCTGACAGTAAACATTTATGTACTTGTATGTGCAACCACATAAGCAATTCCAAACCTATGAACATAACTATAAATATATATCAATATCAATGTACTTTTCTTTTATACTTGTGTAAATTATGTGTAAATGACAGCTATTTCGTGTATTGATATCACACTAGTTCATCAAACCAATACATTGTATTCATTCATTCGATATTGAAAATTTGACGAGCGGTTTGGCGTGGTTAGTACATATATACTTTCCTTTCATGACGAAGTTTGTGGGTTCGATTCCTACACAAGACAGACAGTTGTTTACATGAACATGTCTGTTTGTCCTGAGTCTGGGTGTAATTATCTATATAAATATGTATTTACATAAGGAAAGTGGTATATGTAGTATATCAGTTGTCTGGTTTCCATAGCACTATCTCTGCTTAATTTGGGATTCGATGGCCGTGTGTGAATAAAGTCCCAAGGTATTATTATTATTATAAAGTTGTATCACTTAAAGGCAAGCCTTATATCTCTCCAAGTTATAATATTCAACTGTCAGATATGTCTATACGTGATTTATTTCCGTAAATATAATACAACGGTGTGATAGACAGCCGTCTCAGCTTGGATCAGCCATGTTTGGGCTGAACCGAGTAGGGATTGACATGTTTCTGCACGTTCAATGCCCTATAGCTGGCTCTATCGATTCCATCTTTAGATAATGAAATTCAAATCAACTGATGTACGGTAAGTATTTGACCTGAATCCATTGTACGGTAAACAGTTACAATTATGATAATTAATTAAATTTATTCATTGATAACAAATCAATATTTAAATATCTTATTTAAGCTGAACAAAAAAAAATTAGCAATGCATGTTTTTTTTTTTGGAAATACTAATATTCCTATTTACCCCTCCAATTAAGCGTACAGCTTGAGTCCTTTTCCTTGAGTTCTTCATCTTAACAGGAATCGAACCTGCGACATTAACATGACCGTAAATATTTGATATCGTATTCGATGGACGTAGTATTACAATCTTCGGTTCTAGTCTTGTCTAAGCTCGTTGCGCTTCAAAGGAAATGATGACGAATGTACGTCGTAATCTTTGCATATGAGTTGCAATTTTATTTTCTCATTAAAATTACCGAGCCCTCAATCCATTCATTCAGACACTATAACACAAATAGTCAATAACACTTTTTTACGTCCAAGAATATGTACATATTTCATTTAATTTAGCAAATGAATAGCTCACAGTGTATTATATTACTTGTAAAATGGTCTAACTTCACCCATATAGTGGCCGTTATAACAACCATCACGCCACCAAGAAGAGAAGACGGTGGAATCTACATTCCGAACCGGTGGTAGATTCTACCAAGAAGAATCGGCAAGAAACTCAGTATTTACTGAGTCTTCGAAAATCAAGTTACATAGACAATTAAATTTGAGTACAACACCCATTTGTATTGTTGATTTTACCGAAACGAAGCAGCAAAAAATTCGGTAGCTAGCCTCTTAAAAAATAACAGTAGATAAAGTATCGACAAGTTTCCAACACTAGTAAATCATTTGAACTTCGCGTGGGGTCCGAACACGTGAACCAACCCTCTCCATTGTAAGTTGGACCGCATCGTACAAAAACTACAAACAGATACATCAGCGAACGCTGCTTCAACGAAATTTATACTTGAAGTTATTATCTGTTCTTGTAATGTTAACGGTTTAAATAAATTTCGATAAAATTTAGTTTCATATTAGTTAGAGAACCACGGAACTCAAGCTTGTAACGGTAGTGGTCTTAAAGGGGTTGAAACTGTTAAGCGCAGCTACTTATATACTAATTCCAAAACTTCTCCGAAACGCGCTTGGTATAATTTTAGATATATTATTTTAGTAGTATTTTACATAAATAATTAGGCGTTACATAAATAATCTCCTTATAATGCAAGCTGACTGGTATGTGGGTTACCTGATGGTAAGTGACCAACACAGCCAATAGACATTGACGCTGTAAGAAACATTAACCTTGCCTTACATCGCCTATGCGCAACCAAGCTTGGAAACTAAGATGATATTTTCTTTGTACCTGTTGTTATACTGATCATTCAAGCCAGAACGCAACAATACCATATATTGCTTGGCGGTAGAATATATGAAGTATTAGAATATTTAAGACTTATTGCTTATTATATTGCTATTTGGCGGCGCTGGCGTAGTAAGATATGTCATTGAATCAGTATACGGTAATAACGTATAAGTATTATATTATGATAATATTGGTATTCTTTTACAGCTTTTTTTTATAGAATAGAAAGGCAGACGAGCATATAAGTGTAAGGTAATTGGTCACCAACGCCCAGTCATTGGAATTGTAAGAAATGTTAACCATCGCGTAAATCACCAATGCGCCACCAACTTTGGGAAGTAAGATGTTATGTCCCTTGTGCCTGTAATTACACTTTCCTACTCATCCTTTAAACCGGAACACAACAATACCAAGTACTGCTGTTTTCCGGTAGAATATCTGATGAGTGGTTGGTACCTACCCAGACGAGCTTGCACAAAGCTCTACCACCAGTGATCTTAAATCGCTTTGTTTTATTTATTGATAATTGATTTTTAATTTATTTTAATATATAGGTTAGTTGTTTACACATATTAAGACGTATCACTTAAGATCGGTAATAATTGTTAATTTTAAGTGTTTAGTAATAAGTTGATGTGGAACTATTTCAATGAATACATAAATCATGTCTTCGACTATTACAAATGTTATAAATTTACAAGACAGTCATAGCGGTATCACTGTTTCAATGTCGATTACAAATTACATTCATCGTCATTATGTTTCGTCTCGTATAATTATTGAGCTGATTTTGATAACATTTCAAGTATAGAGCGCGCTACCACAATATAGATATTTAATAAACAGATGCAATATGCTATATTCGTTTTTATAAGGAAATAGATTTTTACCAATACCAATGCGAAAGTGATTATTTGTTTGTTACGCTTTCACATCTTAAGTATTCAACCAATCATCATGAAATTTTGCGTACACATTGTCAAGAGTACAGAAAAGAATATAGAGTATTTAAGACCTCACGCCGCCCCCACCCCCCTCATACGCAGGTGAAACCACGGACAGATACTAGTATTTATATACATAAAATTCTTGTTATAATTATATTCTTATTGATATTAATCTTTGGAAAAATCCTGCTATATTCATACAGGATACATTCTAGTTGTATATGATTGTGTAAAAGATTACTTTACTTGTAAAATGACATCAATGACATGATTCAAAAGTACTTATACATAGATTATGAATTTATTACAAGTAGACATTTAAAAGAAATAACATTAAAATTAAAAAACTATCAACATTGTTTGAGAGGTCAAAGTGAATTGGTTATTAAGAAGCAACAGCTGTTAAAAGCGTCGTCAGTCTCTGAAGTATTTCCCACCGCCTTTACGTGATCTTTTCAAACACGTATGGGTTTTTTGTACAAGGGTCGGGGGTTAGTTCGTGTTGAACCTGATCGTTGTAGTTCTGTCCAACGGTCCCCTTCGATATCCTGTACTAGTGTGAAAGAGACGGATTTATAATGTAAGTGAAATAGACTATATGTATGACCTGGTAATAATCGGGGGTTCATTTATCGATGTAGTCTGGATAGAATTATATGTATTGAATAGAATTTTAAATTTAGAACACAATAATGTAAATGAGATTAACTTAAAATGGGTGTGGCGAAGAAAGCAGTCCAAAGGTCAGGTTAAATACGTGGCGCCTAAGTCCTCATAAATCTACATCCGTGCCATATATAGCTAAACAACATGGCTATAACAAAATTTAATAATAATTTAAACATTACATAATACTTCCATAAATAGAAACGTGGAGTTCTTATTTATACACGACAAGTTTTCTGCACAAGTGACCGCAGACAAGGGCGATACTTTAATAAAAATTTAATACGAAAATCTCACTCAATTCCCATGATAAGCTCACCCACTCTTCCAACGAGATGCGTTCGAAAAAATATAACCAAATCCCAAACGTTTTGTCGTTGCTCATTCAGAAAACATCCTATTAAGTAATTTTTTCTGCCTAAATCTAATGTTGAGGGTTGCATCCCATATGGGCCTGTGGGACTGCTTTTATTACGTTTATAAAAATAGTCTTTAGATCATTGGGATAAGGTCAAAATCCTTGTTACATTTCTAAATCATCTCCCTGAAAGCAGCTGGCTACAAATGCACCATGCGATTCCAACCCTCCAAATGCAATATTGCGTAGTAATAATAAATTTTCAAAGACAAGGTATCCTTGAGGGCGACGTATAAGGGTTGGAAATTATCAGGACATTTGGACCGAATCGAATGTCTTTCTAATTGCAACGGTTCCTTTTGGTTCAGTGAGCTGATCTCGAGTGAGAGAATACGTTCGCATTTATAGCATGGCTGAATAATTTTTAATAACGCTTAATTTGATTCTATTTATTGCATGTTTTGTATTAGATAAGAGTATTGACGATATTTTTATTCGCTTCGCGTTTGAGGCGGAGGGGGGGGAGTTAGATGTTAAGTAACCTTTGTCATTTTCTGTAACTAACAACGTGTACGCAAAATTTCATGATGATCGGTTAAGTAGTTAATACGTGAATGCCTAACAAACAGACATTCAAACTCACGTTCACATTCATAATAGTTATTGTTGTATTAATTTTTGTGAAAATTTGAAAAACAAAAACGTTCATGGTTAAGTTCACATTATTACTATTTTTTGTCAATTAAAACTTGCATCAGTATTATATCAAAAATAAAAATGTAGTTGAAAACAGATATAGTTATATATAAAATATACTTATCTAAATATTTTAAATAGAACGATGTCACAACAAATTAATGAGAAGACCCAAAGTTAATGGTCGGCAAAAACGTTCCCAATTATCATTAATTTTAGGCATAGTGCAAAACCTTGTAAATGTTACCTACTCGTACCTAATGTGTCAAAGTTCAACCGACGCGCTAAACGAGAATTGTTTAACTAAGCATTCACAGAAATATGCTCGTATCAGAGTGCTTAAGATTCTTACGTTTTCCACAGACTCGATCCAGCGTCCATTCAGCGTTTACTGGCCAACCAACGAAGACCTGCACCCCCTCTATCTCTTCACTAAAGATTCGATAAAGGGGGACAGAGTGGTCGTATAGTGGAGGTCGCATTTAACTGGTCTAGTAACAATGGAGGTGTGAAAGGGGTTTTAAGTAAACACTCTTTTGTGGAGGACTCATGGCAGTGAGGACGCGTTGCGCAAATAGATTATGGTATAAGCGTTGTCTGTTGGTGACAACACTCCTTAGAAGGTCTTAGCTAACCGCTTCTCGTTTCGCTCGTGTGACACAAATTTAACGTGTTCTTGTTAAATTCTGTACTGTATAACAATGAAACAAAACTGCAAAATGACATAATTTAATTATACTAACGAAGAATTACTAACTGTATTCAATAGTTTCACATATGAGAAGGAGGGCAGCAGGTTCTATACCCTTTGTTTTTTCTGTACCCCGAATTACGTGTATGCGAAATGTCATAATGATCGGTGTAAACAAACTTACTTTCGCATTTATAATATTAGTGATAATAAGCAATAACCTAAAAATATATAAAACGAAACTATTATTCGTCTTTATACTTCAAATAATTATCTTATAAAATGTTGAGAAATCTTATCTCTTCAATACAGATTGTCCGATAAACCGACACATCTGGGTCAGTGTGTCTTCTGGCACATGCAGATTCCCTAACGATGCTTAACACAGCTGAGCACGTGATTGATTCCTTACTCGAACTTCGATCCAGTACTATTTTCATTTAACAGACTCCCACACGATATTTAGACGCAATGTTATTTATTGATTTTTATTTATATCTAAGTACTTTTTAATTCAATATAAATAAAACCAATAAATAAAGAATTATTAACCATTCCTTACATCGTCAATGTACAACCAACCTCGGGAATTAAAATTTCATATCCCTTCTGCCTGTAGTTACACTTGCTTACGCACCGGATTCGGAACGCAATAATATTAGCCTTACTGTTTGCTAGTAGAATTCTTGATGAGTGGATGGTACCTAATCAACAATCCATACGGATGGAATATGTTCCAATCCTCCGAATGAGAAGAGGAGGCCATTGTCCAGCAGTGAGACATTTTTAGGCTGTTACTTATATAATTGTCTTAATTTGAATATTCATTAAATAAAAACACATGTATGTGATTTCAGCTATTATTACTGTTAAAATGTTTCTACTGCCCCGATTCGGATCAGCGCGCCATTAATGCCGCATTCACACAAAAGGTGACTGTCATACTCTACAACATCACAAAACAATCCGCATACGGTATTAGGCGACGTTTCCATTATACGAAATAGTTGATTTTAAACGTCAATACATCAACTATATATGGAACTCCCAATGGCGTGAAAGTCACAGGTTCAATCCTGATCCCTTTGGATAAATGTCGTATTTATTCTAAATACTAACTAACGTGCTAATCTGTTGGGTCTCACATGTTGAATTCTTTAATTCCAATAAATAATATATATAATTTCGATGCAACAACCCCAAAAAAATTCATAAATGTGGATCGGATGTACAAAAATATAGCACACACGTTTAACAATCGTCGGCTAGAACTCAAAGATATCTAAGGATATAATTTGTATAATTAAGAAATTATAATTTACAAATATAAATTAACGATTATTTTTAATTATGAAATCTAACAGTAACAGCCTATAAATGTCCCACTACTGGCCTTTTTTTGCGTAGAAAGTTTGAAGTTTATATTCCGCCACATGCAGTTTTCCTCACGACATTTTCCTTCACCGTCAAGCAAAAGATGAATTATAAATACAAATTAAGTACATGAAAATTCTGTGGTGCTTGCTCGGGTTTGAACCCACGATCATCTGTTAAAATTCACATTCTAACAACAGGGCTATCTCCGCTTCGTAAAAAGTAACGATAATATTAATGACTTTAACAATAACGATCGCTGACGTATGAATGTTATGTCAAATTCGGTGAGAATGTGAACGCGCATCCAACACAATGATCCCCACCCCATTGTCGCTAATGCTATGTCGCGCTTATGTTCGTACGTGAGCAAATTAAAACTTTCGAGGGGTTCGCATCGCTCCCAAGTTCCAACAAAATATGAAGGTACCCTGAATGCCGAAGCGACGCGAATCGCGAAGTTCGCTGTTTGGTACGTGTTGCCTCCGTATTGTATTTGTGTATAGCGATTTTATATAGAACTCCGTATTAAAGTTCGCTTGTGTAAAAGTACTCATACGATTTCTGATATTGTCGTCTTTTTATACTGAGTAAGCCGTGGAAGGGGAAATAAAAAAAGTAAAAGTCATTATGTAGAATAAAGTTTTGAATTCAAAAACAGAAGCTGAAAAAAGAGGTACAATCGGTATTTTTTAACTACGTCTTAATTAAAAAACTAAATTATTATATATCTAGTAATATCTCTCTATACAAATATTATAAATGCGAAAGTAACTATGACTGTCCGTTTGTCTGTTACGCTTTCACGGCTAAACCATTGAGCCGCATTTGATGAAATATGGTATGAAACAAGCTTGAACACTAAAAGGAAGGACATAAGTTACTTTTTTTATAGCTACCATCTACCCGACAGCCAGGTACCACTAGCCATCTAGTAGTTCAGCTATGACTATGAAATGTACGTTAAACTGTATACAATACGAAGTTATTTTTAACCACACACCTATATTTCTTACATTTTTAATATAAAACGCGTTCTCTATAAGTAGGTTTTTATGGGGTGTCCTGACAACACCCACACCAGAATTTCACTTAAATGCTTGTATTTACTTTAACTGTCACTTCGCCGCTACATCATTTGAGGGTGACCCCCAAGGCCACTTATAATATATACACCCTAAAGGAACACACCCACAAATACATAGGGTTAAGTAATTATTTGTAATTACTATTTTCACCCATATTCGGTTTAATTAGGCAAAAAAGATACCTAATTTTAACCTTATGTGTGTATTATTTCAAACGTGTTTGAGCTTACTAAACAAAATAGTTTTGTAAATCAATTTTTAAAAAAAAAATTTTCCCTGGAAGGAACTATTACCTTTCTACATATTTTACAATTCAATTAGTCCTCTACTCCAAGGTTGCCGGGAAGAGATGCTTAAGCCGCTGCTGGTGTTGCTGCTTCTTCATTAAAGCCGTTTGTTGCGCCTAATGCAACTTTGAAAGGTACTCTCAAGGACCAGCCTGCTCAAGTCTATACAAACGACACTCGGCCATGACCGGAAAATGATCAGACGCATAACCAAAGGCTTTATGTGCTTTCAGCGGCAAGGGAGTACAAGATTGACAAATACCTAACTCTAAGCTACACAGATAGACAGACTGTTTTGCTACAACCAGTATTTGAATTCAGAACCTTGGATCTTTAAGAATGTACGTGTAATATTTATACAGCTTTAATAGTCATGTCGTTAATAGTCTTGAATGGTTCATTCGATATATAAAAAATAAATAACATGCTAAAATAGTCGATATTTATGTATGTATATATGTATAATCTGATACTTAAAAGATTTTCTATTACACATGTGAAATATTAATTAAATTTATACACAAAATACATACAATTTCCAACAATTGTACATTCTTTTCTTCCAATATTTTACCTCATTTCTCACTCGTCTACGCCCTAAATTTTTAATGCGTATACATAAAAGTCACTAAATACCGTTTTATTTCCGAATCAATTTATAAATGGAACGTTGTTTGTTTGTTCCACTTTTACGTCTTAACTGCTGTGTTCATCTCCATCTGCATTAGTTGATTTGTACGTTTATCCCGGTCACCAAAAAATACTGTACAATGAAATTACGAAAAACTTAAACTCTTATATTGACAGGCTTACTTATGATTTACATATTATATATACAATTATGATTTTTTTTTATATATAACCATTCCAATATATAAACGTTAAAAATATATAACGCAACTTCTCTCCGCTCCCCCCAAATCTAAAACCATATTTACTGAACGGATTGAAATATCGCTTAACATCTCGCATACAAACCGACACCTGACAGAGATGAATAATAAAGCTATAAGTAAGAAAGAGATAGAAGACGTCTCATGTCAACAATAAGGTATTGAGTTCGTGCAGTAACTTGATCATTGAATGGATATGCATACAACTATCATATCAACCCGTAAAATTAATGCCATGGAAATATAAGCCCTATTCACCTGTCATAAAGATGTTTTGATATTGAAATGGACGTAAATGTTTTGCTTCGATATGCATTCACTAGTGTCGTTGACTTGTTCATTATCATGAACTATTCGTAACTAGGCGATGTTACTAAGAAACACCAGGAGTTATGGAAGACAGAGTACAATTTGCCTTTAGAAAGATTATTAATTGCGCCTTTGTATAATCAGGTTTGTTTCAACGGGCTGAATTAACAGGGGAATTTGTATGATACCTACCTGACTTATATTTATTGGTTTCATATTCTACGCTAGTTGGTTTAATTGGTTGCATACGTAGATTCTTGGCATGAAATTTAACAGAAACTCATTTTCATATATAATCCGAATCCGAATCCGAAACAGCCTGTGAATGTCCCACAGCTGGGCTAAAGGCCTCCTCTCCTCATTTTGAGGAGAAGGTTTTGGAGCTTATTCCACCACGCTGCTCCAATGCGGGTTGGTGGAATACACATGTGGCAGAATTTCAGTGAAATTAGACACATGCAGGTTTCCTCACGATGTTTTCCTTCACCGTAAAGCACGAGATGAATTATAATCACAAATTAGTTTTAAAGATTCACGCGTTCTTACCACTGGGCCATCTCGGCTTTTTCATATATAAGTGCCTGGGTTATTATTATTTCAGTCCACTCGCGATTGTTATTATATTTTTATATTTTAAGTAGATGGCCGAGCAAATGGGCCACCTGATGATGACTGATAATCATCACCCATAGCCATTGGTGCTGTAGTAACACTGGTTCACTCATTCTGCAAACCGGAATAATACTAATTATTGCTATTTGGCGGAAAAAAGCCTTACCAGCAAATTGAATTAACAGCATTTTGGACACATTCAAAGTAATATATAATAATATATAAAATCGACACTGAAAACATAGTCAAAATTGTAATATAATAATAAAAAATAGCCATCGTAGGAAAGCTAGCTGAATTTCTCTGTTAAAACGAAATTCCAATCCTTTGGGCGAAAAATGAACTATTTATATCCCTATCGCCCTATATTTTCGTCTCTATTTTAAATGAAGATATTTACACTACAGCTCCAAGGAATGTAATTAATGAATGGACTACTTATTTTTAGTAAATCATAATTTAAAAAAAAATACAAATTATGAAATATTTCGTGACTTAGTTATTTAATTAAATACTAAATGTTTTACTAAAATTTAAAAAAAAAACGGCTTATAAAAAAATGTATCAAGAAAATGTAGATTATATCATTGAGTAAAAAATACAGTAATTTTTGCCGACAAAATGCAGTTACGTAACGACATAAATTCAAACAATGGATGGATTACGTATTTGTGAACTGGTATAACGACCAGAAACTCTAAGAGTTCTTATGACGTAAGTTCTGAAAGCTGGTGCGGTCTCAATTGTTTTTTATGGTATATAATGGTACACCTTAACTGTCTAATATTTTGTTGATTGCTTGTCAATGTTCACGGTCATTCATAATAACTACTTAAAATTAAAATAAACAGCTGGATTGGAGTTATTATCCGATAAAGATAACGGCCTTACTTATCTCTCTTTCTATCATCAATATTTGACATTCGAAAGAAGAAGACAGCATTATTTAACTAATTACCTTTAATAACAGTTATATTTAAAACCGTCAATGAAACATGGTACTTAATAAATTACACATGACGAGACTGTCATCCTTATAAATGTGCGTCGAAAAAGGTACAATTGCACGGCAACTTATCCCAATGCTGTGGTTGCTATAAGAAATACTTGTATTTCACTGACGACTGTCGACGCGGCGAGGAAACTGGCGAATAGGGCACAAATGGCGATTACAAAGAAGATTCTGGAATATAACCTTAGAATAGCGATCCACAATAGAGATGACACCATCATAGATAGTTTGGCCAAACACCAGACTTGTCAGACTTGTCTAGGAAACCAGAGTCAAAACTAGCTCAATTTTTTTTTTCAATCCAAAAATTTACATTGTATTGCTGACTGGAAATGAAAATATACAAACGAAAAATATAAAACTATAAACCAATAAGAAGATACAACAAAGAATTGACAGCACGTCTGTTGAGACTAAAAGACTTCCTTTTTTTTTTAATTTTAAATTTAATTCCAAATATGTTACATCAATATATATACATATATATAAGCAAAATATCAATCATCACGAGGTCTGATAAACTGTTCGCCTGATTGACTTGAAATTTGTCACAGTTACTCCTTCCACGACATAAACGCTCAGTAAGAAACTTTTACGCAAATCCTGTTCAAAATACATTTTTCTTCTTATCTACCCGTGCGAAACCAGAACGAATAGCTAGTGTATATATACTATAACGAATAACGAATACGAATCTACGGAACGTACAATATGTTCCGTAGATTCGTTATTCATCTTAAATAGTTAAAATGTTAGTAAAAACCTGTAAAAGTCCTGCTGCAAAGTTAACTCATTCTCTATTTTTAAAAAGAATGCTTGGACCCTATCGCTTTTTTAATCTCGGTTGGTGGATACACATGTGACAAATAGATACAGGTTTTCTAACGATAGTTTCACCGTGGACGTTGGGATGAATATAAAACCCAATATCATACGTTAAGATTTATATGCTCTAACAACTTTGCCATTTCGTTTCAAAGATATTTTCATCAAATTAGTGACGGTATTTATTGAGGAATGAAATAATGAAGGTACCTTTTGTTTGCTATAAAATGACTTTTGATTCATAACAGTTTCTAGAACCATTATATAGGTTAACGTGATTATGCAATAGTGTCATGATAAAATGGTGTCAGATGAAAATGAAAGTGGAAACCGCTTGAAATATTGATTCAACTGAATATTTATGAACTTTAATTTCACTTAAATTAAACACGACTGGCTAAAAAATTTATAATGTTTTCTCGGTTCATGTATGAACGCATGTCTGAGAGCTTTTTTATTCCACTATAACCATTAAATGCCTGAGCAGATTTCGGCTGTATCTATCCAGTATCGTTAAAATTCTTACATCATCCTGAGTGACAGCCAGTATAATTTTGAAAATTTCAACTATAACGAAGTAGAAATATTCAAATATTTTTAAAACTAAATCCGTGGCTATGATTAGAGGATTTGGGCACCACGAATATTTAAACATGTGCCAATATCGATGCTGCAACAAATTATTTCAGAGATAAAATAGGACAGCGAAGAGCAGAGGAAGTAGGTTAACTCATGGTATTAGAAAACAGAAAACATAACAATTATATTTTTATCTCCACGTGTTTTTTTCAATTCAATTCGTAATAACCTTATAACAATTACGTGACAACAACAAAACGTCATGGTCGTTCAAACGATTTGTTAATGGCGACGGAACAAATAAATCAAAACAGTATCGAACTGACACAACGCTTTGTTTAATTTCTTATCGTTTTTGTGTGTATTTAATTTCATACAAAATTTTCCGTGTCTCACAATTCTGTAACGAAATACCGGGGGCCAATTCAAAAGTTAACAATTAAGTTTTGTTTGGACACAACGGTATAATGTTCATATCTGCTTGGTTCCGATGCGAATAAATATAGAATAGTCAAAGTTTGATTGGAATTGAATCGGGAACTATATAGATTAGTAGGATTGGTCCCCCATAGTGTTATTATTGATGGCTATTTTTATTACCGTGAATACTAAATAATAATTTATAAATTTAATTATATCATGTATTAATGAACTAATAGCATTACGTCCATTACAAAGTAATTGTAGAATTAGCACGAGGTATTAACCTAATAAAATATACATACGCTTTTTATTGACATACATTTTTGATCTAAATAATTATCGAGCTTACGCAAATAAGGTTAACGTTTTATATGACGCTGATAACGACTTATAAGTTCGAAGTTACAAAAGCCTGTAACTTCGAGATTTATACACATTAAGGCCTAAGTGTTCCGTCCACGGGGTCACTTATCTTACTTTTCCGTCAGAACGCACCACGCCTTTTATCTAAGGTTTTATGCGAAATTTGACATGCATATATCATGCAGGCTCGCTTTTACTTGAGCCCTGCCGTTTTGACTTATAAAGGGCCATAAGGCTTTGAGCTGTCGCATGAGGACATTAAAACTCCCCTTAAGATGAATATCTTCTGGATACTATAACTGGATATTTATAACGGTTACGCTAAAAATGGAAATGTGCTTCTACGGTTATGCCTTCGATTCTGGGTTGTTTTAATTTAGAAAATAATTATAAATATTTATACAAATCAGTTAAAGTTACTATAATAATGTAAATATATTATATAACATTCTAAATTTAATTTTTTGAAGACGATTATTTCCAACATAAATTCACTTAAGTGCCATATCTAACACAGTGGTAGGCAAAGTCAAACCATTCAATACCTTTTCGTACTCTTTTTGTTAAACGATTATCTTTTCTATTTTATGAACGATTGACAAACACGAAATGCTATTAAAAAAGTTTGGTTTAAATAGCGTAGAAAAAAAAATTGAAACATGTTTATACAATATCTCAAAATTATGTTCGTATTTCGAATATAGTGCAAGACTCCTCGTTAAAGAAATTAATTGCTAATACAAGGAAACTATCACCAAAATGTACGAAATAACACATTTCAAGAAATAAAAAAAAGCATATACATCCCGTGTCCTATCTTTTTAGATCTCTGAGCCTTTCTTTTGAATTGGGTGATTTAAATAGATCTTCAACTAGATGGGATCCATTCGATAAAAGAGTGTACGTGACCAGCGAACCAAGTACTGGAACGGTAATGTTACTTCTAGCGGTTTAATGTTGAATCAGAAGGTTTCTTTTTGTGGTGGCCAGAAGTATAACGATATTAGGGTTGTCATGCTTCAGATATGTTTATAGATTGAAATAAGCTGAAGAAAATTAGACCACTTATTTATATATAAATATAAATTAGACTACATATTTATTGCCATATTTTTTTTGTATTATTTTGCGGTTATATTATTATACTTCGGTCTTATCTATTGATCAGGTATTCTAGCGACTTACAGTAATATGCTATATGATTACAATCAACTTAGTCAATATCGCATGTTGCTTTCTGACATTTACGATCGTGTTGTGAGGTGAGTTTCTAATGTAACACACAAAAGCTCGAGACTTTCGAGAGGTAACTCATTTTCTTTTTCTAATATCAAACATTTATATGAATACTATAAAACTTTGTTCGATGGTCGATCTTTATTGGTAGAGGTACTGGATGATCCTTATTAGTATATCTGCTGGTAGAAGTCCACCATGTATGATGAACCATGATGTATTCAGATGTGAAGGACGAAAGAGACTTGGTAATTAGTGGCCCAAATGGCGTACTAACTTAAACAGCTGCTAGTTGATTGACAGTGTATAAGAAATGGTATACATTTATATTGGTATTGGTTACTATGAGGTATATTAATCCGTTTGACTGCGATATGAAAAAAAAACATTATTTTTTATATATAATATAGGTAGGCGGAGCATATGGGCCACCTGATGATAAGTGGTCACCAACGCCCATAAACATTGGCATTGTAAGAAATGTTAACCATCGCAAACATCGCCAATGCGCCACCAACCTCGGAAACTAAGATGTTATGTCCCTCGTGAATGACATAAACATGCCACAACGAATAACGTAACGTTATTAACGTAATGTTTAGCGAGTAGGCGGTAAACCATTGTGTGGGTGGAATAAGATACAGATGCTTACACAGTTAAAAGAAGCTACTTTAAAAAAATAAAGAAAATTTAGATACATTTTACATGTAAGTTCAGTTTAATGTACACGACAATAACCTGTCAGTCCATGTCGCGTTTTGTTGACGTTACGTCTTAGTGACTTCAAATAATGGAAGATAAATTAAACATATATATATTACACTGTATAGCCTTCAAGTATATATTTATTTCAAATATATATATATACCTACGAGTTTTAATTAAAAAAATTAGCACACATGACAAAAATAAAACACGTTCCTCTGAAACGTTACATATACAAATGTTGCACGAATACGACATTGAAACTAACTAACGTGTTATTTCTCGTTATGTTCATCATGTTAAAACTGTACACATATTTTATATAATAATTTTATTATATTTAATTAATATATCTACATATGTAATTTAGGTATCTGAAAGGATTAACTGCTGTACTTTCTTCAAAGTTCGTCTCGCTAGAAAATACAATGCGGTCTTAAATTAATATAATTCAATTGCAAAGTGCCTTTAATAGACTACTTGAATAATATTTCATCACCTGATATGAAAATGATATCAACGCACAGCCCAAACTACTGCGGCTAGCACCGAGAAAATTTGCATAAGGATTTCTTTTACACTCTAGGTCAGTATTAAGAAAGGATTTTCGAAAATTTACCATATAAGGCCTAAGGTCTAAGGTATAAATTAATTATTTCTCAAATCTGAATTACGACGCAAGCGAAAGCGGTAGTATTGATTTTACGTATGGATTCTAGAAAATAATAACAAATATAAGAACAAAAAATTACCGACCAACATCCCTTTCACATACTTACATATATTAAACTAATGACTGTTTGCTACTGGTTGCGGTACTGATTTGATATCAAAGGTACTTTGTTGATAATTTTTGAGAAATTGTTACAGTTCGTTGACCGAATCCTAATAATAACGTCATTTTATAATTAGAATTATATTAATTGAGCCATTGGAATGTAAAACGGCATATACATTGAAAACATAAAATTGTCAAGACAGGCGGTATCATAGAGGTCGCAGGTAGAATTTTTATCTCTGATTTTGACTAAATGTAATAAAATCGTAAAAGACATTTTAATACGTTTATTCAAACTATAATACTGTAACTGGTAGTAGGGCTTTGTGCAAGCTCGTCTGGGTAGGTACCACCCACTCATCAGATATTCTACCGCAAAACAGCAATACTTGATATTGTTGTGTTCCGGTTTGAAGAGTGAGTGAGCCAGTGTAATTACAGACACAAGGGACATAAAATCTTAGTTCCCAAGGTTGGTGGCGCATTGGCTATACGCGATGGTTGACATTTCTTACAATGCCAATGTCTAAGGGCGTTTGGTCACCACTTACCATCAGGTGGCCCATATGCTCGTCCACCTTCCTATTCTATAAAAAAAAAAAGAAAAACTGTAACAGCCTGTGATTGTCCCACTGCTCCTAAGGCCTCCTCTCCTTTTTCGAAGAGAAGGTTCAGGAGCTTATAGCTTTATTATTTGCTCCAATGCGGATTGGTGGAATACACATGTGGCGGAATTTCAGTGAAATTAGACACATGCAGGTTTCCTCATGATGTTTCCATTCACCTTCATGCTCGAGAAGAATTATAAGCACAAATTAAGCACATGAAAATTCATTCATTGATTTAATGTTGATAAGTAACTTTGTAATTTAGTTCCAAAGTTCATTGAAATTTCAAAGACTGAATTTGATTTTACAATTCATTTTGATCTTGACAGTTTATAAATGCAGAACAAAGAGATGGATCTCTCCTATTAAGGATAACGTTCAAAATTTTACTACCAAACTATTCTATACCATTCGCTACTCTATATTAACTTTTCTTTCTCTCTTTTTTTCTTAAGGAATTAACGTCTCATTTTATTAAAAAGTAAAATATCATAAAACGTATAAAACTCACGTTCAATACCATAAATATTCCGTGAGCAGTAATTGTACTCATTTCAAATTCCCCGGCTATCCCTGACGGGAGTAATAAGATTATTGACCTGGATATTGAATATTTCAACATTGCCTAACGACTTTAGCTCAACTCCGAACTGTAAAACGAGCTTATTCAGCCTTTTAACATGTTTGTTTGAAAACTGCCGGGAACCTCGTTACGATAGTTAGAAGCGCTTATTTGAAATTGGAAGTCGTTCATTGAGAATTAATTATTATTTTCAAGTAAAAATAGCGTTTTTAAAGTATCCATCACAATTCATATGACTATCGTAACCGCTTTGTCTTGACTATAAAGTAAGTTAATAAAGATGTACTCGCCTCCTAAAGAGGTGGTTTAAAGCTTGCTCCGCCACGCTGCTCAATTGCGGTATCCGAACTATAACGCTTAGTAGGAGACGAATTATAAATACAAATTGATAACATAAATACTCTAATGAGTATAAAAGAGCACAGTGGTGCTTGATAGGTTTTGAACCCACAAACTATCCAATAAAATCCAATATTATAATATAATATTAAACGTTGATTCATTCATCCATTCATTCGTTCTTAGATAAAACGAAAAAATCAACACCAAAGTACACTGTTTAAACCTTATTTATGACTTCAAAAGCGTATAATGGACCGTCTAGCGATATGAAGGTGACTCTGTATTGCCACCCTTATACAAGCTTCAAGGTTAATTAGAGGGGAAATATGAATATTAGTTATTCTTTGAAAATGGGGAGTCGCTAGCATCGCTTATTAAAAAAGTAGCAACCATGGAAACGGTAGAAGGAAAAATATGAATAATCAGACTTAATATTATAAATGCGAAGGTTACTCTAGTCTGTTTGTCCTCATCACGAATAAAGCACTGGACCGATATACGACAAACAACCCTTACCTTAGACCTGAAGACTGACATAAGCATATAAATAACGTGATTTAAGGGATAAATAAATTTGACAAGAACGGTGTCCGAGGAGCAACTAATACTAATTTTATGATCTCCTAGGACACAAGTTTTATAAACGAACTCTTGCATAGTTGTATAACCCATACACATTAACAATGTAAGTCATTAATAACTAGCCCTTACTTCCATAACACGCTTAAGAACTAAGATGCAATGCCCCTTGCGCTTGTAGCTAGACAGGCGTACGGAACCTTTTAACTGGACGACAACAATACTATCTATGTATGTTGGGTGGTAGAATATCTGATGAGTGGTTGGTACCAAGACGGGCTTACACAAAGCCCTACAGCCAAGTTGCTCGTTGCAAATATACAATGGAAATTTAATAAACTTCCATTATATCACCTTGTTTCTAAAAAAACACCAATTTGAAACACAAATGAAAATATATTCATTCAAATTGAAATTACGTAAAATTACGGTCTAGTTGATTGAATGGTTTCGAATGAATGGTTCGAATAGAAAACGATTTCGCCTATCAATCCAACAATGGCGTTAAAAAAGTGAAAATCTTTATATTAACTATTTGCAAATATTATACTTATAGAGAAAAATGTTTTCAAAGAAATATGAGTCATTATTTCATTCATTCATTTCGGCAATCACCAATATTTAATGAAACGTTTGTGCTAAGATCTCATGGACTAGGTATATAATGTTAATAATATAATTTAAATATACAAGGTTTATAAGTAAGGTTGTATACTTTACTTATAAACGTTGCTTGGCGGCTGTTCAGTTAAAAATTGTCTTTGCTTTCTCTAACATTATTAATTTGATATTGCGTTTGGACTCTACTACCACTTACCTTCAGGTGGAGTAGAGTCATTCGCTTTCCCGGAAATACAAAAAAAATAAAAAAATATTGACATGACTGCTTCGTTAGTCTAGTGGCTAGATTAAGGCCGCCGAGCCGGAGGTCCTGGGTTCAATTCCCAGACCAGTAAAGATTTATTGGGTTTTTCTGTCAGAAAATTCTCAGTAGCAGCACGGGGTCTGAAATTTGGAAGTGTATATACTCCCGTGCCTCGGAAAACACGTAAAGTGTTCCTGTGCCTGAACTCTTTCCGGTCGTGTCAGATTGCCGTCTCATCGGATTATGAGAGCTAGGGAATACAGAGTGCACCTGTGCTTGCACACACTTATGCACTATAATATCTTCTGGGCAGTTGGCTAATCTCTCTTGAGATTGGCCGCCGTAGCCGAAATCGATCTGGAGGACCTTAATTTGACATTCGAAAGAAGAAGACACGTAATTGTTTAACTAATCACGCGCTAAACAACGTCTATAAGCAAGGCCGCGATAGTGGTTTAACGCTATTTGTGTTGCAAATTTTCCATTTAAGAATTTCTTGGAAAATGAATATTCAATAGAATATTTAAATTACGATATTTAATATTTCGTAACGGTATTAACTGTATTTAGAAAACAGGTAAATAAATATTTCACTCTTGTAAATTCCTTCATGTACTCTTCGTTCAATGGCCCATGTAAAGGTTTTATTTATGTAACTTTAATATATGTGTATATACATAATACAAAAAATCTAATAGTTTTTTTTATTATATATACATATAACTCACCCCTATTAAATTTATATTGACTCTGTTTCAACCCGTAACGTTGTCTGGAAGAGACCGCTACTTAGCTATAGGAATGCCTTATTGCATCTTCAATAGTTTTATATTATTTATATTGTATAATTCATAATTTAAGTTAATAAAAATTAAATTAGCGGCCTATGAATGTCCCGCATTTAAGCTAAGGTCTCTAATTTTTAATTTAAGGTCTTAAAAATTAAAGTCTATCCACAACATTGCTCCAATTCGGATTACTAAACACAAATGTGCACGACTGGATCATCTCGGCCTTAGAGTATTATTATTTGTCCTAGAGTTGCTAAATTTGATTAAGAGATAGTATATCCAAATATGAAATGGTATGTGTCGTGAATATTTTAGATGAAGTCATTACAAGAATGTCATGTGTCACCCACGCGGACAGGTTGTAACTGAACATAGTTGGAAGTACCGAACCAAGCATAAACGTTACAACGACCTTACGATATTGCTTCATTTAATAATTCATTCAAAACGGCCAAATAGACAAATTATCGCCAAAATTAATATTCAATCTAATCTTATAACATTTTTATATTATAACATTCTTATACATTAGATTTCGAATCGAAAATATCAACCAGATTATGTTGTAATTGTAAATTAATTAATCGACGGACTCACCAATATTTTTTCATTATTTACATGCCAATGACCTATCAAGCATTACTTTGTATATTAATATATGTTGTATATATTGGTAAATACTTTTAGAAAATTAGCAATGTGCTATCATTAAACTTAATTTCTATTTAAATTTGTTTTACGGGCAAAATGTGCCAACTAATGGTAAACGGTTGCCCAAAGACATTGCCAATATACGAAAATTAACCATTCCTGACATCGCCAATGCGCCACTGACTTTAGGAACTAAGATGTCATGTCTCTTGTGCCTGCAATTACATCCTTGCAATAAAACCCGTACACAACATTACTAAATATTGCTGTTTCGTGGTAGAATATCTGATGAGTGGTTGGTTATAACCAGACGTGCTTGCACAGAGCCCTACCACCAAAAAAAATTACTATTAGGTACTAGGATCACATAACATCATAGAAAATATTAGATATATTAAAGTATGATATATTTATTGGCACATATTTATTTGAATATGGAACTGTAGACATAATATTAATTTCGGTCGTCAGCCCGTAAATGAAACTTGTAAATTGATCATACCAGCTGCTGAATCACTCCACGTAAATGTCGTCCTGCCCTTTCTGCTCGGCATATGCATTCTCGTTAAATGGATACATATATAAAATTTCATTCGAAATATGCGGATCTTGTAGCAGAGACGGTCATTCTCAAATGGAGGTTTTAGACCAGCAGTGGGAAATTTAGAAGCAAGCAAGAATTTACCAGATTTTAAATGATATTCACCTTTACAGTACCGCTAAGCAAGTGATGAATATTAAATACAATTTAAGCATAAAAACTCCATTCAAACACATTAATTGTAGAAAAGTACTAATCTTAAGCCATATATGAAACATACTAGTTATTTTTTTATATTATTAGTAGGCGGACGAGCATATGGACCACCTGATGGTAAATGGTCACCAACACCCATAGACATTGGCATTGTATGAATTGTTAACCATCGCTTACATCGCTAATGCACCGCCGACCTTGGGAACCAAGATGTTGTGTCCCTTGTGCTTGCAATTACACTGACTCAATCACCCTTCAAACTGGAACCCAACAATACCAAGTACTGCTGCTTTGCGGTAGAATATCTGATGAGTGGGTGGTACCTACACCCTACTACCAGTAAATGTTATAAAGATAAAGAGGTCTGAAATAGAATCACCTAATATAAAACTGTAAATATAACAGTTACAAATACTATAATTATTGTTTACTCGAAGAACTTTATACTTGAAGTTTTTTAAATTTCTATCTTATAAGGACAAGATTAAAAATTATTTGAAAAAATACACTGATTTGCGAAAACATTACAACATGAGTACACTTGCAAGTCGTAGAGATGTGATGGATTTGTGTTTTCTACATAAAATCATATCAGGTAATATGGACTGACCCGATCTTCTCAATGAAATAAAATTAGTTATACCGAGACAGAGATCAAGATTTTACCGACTTTTAAATGTCGATTTTCACGAACAAATATAGGCTTAACAGCGCCTTTAATTAAGGCCCTTAAAACGTATAATAATGTTTATAAAGAGGCGGATTTAGATTTGTTTGGTGATGGCATGGAAGCATACAAATTTAAAATAAATGTGACGGATTGCATATTTAAATTTAAATGTTAAAGTACTGCCACGAATGGTTAATTAATTAACTCTTTTTTTTGCGTGTTTGTGTATAAAATTTTTATCGTAAAATGTTAGTTTAATTTTTTTTTTTGTTATTTATATATATATATATATATATATATATATATATATTTATATTCTTTATTCTTCTTTAATTTATTTGTATACGTCTTGTTTTGCTTAAGCAATATCTTTAAAAATGTTAAGTTAGAGTGAGCTAAACCGAAATTGTGAAATTGCATGATGAGTCAGCCTATAATTGCGATGTATAGTGTTAATAAGTGTCATTATTTGGAGTTGTTATTTTCTGGGATGGACATGTAAAAACATTGTACATTGTGTTGGCTTCCTATAAAATAAAAAAATGACTACTTCGTTGGTCTACTGGCTAGCTAAAATTCCTGGACCATAAGTCTTGCGCCCGAAATTTCTCCCGTTGCAACGGAATAGAGACTGCACCAACTATAATATCGCGCAGTTGGGTAGTTATTTGTGACTGGCCGCCGTTTCTAAAATCGGTCAGTAGAACATTATACCTGACGTATTCGCTATTGTAACTGCAATCATACCGTTTAAATTTTCCCAATTCAATCGTTACCACGGAAGATGGAACACTGTCGAAACATTAGATAAAATAAAAGAGTATATAATCGTGGTTAAAAACTGATAAAATATTTATTAAATTACACAATGGCTTAATGACACTGCTATCAACATCTCATATCCATTTGACTAGACGTTACTTGCAAATTATTTCTTTTTTTATAAGGAAATTCGACTTCAGTATTAAATTTTATTAAAAACGATCCATCTGAACGATTGTGATGTAATAACAAATCCATATAAATGTTATATAAATACTCATTTATCATTTTGGCTATGCATAATTTATACTAATATTATAAATTCGAAAGTAACTCTGTTCGTCCGTCTGACTGTTACGTCCTCACTCGGAAACTAGACCGATATTATTACAAACTGACGTTAATAATACTCTCATTCTAAATTTGTTTTAAAATAACAAGAATCAAAACACGAACTTCTTGTAATATTGACATACACATAACTATTATATAAAAGAGTACTTTAAAAATGTTTTTTTTATAGCGTTTATTTTGATTTGCATTGTAACTGCATACGAAATGTTTTGCCAGATACAAGCTCCGGGCGACGCTGGAGGCAACATCGATGGAACAACGGCTCGACATCGACGGCATACACAGAAGATATCATACGAAGAATTAAATGTTCAACTGAGCTCAATATAATGTACATAATATGCATATATCTCAACTAAACTTTACTAGAAATTGATAACGTAAATAAATACATAGCAGTAATACGTAGTAGTTAAGTCTATAAGATTTGATATATAAACGAATAATTCAAATTCTTTTTATTTTTTTAATTCTTTATATATATTCTTACGTAAATACATAATAGATTGTATAATATTACTATATTTTTATTAATAAAGTTGACTAGATTTTAAGAAACACACCAAACACACGTATAAATAAGTAGGCAATTAACTAAATACTGAAATTAAGTATTAATGTTTTATGTATATTGTACTACTGGTTGGTTTTGACAAATAAATAAATAAACTAGAAAAAAAAATCTATAAATTCTATTTTCAAACAAATTCAATGTCATACACAAACGGTAATGGCCCTTGAATTGAATGAATCTTATATGTCCTTACTCCTGGCCGAATTCCAACGGACGACGATGTGTGAGTGAATGTTCGAAATTCAAACACGCTCTATTCTTGTTACAGACAAAAAACACACACTTACTTGCGTTGACGCGTGGCGCCATGTTCACGCACACATATTTAGAAGCGACGTCGTTGGTTAATAGAAAACCACAATATTGACAGATGTGTTTGTGATGTACACCGGAAAACGTATTATGGCTCAATAGTTATTGATGAAGGAAGTTAAAAAATATTTTCTATTATATTGATGGTAGCAGGAAGAAATAAGCATTGTTAACAGTTTTTTATTTTTTTTATAAAGAGTACAGAGTTTCATTAAATTATGAAATCAAAAAATTTAACATTGTTTTTTTTTTTACATAATTGATTGATTGTTATAAGTAAGTTTTCTATTAAAATTTTATATAGTAAAGTAATTTAAAAATTAACTTAAAATACCGTTTAGCTTTAGAATTAATTTATAATTTTAAAAATTACAATGGTGCACTCGATTTCGATCTGTTGTTTTAATCAATTAACATTAAAAATTAACGTATACTAAAAGCAAAGGAATGAAGCAAATAGTTCAATTTCAAAGTCAGAAGTGCATCTATTAGCAAATTAACCTGTCTTGTGTCTACGGGGCATTATCGATCGCGAACGTCCTTGTGTACGTGACTCACACCGCACACATCCAAATATTTTTTCATTCAAGAATACATATTTCAATGTCCAAGTCATGAAACGAATTTTAATTTTTTGTCTCAATCATATCATCGTCGTTACTTTGTTTTTTTATTTAAATATAGAATACAATTACGAAAATTTGTTTTAAACGTATGAAATATATCAGAGTTGCCATCTGAAAAATAATTTTAAAATTATAATGAATTATGTCGTTTTTTCATTTAAAAAAAAGTTTAATTTAATTAATATTTATACTTTTTTAAATATGCTAAATATGTACAACATGTAAGAACGATATATTTGCAATGCGTGAGAAACAGTAATAATCATGTAATTCATCCTAATCAATTATGAAGGTTACCTTCAACCCTTAAAAGGCCAAAAATGTGTCATGTCTGGGCTAAAGTCTTCTCCATCGATAAAAAGACCAACTAACTTGGATCGGTTGGTTTGGTACATTCAGAATAATAGGTCTCCTGGAGATGGGTCTGTTTTACTTCTGCATAGCGCTGGCATAGTTCTGGCATTGGTTTATTTACAAAAGCTTTGATTTTTAATATCTCATTCGCTTGCTAGAGTAACTTTAATTTTATGTTTTATATCTCCTCTTTAAATGTTTTGAAATTACCGGATGCTGAACGATAAGGTCGTTCGAATTGAAATCTTGGTTTCTACAATATTACTTTATTATTACGATTTATATATTATAAATATTATATATAATAATTTTTCTATATTATTACGATTAACATGTACCAAAGTTACTAACACAAGTACTTACAAACATAGTTTTCATAACATATATTTAAATATTTCATAATATTTAAAAAATGATATATATAATAATGATAATAGGCATGATGACTGTATTAAAAAATAAATGGTTTTAGAGAAGAAACAATTTTAAAACGATTCTAAAAAATGATCCCATTTTAATATACACATAGAGATTAATAAGATTTTTAATAAAATAAACGTATAAAATTTTGCAATCGGCCATTTTATTTGAAACACCAATCAGAGCGAATGACGTCACGCCTTTGTATTTATAACCGTTTCTCTTGAACAGTTGTTGTGTTTACACGTTTCAAAATTATTTTACATCATTTAATTAGTTGAGTCGTTGATTATTCGCATTTTTGTGAAGAAAATAAAACGTCCAAGATCTATCAATGATGGAACAAGGTTTTGTTAAGGCAAATTTCTCTAATTTGCCCAGGATTTGTTGATGTTAGGAGATTTTCGTTCCTCAAATAAAGACTTTTGCTCATCTAAAGTTCGAAATGTGAAATCTTCTTTGTATGTACATTTTTATTTATCTTTAGTGTTATCATAGGTTTGTGTTGGCATATCAAGAGCCCTAATATTTTTACCAGTAAGAACTTTTAAGATAATATTTCATTTAACTCCACTGTACTGAATTTTACTACTACACAGTACTGAATTTGGGAATTTACATATTTACAAACACACCAAAAATATAAATATATAACTAATCTTTATGAATCTCCGCCTCAATTTACAATTTCTTCAAAATGTTCTGTAACCATACTTTCTTTTAATTGCTTTTCACATTCTTCAAGAACAATCATCTTTCGTTGCTTACTTATATATGGTCGTTCTGCTTCTGTAGATTTTTCTTCGATCCGGTTGGCATTCAAATGTATTTTTTCACAGAGGGACTGCACACCACTTGTAAACTTTGGAATTCATTTTTAACCTTAGGAAATACGCAATATTTTCTGCTTTTCTTGGTTGAGTATAGACATAATACAACATTTACTGTCGTTTATTGAGGCGTGACGTCACGTGTAGGCGTCATGACACCTGCGGGTGTTTTTGAGCGAAATTCAAAATAGGTAAATGAAAATGCAATTATTTGCGTAAATAGTTAGTTTATTACTGAAATAAAATTATTTTCAGTAATAGTAGACGTGACATTATAGAAGGTTATTTCGAAATCAGTCATCATGCCTATTCATTTATTTAATTTGAAGAACAAATGAAACTCGAGCTATGTTTAATATGTTATCATTTTTATATAAAAATGATAACATTTGAATTTCGAAAATAAAATAAAATTATTTCGTTGATTAATTTTATAAAATTGTATTTATACACATTTACCTTTTATTTACGTCATTCAATAACCGATATTTTATTAATATTTCCGATAGCGGTTTCAATTGTAATGTCTCACAATAGCCTTTAAAAAATATAAAAGCTTCGTAGACAGAACTGTTTTTTCGCATTGTTTATTCATTGAATACAAATAAACGAGCCCATTAAACAAATATTATTGGTTTCTTTGAAAACGGCGTACCATTACATTTATGGTCGACGTATAGCAGTGAAAACAACATTTCTATCTTTTATCTTAACCGAAATCTGCCGGTTCAAACCCTGGTTAGTGAAACATATTTCTTGGGCTTTGTGTTTATTATTTTCTTGCTATATAAGCTTAATTTTTATGCGTTTTAACATTGTCTTTAAGTTTATTAATTGTTCAACAGTACAGTAACAGCCTGTGAATGTGTCACTGCTGGGCTAAGGCCTTTTCTGAGGGGAATTTTTGGAGTTTATGCACCACGCTGCTCCAATACGGGTTGGTGGAATACACATGTAGCTGTGAAATTAGACACATACAGGTTTTCTCACGATGTTTTCCTTTAAGCACGAGATGAATTATAAGCACAAATCAAGCACATGAAAATTCAGTGATGCTTAATTTGGACCGGGTTTGAACCCACGATCATCGGTTAAGATTCAGGCGTTCTAACTACTAGGCCATATCGGCTTTGTTTTGTTTTAAATTGTATATATATGTAATATATTTCGAGATAATATTATAGAATCAAATTCATCGCCCCAGAAATGATGTATCGTTTACGACACAGCCCAATATTTAAAATAGTAAGACATAGTAAAAACTTTTTAATCTACAAAAACATATAGATTCCTATCTCCATGCATTTTCGCTTTGCATAATATTAAGCTGCATAAAAGTTATCAGTCAGATGTCGCGATAAAACCGAGGGTTTAATTATAGAGTAGACAATGGTCCACTGAATGGAGGCTGTTTGGACAATGGGGAGCTTAAAGTCTTTGAGAATGGCTGATGTTATTATGGTACAGCCAGTTTTATGTGGTCATTTTCTAGAGTACTCCGGTTTTTTGTTTTGACCAGCATAAAGAAGCCTTTTTAATTTATATCAGTCATATTTTAATATTGTCGTTTTATATTCGAGTTTTTTAATAATGTTTAAGTTGTTACGTCATCGTTTTACATGCTTTAATTCAACTTCACTTGTTTGTATGTGAGGGTTAAATTTTTCAACAGAATTTTGAAACAGATCTATGCAATCGCACTTATATTTTGCACTACTGAGATGTTGATGACACAACACAAATAAACTAATTTAATTTGTTAACTTTCAATATACTTATTTTAGTATAACATTAATTTATGTGATTTAAATTTTCTATATTTATACATAAAAGGTAGCTTTCAATATTAAATTATTTGTAGCGAATTCGGTACTGACGCATTTCTGTTCTACCCTTAGCTGACTAATTAATTTTGAATTACATTTTTTTGTCATTGAATCAAAAAAAATCCTACTCATTTGAAAATTATTTCAAAATTTTATTTTATAGAATATATGACTAAATAAACATACAAAATTAATAATGAAACTCGACGTAAAATAAGGGGAAGCTTTAGAGTTTATTCCACCACACTGTTACAGCGCGTGTTAATGGTACAATAAAATAAAATTGTTCAAATTTGATCTTAACTATACAGGCATGTCTCACGATGTTTTCCTTCACAGCCACACGAGTAACTTAAAAATATTAATTGCTTCTCACATTTAATCTAGCGAACTTAAGGTAAATTGTTCTATATAATGAAATAAATATTGTAAATTAAAATGTAATAATACATAAAAATCATAATAAACACCATCTCGATAACCACGTTTATTTATAACAAAAGATTATAATAAAGAGGTTATATATATATAAGTAACATACACAGTAAATAACATTTTTTTCTAGAAGTTTCCAAGTAATCGATACCGTGATTTATTTTCGTATTCGATTGAATACAAATGAAAATCCAATTTTTTTTATATCAAACTACTATCACAAATCTATATGACTACTCGTGACGCGTTAACTAATTGTGTGTGTGTCGAGTTGTTTTGTCATGAATTAATCAATAAAACCGCTCACGGGTTTTCCCGGAGCAATCAACTTAAAACGATATACGGACGTACAGTACACAAGCTAAAAACATAATTTGCTTATAACCCTAGTATAGTATATACCATTGCTGATTAGATCATATGAACACTCAATATTTGTGACGTCACAAGTTGTCCAGTTCAAATATAACCTATTTTTTTTAAATTAGTCTTGTTTTTTTTAGTATATTTTTAAGTTAGCAAATAAGCTTATGCCTTTATTCATTTAATATATTTAACTATCCAATGACAGGTGACATTTATTCAATATAGTTATTAAACATTTTTAATAATATTACTAATTATTATCATTTCTTTCAAGTACATCCTGTCACTACACTATAATTGCAGATGACCCAATTCAATAAGTCTTGTTTTGAATTTATGAGAGTTTTGTGCCATGAGATATTATAGTACGCACACACACAAACTTCCTCTATTCCCTTGGTTTCACACTTCGATGCGACAATATATATACATATCTTGCTTGCAAACTTGTCGGGGTAGGTATCTAACAGTCATTTCATTTTATACCTCAAAACAGCAATACGTTGTATTGTTGTGTTCCAATTTAAAGAGTGAGTTACAGGCACAAAGGACATAAAATCTTTATTCCCAATGTAGAATATTTCAGAAATTTTTAATACCCGCCAATCTATTTTATACAAAAAAATCTACACGACTTCCAAGGTAAGAGAGTGTAACAATACTAAATTCCTAAATCGAGCCGTTAAAGTAACTTGAGAGAAAAATTCAATATAATTCCGAACCTTTATAAGGAAAGCTTTATAAGCTAGCAACGAAAAAAATGAGGCAATATCACTTCACTAAATCTCTTAATAAATCCACAAATTATACAGAACCCTAAAACATAACGGCAATAAGCATTACAATTAGCATCAAAAAGCGCCGGAAACGAAGGAGGATATGACCGAATTAAGCATTTACAGGTTGTTTGTAATAACATAATGATATATATATTTATTTAAAACTAACGCCCGCATTCAGACTTTGCGCATATAAATAGCAGTATATATCCGTAACAGCCTGTGAATGTCCCACTGCTGGACTTAAGGCCTCCTCTCACTTTTTTGAGGAGAAGATTTGGAGCTTATTCCAACACGCTGCTCTAGTGCGGGTTGGTGGAATACACATGTGATAAAATTTCAGTGAAATTAGACACACATGCAGGTTTTCTCACGATGTTTTCCTTCACCGTCAAGCACGAGATGAATTATAATCACAAATTAAGCACCTGAAAATTCAGTGGTGATAGCCCGGGTTTGAACCCACGATGATCGGTTAAGATTCACGCGTTCTTACCACTGGGCATCTCGGCTTACAGCAGTATATATAGAATGATAAAAATCCTCAATATACACTATCCGTGGCTTGTCCACTATTACGACTGACAAATATATTTTGTTGAGAAAATCGCAGGAACGCACCGGAGTTGGATAGTTGGTAGTTTTACTTTCCCTTGAGAATTCTTTCAAGTGTCAGAGTTTATCGATTACAAACAAACACATCTCCATAGTATTAGTATTGAAATAAATGTATATATACATCAATGTTTTCTGTTTAAAATAATTGTTACTTTGAGGAAAGTTACTGGTGGTAGGGCTTTGTGCAAGCTCGTCTGGGTATATACCACCCACTCCTCAGATATTCTACCGCAAAACAGAAGTATTTACAGTATTGTTGTGTTCCGGTTTGAAGGGTGATTACAGACACATGGGTAATCACATCTTAGTTCCCAGGTTGGTGGCGCATTGGCGATGTAAGTGACGGTTAACATTTCTGACAGTGCTAATGTCTATGGGCGTTGATGACCACTTACCATCAGGTGGCCCATATGCTCGTCCGCCTTCCTATTCAATAAATAAATAAAAAGTTACATCACGCCGTCAATTATTTCCTATACATACTAATTTATTTGGCCTGAATAACTGTATTATATTTATTCAATATGTTATTATGTATTAAGGCGTATTATATAAAGAAAGTACATATACATTCAGTTATATTATACATTTTTTACGAAATAATTAATTTAAGAACGCTGACGCATGATCATTCGTTCGTCTGCCTCTGATGATGAGTGGTCACTTTCGCTCGTAGATTCTGACACTGCAAGAAGTATAAAATCCTCACATCAATGCATCTGTAATAATTATTGGGTGATACCCAATCAAATAAATATATGTAAAACACTATCAAATAAATATGGCTAAATCTATTTATATATCAAACAAATAAATATGAAGAACTCACTCTATAAAATTAAGCAATCAAAGAAATAAATAAAGAAAATAAAAATACACCTCACAGAAGAAAGTGAGAAGAATGAACCAGTAAGAAGCCCAGCCATTATGGACATATCGACAATCGACTTACGATGATATACTATTTTAATGCGTGTGTTGTTGAAATGTCCTGTTTATTATGATTAATGTCGCATATCACGTTCTGATTCACGACCGTTTATCGGAGTATTTAGAGTTTGTTCTTACAAAAGAGCCCTAAGGACTTACCTAAGTCCATATTTAAATGCAAAGTAGAAACAAAAATCCAAATAGCCTTATCCAAATAGCAAATTCTTAGCCATTTTATTTAGATTTTTGCAATCGGATTAATCAATTTCGCAGACCTAAAATTAATCGGTTGGCATTTTATCTGAAACGCGATCAGTACGATATCTCTGTGATGCGAATTGAAATAAATTGCTATAATAGTTTTATTTTAACCCTTCGAGAAGATCTTTTATCTTTATGTATATATACACGTACGTATGTAAGTTTGGGTGTCACTGAACTAAATGGCTGGACCTACTTTGATGAAATTTTATGGATGATTTAAATTGGATTTTTTTAAGTAAAATTCTTATTTTACTCGTACAAAATCGGGTCGGGCAGCTATTTATGAATAAATTTGAATAACAGAGGGAAAGATTTAGTTTTTTTATTGTACCAAATGTGCCACCTGATGGTAAGTGGTAACCATATAATAATAATACATTGGTGATACCAACCCAGACAGCTCGAAAATAACCTACCAAAAAGACAAAAACTGCAGACAATTTTTGTGGCAACGCACTTTTAAAAATACATTTAAGTCAACCGTAGGATTATATACGAAAACATTACAATGGCTTTGCTTGAATTAATAATTTAACAATAAAACCTTAAAGCTCATTTTCATAAAGGCGATACAATAATTAATTCATTTTAACTACCGATACAACAAAGGGAAAGTACCAAGTATAAAAGTACGTTAAAACAATTCGCTTTGGTCTCTAAGAATTTTAAAAACTATGACGCCATAAAACTTACTGAACCCATCTATCAAGTATGAAGCTGCATCTTGACATGCTATATAATAACTGTTCTACATGAATGTACAAGCTAAGAAATTAATACTTTAATTCAAAAGAACACTTATAGTGTTGTATGATACGCGTTTATCATCATTAAACATAAATAATTGTAAGTAATTACATTATATGTAATTGATGTTGTAGATTCGATAAAAGAAAATGACTCCCTGGTCCAGTGGCTAGATTATAAAGTTCCGAAGTTCTGGGATCAAAGCCGGATCGGACCAATAAAAAGTTATTTACTTTTTCTGACGATAAATTCCAATGGAAGCTTTATCTTTTCTTCAAGGTTGAAGTTTATCTAAATGCATGCTCCAACTCGAATTGATAGATAGACACGTGGCAGAACTTCACCCGACACATACCGGTTTGCTCACGATGTTTTAACACGAAATAAGCAAATCAAAACTCATTAATGTTCTTTGTCTGAAGAAGAGACCTTCAGAATGAGGAAGATGAATTATATAATATTTTTATTAAATCGTTTTAGATAAACTAGCATGCAGTACAATGATCCCGTGAGAAATATGAAATAACCTTCGCGGAACAAGTTCAATGTGCGATAATTTAATTCAAATAATACAAATAATTTCTATAGATATCGCTTACTGCTGTGTTATTAAATTCCTAATACGGAATCATTAATTAGAGGTCCGGTAAGCTGTCATCCGATCAGCCATCGACGTATGGCCCCTCTGTTTTCTAGACAGGGCTTTCAAACGCAACAAAATACACATATTTTTATTTAAATAAAATAAAAAAGTTACTAGCAGAAACTGGTTGTATACACTAGACGACAATTATTTTAAAGTCAATGACGCAGTAGGAATAACATTTATGTTAATTAATTAAGACGAATTACTTAAAGAAGGTGTCCCGACATAACTGGATGCGAAAGCAGGAGCTTGGGCGCACTTAGGGAAAGGCCAATTTCCAATACGATATGTCCAATAATAATATGATAGAAGCATCGATTTGATCTTTACCGACCGTGACACCATTTTTTAAATCTATATACTAGTGCTGGTATATAGATAATCTAACCGAGTAAATCTAATTATTAGTATTTGAAATATAAAGTGTTTTGCAAGATCTTGTAAGAAAAATTTGCTAAAGAAATTACATTTTCATTTAAATGCGATCTTATCTCTTGCTTTTTAACTACAGATAAAATTATAAAAATACAAATATTTTTATTATGTTAATATAAGATCATAGCCATGATGGCCTAGTGGTTAGTACGCGTTAATCTTAACCGATGATCGTGGGTTCAAACCCACAGTGGGCAAGCACCACTGAATCTTGATGTGCTTAATTTGTGTTTATAATTCATCTCGTGCTTGACGGTGAAGGAAAACATCGTAAGGAAACCTGCATATGTCTAATTTCATTAAAATTATGCCACACGTGTATTCTACCAACCCGCATTGGAGCAGCGTGATGGAATAAACTCCAAACCTTCTTCTCAAAAGGGATAGGAGGCATTAACCCAGCAGTTGGACATTAACAGGCTGTTACTGTATATAAGATTTAATAATGGACTTCACATTATCTATACATCCTTATAATGGACTCATAATAATACATATTATAAGAAATATATTATTTTTTATTTAATTATTATACTTTATTGTACACATACAACAAAGTATTAAAAAACCTGATAACATAATGAAACGCACGAAGGACGGTATTATTCTTCTAGACAAGATTATATACAAATGTATAAATATATTAATTACAAAATTTAAATAATAATTATAGAACTTACAGTTGCCAACCCTACATTACAGGTCAACGTCAGCCATCTTGTATGCGATGAGACCGATTGTTACTGTTTAATTTGCCATGCTATTATGTACCTTATACCGTTAAGCATAACGACATCAAAATTAGAACGTAATGATGGAAATTTAAAAGCGTTATGGTGCATTGGGGGCGATTTCATGGACCGCGATCGATAATTTTTTATATATTCGACAATAGAGTCGGTAAGTTTAAAAGCTATTGTCGGAACCAGAAACAATCGTGTAAAGAAAAATATCTTAATCATATAGTCATTCGAGGGATTACGAGATTAAAACAAAAAATATTCTTTTTTTTTTTTATAGAATAGGAAGGCGGACGAGCATATGGGCCACCTGATGGTAAGTGGTCACCAAACGCTCTTAGACATTGGCATTGTAAGAAATGTCAACCATCGCTTATAGCCAATGCGCCACCAACCTTGGGAACTAAGATTTTATGTCCCTTGTGCCTGTAATTACACTGGCTCACTCACCCTTCAAACCGGAACACAACAATATCAAGTATTGCTGTTTTGCGGTAGAATATCTGATGATTCAAGGATGCTTTGAAATATATGTGAAGGTACCGACTGATCTAAATACAGATTCTACTTAGAAGAACCCTCATACTTACAGTGGAAGAAAGAAAATAATTAGTTATTAAAAATGCGCATGTTTTTTATTTACATTTAAAAATTAAAATTTAAAACTTATGTCAATTACGCAATCTTATATATTTGGATTTGGCTTAAATTTTGCATTAAGATAAGGTTTTGCTTTTTAAGGTATATTTCTTGAATAAACGCAATTTTTCGCGATAATTATTTCTATAAATAATTAATTATATGAGAGGGCTTCGCCCGGAAGCACGTTCACCCAGATAATATTATTCTTTTCAAGATTATATAGATGGGTAGGTCTTGCCCGCGGCCTCGCCGTGTTGGGGGTTGGCTAGTGTATATAAAAAGTACCCTAAGTCCTTCCTTACATTTCATGCTTGCTTCATATAAAGTTTTCACAAAATCGGTTCAGTAATTTAACCGTGAAAACGTTACAAAAATACAAAATTACTTTGGCATTTATAATATTACAGTACAGTAACAGCCTGTTAATGTCCCACTGCTGGGCTAAAGCCTCCTCTCCCTTTTTGAGGAGAAGGTTCTAGAGCTTATTCCACCACGCTGCTCCAATGCGGGTTGGTAGAATACACATGTGACATAATTTCAATGAAATTAGAGACATGCAGGTTTCCTCACGATGTTTTCCTTCACCGTCAAGCACGAGATGAATTTTAATCACAAATTAAGCACATGAAAATTCAGTGGTGCTCACCCGGGTTTGAACCCACGATCATCGGTTAAGATTCACGCGTTCTAGGCCATCTCGGCTTTTTTTTTCAATAAATAATAAATAATTTTTTTATAATATTAGTATAGGTATAGTATAGCGGACACTGGCGTTAATAGATCGGGAAAACGCTAGGCAGAAGAAGAATATTAGTATATAATATTAGTGTATATATATAATATAAAAACGTCGAGTTTAGTATTCGTTGATTGTTATTCAGAATATATACAAATTATTGATATGATTAGAAATTACATTAGTAATATAAGTGTTCACCAACGCCCATAGACATTGGCGCACTGTAAGAAATGTTAATCATCGCTTACATCGCCAATGCGCCACCAACCTTGAAAACTAAGAGTTATGTTCCTTGTGCTTGTAATAACACTGACTCAATCCGGAACACAACAATACTAAGCACTGCTGTTTTGCCACAGAATATCTGATGAGTAGGTGGTACCTATTCAGACGAGCTTGCACAAAGCCCTACCACCAGTGATAATTACACCATAATACTTGTAAAGAGTATCAACGGGATTCGTACTGGTTCTTCTCAGTAAAATTAAAATTAACCACCGCTTTATATTGCATTTATCATACGATTCAAAACTACTTGAAAGAATCCTCTTGAACAAGGTTTATTTTTAATTTTAAAATTAATAATATAAAAAAAGAAATGTAAGCTAAACATTTTGATTGCGATGCTGCCCCGCAAAGAAAACATGCAGGCAAATAAAATTACTAAACCATAAACCGACCAGAATACAACAAACATACGGACAACACGTCTATGAAGACTACAAGACACGTAAACATAAAAAAAAACGTAACAGCCTGTGCATGTCCCACTGCTGGGCTAAAGGCCTCTTCTACCTTTTTGAGGAGAAGGTTTGGAGCTTATTTCAAGACAAAGACAAGACAACAACAATAACTACAAGACATTTTAAAACAATATTAAATTAAATTAATAAAGTACAATACCAATACATGGCAACAATCTGCATCTTCATGCTATTATTTACCGCTAACTATTAAATATAGATTACGCGAATATTTCAAAATCATCGGCTTAGAATCATATTATTATTCAATATTATGGCAATCGAATAAGTAATCGCTTTCAAATGGAAGCCGATTGTGATTGAAAATTGAGTACAGTTAAGCAATTACTGCTATATCCATAATTGTTAAGGGGATTAGTTAAATAATACTGTGTCTTCTTCTTTCGAATGTCAAATCAAAGATGACAGAAAGAGACAAATCAGTGTTTAACGAAACACTCGCTAAACAAGGTTTATAAGTTCAATCTACAGTACCGATTTTTAAATCTGATTAGTACGTTACTGAGACTGATAACAATTAACTGATAAGAGAAGTTACATAAACAATTGGTACTAGACTATTTTGCATTGACATAGTTCTATAAAATCAAAATTAAAATGTCATTTACCATGTATGCTCTTATAATCTAATAAGCACTTTTGAATCTTCATGTTCGGTTTAGATTCTACCGAAAACGCGTCGTTGGAGCGATCCTGCCAGCCTTCGAAGCCTGGATGAGACGAAAGCGACGAGTCACCTTCCGACTTACGCAGGTAATGACCGGTCACGGTTGTTTTGGAGAATACCTGTGTAAGATCGGACGCGAATCGATGGCGATGTGTCACCACTGTGGCGCGGACGGGGACACCGCTCAGCATACGTTGGTGGTGTGCTCCGCGTGGAGTGCGGAGAGGGAGATCCTGGTCCGTGAAGTCGGACAAGACCTGAATCGGCGTGGAGGGCCGTAGCCTCCTTCTGTGAGACTGTCATGGTTCAGAAGGAGACAGCGGAGCGGGAACGGGAAAGGGCCGATCCTGCTCGGCGGAGACGACGACGGCATCGTCTCGGCCCTCCCATAGCCCAGACGCCCGGGGCTTAAAAGATAGGTCGTAACCCTGGGGCCGTGGATGCGTGAGGTGGGGGCCTCACGTGTCCTATTTCAGACGGCCCTGTGGAGTACGGCACCCGTGATGGCCTCGAACAGCCGTACGCACTAGCGAGGAATGCGGGGGGCGTGATTCGCCCCTGATGAGAGCTCCGCCGAGCCACGAGTGGAGCAAAGCACGGGAGAGGCCGCGGATGCGTTATATCAACACGATCCCGCAGCCTCTCCGATCCGTGCTGAGGACGACCATCGCAGTGGTTTTAGTGGGTAAGAATCCCACATAACCCGGTTCCACCCCCATAGGACCCGGGTACCTTTCTGAAGGTTTCCAATGCGAGAAAAAAAAAAAAGATTCTACCGAACATAACCGACTAGAATCTTAGTGGTTTGTTCTATGTAAGTATATAGTATACACATATAAGAGCCGTAATACCTGTATATGGAAAACTTTACAAAATATTAAAATAGCCGTGGGCATAATTATCGGGACGGATTGCGAAAATGCATACTTTTTTTACTATCTGTGATTTTACACGCTAGATAACTTTTAATTTTCAGAAAATTATTGGTTTTTCATTGCATGTAACCAAAAACTTTTATCTCTACAATAAATTTATCGTGTAGTTAACTGAAATGAAAATGATCATTGCTCTTACTACATTAATACACATCTATGTCGATAAATAATTTTATTTTACTTTCCGGAAATCGATATCACGCATGGAATTAAATAACAATAGAAAAGTATTTGTTGCGGTTCCACACGTAGCATGCAAAAAGAGCCGCATCAGAACCCAAGGGACACACGTGTGGAGGAAGCTCAGCACTCACGATTTACTGTGATAAAGATCACTAAGCATATAACATGCTGCCTTCAACAACATAACGTACTAAAAATAAATAATTTTGCGTATTTATCTAGTCGAAACACAAAAAAAAAAAAATAACAACTGTGTATATCCCACTTTTGGGCTAAGGCCTCCTCTCTGTTTAAGGAGAAGTTTAGGAGCTTATTCCACCACGCCGCAGGCTGTTCCAAAGCGGGCTGGTAAACGCAAATGTGGCAGAATTTTAGTTATATTAGACACATGCATTTCCTCACGATGTTTTCCTTCATGATCAAGCACCAGATGAATTATAAAAACAAATAAAGCGAATGAAAATTAAGTGGTGCTTGCATGGGTTTGAGCGCGCGATCATCGGGTTGTTCACTCTTAGTTTTCAATCAATTATATTATCTAGCTGTTACTTTTATATGTGTGCTTGATATGTTTTATCTAGTACGAAAAAAATAACGTTGTATATTCATCTATGTGCCTTATATAATTGTAGCTAGTAATACAAATGAAAAAGAAAACGAGTTACGAGTTAGGATCAATTAATATTCTATAAATAACTTTACGTAATTTTGGTCAAAACACAAAACAAATCTTTAAATTATTATTATTTTTAGTTCGAAGGTAAAAGGTGGCTCACCTAATGGAAAGTGTTAACCAACGCCCATGGACGCCTGCAACACCCGAGAGCATGCAGGTGCGTTGCCTGCCTTTAAGTAATGAGACGCTCTTTTCTTAAAGGTTTGTTAAAGGTTGTATGTCATATACAGTAACTACAGTAACAGCCTGCTAATGTCCCACTGCTGGGCTAAGGCCTCCTCTCACTTTTGAGGAGAAGGTTTGGAGCTTATTCCACCACGCTGCTCCAATGCGGGTTGGTAGAATACACATGTGGCAGAATTTCAATGAAATCAGACACATGCAGGTTTCCTCACGATGTTTTCCTTCACCGTCAAGCACGAGATGAATTATAAACACAAATTAAGCACATGAAAATTCAGTGGTGCTTGCCCGGGTTTGAACTCACGATCATAGGTTAAGATTCACGCGTCCTAACCACTGGGCCATCTCGACTAGTATGTCATATCGGTTCGGAAAATCAACAATTGTGAATATCTCATCATATATTCTAATACCAAGTAGCTCCACTTACTTTTGTTATATACGTTTAAAAGGGTGAATGAGCCAATGTAACTACAGCACAAGGGCCATATAGTCCCCAAGTTTGGCAGTTGCCTAATCTGCTTACATAATACGATTAAAATAAGCAAGTGAATTCACTTATATATGTGTGCATGGTACACATATACATAGCTATTAATTAACATAGTCGGCTGTGAAATGAGCTGTCAATACATCTAAATATCACTTTAATGCTCAACTAAATGTTGACGCTCTGAAAGATCACATTATCGTTCGTAACACGAGACATAACCGGGTTATAATCTTTAATTTGTAAGCAGACCCATTATGGCGAAACTATGATTAAATAATTAATACTTCTTTTTATATTAATATGAACACCGTCGTGAAAATTGGCCTCCTGTAAGTGCTCTGGTCGTTGGCGTTGTTAGAAATGTTAATAATTCTGTACACTATTAATGCACCGCCAATCATGGGAAGTGTGACCTCCACTCCAGGTGAAGCTGATGAGCATACGCTTAGCATCTAATTACTTAACCATTGCAGACTAGACTTCACTTTTGCATTAACTAACTGCAGATTTAATTAAGAAACATTTTAATATGACACGTAAAGTTAATTTATGAAATGATTTATATATGTATGATGACCTCCTTGATTGCGATGAAAGAAAGTTGAAGGTCGAATTTTAGAGCAACATAATATTATAATGTATATATTTTCATATTTAAGCCAAATAATCGTCACAGCAATACAAAAAGTTACGCTTATCTCAGCGAGAGTGTAACCTGTCATTAATTGCGAAGGCAGGTGGTGCCGCACTAGTTGTTCTACATTTTTATGCAATCGTGTCACGACATGTCTATCGAGGCGGTCCGAGAAGCCATTATTATCTTTAGCCATAACAAGTTTATAAGATTAAACTTTGTCTGTGGTTTTAAAATACTTTAATGAAATAGCGCTGTATCTGATCAAATTAATATTCTTATTTTTTGGAATTTATATTAAAAATGCATGTGTTTGTTTATTACGCTTTTTCTTAACTACTAAACCGATCATAATGAAATTTTGCATACACGTTGTGAAATTAGATACATGCAGGTTTCCCCACGATGTTTTTCTTCACCGTTAAGCACAAAATTGTGTTTACAACACAAATTAAGCATATGAAAATTCAGTGGTGCTTGACTGGATTTCAACCCACGATCATCGGTTAAGATTCACACGTTCTAACCACTGGGCCATCTCGGATTATAAACGAAACTTATAATTATACCTATATTGAAGCAATCACAATAATTGTATGAAATGATATATATCTGTACACTTTGCATAGAAGTAACTATAGACATTTTAATGAGCCTTTTCATTATGCATCGATAATACTGCAACGATTGTATTATTGGTACTAAAAGCTTATCTAGTTGGAGTGAGCTCGGCGAAAACGTTTCATATACAATACGTTACAGGATACGTGCGAGGATCATAACATTATCACTCGTATATGTGCCATAGACACCACCACCACCCATAGACATTGATGTTGTAAGAAATATTAACCATTCCTTACATAGCCAATGCGCCACCAACGTTAGGATGTTATGCCCCTCGTGCCTTTAGTTATACTGGCTCACTCACCCTTCAAACCGGAACACAACAATACCAAGTACTGCTGTTTTACGGTAGAATATGTGATGAATTTGTGGTACCTTTCCATACGGACATGATTAAAAAGCGTTGACATTAGAATTCGTTGATCTTCATGCATGGTATATAAAAATTCAATTATATTTGAGTAATATATCTGTGTATTTAATTTAAAACAATAGAATTATTATTCATGTCTAAAGCGTGGCCTTGAAAAAAACATGACCTTCTTGCTTTTGGAAAAGCTGTTTCTAAGTTACCAAGCAAACAATGTCAATTATTAATACGAACTTAAATTTCACTTGTATACTTAGCTGTCACATACTTATGTTCGTAAAACCAAGTAACAGTGCAACGCTGTTCAAGTACGAAGCTAAAAATCTAAGCCAGCAAGTGTTGCCGCAACAATAAAATAAATACATTCCAACAATGAGGTCATATATGCCGAAATTATTAAAGAGTAAACCAAATTATTTCCTACATACAATGTATTCCAGCAAACAAACAGCGTATCGGAGGCCAATTTTAAAGTAATAACACCTGAAAACTAGGTCAATGAGCACTGCATAATCGTATAGGTTAATCCTCTACCTATTATATAGCAGCATATAGCGCATCACAGCAACACCTTTTTTATTCCCCCACGGGTGTACGCCGGTGTCCAAGGCGTCGCGTGCGCCCTGAACATCGGAAAACCCCCTAAAAAACCAGCGGTACCCTATCGGTCTTAACGAGGAGCGCCACGGAATCTTATGTTTTCGCATGTTACCGTGATTACAGCAACACCGGCCAACTGGTCACACACACATAATACATAGACATAGAAGACAGAGACCCAGAATAGACATTTGTGTGCATGAACGTGTCTGTTTGTCCTGAGTATGGTTGTAATTATCTATAAAAGTATTTATTTACAAAAGAGAAGTAATATATATAATATATCAGTTGTATGCTTAGTTTGGGATCAGATGGCCGTGTAAGAATAACGTCCCAAGATATTATTATTATGTTAAAAAAAATCCACTCGATTAAATTGCCTGCATAAAAAAATATAAATACTCAACCGATTTATGTTAGTATATAAATATACTTAACATAATTGCTACTTAATGATTATTAATGATGTCAGAGCGTTTTATTACTAATTAATGAATGTCTTCCCCTCTTCCCTCCCTCTGTGGTACTCCGCTGGTGATGCAAAGCAAAATCGCCATGCTGGGGATTGACGTTCGCTGCGACCTTAGTCCAAGGGATTACATCGAGGCTGTTATAAAAACAGCTTCACGGAAACTCGGAGTTCTGAACAAGGTGCGGCGCTTTTTCACGCCACAACAACTGTGCCTGCTGTACAAAACACAGGTACGGTCTTGCGTGGAATATTGCTCGCACCTTTGGGATGGCTCCGCTAAGTACCTACTTGAGGCCTCGGACCGGTTGCAGCGACGTGCCGTACGCATTATTGGCGACGTAAAGGTCACAAACACCCTTGAACCTTTATAATTGCGTCGTGAGATAGCAGCACTGAGCGCTTTCTATCGACTGTATCACGGCGAGTGCTCTGAGGAATTATTCTCTCTAATTCCTGCTTCCCCCTTCCTTCTTAAGTCCACGCGAGCTGGTTCTCGATGTCACCGCCTAACTGTGACATCAATTCCATCGCGAACAAAGAAATTTGGCAACTTCTTTCTTTCCGGCAAGGCGAAGGCGGCTAGTGCAGAACGTTTTTCCCGTCTGTACTGGCCGTCGTCGCGTTTGGACTCTACTACCACTTACCAACAGGTGGAGTAGAGTCATTTGCCCTCCCGGCGAATATAAAAAAAAAATATATAAAAAAAGTGTTAAAAGACACCGATATAAAGTTTCCATTTATGTTGTAATTTTAAAATAAACAAACACAGTGTAACGTTATTCAAATAAACATCTTAATTTTGTAATAGTATATAGTAACGAAGCATATGTAAACGCGTCACACACGCACATTATAATGGACAGTGGCGGAGAAGAGGCGTGACGTCATAAGAGAGATTCATGTCGTTTGTCGTCGCGACATAATCGGTCACACCTCTAAAACGCGACAATAGTTATTAAACGTCAAAAATTAAAAAAAAATCTTGTCTATACATATATAGCTTTTAACTACAAATACGACTGTTGCTTTATAGAAATGTCCGTGTTACTGTTTTACGCTTCGCTTGGTTTTATAGTAGTGCACTTGATCCCTTATTTAATAAATTAGAACTTTCGATAAAAACAATTCATGCTCGGGATGAATGAAGGAAAACATAGCGAAATCACCTACAAATAATATAGTATAATTCATGAATATTCACCATCCCAGAATGAAGCAGAATGGTGGGGCATTCACAGACTATTATTACATGATTTGTTAATGATGATGATGTTCTCCTGACGGTTTCGGCCACGGTACCCATTCTAATGAGGGAGTAGTTAATTACGCAAGACTTAGTACAATTACTTTAAGTACTTTCCAAGTAACAGGGGAGTTTACAACTAAATTAATAGAAAAACTTAATTATTGGTCTAACCCTAAACCTCAGGACCTACGACCATGTAAGCTACTACACCGATGATGTCTACTTCGATTACAAAAATATATAAGAATGAATTATAATTTCAACCTTTTCGAACATTCCAAGCCCTTTAAGATTATATACGCTATTAAATACATAGAAATGTGGAACAGGAATTTTCTATTCATGTCATATTGCAAAGGTTTCATTGCGTACTCGTAAGAGGATTAGAACAGTGAGCGTTGCAGCTGGAACTCGTGAAGTTACAACACAATTTACTAACTTATCAACTAAGATACGTATATTGGTCGCTAAAGTAAGAGATATTCTACCGCAAAACAGCAGTACTTGGTATTGAGTGAGTGAGCCAGTGTAATTAAGGGACATAATATCTTGGTTCCCAAGGTTGGTGGCGCATTGGTGATGTAAGCGATGGTTAACATTTCTTACAATGCCAATGTCTACGGGCGTTGGTGATCACTTACCATCAGGTAAGGCCAATATGCTCGTCCGCCTTGCGACTCTACAAAAAATAAAATTAAAAAAAACAATAACTATGAAGTTACAGTATCTCACATATCAATAAAAATAATTATTAAAGTTTTAACAAATTAAATCTATAAGTTGTATAAATATTTTATTTTATAATACGAACAACTTTTTAATTGGACATGTTGATCTCAAGTTTTATATTAAGTATTAAAATTTGTTTTATCTTAAGTGTTATATATATATATATCATAAGATCTATTCGTATGCCGTGCCGTCAAACGGCATGACGCTCTCTTCTACCGTCGTGCTCCCTCTCTCTATTAGATGAGGGTGACGTGTATATTTATTTATTTATTTACTACACGTTTTTATATAATTTAATCCATATTCATTTATTGGTTATAATAATAATAATAACTGTTTATTTAAAGATAAATATCTAAAGTGTTAGTTAAATGCTTAAAAACTATGTTAGTAGATATATTAACTATTATTTAGCATACATAAGGGGTCTAAAACAACGAGTTGATACATGAAGTTGCCCGCAATGTTTAATAAATGGATTATCCATTTTCATATATAATAATATATTCTTTCAATAACCGACGACTTCTCGTGGCGGCATTTTTTGTTTACAAAATTCGTTATAGTAAATATTCTCTTGGCCAGCTGTTGAGAAATTAAATCGTTAGAAAATCCTCTTCCTATATAGGAAAATTGGCCTTTGTCCAGCCGTGGAACATTAACGAGCTGTTTGTTTACTTGATCAAAACATCGTTCGGCAATTACAGCTTGGATTTCAATTAGTTCCAGCTTTTTGATAAATGTCATCCTAAGACAGTACAGGAAGATTTTTTCGTCACGTGCCACGAACGATATCGAGAGTGACTGGTTGGAGACCAATTTCTACAAAGGAGTATTGTCTATATGTTACTAAGGAGCAAAAGCGAGATATTTCCGCTAATCAAGTTCAATCAAGATGACCGGAAGAACACTGCACTATGCACGCCTTGTTGAAAAACCACAGAAAAACCTAAGTATGGCTCAGGATATACACATATATAATGTGTGTGGAGATTTTATCCTTAATAAGAAAACGATAAAGAACAGATTGCAAAAATGGCTTACTATCAAAAAATCCACAAAACAATATCACGGGTAATTTCCCTTACACAGTGGGTGGGCAAAACCCCTAAAAATGACAAAAAATTTACTAACGCATCCTATTTCACCGAAACGAAACAGGCATTTTAAGAGCGTATCATGAGATCGGGCTACAAAATCGATTAATACATCTTTGTTAATGATTATTAGGAATATACTATAAAATGTTAGTGGCCTTTATTGTTCATAATATATGAATGATAGTTGTGTCGAGAACTTGCATTTTTTTCGAAAAATCACTTATTATATGTATATATTTAAAATTATGTAACAAATTAGATAATCAGGTAAAAAACGTAATAACCCTCAAAAAATCACCAACAACAAAAACACCGTTACAAGACTTTATTTAATGTGCCTTTTTACTGGTGGTAGGGCTTTGTGCAAAAGCTCATCTGGGTAGGTACCGCCCACTCATCAAATATTTTACCGCAAAACGACAGCATTTGGTATTGTTGTGTTCCGGTTTGAAGGATGAGTGAGCCAGTGTTATTACAGGCACAAGGGACATAACCTCTTAGTTTCCAAGGTTGGTGGCGCATTGGCGATATAAGCAATGGTTAACATTTCTTGCAATGCCAATGTATATGGGCGTTGGTGATCATTTACCATCAGGTGGCCCATATGCTCGTCCGCCTACCTGTACTATAAAAAATACGTTAATAAGATTTTAGATGAAATCCCAGAAATTAGTGAAATACAACTATATAATATGATATATAAAATAATTTTAGAATTATTTGAACTTCGATTTTCATTTATTTCGTGTATTTGATTAAAATAAACGATCACATTTAATTACAATATAAATCTTCCCTTAAACCCAGTTGGGTGCGCAGATAGTGAGCTGATTGATGATTCATCTTAACTAATCAAGTTCAGTCCAGACCTCGCTTAGAGTAGTTAGTATTATACTCTAAAGACGTGTTTCTGTCTTTTATAATCTATCGTCACAATTATCTTACAAAAGTTTTATTAACATTGTTGAAATTATAATTTGAAATTACAAGTCTACTTTGTAATATAAAGGCGTAATATAAGGAATTTGTTCATCCCACATTAAAAGACTTTTAACCCACCAGATTAAAGTATCTTTCTTCTTAGTATACCATATATAAATATAGTAATACCTACCCACTCATCTGAAAATACACTAATACAAATAAAGTATTTGAAATCGTTAAAAAATATTTTATTAATTTTCAATAGAGATGAAGACGAGATGGCTTCACCCAATCATCAGTTATTTTCTCGTCAAACTGAATTTGTATTGCTGAGTTCCAGTTTGAAGGTTGAGTGAGCCGGTGTAATTATAAGGGACATAATATTTTAGTTCTCTTGATGAGCGTGTTGACGGTATATGGAACAGTTCCAATTTCAATGGACCGAATGTTTATATATCATGTGAGCCATTTTTCCGTCTAATAACCATTTAAAATTGAAAAAATGTTACAAAACGCGAAAGTATGGATATTGCTTTGTAAACTGCAATAACATAACGGATATTTAACGCAACGCGTTAATCAATTACACAAAAAAATCTGAATAAGGCCCAAACCCACAGCGGCGGAGCTCGGAGTCGTTACGCACGTGTACTTTGCATTGTTTTGTATTAAAATATATGAGCCATGAACCATCGCTATGAACCACTCACGCTTTGCACGAATGTCAATTATTATATAGCCGACTACAAAAAGGAACGTTACTCGCAAAAACTATCCAATATAAAAATCAATATACTTTATTCAATTAGATTTTTACAAGCACTCTTGAATGTTCATTTTACAGAATTACATTATAACAATATCCTGGGAAATTATTCACACACGTACTATGGAAACCAGCCAACTGATATACTACATATACTACTTTTTTTTTTTAAAATACATACTTATATAGATAATTACACCCAGACTCAGGACAAACAGACATGTTCATGCACACAAACGTCTGTCCTGGGTGGGAATGAAACCCACAACCTTCGGCGTGAAAGGTAAGTATCTACAAGCCACGCCAACCAGCCCGTCATAACATTAACATTAAAACCTACCACCGATTAGCAATTTAGATTCTACTGAGAATCATGTAAGAGCTAGTACGCCGTCAAGAAACTGAGTAGTTACACTTTTCAAACATTTCAAATACATCATACAATCAAATAGAATGAAATTTATAAATACGTATCCTGTTCGAACATCAACAAGTACTGCAAGGTTACTAATCTTGCGTTAAATAATATGTCGCATTTATTAATGTTATTTTAACAAACGATTTAATTAATTATTTTACAATTAAATGATTTATTCATTGATAAAGTTAAAAAAATCTTCATCTAATTTTATTTATTAATCTAATATGTCAATGAAAAAAACCGTACTACTATTTCACTAGCTATTGTTTCTACCGTATCATTATCAGATCAGTTTGATAGAACCAATTATTTGTATTGTCATCCAACATGAATACTTTGGAAGTTTTAAAGCGACATATCAATTACAAATAGGTAGCTTACTTTCTTAGTTATATACATAAGGTCACAAACACCCTTGAACCTTTACAATTGCGTCGCGAGATAGCAGCACTGAGCGCTTTCTATCGACTGTATCACGGCGAGTGCTCTGAGAAATTAATCTCTCTAATTCCTGCTTCCCCCTTCCTTCTTAAGTCCACGCGAGCTGGTTCTCGATGTCACCGCCTAACGGTGACATCAATTCCATCGCGAACAAAGAAATTTGGCAACTCCTTTCTTTGTCGCACTTCCAAAAAATGGAATTCCTTACCAGCTCACGTGTTCCCCTCCTCTTACAACCCGGGTTCCTTCAAACGAGGCGTGAAGAGGCATCTTGCGGGCCGGCAAGGCGAAGGCGGCTACAAACAGGCAGGCAGGTAAATGGAGCGATGTGAAAGACATAGTTTCGATCTTGACATTCAAAATATCGATAAATATTAGTAATTCCTTTAAAAAATATATGAAGTACAGAATATCGATACTAGAATATCGATACTAAAACTACCATCTGAAATTCCCTTTAAATATAACAGCATTGCACCAATATCCGTGTGGAAGCGGCATTACAACAGGAATTAGACCGTAGCGTTAGAATATTTGCATATTTCATATATTGAAGCACTATTTTACGAGTTCTTGATGACATACCATGGTTATATACTGTGTGACCGTCTGTACTCTAGGGCTGCTGGAATTCTAGTCTAAAATTATTATTGAAAAAATCATCCTTTATAGTTATAGACGCGCTGTTATCCATTCGTTCAGCGTAAATTAAATTTTTATAATCATGTTTTATATGAAAAAACAATATATCATTTTGAACTAAATCCAAATTTTAAAATATTTAAGCCTTCAAATTTATTAAATAAATATAAGTATAATATAATCTATACTACGATATTACATCATCATCATCATACATCAATAGCCAATCATTGTCCACTGCTGAACATAGGCCTCTCCCAAGGTGCGCCAAAACACCCTGTGGTAACTGGGGGCCTTTTTTTGGGCGCATCTGCCATTGAGGAGGGTTTGCCCATACTCGCCGCGCTGGGCAGGCGTGTTGGCGAGCGCAGTAGTGTGGTAACATGTTTATGGGGGGGGGGGACGCTGCTGCCCATCCCCCCCTTATACTACGATATTATAAATGTGCAAATATTTGTGTGTTGACGCTTTAACGGCGCTAAGCTTTAATCTTTTACCATAGCTCTTTTAAGCTCTATTGTAAAAGTTCTACCAAAATTTGTAGCAAGAAAGCAAAAACTATTGAATTCGTTTTAAAATTATTTATATCCTGTACAAACAAACAAAAAAATAACAATAATACACGATTAAACTTATTAACATGAAATTCAAAAATACCTTTATTAGCCCACTTGAATTAATAATAAAGAATTATTTCATTTATACATATGTATATAACATAATTATAAAATATAATAATAAATTTTAAACTATTCCTTACTTAGTCGAGTTAAACTTTCTTTCAATTTATGATATAATAAATAATTCGATCCAATGAGACGATACGATACGGCTCGATGGATACGCGGTGTTAATTTCAAGTTTTTTAATCAGACTTGATTTCATTCCGACATATTACATGTGCCTGCCAGTAATATAAATAGCGAGGAAAAAGTTTTTACTTATTAAAATGTATTCTATGAAATGTAAAGGTAAGTAAAATCATTAACGGTCGGGAAAGAAAAAATATGTCTATGTATTTGAGAAATTATGATGATCAATCACATACTGGTGTGCAAGCTCAAGCAAGGTAGGTACCACCCACTCATCAGATATTATGTTCCGGTTTGAAGGGTGAGTGAGCCAGTGTAACTACAGGCACGAGGGACGTTGACGCCGAATTAAGTAAAAAAAATATGCAAATGAAGAGATGAGAGAAGATTATTATGTGACCAGTGAAATTAATTTCAACAAAATTTTAATAAGATTTTTTTGTGTTGGCAACCCTGATGTAAGGTTAACAATACGGTTAGCGTCTTTTACGAGTATTTCATGGTTTATACATGTGCATCACAATGTTATACGTTACTAAGTTTACCTCAGTCGATATAAAAATTTGGAGTTCCAGCTTACTTCGTACAAAACTTCATCAAAATCAATTAAGTGATTTAGCCATGAAAGCGCAACAAACACAGAGTCAGACAAACAGAGTTGCTTTGTCATTTATAATATTAATATTGATACCTGTAAAATGTATAGTTAAGGATAATTAAATTGAAAAATAATAAATAATAAGCATTGTCCCGCTATGCTCATAATAACTGTCTGCGCTGTCAATTGTGACTAATTTCTTAAAAACTCGAAACACGCCGAAGAAAACGATCGTGAAATATCAGCAAATGATATGCGACATTGACCATAAAAATTATAACATTTCAAGAATACACGCATCAAAATAGTATATCACCAAAAGTTATTGGTCAACATTTCACGGGTGAGTAATGAAGTGAGTTTTTACAGAATGGCACTGCTGATCGGTTACACAAAATCACGTGGCTATTACAATAATCATCAGATGTATATACAGACATCTGATATTATAGAAATACAATATACATCATTATGTACATATATTAAAACTGCCAATAAAGACAAGAATTTAATTAATTGTTATTTTTTCAAAAATGACTATCAAAAACATAATTAAAAAATCAAGACGCAATAGTCTAACGTTCGGAAATTAGATTTCAAAAACTTTAAACATATTTAGACAAACAAAAAGTACATTAGGTACATACAGCCTGTTCATGTCCTGCTTGAGGACTCGCCCGGATTGAAATACGCGGTTAGGTAGTTCACGTGTTCTGACCAACGAGCCATCTCGGCTACACAGGATATAATTATTTGTTTCAATACACATTTGTATCGATATATATATTTAAAATTTTCTTTATTTACACCAAACTAATAAACCAATGATTTATAAATTCGATGAATTAGTTGTTTTCCAAACGATAGATAGTCAAGTCGCAAGAACGCATAAAAAAAATCGAGTATCAGTAACGAAGTTAAAAAATTTCACCGAACCTGATAAACTGGTCGGACATCCCATTATGTCCAAGTACGAACCCGTCACGAGCGGAATGCATGAAAAAACTCGAACCGCCGCACTTACGCGGAGACCGTTATAACTTGCTAATGAGCTCGCGAGAATCAATATAAAATACTTGATATATACCTTATGGATAAAGTTAGTAACCGATAATTTAGTAAGAGCCTGTATATGTCCCACTGCTGGGCTAAAAGCCTCCTCTCCTTTATAAGAGGAAAGAACCGCTAATTTAAATATGGCAAATCAAATACTGGTGTGAGTGTTTTATGCAAGCCTGGGTAGGTACAAACATATGCGTTATGCGTAATGTTACAAAAAATAAATATAAGGGGGTTTTATCGCTTAAACTATGATCTCTTTCAAATAAGCTTTGGGCTTTAACTTGAAGAAGAATAACTTGAATAAGGTTGAAGTGTTGAATTTTCATAAAAAATAATTAAAATACATAAAACATTATAATACATACTTTTCCACTCGGTGGTAGGGCCTTGTGCACGCCCATCTGGGTAGGTACCACCCACTCATCAGATGTTCTACCGCAAAACAGCAGTACTTGGTATTGTTGTGTTCCGGTTTGAAGGGTGAGTGAGCCAGTGTAATTACAGGCACAAGGGACATAACATCTTAGTTCCCAAGGTTATTTATATTATTGTTATTATTAAGCGCTGTAAAATGAATAAAAAAATAAAATTGTCACAATAGAAAATAATTTTGTTGTTGATATTGATCCAGAGATTAGTTTAACGTCATTCTGATAGTACACCAATATAATATAATCGATTTTCATATTTATGAAACGAAAAAATTATCATCGTTATTTTTGGCATCCAATCATCGAAAATTATAGTTACGAAGAATATAACGCCACGCACGACCGATAAAACCATGTCTCCTATTTCCCTTAATGACATGGTGTGCTTATGCGTGTTTAATTCGTTTTGGATATACTAATATATCAAGCTAAAGAGTATGCTTGAACGCTCATCTTCAACTACAAGGTATGAAAAATTTACCCGTCATGAAAGATATTTATTATAACTATTTATTGAAAAACATTGTACTATCTAACATCACGCTATCAGCCGTGTCGGAAGAGTAGTTGGTCGCAATCAATCCGCGCGGAGCGACTGTTCAATAAATACAAATTAGATTAAGTATTTACATTATATAAATGTGCGTGCAACTTAGTACATGGTTCTAAAAATATATTGAACAGTATAACATATTGAACAGTATTTTAACCGTGATAGGTCACACTTCTCTCGGTTCCACCCATACCACCCACATCATTTATTTTTACCAATAAATATCATAACTTAATATTGACATGTTCTGATTTAAATCTTATACAACATCTAGAATATTGACGTCACATTCACAGCGAAAGAAGTGGTACAATACCACAATACAATACCAGAGTCTATTATTAAGCAATTTTTTACCGAACAAGTTTCTCAGCGTTCCCTGAAGGACACACCTCCAGCATATGTCGAGCAGGTATTCCAGTCCGCACCACATTAATAACACATTGCTGTCTTCGCATCCTATCTTATATTTGACAAAACAAACTTACATTACTTCTCTATAAATTGAAGTGAGCAAGCATTAGGCACCATTTACTCGTCTACCTTCCAAATTGAAATTGAAATAGAAAAGAGGCCATGACAAATCATGCTCAAAGAACTCAAATGGAATTACATCCGTAGAAATATTCCAGGTCGTTAATGCAATGATAATGTAACAGAATTGTAATCATTTGAATATTTAAAACAGTTGCCTTGTTTTATCCCTACGAGTTTTTAGGGATAATCCGATTGTAAAAAAAAAAGCTTTCGAATACATTTTATTTTGAATGTTAAAACTGTAATTCCCGTGAAAGCAATATGGAATAAAATATAACGTGTAAGTTTTATTGGAATATGAGTAAAGATATTCATGTTTTAAAATTGTGAATCATTTTTTAAATGGACTTACTTTTATAGTATACTTTGAACTCAATGCATGGAGTATGCATTGGTTGATTTTCATGCATGATTATTACATATATAATATTAGATTAATATTAAAAGTAACTACTAGTCTACATTTCGAATCGAAGGTAAAGCTTACTTGAATAAAGTATATTTTTGATTTTGTATTTCGCGATGTATAGAATCCATTTCGGAAACTTTATTCAGATTCGAGCTCCTCAAGCTATATTATACTTATTGTTAATCATAGTTAACGTGAATTTTAAGTCAACGCAAAGTCTAAGTCCTTATAAGCTATCAAATACAATAACATCAAGCAAGTTGTCAGTAAAAATAGCGAAATAATTTAAATATATTAACCCGCATTGGAGCACTGTGGTGGAGTAAGAGAGAATATCTTAGCCCAACAGTGGAACATACAATGTTTAATTTACTTTTAATTCTATTTGAAGATTGCACGTGTATAAAATACCCCAAGTCATGATATATTCAGAATAAAAATATTCTACACCCGGAAAATAATTTAAAATATTTACATATAATTCGCTCATATCTATAACAACACTGATAAAGCCATTGAATCATCATTTGTAAATATTTAGCGGACCGTTTTTGCGAGAACTCGAACGAGACATTCCTATAATTATGACGTAATACACAATAAAAAAAAAACAGTTTATATTTACGTCATTTATTGAGAAATGCTCGATTACATAGACAGGGTTTTTTAAACCGTTTACCTGCCGAAATAACGGTTTTGCCGCTTTATTGCTCTGTCTCAAAAATCTAATATTGTACACATTTAGTCCCATCATCCTTTATTTTGTTGTTAATAAATCGGACACCTAATGGTAATTCACCACCGCTAAAACATACATTGGCTCTTTAAGACATATTAGTCATCTCTTACGTCGCCCTTGTGCCTACTACACCGGCTCACTCACCCTTCAAACCGGAACACAATAATACTGAGTATTGCTATTTGGTACCGAACTAGAATGGCTTGCACAAATCCCTACCAAGATTTTTTTTTTTTAAAGCAATGGCTAGCATATGTAATAGAATATTAAGATATATAGCTGATAAGTCGACTTGCTTCAAATAATACTATTATTAATTAAACTGTCGAGATATTCTATAAAAATTAACTGGATGTTCACGGCGCAGAATACGACCGTGACATATTAACAATACAAAAGATAATATTTCATTCATAATTGAATTCATGGTATCGAATGAAAATTTTATTTCTGTCAATTCAAAAACGATTTATTTTCTTTACAAAATATTAAACAACATGCTTATTTAAAATATAAAGGAAATATAACCATTGATATATAAAAACCATTGGTTTTTTATATATCAATGCATATAACACCGTAACTCAACTGTTTTGAAACCTGTTCGATTCATATTTACCTGAGAACTGAAATGTACCTTATTATATAGGATTTACGACATATGATTATATAAAACAATATTTTAAACACCCTAGTGTAGGGTTACCATGCTGTTTCATATAATTAGGACATTCTTCAAGGCTTAATCTTTTAATCCATTTGATATAATTAATAAACATCATAATGATTTGTTTATTTATATATGCGGGCTGGCAAATGGGCCATCTAATGGTATGTCACCACCGCCCGTAGACATTGGCAATGTAAGAAATATTAACCATTCCGTACATTGTCAGCGCCACCCACCTTTGTAACAACGATGTTATGACCCTTATGTATGTAGTTACACTGGTTCACTCGCCATTCAAACCGCAATACAACAATACTAAATATTTGGCGGTAAAATATCTGATGAGTGAGTGGCACATACCCAGACACGACTCTAATTTGATAAAAATAAACTAACATTTATATCCTGTACTAAAAAGATATAAAATTCAGACTACTAGATCATTTTGTCAATCGTACTAATAGTGTGTGTACTTCAGCTGTAACAGTTGGTTAGAACTGGAATACAACTATTTTACCAGAGTTCACTTGCACATAAGATGTGTATAATTTAAACAGCTGCCCTTATATGCGAGCGAAGCCGCGGGTCGAAACTAATATTATAATAATAAAATATGTTTTAATTTCATTTACATCCACCAACCCGCATTGGAGCAACGTGGTGGAATACGCTGCAATACATTTTCAAAAGAAGAGAACATAGCAAGCAGCGGGTCACCACCATTCACTTTTATTTTTATTTGTTCAAAAAAAAACTACATTGCAAAGAACGAAATGGTCCCACTACACATGACTCATGAGCAGTTCAACGATTTAACGGTTACGTCATCGTAGGTCACCGTCGAGAATTAATTAACATAAACCGCGGTACCAATGTAGAGATAAATTCACATTCCGAGCCGAGCCACACGAACGATAGTTTCAAAGAGGTATGACAGCGCTCATTACAATATAATTGGCTTTTCGACGTCCGAATAATAACCGTTATCATCGAATTAAATTATTCTTATAGGTTATGTCTTCTCGTGCGTTTATTTCGTTCGTATGTATTGTTTTTTATAATTAAAATAAGAAATTTGAACATAATTATAATAATTTGATTGGTGGTAGGGCCTGGATAGGAACCAAACATTCATCAGATATTCTACTGCGAAACAGCTGTACTAGTATTGTATTGTTCCGGTTTGAGAGGTGAGTGAGCTATTGTTATTACAGTCAAAAAATATTAAGAACAAAGATGTTGTATCTAAGGTCCCAAGGTTGGCGCATTGGCGATGTAGGGGATGGCTCATATTTGTTACAAAGCGAAAGTCTATCAAAACAGTATTGCGTTTAACAATATATATGCCTACACAAAGTACTAATCCATAAAACAAGCTATCAGAAACCATATAAAAGGTTTTGCGCAAATTCTAAAAATATAACGAGACACAAATAAACATTTTATTGAACCGTTTTTTCAACATATTATTATTATTATTATTATTATTATTGACTATTGCGATTAAATGAATTTTATTTAACGAAGAATGTCCGACATGTTATGGGATGACTACGCCATAAAATCACAGCGAACTTTCATAATGAGCATTCCTTGATAATATAAGTTCGTATGTGCCTTATGGTTTATAATTCATTTCAAAAATATTCAGTAACTAAACTTCGTATAATATTAAAAGATATGACTAATCTATATATAAATATATATATAATCTAAATACCACTCATCATGAGATTTTCTAAGTTATCACCCGATTCACATGAAAATTGTCACAGTTACTCCATCCCCGGCAAATTTACGCAAATCCTAATAAAACGCAAATCCAAATAAATTTTTCTTCTTGTCTGCCCGTGCGAAGCCGGAAATGCGATTAACTAGTTTCTTAATAAATCTTATTATGTTTTTTATAATTATATTAAGAAAAAAAAACAATTCACTCATAGTTATATAATATTATGTACATGACCTTCAAAATGTTCACGTATTTAATAATAACACATTTCGTTCTTACAACATCTTTGACAGAGTAAAAAACTAAAAACAATTCTTACATCCAATTAAATTATCTTACGTATGTATTAAATATAGATAAATATATACTTAGAACTTTATAATAAATATTAATAAAAAACATAATTTTATATTAAAAAAATATTACACAATAAAATTATAATCTAAAATAATAAAAACAATCTTTGAAAACTATTTTTATAAATCCTAATGATTTCATTTATGTATTGTCTATGGTTAATACAATTTTCCTTATTATTAATGAGAAACAGAATAATAATATTAGCCAAAACGGCAATAAAGCTATTTATAACAATATTTATTAATAATTACATTTATGTAATAATTTGACCGAAAACTGTGTATACGATGTAAATTTTAATACTAGGTTATCAAAATAGATAGGTAACCTGTCTTCGAGATGGTTATGATATCTTAAATTTTAAGCTAATTATTATTTTAAAATATTTTCTATTCGAATAATATATTATATAATTAAGTATTTTTTAAATAATTAGGTAGGTAATTAAATTTTTAAATAAAAAATAAACATTTTCTTTATTTTTATTGTTTATGAATAATAAAACTTCTGAATAACATTAAATTCGTCAACAAACTATGTTTTAAAAGATAATTGCTCTAAAATATTATATATTTTTATAAAACCCTATATACGCTGCCTGTAAAACATACCACAAATTACAGCCAGTGTCATAATTTAAACGAACTCGTTATATTAAGGCTGAAAATAAATAAATAATAAACGAAATCACACGAATCAGCTGTTTATCACGTAGATGCAAATTAAACATTGTGACGTCACGTGCACACGGACCAATTGGGCGTCGGTACAATCTTATTTGAGCTTAATACAGCTTTTTAATTTTTGAATATTTCATATGCTCTTCCATTTTAAATATGGAAAACGTTTATATATTACTAGCTAACATTGTTTATTGCATTTTCGATTTAGAACAATGTTCAGTATTTTATATAAATAGCCATCGTTATATAATAATATTTATATGCTAATTATTCCTCTGTTGTGTCAAAAACTTACGGTATATAAACACTTTATCTCTTTCTGTCATTATTAGAATGACATTCGAAAAAAGGAGAAAGCATTGTTTTACTAGTCACACGTTAACAACGTTTATAAGGCCGTTATTATTTAAATCCATGTCTTTTATATATAGTTACTGGTGGTAGGGCTTTGTGCAAGCTCGTCTGGATAGGTACCACCCACTCATCAGATATTCTACCGCAAAACAACAATACTTGATATTGTTGTATTCCGGTTTGAAGGGTGAGTGAGCCAGTGTAATTACAGGCACAAGGGACATAAAATCTTAGTTCCCAAGGTTGGTGGCGCATTGGCTCTGTAAGCGATGGTTGACATTTCTTACAATGCCAATGTCTAAGGGCGTTTGGGGACCACTTACTATCAGGTGGCCCATATGCTCGTCCGCCTTCCTATTCTATATATATATATATATATATATATATATATATATATATTCTATATATTCTATATACGTATTCATATAACATTGTATTGTATATATATATAGTATATAAAAAAATCATAATAATTTAACAACTATTTAATAGTTTCCATCGTTACAAACATGTATATACATATGTTTTGAGCTGATCAAGTAATCTGTACGAGTTTCACCGGCTTTGTCCTAGTTTGGACGGTCCGGGGAATGTCCGGACGACGTTTTATATACTATATATTTCGAAATTTAAAACATTGAAAATAATTTCAATTACAACAACTTTTTAACATGTTGCTCGACTTGAGTATGTAATAGATAATCTTTGATCAAAATAAAAATATCGAAAGATACTTTATTCAAGTAGAATTCTAACGAAAATAACCAGCATTAAACTCGGTAGTTTTAGTAAGTATTTTCTCAAATTAAGAAATAAATTACAAATAAAAATAAATTTACTTATTCCGTATGAAAATCAACGAATACATATCGACGCTTTTACATCATTTACGTTTATTTATGAACTTAATAAATTATTAAAATTAACTATCACATTATCTTACACGATTGTTTATCTTATGTAACTAAAATATAATTAAATGCTCTTAAACAAAATCGGCAAAAGATAAGATGCAAAAATCATTCGAACTTTCCCCTTAACATTTAACAAATGACTGTCCTTATAACAGCCCGCAGTTTACCCTTTCAAAACTTATCCACAGAATGCAGTTCTACAAGTTCATTCATTGTTGAATGGTTCATTCTAAAAATGAAAACAACATAACTTGCACGTCACGACATGTTCCGACTCGTCACGACTTTTTTAACCGATGTGATAATTTCTCCGTACCTTAAGAGTACACTGCTCAAAATGTACTAAATTCTCACGTTAATTTCACTACTTAATATATTTTTTTAATAATGTTTGCGTTGATTTTTGTATAATCAGTTTTTTTACTATGAGCGCGAAATATATAAATATTATTTTGATCTATAATAAATTTTATATACTAATAATGTCTAAATACAATGTTATATGAATACGTATATAAATATTTAAGATGTGGTATATCCCGGCTATGTAGCAATATTTCTCTTTTACGCTTAGTTTCTCTGATAGAAAATGCATTTTAACGATATGACCATATATTTGTACAGATGTTTAGACATTACATGTTTTTATAAAAATGTCTGCCTTTTTTTACACTTCAGTGTACACTTAAGTATTATTTTGTATTTATTTTAATATGTAAGCAATTAATGGTTGTACCATTAAAGAATTGGTTTAGAACAAAGGTTAGTGGTCACACTAACACTATTTGCTCTTCTACATTCTTAAAATAATAAGAGCCGAGATTAGGATAGTGGGTTCAACCCCATGCAGACACCTCCGAATTTTGATGCCCTTAATTTATATTTTACATCGTGATCAATGAATATGCTATATTCATATTATCCAACCAAAAGCAGAATGGTGGAATAAGCTCCAAACCTTCTCTAAAGGAGAAAAAGCCAGGTAGCCAATTCTACTAATGTATAACGATTATGATACGTTCCTTATATAATTCCAATCGAACTTTTGACTATTCTGTCAAAACCAAACTTAATTGTTAACTTTTATTCCAATAGTCGATAATTAAATGAAAGAATAGGTAAACGGAAAAACGGCAACAATTACGCTTCGATTCGATTGCGATAAAGTGACAATTAGTAAGTAGAATTGAGCCACAGTATTGGTACGTGTTACAGGCCATTATTGAATTCTAAAATGAAACATGTGCTTAAATCCTTTATTTCATTTATTTAATTTATTTCATAAAATAACTTATGTGTTACATTAGAAACAACGAGCCGGTTGGCGTGGTTGGTGGATGCTTGTCTTTCACGCCGAAGGTTGTGGGTTCGAATTCCACCCAGGACAGATATTTGTGTGCATGAACATGTCTGTTTGTCCTGAGTCTGGGTGTAATTGTCTATATAAGTATTAATTTAAAAAAAGAAATGTAGTATATCAGTTGTCTGATTTCCATAACACAAGCTTTGTACAAGCTTAATTTAGGATCAGATGGCCGTGTGTGAAAAATGTCCCGGGATATTAGAAACTTATTAAAATCGAACATTAATAACCAAATATGTAGATAGCATGACCGAATTTTCAATTTGCAATTGATTTAGTGAGGAACGACCGCTTGTCATGATAACGTTTTAACTTATCACTTTATAAGATATTTATATCAGAAAAATGATAACTTTATCGTTATGGTAAAATAGTTCAGCGATAATGAACTGGTATTACATTGAGACGTATTAAGGTATTTTTTCAGTTAAATAATTATTTATTAAAGCATTTATTATGGTGATGCCTTTTTTATTTTTTTCTAAAAAAAATATTGCATGCGACTCGCGCACCACAATTGTTGAATACTAATAAAGTATATATTTTTTAATTAAATTATATATATTAATTAATTAATTATAAATATTTTACACATAATTTTGTTTATATTACCAAAACAAACATCGAATTCTTGTAACGAACGTGTCAACAGAATTGTTCTCAAAACTTCGGGAACCATTTTAAACATTTTTTTCTTCCTATTCATACCGCAACCCCGGTCTCCCGTGTCGCGACGAAGAATGCATCTCGAAATACCAGATGGGAAGTGTAAGTATGAGAACTTGTTTGTGGTACACGACGCTTTGGTATCAATGAGATAAAACGTTCAAAACACCAACCGAAACAGGGTTTAATAAAACGCCGTCTATTGTAAAATCGAATTGTGTCATAGAAATAACATCTAAGAATTTATTTAACCTTTTCTTTATAAAGAATAATAGCAACTTGTTTTTACAAAATTATTTTTAGTCTGTCGATCTTCCAAGGACTACTATAGCCAAAGGGTAGGATAGAATACGGCTTTACATCTCCAGGGATCTTGTATACATTGCGATTAAATAACTATAAATCGATTTCATTTAATAAACTATATGAATTAATTTTATCTGGAACTTGACACTAAAACAACAGCATAAATATCCTTCTAATCTATTCTATGCTATGACATTTCTTATAGTGCCAATGCCTATAGGCAGTAGTGACGACTTACCATCAAGTGACCCCATTTGATAGTCTTCCTACCTATTACATATATTTTTAAAAACATGTCTTAGTTTTTTTTATTGGATGGTATACACTTGGACCCTAAAACTTCATTAAGTGAATTTAAGGAAGAAAATGTATTGACTGTCACGTCAATATATAATTGATAATCTGTTATATATGATAGTGAAAATATAAGCCGAATCTATATTCCAAACCGGTGATAGCTTTAAATTTTATTTAATTAATTACTTACTTAAATAAAATAAATGTCTATATACAAATTTTAATTGCAAATAAGGCCATCCTGACGAAATTTCCGCCACTGCGGTCAATCTCATGGCCGTCTCAAGGTTTTACTACCTGTTCAGTACGTATATTAGACAGTGTGCACAAGTGTGACGCAAGCATAGATGCATTTTCTGATGTAGTGTGAATCTTTTACTTACATTTAAATTGTAAGTTTTAGATGTTCTTAAATGAGGTTTTAATTTATTAAGTAGCAAACATTAAAAATAGTGCGTTATTTTATTATACCCCACACTTTCGCTCTCGAGGAAAATCCACTAGAAAATTGAGGGTAAAAGAAACATGGCGATCTTCTCTAACTCTATGCAAAAAACCAAAGAAGTAACGTACACGTTGCTGCGTGTAAGAACGATAAAGCAACACGGTTTGGCGTTTATAATATAAGTAATGATTTCAAACATGTTTCACTCGGGTAAAATATATATATGGATACATAATATAAATTATAGCTTTTCGACAGCCACAAGTCCGCAACCCCATTTTAATGACGATTGTTTAGCTCACTCGATGCACTGACGTCCGCTGTACCTTCAAGATGGGGGCCTTATTCAATGGTTATATTATATGGTATTTGTTTTGAGGTATCGTCGCTTAAACAGCCCCCCTCCCCCGCTTTTGAACAAAAGTCGTGATGGGAAAGCAAAAAGGCTGGTTTTAAATAGGGATGAAGATTTTATTCAATTTATCGTTGAAAACTTTGAACGAACTTAATTAAGCATTCAGAAAAAGGTTATTTAAAAAAAGAAAAGAATAAACAGAACATAGGAAGCCTTTTCGATATTATAGTTGTTGTTGTTGTTAATCCCTTTATTGAAAACATATATAATCATAGAGAAAGTAAACTTGATCTTTAGAAGAAAAGCGAAGCGAAATTGTGCAATAGCGGACTTATCTCAATAAGAGATAATAAATATGAAGTAAAGTAACAACTTTCGGATCTATGGTTTCCACTCTCACCTCGCTGCTCAATGCGGATTTGTAGATATACTCGTACCTGAGGCAGAATTTCAGTCGACACATATTATTTCCTTTACCGCCAAGTACGAGATTAATTTTTAACACAATATTCAGTTACGATTCACGTCAGCATGTAAACCATCTCGGCTTAAGTATATTTTGCTAAGAAATGCAGAAAAAAATCTCACAGAAAACCTTTACTAAGTATTAAATAAATAAGCAGGTTGGCGTATGTATGTATCACCACAGCCCATAGACATTGTTTTTTTAAGGAATATTACCCATCCCTAACATCGCCAATGCGCCACCAACCTTGGGTTCTAAGAGGTTATGTCCTCGTTCCTGTTGCAATGCTGTATAGCGGTACAGCAATAAATACTTTACTAGAATGTTCTAGAAATAAATTTACAACTACTTACATAAATAAAATAACTGACATCGAACAAAACAATAGCCTGAGGCGTTCGTGATTGAATTATGAAAACTATATACCAATTACAATCACAAGTGAAAAAGTTATGAAATCAATTAGTCCAATACATGATATGTTACAGTTGTATTGTAATAAAAGCTTGTTTAATTACAAAACAGTGGTCTACATTTTTTATATTTATTAAATGGTTTGTTAACAAAATGACTACAAGTTCTTTATAAAGTGGACAATTTTTGGATGTGATTTAATCTCAATCGAAATATTTCCTTTTTACATATTAAGCATACATACACATTTACATAACACCCCATTTGATATATGAACAACAAGTTATTGTACAGTGTAACAGTCATCATATATGTATAATTATTGATAATAAATAATTATTATCAATGTCAAAAATTATTTTGAAATTTTCAGAATTGCTTAAAAGTATGTCAATTTAAAAACAATTGATTAAAAAGATTTTTTATTTAAATATTTTGGGTGGATTTTTATAAGATATACATTTTCTTAAATTATTTTAAGCTAAAAATAATAATCACGAGGGATGAAATTATTGTTTCATCACGACCATCCCCGGGCGTAAAAGTCGATTCTATCGAGACGATATAAATTAATAGTTCTTATTTGACGGGCCGGTTGGCGTGGTTGGTAGATACTTGCCTTTACGGCGGAGGTTGTGAGTTCGATTCCCACCCAGGATAGACATTTGTGTGCATGAACATGTATGTTTGTCCTGAGTCTGGGTGTAATTATCTATATAAGTGTGTATTTACAAATGAAAAGTAGTATATATTTATGTGTTTCACCACTGAAAAAATCCACATTTCATCGCCGTAAACAAGTCTCATAAGAAATTCGGTACTGAATATTGCTTATTTATTTAATGTAATTTATAGTTTCATTTTCACGTAGACTACTTGAATACAAACCATCGCCTCAAGAGTCATTTTGTCTAGCAGTGGAACACTCACGGGCTTTTACTTTTTCTCACTTAATTTCTTAAAACATTATAAGTTCATTTAAATTAAAACAACGACATAAAACATTGTATTTTAAATTGCTGATATAATACAGATAATTTTATATAATAGTAAAAATTATATATTTATCTTATCAACGACCCATCAGATTAGTTAAACGATGATTGCAAATCGACAATTAACTGTTACACACATTTTGATAGCGATAAAACATTAGTAAAACCATTGATTTTGATATATTATTAATGTTTAACCAGCAATGCTATTCTGTAAGAACTTGCGTCCCCAAAGGTCATTTTGGCGCTCTACCATCTACAGGAAAATTAAGACGTTTGAGGAAAACCGCTTCCACGCACTAGACGAAAAGCATCAGTTAAGTAAAGAGAGACCTAAGCCCTCCTACCCATATACATATAACTCTGCGAGCTAACTGTACTGTAACACGTGTCGTAGGGTATTTAAAACCAAATTTGGTCTAGCGAGCCACATTAGGGCTCATGTTAGAAATAATAATTATGTTTTAGGATCGTCGTCATCGAAATTGATGAGGACTATATATAAGTAAGAACTCACTTCCGTAAGGACTCATTACTGACCCGTAAAATATTGACAACCGACTTGTTGTAATGTACTATTTTGATGCTTGTATTCTTGAAATGTTTGAATTATTATGATCAATGTCGCATATCACTTTCTGACATTTCACGACCGTTTTATCCGGTGAGTTAAAGCTTAGCCAGCATAGGTGTTGTTTTATAATAATAAGATTTTGGGGTGTATTCTAAACCTTATAGTTTTTTTATAAAACGCAAAACGACATACTCCCTCCTCCCGATTTGACCCGATCAATGACTTCATGACGTACTTTTTTATTTAAATAGAAAAGTTATTATAAATCTAACCAACTGCTCCTATTTAACGAAAATTTTTTTATAGATATGTGTAATATTATAAGCCAAGTATTAAAACTAACGCAAAAATTGAAATGAAAATTTATTAAAAATTCATATGATACACTTTAATATAAAATTCTTTTGTTATTTCTTCCCAAGGGCGGAATTGCATGGAACGCGACCAACATTTTCTCGACTAGAGGAGTTTTACTTGAATTTTAATATATGCTGATACCGGACAGACATCCTGTTGCGTGAAATAGGAATGTATATTTATAAAATTACATTCTTAAATAGGTACATTTTATTTTGTATATACTGTTATAAATTATAAATGCAGAAATAAATTAAACTTTAAAAAAGGGACTAGATTATATGTTTTTTTTTTAAATAGGCTGTTATTTAAAATTAGAAGGATATGAATACTTACAGATATATTTTAGACGAATTAGCACACATATATGAATTAAAACAAACAGACCTAAAAAAATAAGGACGTCGTCTACACGTGTGACCGTATAAAAACGTTATAAGTTATACGTTATAGTTACGAGTAATCAATTCTAAGTAATCAAATCAAATCATAAAACAATACCAATTAATTTCGAATCACTATTTATTTATTCGTTAATGTTTAACGAAATCTGTTGGGAATCCGTCATCGATATCGGGTCAAATTGTTTATATTACCCAAACAATGTCTGAGAGTATTTGAAGTCTGCATCGCGTTCGTTCTCTCCGTTTGTATTAACAGAAACGGCCCTTGTTTGTTGCTCCAAAAATAACATTCAATGTCGCCATGCATACTTTTTACTAACGTTGTGTTCGTCGGGTAAGGTCAGGAAACATTTTACGTTCATGTTGGAAATAACAAAAACATGAAGTTTTTAAATGTAATATAATTTCTCAGTAGTAAGATTTTGTGTATGCCTGCTGGGTAGGTTTTTTTTTTATAGAATAGGAAGGCGGACGAGCATATGGGCCACCTGATGGTAAATGATCACCAAACGCTCTTAGACATTGGCATTAGAAGAAATGTTAAGCATCGCTTACATAGCCAATGCGCCACCAAACTTGGGAACTAAGATTTTATGTTCCTCGTGCCTGTAATTACACTGGCTCACTCACCCTTCAAACCGGAACACAATAATATCAAATATTGCTGTTTTGCGGTAGAATATCTGATGAGTACAACCCATATCCTATAATCTTCCGGCAAGCTTCAATTACGAGTATATTGATGTTCTGTTCCGGTTTCAAGGGTAATCTCGTGTAACGACAGGCACTAAAGATGTAAGGGTCTATTATTATTTTTACAGTTTCAATGTCTACAGTAATGAACACTACTATTAAAAATAAATAATGTTCTAAACCAAATGAAATTTACCTAATACACTAGATTGTATTGCCAGCTCCAAAAATGTGGAATTGGTTAAGAATTAATTTGCAAGCTTTAAACGTTACATACTTATACATTAAATAAGATTTTAATTACAAAAATATACAAATAATAATGATAAAATATATAGTTCAAATTAGAAAAAAAAAATGCAAATTGTTTGTTATTCAATCAAACTTAGACAGCTTATACACGATACATTTTCTAATTTGCACTTCATGTCTATCGGACAAGCAGACTTGCTTATAATAATACTATAAATGCAAAAGTAACTCTGTCTATCTGTTACGCTTTTATGGCTAATCGTATGAAGCAAGATTTAGCCCCAAGGAAGCACAAACTACTTTTTATACCTGCCCATCCCCATCACGCGAGCGAGGCCGCGGGCGATAACTAGTATAATACAATATATCTATTGAATGCATAGTATTCTGCTAAGTGTCAAACCGGTTGATATCACACAGGTATCAAAATATTGATTGACAGTGATATTAATGGCCATCGAATTATAATTCTACATACATTTACCATATTTTTACTAAAATATATCCATTTCTGTTCCCGTTCTCTGACTATTTGTATGCAAAATTGTAAAAATAAGTAGTTAAAACGTGAAAGCCTAACAAACAAACAAATAAACAAACTCACTTTCACATTTATAATATTTGTAAGGATTTAATAATTTCTCGGGTGAATGAAAAAAATTCTTATTTAGAGAAATAAAATGAATAATTCTTTAGGTTATGTACAAAATAAAGAAAATATTCAGTTATTATTGTTTTATACACATAGGTACAAAAACATAATGTATCCGTTTCATGGTGCTATTTCATTCATATTTTTATATGTTATTAACATCAATATGATCAACTATCATACAATTTGCACATCATATTCACAGATTAAAAATTGGATATGTCAATGTCAAACAATGTTACTAAGAAAACTATCAAATTTAAAAATCGAATTACCAAATTTCAAACATTGATCGGTCACATCTAATCGGTTCATTAAACATAGCTAAGCTAACATCCTGGGTATAAAACATTCGAGGGTTGTGTGGGAAGCGAAACCGGTACAGGAATTCGGGTCCACTCCGCTCCGTCACTTGAGTTTTTGACACGTATTATAAAATCTGTCACGTCTTGAACCCGCATGACTTTATCATACATTTTGTTTTTGAACGATATTTTATTATATATTAACGAAAAAATCTTCTTATTTAAGTCTTAAAAGTCAAATATTTGAATCGGAACAAGATAAATAGAAGCGGCAAGCGAATTTTTTTATATAGCTTGTAAATTACAGCGCATAATTTAATTTTAAAGAGCTATTGCAAATGGAATCAATAATTATAATTGCTTATTTTTATTAGCTAAAATTCTTTGCAGCTCATATGAACAGTGTTGAATATTACATATATATGTATTAACATAAACCGAGCAGACATCAAGCGCGAGAAAAGTGATCACTATTACACAATCAATAAATATTTTTGGTATCTGTTATTTTTTGTTTCATATGACATTTGATGTCACAATATATGTCAAGACTTTATTATACACATTTAAACTATAATTAAAAAAAATTAATACCTATAAGGTAAAATTAGGTTATAGGATGAATACATTAAGTGCACTTACTGTATTATAAAGTAAATATATATATGTACATATATTATTTACTGTATAAATGCGAATGAGTTAATATTTTTAGATTTAATAGGACTAAAACTTGATCACAAAAGCACGCACGAATGTTTTCAACGAAAAAATATTATATTTTAATGAACAACTTTCAAACTTTGACATTAAAAATTTAATTTGACCGAGTTTGCCGGTACCAAAAAAAATTTATTATACAATGTTTGTTTTTTAATGCTTTTAATTTATTATTATTTATCTGTTGCTTGGACGACATAATTCGTATTTTTTACATAAGAGTCACGAAAGGTTAAGTCATTTAGGAATCCGATCCTTAAATGGTAGGTTTTTAAGCATGCGGGATCTTTGTCTGAACTTGATGATTGATAACCTTGCACGTTATCACTGGTTCGAGTTTTGTGAGACGGTCTCGTTGACTGTTGCCATGCGTCAAGGCGAAACAGCATTATGTAAAACTAAAATAATTGCTTGAAATTTATTTAAAGATACCGATTGGTCACTGGTTGGTTATTAACCGATTTGATAACATTTAATGATAATTTTGTTAAGGCCTTTAATATCATTGTTTTTTTACTCATAATGTTTAAGCGAAACGTCAATAGTGCAATGGTTTACGAGTAGCGAAGTAAGTCACAAGTTCGATCCTGACCGCTCGGGGCTATTTTTTTTTTTGGAATAGGAAGGTGGACGAGCATAAGGTATAGTACGACTGATGGTAAGTGGTCACCAAACGCCCTTAGACATTGGCATTGTAATAATGTCAACCATCGCTTATAGCCAATGCCCCACCAACCTTGGGAACTAAGATTTTATGTCCCTTGAGCCTGTAATTACACCGGCTCACTGACCCTTCAAACCGGAACACAACAATATCAAGTATTGCTGTTTTGCGGTAGAATATCTGATGAGTTGGTGGTGCCTACCCAGACGAGCTTGCACAAAGCCCTACCACCAATAAAAAAAGTAAAGTAAAGTTGTCGTCTCCCTTCCTAACACAAGCTTTATCCTAAAGTGGAGGGATAAATAAGAATATATCCTTAAAACAATTACAAACGGTCTACAATTATATAAAAAAAAATATGTATATAATTTTTATTGTCTATAGCCTTAAGCTTACTGATATAAGGCATATTTAATATTTCTTACAGCACCTATGTATATGCTTGATCACTTACCATCACGCGTATTTGCGCAACAGCTAACTTATTTTATAAAAAAAAAACTGAATTATCTTGCTCTTCATATGGAGACCCCCATTAATATTGTAATGGAATATACACAAACATTTTTTACATTACTAAACTGATGAACACACAAAGTATCCACGCAAACTATATAACTTATTTTATAAATACACAGTATAATAAATGGTGGGATTATAAGAAAGAAATTTGACTCAATGCTCGACACGATCGAATAATGTTGAAACCGACTTACCTTGATACGCTATTTTGATGCTTGTATCCTTTAACCATTATAACTATAGGCGTCAATGTCGCGTATCATATCCTTACATATCACTGTCAAGTTCCACGTCACGTTTGAAGTATGTTCTTATAACAGTTCTAGTAGTATAGATTAAATAATTATAAAACGGAAGGAATGTTTGATTATAAATTGCATAAGACTTTTATTTTTATAGTAACTGATGACCGCGACTTCGTCCTTCGTGTTCAAATAAAATGAATCTTCGTGTTTTTGTGACTCTTTTTTATCGCTGACATTTTGTTTTTTTTTTTGATAAGTATATTCAATGTACAGACTCTTCGACTGCTTTATTAGACCATTAAAATTAACATTATTATTGATGGATCATCTGGTGATCAGCTGATCATAATCTGCCCGTTAAAAACGCAAAAAAAATCGCATATTTTAGAGATAAGCGTGTACATACAGACAAATAACGCATGCATTTTCGTGTTCTGTTACAATATTTTTATAGCCATAACGAGTTTATACCTATTGGGAAGTGGGTATCATTATATCAATTACATAGTCATTATGTTCACACATTTAGACCATAAGAAATATTAAGCGCCAATACCAACCACGAGAACTATATTAAGTTATTAACACCTGCAATTTACTCATTCACCTTCAAACTGAACCAAAGTATGAGTATTTTATGAATTGGCACAAAAAAATATCCCCCACACAAATTCAATTAAGGTATAAGAAGTATTATACTGTTAATTAATTTAGAATTATTGGTTAATTAAGAGTAGGTGGGTAACCAATGAGTTTTAGAATACTCCTAAGCTCCTATGTATATTTATATACATCGAGACGGTCTTGAACAAAGCCCCACCAAGTAAAACCAATTATTATTAGTGGCCCAGTGACCTATTTACAATAATTTTAAGTTTTACAGTAGTAGTTTTACAATAATTATATGAATATTAAGGTAAACATAAATAAATGTTATCTGAGAATGTAATAAAAGTAAATACACATAAATGACACATTACAATAAGCGTGTAATTACCTACTTAAGAAACGTTTAAGATAAATAACAATAACGAAATATGAGAACCGAATTCTCATTTGCTTAATTTGTATTTTTAATTTGATTTAGTGCTCGGCGTTAAAGAAAACCTACTTGCCTAAGCCCAGCAGTGGGACATTTACTCATACTCTATTTTTATTGTATCTTATTATACCATTAAATCTACGTCTTCTAATAACTAAAATGATTTTTAATCTGTGAAATTTATCTCGGTAATATTGAATTTCTTTTAAAATATAAATCACAAACTACCAACCCTAAAATAAAAGCAACTCAGCACAAGTGATATATGAGAAACATTTAACATATAAACATTTTCAGAAACGTTATATATAAAAACGTTGCATTAAATTTCGACCTTGACCTTTATAGAAAACGTTTTAAAGTGAAGTGAAGAGTTTGTAAAAAGTGTATTATTATTAGTTTAACATTGTTAATTTGTTATTTCTCTTTTTTTTTAATTTAGATTTAAGGATCTGAGCTAAGAACATCTATATGAGTATAAAAGCATCGAGTACTTATTAAATATTCGGTACGGCATTTCCTAATGTACAAACTATATTCGTTTCGTTTCTACAACCGGCATTGTATCTCAGTATCCTACAAGCGATTAGTCACTGTCGCAAAGGCAATAAAGGCATAACCCGATACACATGTCAAAGACGTATGGAAATAAAATGTATTTTTAGAACAAGCCCGAGGCGCTGGACTATTTTATTGCGTGTAATAGTGTTTTTTTTACAACATATCGATAACGTGTACTGTCATATTTAGGGGTTATAAATATATAATCATGTCGTAAGGAACACCAATTAATTACCTAGTGTTTGTTATATTATTATTATTTTTAAAAAGGCACTGATACTAATATACACTGACAGTTTCGGTCCACGGTTTGGGGGCGGGGGTCAGTTGGTACTTATGACATTCTATGTACCCCTGACAATTATGATTTCATGATGACCGGTTGAGTAGTTAAGGCATGAAAACGTAACAAATAAATAAACAATCCAACTCGCGGATGTATGATATTAGTAAATTATTTGTCGCCTCTCTACGCAACGCAAGCGTGTTGCTGGTATTACTGGTAAATTACTAGCAGAGATTTTTCTTCATTATGTTTATTTCGCTTTAAATATAAGGTAGGTACGTGTGTTCGCCCAGTGACCGACATTCGGCCATAATCATCATTGGAAGTTTAATGAAGACATTTGCGAATTTGCATGTTTTGAATTTAATCGTATTCTCAATTTCTTTAATTTTTATTACAATAGATGGTTCTTTAAATATAAAAAAGATCTAAACAGACATATATTTTTTATTTTAGATTATAATAATTATATTATATTATATGATGGCCAAATGATATCTTATATACGCGATCAGATCAAAACATAAAATCTAAAACCTTTTTAATTAATAAATTTTACAAGCCGAGATGGACTTGTAAATGCATAGACGGTTATTATGCGAAGATAGTTTTAATCCCGACAAACATTAGGTTTACTTAAATCACGTAGTGAAGAAAAACGTCACACAACAATGGGATAAAATTCTACATGTATACCAATTGGGATTGAAGCAGCATCGTAGAATAAACTTCGACCTTTTCCAAAAGAGAAGTGAACTCTATCCAGCATATGTCCCACACATTATTGTTACTTTGCAATGTTTTTTATTACTATCCTTATCAAGTATTTATTTATATTTATGCCCTTAATAATTAGTTTTACGTCACCCCCCCCCCACCTCCATAGAATAAGCAATATCAATGACTATAGTGACGATGTAAGTATATGCAATCTGATGCCACAGAATCAAATTCATTTCTTAAATATATTATGTTACATCATTGTAATGTTCTTCCTTATCTAAAGTACTTACATATAAGTCTATGTATGTACAAACATGTACTCAGTTTACTTCTGTTAAACATAAATACATAATTTAAATCCGCAATTAGCTTAAGTTTTGGTTTGTTTTCAATTAAATTTTACAATTTATATATACAATTGTGTATTTATTATATATATATATATATATATATATATATATATATATTGAAATGAATTGCATTTACTTAAATTTATTGAACTTTCTTATTCGAAATATAAACTTCAGAATTAATTAATTTGTATACAAGTTTTGTAAATAGTGTAATAAATTTTAAATAATATTATGTGATGTTATATAATAAATTGATATAACAAAATATTTGTAATAAATAATTTATAATACAATTTTAATGGCAAAACGGAAATTCAATGTATCTACTAGAGATTTATTCGATATCCGATTTGAACATTTATAAAACAATGGTGACAATTGCATCAGCCAGTGTTTTGTGCGTTCATCTGTTAACATTGTTAATTACTTGTCAACATATAAGTATTAATAATCTATAAACAAAATATACTTTATTCACTTTTGAATCTTCATTTTACGAGATTACATTTAATGTAAAACTATCATGTGTTCCAAGTGTTGATTCTACCAAGAAAAAACGGCAAGAATATGAGTACATACTATGTTAATTATTAAAATTTTTGATATATATTTAGCGCAAGACCGGCCAACGTGGAAACCCTTGGGGGAGGCCTTCGTCTAGCAGTGGACGTCTTCTGGCTGATATGATGTTGATGATATATTTAGAGTTAATTTAATTTTCTCGATATTATTATTTTTTCATTATCTTTCGATAAGTTCAAAGATCAACAGTATACGGATGTTGTCTTGCTTTACAGCACTGGATATCAGTGATTCATTTGAATTCATATTATAGTACTTATTTATTATATATATAGCACGTATTATTTAAGACAATAAGCTATAGTCGAGGTTACATCCTATTTTTTATTGCTAGTTGAACGATCGATAAACATTACTTAATATTTCTTAATGTTAATGCTGCTATAAAATGTGATCGTAAGAAAACAATTATGAAACAATGTTAGTTAAGACAATGGTGTTAGTTTAATGAAAACCAACAATAAATATTATTGAAATATTTTATTACAATATTTCCAAATTTATATATATAAATTTAACAGAAAATTTTCGCACTACGAAATTGCATTCTAAGCATTATATTTCTCTGAATTCGGTTGTGTTCTACTTTCTGGCGTCGCTGCTCCGATTTATTTTCAGCTCTCGGTGCTACATAATAAACATTTTATTCTCTCGTATTGTAAACTTAAACATGGCTCACAATGGATTTCTTTCTTTAAATAGATTTTAAGAATGTTGAAAAACAAAACATAAATTTGACAACAATGTTAAAAATATATTTTGCAAATTATTTTAAATCTAATACGTACAAAATTTTATTTAACTCCATTTTTAATATGCATAGGTGGTGAGGTGTAGTTTCAAATCTTGCAGCTGAATTTCAAGTAACTTATTACACAAAGATACATTTTTTTGTGACAATACAATCCAGTACATAATAATTTTATCAAAATGGCGGTTACTCTTGAGAGCCATGAAGATAACAAAAAAAAATATTAGTTTTAAATCGAATTTTGAAAATTGTAAATTAAGTTTATGTTTTTTTTTATATATATTATACCGTAAGGATCTCAATCACACAATTCAATTCTTAATGGATGTCGGTTGAACCAAAATGGCACAGATAATGTTGCCAATGTCACGTAGGATGTAGACAAAGGATTCCAACAATGTAACGATATTATTTACGGACTACAGTTTAAATACGCTGTAATCGTAATTCGTTCGGTAGTGAAAAAAATATATACATATTTGATTCTAGCATTTTTGTTCATAACACTAAAAAGCTCGTCAATAGATGCTAAACAAAAAAAAAATAAGAAAAATGTACTAAAACTTAATATATAGAAATATTTATATACATTATATTTTAAATACATATAATATATTTCATAACTTTATTAGAGATTAATTTATTATTTAAATATATTTAGACACTTTATAAACAATCTCGTCGACGAAAGTAATCTCGTTTGTAAAATAGTCAAGAAGTAAATGATAATTAAATATAACCTTATATACCTTCAAAACCTAAATAATAATAAAAAAACAATTAAGCGCTTGCAAGCACTTTTGATTTTCATTTTACAGGATTATGTATATAATATGTAAATCCACGACCGGTCCGGAATGTAGATTCTAGAGGTATGTACTCTTTTCCTCAAATGAATTACATAGTCAACTTTATAAAATTAAATTTATATGGAAATGAGTGTCTACAAACTTTACTTTTTTACCATGTATATATTTATTCTTGTAGCATGTAATTGTAGTTTTTAACATAATTTGATTTCAATTAATTCAAAACCGACAATTTAAGGCAAGGTTTCGCTTTAAAGGTAATTTTAGTACTGTTCAAATGCTATTCAATGAATAATCAGCTGTACCTTTGCAAGGCCACCTCTTATGCGGGTAACGAATACGAATCGGCTCGTAACCACATCCCCTTTTAGTAATTTGAGATGGTAAAAAAAACGAACTCCATTTTATAAATTGATTTAATTCCACTTAAACATAATTATTTAATAGAGTAAAATTTCAAGGTCGTTTCCTTATGTAACGTTTGTGAGAGGAACGTTTCTTTCTGCACTGAATTGCACGTGCCTTTTTATAAGCCTTTTCATTTAATGACAAATACTAGTTTGATTAGTAATTACATCCTACAATGGTTATTATTTAAATTGACTAAGAAATTACAAATCAGTTTAAATTTAACAATAAAATATTCCATATTTACATTAAAATAATAAATTCTATATTTAAATTAAAATAAAATACATTTTCATCACAGAACTAAATTAAGATCGACTAAGTTAGTAATAAAGTTATTTACAAAATGTCGTTTTAAATTGCAAGAATAAAATTGATAATTCATTGTTTTGTATCTTAATCAAAACGACTGAGTTTTTTTAAATATTTATTAAATTATACTATGTATATAAAAAAGTATTAAATTAATTTAAAAAAATCTATTTCTCATAAATGAATAATTTAAAAAACAATCATTCTTAATATTTATCTGTTGAAATACATTATCTATCAACCAGGTATATTTATATCTATAATCAACATAGACAATTACTTCCATTCCAGAAATGAGTTTACAGTAACAGTAACAGCCCGTGAATGTCCCACTGCTAGACTAAGGCCTCCTCTCCCTTTTTGAGGAGAAGGTTTGAAGTTTATTCCATCACGCTACTCCAATGCGGATTGGTGGAATACACATGTGGCAGAATTTCAGTGAAATTAGACACATGCAGGTTTACTCATGATGTTTTCCTTCACCGTCAAGCACGAGATGAATTGTAACCACTAATTAAGCACATAAAAATTCACTGGTGCATGCCCGGGTTTGAACCTACGATCATCAGTTAAGATTCACGCGTTCTTACCACTGGGCCATCTCATGCTTGAATGAGTTTAATATGGTATAAAAAAAAAACAAACTACTCTTAATGTAAAGTCCAGACTCGTAGGTGCTCGTACATTATATATCAGAGGCAAGTGAACTTAGTAATACCCTTAGGGGTGTTGGGTAAATGCAAGTTATCGAATTATGTTGCGACAGCGCAGTCTCGCTGTTTGATGTAGCTAACCTTGTCTGATACAATTAAAATGTGAATGCAACGTTTGTATTATATCTCCTATTAAAATTTCTAAATAAGCTTGTTTTACTTGCTTTCCACACGAACAAACATTCTTTAATACTTTTCCTCTTATTAATTAAATAATTATATACAGTCAACATTTTGTGCCATAAGTACGTCTGTGTTAAGAGTTAAATAAATTAAATATATGTTTTTATTAATGAAACTAATTATAATGGTTTTACAGATTAAAAAATTGATACTTAGATCCACGATCTTCAAATTTTTATATAAAGTATTATTAAACAGAAATTAAATCAAGTTCATTTAGATTAAACTGTCATTCATGTTTCTGACTTTAAAATTCGTGCATAAACAAAGATTAGTTGTTCCCAATGATGAATAAATAGGTCTTAATTGCTTGCTTTAGAGGTCTTAATAATATATACATAAGGGACATCCCTAAATGTCACTTACTTTCTTTTGAACCCTAAGTTATCGCATTGTGCTAATTTTAGCGTCAATGCGTCACTTTGTTCATCTTAATAGCTTTTATGTTGAAGCATTGGTGTCGCTACAAAAGTGTTTCGAGAATTTTAAATGAAATATTTTTAAGATTAAAGTTATTTCAATATAAAATGTCGTGTGGAAAAAATGTGATAATTAAATTAATAAACGACAATAATAAATTTTTGCTGTTGTTTTAAAAAGTAACATTAAAATACATATAAATATTTTATTAAAATAAAAGTTCCTGTATTATAAACGAAACCCACAATTAATCATAGAAATACAAGCGGATACGTTTTTATTTCTCACAGATAAATAGCACTTGCAATAATAATTTTGCTCAAAGCAATCAACTCTTAGAGTGAAATCATCTATGTATTGCATTCGCACGTAGGTACATACTTGCGTGAAATTACTGAGAAACGCTTAAATGGTAAAACATTGTGGTTTCAAATGCATATAAATAAAAAACATGTCAAACAATCTTTCACTGACATATTTTATTGTTACCGTCTGTAAAAAGCTTTCTTTAAAAATACTATTTTGTCATTTATTACATTTCATACAATTAATTGAAATTACATTAATTCCGAATATTTTATAAATACTGGCAACTCGGAATAAATCAATTTATTGAATGGTTGTATTATGTGAATTTACCTTTATTTAACAAAAATTATTAGAATATCTAAAATTTTAATACACATAAATATAAGAAGGTACGTATAGATGCAATTTGAAAAGAAAATATTAGTTATATTTCAGACTAATGGAAGTATGTGATTATTAAATGTAATAATTTATTTTGTATATTTAAGTGTGTAAAAATAACGGAACCATAGATAACGACAATAAAACATAGGTACTAAGAATTCTTAGTAATAAATTCGACGAGGATCTTAGGGTTAAATAGGTACCAAGAAAGTAATGCGTTTACATTGAAACTGATATCGAAAAAAAAACAAATAAGCAGTTACGACTTCAACTGACCGGAACATTGAGTCAACAGTAATAAGGCGAACCAATAAACTCACAAGCCTAATCAATGGGTCGATTCATAAAACAAAAATAAAAGTCGGAAGGATGTCTGATTCATGTAGACAACATGCATGACTTGTTATACAAGTTGGCCATCAAAAAACGCGCCGAAAATCGACGCAGTTGCATTAAAACCAACAGCCTAACAAAAAATACATTTAAAATCATACTATTTATTTCGATTCGATCACAAAAAAAATTGATTTGATTAAACACATTTGAATATCTATTTGATTTATTTAAAAAAATTGTCAATTAATTTTTTTATTTGCACTTTATTAAAACTGACACTATAAATTATTTTAAATGTTTGAGTACGTGAGATTGTTTTTCAAAGCATTTATTTACTACAATGATGAGTAATTAGCTTTACGAATAATTACTAGCAGTTATTTACTGCAATGCTTTTTGCTGTCGGTTATCGTTAAAATTAAATCTCTTACAAATCTGAAACGAGGTCGTCCATGTTTTTTTTTCTGTATTATCTTTGATTTAAGTTTAAATACTCCACAAAATTATATTTAAAACATGTTTTAATATTTTTCTTTCAGTAGCATTGAGCTAATATTTAATATTAAGTTTCTATGGTTATGAGAGGGAACTCTGGTGTTTTTGTAAGTTTTGGAACGATATATAAATACAGGATGATGAAAATATAATACCCGTAGCGCATTACATCCTCATTCGGGCCCGACGACAATCGGAGGATGTTCCTATGGAATTTATAGCACTCCTGATTTAAATGTATAATGACCACGTAGGTGTACACCGGTTGAATACCATTTGTTTCAGTTGTGGGTACCATCAGACGATCGCGCTACGGTGTAAATTTATCTCCGCGGACATATACATATCCGTGATCGGAATAAATATAGTTTTTTAATCACTACCACACACCAATCAGACGATTATCTATAAAACACAATATCTAATTAATACAATAAAAATATATATGTTAATACTCAAAAAGAACTAGATTATTCTCAGAAATAAAACGAGATTTCCAATCATAAAATCCTTATATTATCATTAAAGTAAATCCGTTTCCCGCCGTAAAGAGTATCTGTCATTGTTCTTGCTTACAGATTAAAAATGTACAATATTATTGTTAAATATGAATGAAATGACAGATAATCTTTAACAATATTTAATAATAATACGTATTACGTTTAATATACTTATAATACGAAGTAGTACTGATAGTCATTATTTCATTTGTATTCTATTATAATTTATCTTACAAAATAAATAAAATTTCATTTTGGAATATTTTTCTTTTTTTTTTAATTTTATTAATAACAATTTTAAAATCTACTTACTTGTTGACTACATTCACATTGATTTAAATATATACCTAACTATTGAATTATCATAGATGACTATGTCACGAGTATTTTCATTTATGTGTATTCGAAAATCATATTATGTCACCGTCTAACATGTATAGTAATGAATGAACAGTGAAGGAGACAAATTATATAAGAAAAATGTATTTTAATTTTGTAAAACATTAAGTTTGAAAATAAAGCAACTGATGCCATCCTATACCTATAAAAAAACAGCACAGATACATAATGTTATAAATAGTAATGAGATAAAATCATTAAAACGAGTCTTATTGTAGAGTGTAATGCATAAATCCCAGATGGTTTGCAAACGCACAATTAATTACAAGACGTAGGAATGAATCACGCCTCAAATGCCGAAGAAACGACTCGTTTACATGGCTCCATTGAACGAGACGCGTAAGTGTGTCGCCTTGTTATGTGACTCAATTCGTTCGAACATATAACCAAACAAAATTCAATATTTGATTTAAACTAAATTACTAACGTATTCGAACATACTCAGTATTTCAACATTTAAGATTCAGTGTACAATAACAGTCATCATATCTATAAATAACATTCCCATACGGTTAAACATTTTAATTAAATTGTGAATTGTAACTCTGGGTATTTTTTGTCTGTTTGTATGTGTGTGTATTGATTAATTAATATATTTCTAAAAACTCTAAGCTAAAACTCGACACCGTAGCTAGTATTATAGGTTAGTTAACTATGCCAACATTACATGAACTAAACACGCCACGCTTCATCCGACTATATTGATTCGAACATTTTGGTCGCAACGTAACCGAATTCAAACTTAAATACAGTTTGCAAAAGTTCCAAAGTCAGAATCTGGCAGTAACATGCAAATTCGCCACTCGAAATGCAACGTGACATGACGAGAGGGGGGTGAGGCGGCATTCCTAGCTGGGAGGGAGCGGTCATCGACCGTCCTCCGTTGGCCGTATAAACTACGCAGCCGCATAAGGTCAATACAGCTCGCCTCGCCGACCGGTCCAGCCGTTTCGAAACGCCATTGTTCCAATGACGGCACCACACGACTCCGAAAATCAATTACAGCACATGCTAAATCTAATTTGCTTGCGCAAGAGAGGATATTATCACTTAATCAGATTGTGTCTAATGCGTTTTGTCGCCACAAATATTCTAGCTCGCCTGGAAACCTACTTCTACACGTAACTCGACCGACTCGAAGTATACGATTGACTGAGGCATTTTTTTTTAATCGAATTACGTATAATTGTTCCGGTTACGCTTAAAGTGGATTCGCTTTCGTAAACGCTTAATGAACATCACATTTCCTATTCAAAGTTGATATTAATTCACCTAATACACTTAGGAAATAAATGAAAGTAATCACATCCTCTAGTTAAAGCTAATTAGTGATAAACGCGGCTGTAGTGAGTCACGATAAACATGTCACCGCATGTTTTTATATATAATGTAACCTACCTAAACTTTCTAACAATGGATAATAAGACGCTTCTTAGTCATACTATCATGCATATTCAGTAAGTTTCACTTAAATAATATTAATATTCCAGAAACGTAATCGCTCATAAGTCAACATGACCGACGCGTCACCGTGTGATTCAAAATAGTTTGATATCGCATTACAAGAAAAAAATTCCTTCTGGAGCGAGATAAGGACATTGATAACGTTATCGGAATTTACTTTAAAATTTAATTTATTTTAATTTGTCTGTCATTAGATATTTACTCATTAGAATATGGTAAAAATCGTGTTGGTCTTTTATCCGACTTAATTACTAACATATTACATTTTTAAAATTAAAAAAAAAATACTTCATTTAAACTAACATGGAACAACCCCTTAAAATCCAAATGTCATTATTTATTTTTAATAAAAAATTTAATTACTCATGTATTTTATAAAAACGTATTTAAATGTTTCTAGGCGTCTGTCGCGTCACCGCGCGAATAAATAAATCGTTAACACTGAATGCTAACAATAAGTTTTTCTGAGACTCGTAAAAGATGACTTCATTGCTCGCTACACGTGATATCCGACCGAGTTTATTTTGCGTGTTCTTACATAATAAATATTCAATAAAAAAGTGGCACTTACCTTTGTTGAATAATACGCTTCGGTGGCGATGTCGTCCCGTAAATATATATTTTTTTCGTTAATTAAAACAGACTCGATAATATGCAGTAACATTACTGTATGCAAAAACCTTACATAATATTTACATTGTTATTATTATTTTCATATCTAGTTATTTAGTATTGTTCCAAATGCAATATTTTGCTTGGGGTTATTGCCTTTATAAACTCTGATAATTACATAAAACTATAAAAATATATGCCAATTTGATTTAAATAAGTGTATAAAGTGTAAAAATTTATTTTGTCATTAGTTTTATTGATTTAAATATTACATTTCATTAAATTAATTAATACCTAGTTTTAATTTAAAAGCATTTCTTTATCTTTAAAAATATATAGTTTTACCAAAATAATTAAAATAGTTATCAGTAATACAATAAAATAATAAAAGTAAAATTAATATCACTTTGTAAGGTAAGAAGAATTTTAGTTATAAGAACATTTTTAGGAAGCAATTCATTATTTTTAACTCATTATGTTGTATGAACAGGTGTATAATTATTATATGATTAGGTTTTTTTTTCTTAAATAATGTGATGTAATCTGTTTTTCTTGTAAAATAATTACGCATTTTCATCATAAACAGCTTTAACAACTTTGCTGATGTAAACTATCAAAAATATATTTAAGAAGTATATATGTAGTATATACAATTAAATAATCATCAATCATTTCCTGTAAAGAGCACAGTCGGAATCTCAACTAAATTGTTTAATTACTTTAATTTTAGCTCACGCAAAACAATTAAGCTTAATACGAAGTTAAACGAGGCTCTTCGAAAAAAATATCTAGTAGCAAAAAACGCAAACATCGTGCGGAAACTGTCATGATAAACAATGGTAAAAGTTTGCTCACTAACTACCTCCTCATGCTGTCTGCTTGAGCATACACTGAATTATGATTTATTTCCTCGTTTAGTTACAGATAAAATAACTATTTGTGGATATGTTATATCTCTGACACCTGTTTTGTTTATTCCAAATATAATAATTAGTGTACTTACTTTCATATCCAGCAGTCCACGCCCACTGTGACACCATCGCCAACAGCCAGTGATACATAAGCCCTTCAATCTTCCAATAAAGAGGTCCGTACAAGGGTCTCGTCAGACGCAGCGCCATCATCCACACCACGTAAGCGGGTATGCAGTATATGTTGTTCAAGACCGCGAATGTCGTGCGCGTCGCGATCCTCACGTACCGGCTGAAAAAGCAGGGCCGCGGTTCATCCCTGCCGCCTTGCCGTCTCTCCACACTCGGGACGGACTACATGGACACCGTGACAGGGGAGGTGACGGGACACTGGTGGAGAGTGAGACTAGCGAGGCGGCACCGCACCGCGTTCTCCCTGCGGACAGCTGCCGAGACGCGAGGGCTTTCGTCGGACGCGGACAATGGCGCTGCGCGTTCAATAAAACACAATACGTACATTCGACGATATTTATTAATGGAATCGTTCACCAGATCACTGACGGTTATTTCGTTAAGTAGACTGCGAGTACAAATTTAAAAATCGCCCGTCGGCGAGCGATGCGTCGCTGGCCGGCGGGCTTACATGCGATTTCATTTGCGACACACATTTTACACCGATCGACGTAACATTAACTCGTACGACGCGAGCACACATAGACAGACATACACAATTTTAGTTTACGATGCATACTGTGGCACGACCGCGGCCGGTCGGATTCGTCGTGTAAAATCAATACAAAGTTCATATATAAAATTAAAAAACGACATCGGACCGCTGAAATAATACAAAAATTACAATATTAAAGACTGTACACTATCTAATATATACAATATTTGCCAGCATAGATATGTGCGGGGGCAGTATATACAGGGCGGTGGGGTACGGGCCTCGCACGAGCTGATCACACGTTGTAGTCGTGCGCCATCAGGCCGTGCACCTGCTCGAGGCGGAACGCGAGCCGCTGCTTCTGCGAGAACTCGTCCTCCTCGAGCGTCACCATCAGCTGTTCGTTGTATTTCACCGCGTACGCGTACAGCTCGTTCAGTGCGCAGTTCGTGTTGAACTCTTTAGTGTGGAGGCGTGACTCCTCGGCTAACATTGCATTCATATCCTGGTCAGATATGGCCGGCATCAATTTTATGTCTGCGTAATAACGCTCTACCCATTCCTTATACACTGGAATATCTTTAGCATACAGAAGCTTAGAAGAAGGAGAATCTTTGCCGAGGATATGGTCGGAAGTCGAGCAGGAATCCATGAAGGTCTGCGCAATTACGGACAAGCAAGAATCAACTGTATTAGACTTGTAAACATCAAAGACGAAATTGGGGTTTTTAATAAGATTGACCCAAAAACGTAAAGGAAGGGAATTGCTTTTCCAAGTATGAACAACCTCAGGATCGGATATTGCATGCTGAAGCGCTTGATCATCGAGAAAATCGAACATATATTTTATTGCAAGAGGTAGAGCGGAGCCGCGATGCGCGGTGCTGAAAATAGTTTCAAATAAATCATCTACAAACTTTTGCAAAGTTCCCTTAGTAGCTAAAAGACGTGTAAGATATATTTCAGATACCATTTTATTTCCACGCTCTCCCTCCTTATGTGCGTCACCGTCATGATGTCTAACGAGATGCCAGTATTTAAAACCGCCGCCGTGTTCGTATTTAAGAGGACTAGCCGGAGGGCTGGCTGACCCGTACTTACCCCTATTAAGAGTTTCATAAGTATGAGACTTATCGTTCTTTTCCATATTCGAAAGATTATATACCGAACTTTGTTTCGCGACTAAACTTAAACAAGCGCCATCGGGTACGCGATAGTGATTAAGGGTATTGAGCTTACGCCATTCACCTTCACATTTAGTGGTGCTATCTTCATCGTACAGAATTAAACGACCGCAAGCGCCCGTGCGCCATTCCAAATCTAACTCGTCACGACTAGGTCTCTGAGAATACGGTGTGGCGCGGTAAATAGCGTCTAAACATTTTTCTTTTACTTGGCTAATCGTATCACAGTCAAGAACTTTTACTTGCACATTTTCTGTTGTAGCCTCTAAGCCGCTAACGAAGATCGTTTGTTGCGATATGGACACGCTCACGGTCATTGGTTTGAAATCGATCGACTGCCTAATTAGTTTTTCTTCGCTTAAAGAATATCGCGCCTCGGACGTTATAACATCTACAGGACCTTTGTCTACTTGACCTTTCATTGACCTAAACAAGAGGTAAAGAGGCTCGCCAGCGCATTCACGAAGAAATTTGTATAAGAGAAAAGTAAACCAAGCGCTCAACATTTTTTCAGCGACGCTCTCGGTACGCCTAAGCAACAATTTAGGATGGCTCTTGCTTTCCATGCATTTCTCTATAAGCTCCGCTAATAGTGTCTTTAAAACATCAGTACAGTACTCCATTTTACTTTGTAAGGTTACCATTATGAGAGAAGCTACATTAACACGATCACGCATTGAAAAATACCTATTGCTTTCTAAAGTACGAATAAATAATAGAAGGAATGTTTTGTTCATAATTAACTGTCCGAACATCCTCAGACCTTTCTCTTTCCTAATAAGCTCTGGGCGTTCCCACTGGAGGACGGCGTGATCGTCTATATTGGGGAACAATATCTTCATAGCATACGTACGATAATCTAGGAAAGGTATACCGCCCGTAACGTCTCCCGTCAAATCTGTCATTTCAGTCTGCAGTTCCGCGAATGCCTCCTTACACTCCGCGGCTACCCTTAATTCTAAAATATCCATTTGCTCCTGCATATTCTTTAATACTCTAATATTTTCAGTGGATTTTCTCCTATACATAACTAGAAACACGACTAACACTAATATGAATATTACAATACTTGCTATAACACCGAATAATACTGGCTTTCCTATCGCTGCCTGTAAGCCTGCTTGCGACGAATAGGATAATTTACCGATTTTATAAGTTAGAGCGCGACCAACTCTTACAACAACTTCAGGGGTGTCTACCCCATCGGGTAATTCATCCCGAGAGGGCGGCCTGCACGTTAATTGATGTCGAGAAAGAGAAGTAACATTACACAAACTTTCCCCTATATGAACTTCGACATCAGTCTCAGTACATGCTCTATCTAAATTTTGGCCGTTAATTGTCAAATATTCAGACTTATAATATTTAACATCTTCGTCAAATTTTTCGTAAATAGGATCTGGATAGAGAAGAAACGCTTCGCCTGTCTTAGTGGTAAGATTTTGAACGCTTTGTACGTCGTCCATATTGAAACCGTATTCTAACTCTAACGGCCTATCGGGATCTAGATTCAGGCCAGCGCTTTCGATCCCGGGAGATTCGCATATGAGATGGGTCTTCAAATCGACTCTATGACAAGGGGCAATATACGGTCGGTTATCGTGATATACATATATCTGTGGGAACCGAATGGAATGGAAATTACGGCCCAATACTTTGATGTTTATCCCTCCGGATGGAATACCTTTGGGTTGTTTGCGTTGTGATGCTAATGGTGGACCAGATTCTACCGAAACCACAACGGGATCCTCGATGTATTCAAATTTTTCGCGTTCTAAAGTACGCATGCCATTATCGAAACGCATTCGTAACGTGCCCATTTTTAACTGATATGAGTGACTAGTTCTACAGACCGCTTCCTCGTGAGATACAGATAATATAGCACACGGTAAGTCATCTATAAATGCCTGAATATTACTTCCCGCATTTAAATATTCGCCTGTTATACTTAATTTTGTACCGCCAGATTGTGGACCGTATTTGGGCTGAATCGAATTGATCTTTGGATTCACAAAAGCATAGTGATGTTTTGACTCCCCGCGATAGTCCGCGACCCGAACAACAACCGGCCCGTCCCGAGGCACTTCTTCTCCCGGACCGTCAACAGTACAAACAATACGTCTCGTTTTAACGTATAACTCAATTATAGGCTGACATTTTATACCCGCTATTGTTACTCCATTATATATGTCCGATATATTTCTACCTAAATTTATACCTTCAATAGTAATATTCGTACCGCCGTCCCACGGACCTAGTTTAGGTTTAAACGAGTGAATTTCCGGATTGGGGCAAGTTTGGGTACGATTTAACCACACACTGGGTGCGTCACATTGTTCCTGAACCTCACACCTATCTGAGCCCTGACACCAACCACATCCGAACTTTTCAGGCAACGCTAAACAAATACCACAATTATCTGCCATATCATTACAACGATAAATAAGAATATGAGTGTTATCTGGATTATCTAATGGCTTGGAACCACCCCATATAACAGCAAAAGAAGCAGTTATATTAGGAGCGCGAGAGGTATATGTAAATTCTACAGCTTCACAGTAAATTGTATCGGCGAGTAACTGAGCATTAACATGAGTAACACGACCCTCTATATTAAACTGACACACGAATCTTGTTTGAACTATGAACTGACCGATAATGTGAACTTTTACTTTGATAGCTTTTTTCACGCCGGATGGTACTAAAATTTCGTTAGTGCCGTCGGATGTGGAATTTATCGTAGGACAAAATCCGGGACCAGAGCGATAACTGGGACCAATTCTACTTACGCCGGTTACTAAAATATCATTTCTACAATTTTCTGCTGTATCATGTGTACAGCGATGACCATCAACGCACCAATCACAAGGAAAAGACGAACTGACACACTGAGTACACGAGCTATACGTATTGCAATCGAAAAATGTAAAATTAGTTGCTACAAAATCAGGTCCCTGAGTAGTACGTACTGAAAGTTTGGCTGTAAAATGATGCTGACCAGCAGGAATAGGTGGGAGAGTATCTGTACGCGGTGTAGTACAATTTACCCCATATGGTTTCCTAGTCGCGTTAGTTATAAGAGTACGATCTAAAGCTGTAAATGCACACAAGAACTGTCCATTAAGCGTGGGCAAGTTTTCAATAACTAAATCTAAAGTTCTTGCAGTTGTTCGTTGCAATTGATTAGGTGTAACTTGAGTAATGGTAGTGCAACGTCCGCTGCGGTAAGAAATCCAATACAGTGGATCTTTAGCTGCATCCTGGCAGTCCGATCGCAAGCTGCACTTGTTCTCAAGAGAACACCATCCACAATAAGGATCTTTGGCTCCAAGACATGTTAGGCATGATTTATAAACGCTACACTCTTGAACTTTTACTTTTGAAACTTTCCTTTCAGTCATTACATATAAATGCATCAATTGAGTATCGAAAAACAAGTCTTTATTCACTGGTGAACCCTCATCTACGACGATGTCTCCATATTCAAAAGCTGAGGTAGCACTTTCTACAACGATCTTCTTAAGGTGACCCTCAGCAGTGCCTGCGAACACAACAGTGTAATCTCCGGTAGCTGTCGCGGCTACTGCGGTTAATCTCTTCTTAAATACAGCAACTGGTACTGCTTCAACTGGTTGTTCGCCTCCCAATGGAGTATTTACATCCAGGCCACAAAAATCTTCACTTATTGATTGTAGCTTTGTTCCGATACACGCATGGGATGGTGATATAAAATCTAATCCTCGAGAGCCGTTTCCGCTAAAGCAAGTTTTAATATTTTGCATGAATTTGCGTCGTATGGCTTTAAGTGAATAAACACAAAGGGCCGATAAGTTCGAAGGTGTATTGGTATTTATAGATTCACTTTGACTAAATGCAGCAAAGAGAACATCATGTTGAGCAGTAATTCCAAGTTCACCAGCTAGTACAGACCCCGCTTTTCCAACAAACGCTGCTTGTACGAGGTTGTAACCGAAGTTGCCACCGCCTTCGCCCATACAAGACATAGGTATCTCGGTGTAAGAATAATAATTCTCATCATCGTGGCAAACACGTACCAACTTGCTATAATATGTGTCAGAACCAACACCCCGTAACTGTGTTGTCAGAAAGTAGCTAAATCCCTCCGAACTGAAGCCATACACGTAATTTATAGGATAACGTTCTCGAGATAAAGAATTAACAAACATACGAGTTCCAGTAGTGACAGCTGTTCTAGCTATCATAAAAAGTCTGTCATCCTCCAGAGAACGGCTACTAACCGTAGGTACTTCCGAACGATAAGGTGAGTTTCCAGTAAACGTTACTCCCACATACATAACTTGCGTCATTGGTGGATTTGGAGGTCCCGGCGCAATAAACGCTACGGTGGATGCACTGGCATTGTTCGCTACAACTGGTTCGCGGACTTCACGTACGTCATGAGATATATTATTCAGATTTCGCACGGAACACAACCCTTGAAGCACCGAACCACACGTTATAAGGCGGCTCGTTGCATAGTCAATCACTAGCGCTTTGTTAACATTATCCGTAGGTTTCTTAACGAAGTTGGGTGGGCAATCAAACGTGCACTGTGCGGAGTCATTAACTGGGCCCGTCTTAATAGACTGCGCAAGTTCGAGATCTGGGGAAAGCTGATAGATTATATTGACAGCTCCAATGTAGACACGTCCCGTGTTGCGATCGACGACTAGGTGATTGAAGAGAGAGGTAGGCGCAGCGACCTTGTCGGAGAAAGTGCACACCACGTCCTGCGAGGCGCGCGCGGCGGCGCACGCGGCCCCGAGGGCCAGCAGCACGCGCCACATGGCGCGGGCGCATGTGGCCTACCGTTGTCGCCCGCGTAGGCACCCACCCGTCCATCTGGAACGCGATACACCCGCTCAGCCACTGTCCGACGTTGCCGTTTCGTTCCCATCGCACAAAACCGCCCCTCATCCCACGACTCGCTTAGTAAATCTTCTTATTATGTAGAACTGACGAAAGCATAGACGAGTACGAAAAGGCTCGGAGGGGTCTAGTGCGATTGGATCGAGTACGTGAGCTGAAGCGGGGACGCCCAGTTGCCCGTCTTCCTCGATGACATAAGTACCAACCTATTTTACATGTTATCGACTATTCAGCCACCCTACGCGATAACTGGTCGACTAAGATGGTCAAACATTTCAACAATAATAATGATATTAACTGACACAATTATGAGTACAATGCCTTGCAAGTACGTAAATAAAAATGAAAAAATGTAGCAACCTGTGCAACGGATGTTTTTCTATCGCCGCGTACAAAAATAGGTTAGTACTAGGAATGAACGGGCACCGGCGGCCCCGACGCGGTCAGTGTACTGATAGTCACACGCCGACGAAAGCCTCAGCATTATAAAGGAAGTAACAAAAAAATCATACAAATTGGCATGCTGTTCGTACGAGGGAGTGAACGTGGTAGCGTAACGATAAATAAAAGAAAACAAATCATATTCGAAAGAACTGAATACATCGACGACATCGAGTATACTTACAGGATAGCCATGACGGAATAAGATCGGACGGGCTTCGAAATTTCTATCACTACTTGATCATACGCATGTATGGAAGCGCACTTTCATAATGCGGAGACCGTAGTGTAGGCACTGGCCGAGATCTGTAACAACAAACATTGTGTTTAAGGCCCGTTGGGGCTCCATCCGCGATTTATTTTGACTTCCGTGCAATTTCATAACTATAAAAATTTTATTAGTCGTAAATACTTATTGAAACTAGCTTATTTATTACATATTTGCATTCGATATCGAAATATTAATTTAAAAAAATTATATAAAATTATTTTATTCGACTCGTAAAAAGTCATGTGCTTGATAAAAATGATTCGATAACCCTAACAGACTCTCAACGCTATACCGCACGACCGCGACCGGTCGACTTTCTTGTTGATTGCATTCTCGCCACCACCCACTCGACCTAATCTACCACCTACGCACGCGAACCGACACAAAAATACTGTTGCATCGACAATCATTGATCACAAACCTATCTAAAACTTAAGGAATAATATTGTCACGTTTACAGAAAAACTTATGCTTCGCTGGAGAACGGAAAAAGAATGTCAGCCATTACCGCGCACGCGAGTCGATAAACGGAAGCCATTTCAATAAACGCCAATTTTTCTACCGCGTAACAATCTAATTTAATATTAAATTAAAAACTTACCGTTTATAATGATTATCTCTTAAACGATACAATCCTTAAGAATCCAGGACCAGGTGGCAAGACCAGCTAAACACTATTGCACCACTTCACAATATTCTTTGTATAATCACTGTTGATATTTATAACAAAACACTAACACCACAAGGAACGGTCCTATTCACATTATTCTGGCAAAAGAACTTGTTTTCGGTTGGTATTGTCGGTTTAGTATGCAATGAAGCCCGTTTGAACAAGGAGTCCACGACAAGAGCATCAGTCTTCGTATGTCGCCATGGAATGATTTCGGTTTCGCTTTTCGAACGAGTCTAGGCGTGACTGGCCCGAACCAAGCCGATTATGCCCGATCCAAGAAATTAACGCGTAAGTATGCCACTTGGAGCAGCACAGTCTATGAATGCGTTCAGAAATAACATTTTACATAAATACAAAGAAAGAAATAGCAAATGATAATTCAGTAATCATTTAACATCAAACAATTTATTACAGTAATTTTTTTACATATTTAATATTTTGTTTTATAAATTTTTGGAACAAAACCTAATACACAGTAAATAAAAATAAGTTTAATACTATATTGCTCTATGGAAAACAGTTAAGGACAAAATCACATTAGGCTACCAATATGAAATGTATTACCAATAGCACCACTGAATTTTCATGTGCTTAATTTGTGATTATAATTCATCTCTTGCGTTACGGTAAGGAAACCTGCATGTGTCTAATTTCACTGAAATAATGCCACATGTATATTCCACCAACCCGCATTGGAGCAGCGTATTGGAATAAGCTCCAAACCTTCTCTTCAAAAAGGGAGAGGAAGCCTAGCCCAGAAGTGGGATATTCACAGGCTTATACGATTACGATGAAATGTATATTATAACACGAAACACTTTTCATTATTTGAAAGAGCATAAATTAGTTTTTTGGGTATTTACTTTGTTTAAAAAAACACTAAATGTATAAATCTTTGGTACAAATTTATATAAAATAGACAAAATACACACGGGAAAGGGTACACGCACAATTTATCCTTTATTTTTTTAACTACGTTAATGTTTTATAATAATTTTGAATGACTATTTACCGAGTTGCATTTTGCTGTCATCTTTTGGTTTCAAATGACTAAAATATACTACTGAAAAAAATAGATGTATAAAATAAAAGGATTAGTCGTAGTAAAGTAAATATCCCATTGCTCGGTATGGCATTCTCTCTCTTTGAGTAAGCTTCAAAGTTACTACATCACGTTGCCATAATGCGAGTTGGTGAATATCTATAAGATTAGTACTAAATGGGATTTGAAATCATAAAATCTACAATTAAAATTAACGTAATGCTACTCGTGTAATTTAAAAAAATATGTTAATTTGACTATAATTTTGGTTGCTGCAGCCAAAAATAGTAAGGTAATAACAAGCACAGACTAAGTTCTTGACACCAATAGAGAGTAGACAGCTGATTTTTTAAAAGCCGAATAGGTAGCTGTCTGCTGTGCTGTCCGAGTGACAGAATTGTTCGTTCGGTATAATATTAAATTAGTTTTTTAATAATTATTTACATAAAACTATGGCTACCACGATGTTTAAATTGTCATCTACACTTATAAATTCATCAAAAAACTATCGTTATGTTGTTGGACTCATTAACAAATGTAATTTCAACACAACAAATGTCGCTATGGTAAGTTGCATAATCGTTTGCATTCCTTAGAAAAAAGTATTATCCGTTGAAAGTACTATTGGTAAATGCTCACCGGTACATTCAATTTGTTAAAAACTGTTCTGTACTCTCTCTGGCTTATAATTTAAGAATTATTCTTTCAATTAATGATTTGAATTTAGTTACAAAATTCTTGTTGTTGTACACTATTTGTTGTAGCTATTCTGTAGACTTAAAATAATAAATAAGTGCATTATAATTATTAGTGGATATTCCTAAAAAGGTTATTAATTATGTTCAACTATAAATTAAAAAAGAACTAAATTATTATAGAATTAAAGAACCATTGTTACTACTTTAATAAAAGGTTATATTAGTTTTAAACATATCTTATGCATTTTTTAAATATATGTATTTTATAAATTTTATCAAAGTTTACATAAACACAAATAGCTTACTTAAATAATTTACAATATTTACTCCATTGATGAGCAAAGCCTATTTTTAAGTGCAGTACTTAGATCATATTCACCATTGTGCTCTATTATGGGCTGAATCATTTATAACTTTTAAGTGTCAACATTTACAATGTGTAATGTGTACATGACATATATACAAACATAGTAGAGTATGAAGTGAATAACCATGTCGGTGAATTTCTTGCAATTTTTTAATCATAAGCTACAAATATCAACAATGATTTGAAATCAAATTTAAAAAAAGCCATATAATACTATTGCATGGATAATCACATTGTTGTGTTCATGTACAAATTATTGTTTATAAGCAGGTTTATGTATTTGACCGGTGATTTCTCGAAAACAAAGCCAACTTGGCACCTATAGTTTTGACGTTTGGTTTGTACTTTCACATACTATAAGCACGCAAAGTGGTGACCAATAACTCAATGCACCTCCCTACCATCCCGTCGTAAGTATTGTTTAGGAGTAAAATATGTGATGAGTGGGTGGCCGAGATGGCCCTGTGGTAAGAACGCGTGAATCTTAACCGATGATCGTTGGTTCAAACCCGGGCAAGCACCACTGAATTTTCATGTGCTTAATTTGTGATTATAATTCATCTCGAGCTTTACGGTGAAGGAAAACATCGTGAGGAAACCTGCATGTGTCTAATTTCACTGAAGTTCTGCCACATGTGAATTCTACCAACCCGCATTGGAGCAGCGTGGTTGAATAAGCTCCAAACCTTCTCCTCAAAAAGAGGAGAGGGAGGCCTTTAGCCCAGCAGTGGGACATTCACAGGCTGTTACGGTACGGTACGGTACGGGTGGCTTACAGGTGGGCTTGTACGAAGTCCCATCAAGTAACATAATTAACATTTCGATAGTCTCGACATATTTAACTAAATAGGCTGATAATTCTTAAACTTGTTGTTTAAATATTAATTACAAATATTGTTTTTAACTAAAGTCTGCTAATAATCAAAAACAATATATTTAATACGGCCTACCTCATTTATTTCTGTTATTTTCACAGTATCATGTCTTATGGCATTGTATTGTGGGGTAATGTTGCCACTATCAAAACAATATTTGTGCTGCAAAAGACGGCCATTCGCGCAATCTATAACCTAGGAGCTAAAGAATCTCTAAGACAAATTTAAAGAAATTAAAATATTAACTGTTGCTTCTTAAGACATATTATGTAATTTTATATATGTATTGAAAAATATTAATGATTTTGTGAGAAAATGTGATACTCATAACATTGATACAAGGAACAAATACAAATTAATTACTCCTGGTACTCGACTGCATAGATAACTCTTGTGGGGCAATGTATACGGTTCTACAACAAGATCCCAGAAAGCATTCAATATGCCTCAGTTGCTAAATTTAAAAAAATTCTAAAGGAATGCTTGTGTGCTAAAGGTTATTATACAATTAATGTATTTATGGAGCACATCTTGGGAGTTAGACCCGCATGGTTATTTATCTTTTTTTTTGTAAACGAAACATGATACATATAAAAAAAACCCTTAGCTGCTGAGTTTCTTTCGCCAGTTGTTCTCAGGGCTGGGTGTTTCTTTTCAGAACTGGTGGTAGTTTCTGGTTTGACTATCAATAAGCAGGTGTAATGCTTCAATGTTGAATAAATAATTTTGGTTTTACATCCATTTTTATTGTCAAAGTGGATGTTCAAGGCAGATAACAAAAGTCAAGATGATAGTACAATATGATATGAAGAAATTGTTCTTTTATAAAAAGTGATTTAATACTATTTTTGAATGTAATAATTTTCAAACTGGCAACCTTTACATATGCTTAGTGTCAAATGGCTGTGTATGAATGTTGTATGTTTATATGTATGTTTTGTATAGTATGTTTATAAAAGTAAAAAAAATCACAAACTAGACTGATATTTTTAATACAATAGTTACTTTGGAAGAACACATTGCATTCAATTAATTACAGGTTGATTGACCTATGACAAACAAACTTGCTTTCAACATAATGTTTTTTACATTGTTCAGAACTAAGATTCCACATGATAAGTTATTATAATGTATTAATTTCATTACACATTATATTAGTTTTACTAATTTAAATTTTTATTTATTCAAACAGGCATACTGTTAATATTTAAATTTATAATTTTTTAATAGTTGACACTTTCAGCTGTAATGTTCAATTGTGTGGGTAGTTGATAAACCAATTTTAATATGCTGTTTGTTTCGTCTGTGGCAATGCTCTTTACTTTTGATTATTGAAAAAAACTATTACTAATTTTACAGTTTTGATATCGGTCATATATAAGTTTTAAACAAAATGGCAATACAGCTTTTTAATAGTGTTTTTGAAGTTAGTTTAAAAAAACCGCGAATTTAGACCCGTAGATATAAATCGTTGTTTTTTTTTAATTACACTAAATTTAATCTCAATTTAATTTAAGTGATTTAGATCATCTTCACTCTGTTGCGCAACTTGCACACTCACTATAATATCTCCTGAGCAGTTTGATTTCTTCCGTTAAGAATTGAATTTATATTTATAAGACAAGTAATCTTAAAAAATAACTTATTTACACATTACAACATAATGATTGAAACTTATTATCAATATATAACCACACTGATTATTATATTTATTTGTATGCCCGACCACACTATCAACTATACAAGTTACTTTAAACATCAAAACATTTTTATAAACAATTATCTAACCCATGTGAATGATAACGCATAGAATAGTGTGATACCGCAATATAAGCAAATAAATCAGGCAGTGCCAAGATCAAAACGATTCTTAATAAAAATAAGAGGCCATATAACATTCTCGTAGTTTCGTTTCAGTGTTGCCGTTGTAAAGTTAAAACTAGGAGATTTTATTTATTTTGTTAACATTTACAATTGCAACCGATATTACAATATCACTCGATACATAGCTGGTCCTAAGAATAGCGTGTATAATATTTTAGAAACGTATTTAATACATCCACCAAATTTTAATTCCGTGTCCGTCGCTTAATGCAGTTAACAGTAAGGCACGTTTAGAAAAACACTATGAAGTAGACACATGAAGCAGAGTATATCCGTGATACTAACGACTAGAAGGTTTTACGATAGAAATTATCAAATCCCGTAAAACTGTTAAGCTCGTTGCTACGTCCATTTTCCCAAAGAATTATATCGCCAACGAGGGCAATCGCCGACCAAGATTACTTAGATCCAATAAATAATAATACTCTACCTTTTAATTTCAATAAATGTGCAGTTATTTCCAGAGAATCAGAAACCCATAACCGACTACCCGCCAATTCTTAAATTTTATAAAAAAAACACAACACAGCGAGAAAGTTGTATAGTAATGCATCAAAAGACATTGGTTATCTAATAGGATAGGAAGTAATTACAATAGTTTAATGATAAAATTTATACATTCTTACAGCAGTGGGAACCATAAACTTTGTTGATCTTTGCTAAGCGGAGATAATAACCGTATACAAAAATACAATGGAATACGCTGTAATGTGTTTGTGATGTAGATTGTCTCATATGAAAGCAAAAAAAACATGTACACGAAAATATCCAATTTTAATGGACTTTTTTATTTTTAGCAGATTTGTAACACTAGCTAGAAACTTTAAATACATAAGGGACGGCAACACTGCCTCGTCTTCGTATTCCATTTGGAGGGGACGGCTGTCTCGCTCGACGTGGCGGAACTTGTTTTGCGTATATATAACGGCGCGATAACGTCGTTCGCGTATTTGATTCGTACTAGAAATAACTGGCTGTAGCGTGTTAAAAACTTGCGCATAAAACCTTTTTTTTTTAAGTTTTGACATTGCTGTCAATTTTCGTTTCGTTTCGCGTGGGGTTATTTTTATTGTTTTACGAAATTTCGAGTTAAAATAATTTTAGGTTTTGAAATCGTTTTATATAATGGCGTGTACGATTTGTATGAACGATGAAAATAAACCAGTGAAAATGGTAAGTTGTGAATTACAATGACAAGTTTAAAATATACAGTGATATTCAAAATGTTAATTGACCGAACATATTGACTTTAATAATATTCAGCTTAAGTATTGTTTTGATTGTATTAAGAGCGTTTGGTAGAACAATTTAAACCTAGAATTTTAAGTTATACTTAATAATATTACGATTACGATTGGTAACAATATCAAGATTTATTTTAAATGTCTATCATTTGATATATGTATTTAACTTTTTTATATTCCACTATTGTTATAATAAGGAATATAATTTAAGTGTTAATATTTCGTTAACTCCTATCGTTCTATTCCTATTCTCTAGACATCTAGACTGAAAAGTAGATATGAAATTTTAGGCTTCCATAAGACGTATGGAAAATCTGAACTAGAGGATCGTTCATTTTTGGGTCTTATTTTCTGTCATAGCCTTTTTTCGAATTTATTTAACAGAGTTCTTGATTTAATTTTTATATATAATAAAAATTTAATTAGAGTGGTAGAGCTTTGTGCAAGCTCGTCTGGGTAGGTACCACTCACTCATCAAATATTCTACCGCAAAACAGCATTACTTGGTATTATTGTGTTCCGGTTTGAAGGGTGAGTGAGCCAGTGTAATTACAGGCACAAGGGACATAACACCTTAGTTCCCAAGATTGGTAGCGAATTGGCAATGTAAGCGATGGTCAACATTTCTTACAGTGTTCTTACAATGTCTATGGGCGTTGGTGACCACTTACCATCAGGTGGCCCATACGCTCGTCCGCTTTCCTATTCATTAAAAAGAAAAGGTGGATTCAATTACGAATGTATTCGTTAATATTTGGAGAAATAGTACTGAAATATTAGCGTGGAATATACACGAATTGTATTGGTATTAAACCTTTTTTGTTAAAAAAAAGTTAAAGAAATATGTTTTGAATTGCCAATTAATACTTAAGATTATATTGTCGTAGTCTTGACGTAATAATTGTTAAAATAAACAATGAGAGATCAACATGACCAGTGATAAGAAATTTACGTAATTATTTTAATATATATATAAAAAACAAAGGTAAATCTGTTTGCTTATATATTTGTATTGTCAACAACAAACTATCATTAAATTGTTATTTCATTTGCCTTGTACTTCATCATACTTTATGTAATTTTTTATTCAATTTGTTTGTTATTAGCATTTTTGATTTGTAAATTCTGATAAATTAATTATTGCTACTTGTTGTGCAATCGACAATAACCGTCGGGAAACTTAATGGTTATATATTTTTTTACCAATCAAGTTATATATATCAACTAAGTAAAATAAAATTGACTATAAGAAATTCCTAACAGCAATATAACTAGTAGAATCTTAATTCTACTAGTCATAATGCCGTTTACCGTAACAGCCTGTGAATGTCCCACTGCTGGGCTAAAGGCCTCCTCTCCTCTTTTTTGAGGAGAAGGTTTGGAGCTTATTCCACCACGCTGCTCCAATGCGGGTTGGTAGAATTCACATGTGGCAGAATTTCAGTGAAATTAGACACATGCAGGTTTCCTCACGATGTTTTCCTTCACCGTAAAGCACGAGATGAATGCCGTTTATATGAATATAATTATGTATATTTTACGCTTTACGCACGACTCTAAAATTTATATTGACTTTAAATCGTTATTGTTGTTTATTAGTTGCCTGGAAGAGTTCGCTTATCGATAAGATCGTTTTATTATTCATTTTTTATCTTTGTTGTGTACAGTACTTTTTTTTTATAGAATAGGTTTGCGGTGCAAATTGGCCACCTGGTTAAGTGGTCACCACAGTGCATAGACGTTGGTATTGTGAGAAATATTAATCATCCCTAGCATTACCTATGCGCCACAAACCTTGGGAATCAAGATGTTATGTTCCACGTGCCTGTTGTCACAATGGCTCACTCATACCGGAACACGAAAATACCGAGCATTGCTGTTTTGCGGTAGAATATCTGATGTAGTTGGTACCAACCCAAACTTAACACCAAGTGAATATTAACCACAATGAAGAATTTTATCTACTATGTCTTCTCGGTCTTCCAATAGTAATTGATACAATAATTTGTTTCCAGCGGAAGGAACGGGATACGTTCGGTGAATTGGACGTACCGGATGACAAGCTGTACGGCGCGCAGACCGTACGATCCGTCATGAACTTTCCGATCGGCGGTATAGAGGAACGGATGCCCGTGAGTGTTAAAATTGCTTATTTACTATTTGTACAGCAATATAGACGACAGCCTCGTCGGATGGCCTTGTGGCCATATAAGGCCACAGATCCCGAAGTCTTGGGTTCAAATAGCAGTTTAGGCCAATAAAAAAGTTATTGGGTTTTTCTGTCGAAAATTCTCAGTAGCAACTTGGAATCTGGAAATCAATCCCAGGGCGCTCCCCTAATGATACATGTTCCTAGTAACAATAAAATTATTTCATTAATACTTTTTTTAATCAAAAATTAGTAATTATTTAAACGTTCAAAAATATTCAATTGTGCAATTTAAAAGAATCTTTAAGGAACGCTTATGTGCTAAAGGATCCATCCGATGACGTTTTAAATGATTGCACACCCTGAGAATGAAACGATCGTCTCCAGGTTATCTCAAATTAAAAAAAAGGTATATATAATTTGGCTAGTGTTGTATATGTATTGCACTTCTTGTAAAGAAATGAGATATAAAAAAAAACCGCTGAGTTTCTTTCGCCGGTTCTTCTCAGGTCTGAGGTGCTTATTTAAGCTGGTTCTCGATGTCACCGCCTAACTGTGACATCAATTCCATCGCGCACAAAGAAATTTGGCAACTCCTTTCTGTGTCGCACAACAAAAAAATGGAATTCCTTACCAGCTCACGTGTTCCCCTCCTCTTACAACCCGGGTTCCTTCAAACGAGGCGTGAAGAGGCATCTTGCGGGCCGGCAAGGCGGGGACGGCTAGTACAGAACATTCTTCCCGACTGTACTGGCCGTCGTCGCGTTTGGACTCTACTACCACTTACTATCAGGTGGAGTAGAGTCATTTGCCATCCCGGGGCATATAAAAAAAAAAAATTTACGAACCGGTGGTAGATTTATGACAATCAATAAGAAAGTGTAACGCTTCTATATTGAATAAAGATTTTTGATTTTGACTTTGAATAAAGTATATATTCAAGTGTATATACTTTACATACTATATATAATATATATAATATATACTATAGTTTATGTATATTAAAGCTTTTTGCCGTTATTTCAATAAATAATGAAAGAAATAAAATAAATAGCAACGTAATAGGTGAGGGTTACACGAAATGCATAGATTATTTTTGTCATTAAAATCGACCGACAGGTTATTGACACGGTTAGAATTCTTACAAAAACTAATCTCTTATCCCGTAGTCAGACAATCGATTCAAATACCATGCAAAGAATAAATATACAAGCTAGACATTTTTTTTTGTGATTCCTTGACATATATTCGTGCAAACAAATATTTGTCAAGTGCAAATATAAGGAATAGGGAATGTTTTTTTTTTTAAATCTTCATGAAAAAATATATTTGCCAACTGTCAAGGTCAAAGGGGTTCGACTTTTATTCGGCTCCAATTGATTTTATTTATTTATTTAATTTTTTGAATAAATTCGCTTCTACAACCGGAAGTTACAATGGGGCATTCGGCAACAATGCTATAATTAAGACGGTATTTAGTAGCGCTACAAAGGCCGATAACAATAGTCTGCGTCCACACATGTGGAATTCGTATAAGGTGATCTCGATAATGGAAGATACCGTTGATCAGGTGTATTGTGATTTGTGTTGTGAAGTTCTCTATGAGCCTCACTAGCACTGCACTAATAAAATATATATTTACCAGTCGACCAGGTGTTTGAAGGCTGGAAAGGTTTTAGGTATAATAAAGCCCTTTCTTGGGATTCGAACTTGTTATGTACCAAACTTCATTAAAATCGCTTCTGTGGTTTAGCAGCGACAGCGTAAAAAACAAGCAGACAGAATCACTTTAGCATTATAATATTAGTATAGTTAATACTAACACAATTCATATCATTAACTACCACAAATTAGTACCTGGATCTAAATCAAGTAGGAGCGAATATGTGGGACAATCTTCATCTTTTTATTATTATATATGTTCTCCTTATGAATATTTAACGGGCCGGTTGGCGTGGTTGATAGATACTCGACTTTCACGCCGAAGGTTGTGCGTTCGGTTCCAACCCAGGACAGATATTTGTTTGCATGAACATGCCTGAGTGTAATTATCTATATAAGTATGTATTTATTAAAGAAAAGTAGTATATGTAGTATATCGGTTGTCTGGTTTACATAGTACAAGCTCTGCTTAGTTTGAGATCAGACGGCCGTGTGTGAATAATGTTCCAGGATTTTATTATATTATAAATGCAAATGTTAGATTGTTTATATATTTATTATAAATAGGGTACTTAATACCTATCCCCTTCATGCGCTAGCGAACCCGCAAGCGGTAACTAATGTAACATTAAACTTTACTTATCTTAAAATTACATATAGTGTTTATCACATAACGCTTTGTTAATAATGACTCAGTTTGTGTCAAGGCCTACTTCTATTCAATAGTAAACTATTTACAGCCCGTTAATTTGGAAAGCCGAGATGGCCTGGTGGTTAGAACGCGTGAATCTTAACCGATGATCGTGGGTTCAAATCTGGGCAAGCACCACTGAATTTTCATGTTCTTAATTTCTGTTTATAATTCATCTCGTGTTTGACGGTGAAGGAAAACATCGTGAGGAAACCTGCATGTGTCTAATTTGATTGAAATTCTGCCACATGTGTAATTCTACCAAACCGCATTGGAGCAGCGTGGTGGGATAAGCTCCAAACCTTCTCCTCAAAAGGGAGAGGAGGCCTTAGCCCAGTAATGGGACATTAACAGGCTGGTACTGAACTGAACTACTGAATTTGGAATATTAAAATTCACCTGCAAAATATAGAAATAAATAAATCTACTTTATTCGTGTTTTGTCTTAAATAATAACAATCTATTTCTAGAATATTCAGACGAATAATATTATCATACAATAAGTATTTAATACGTAATATACAATATATAAAGGATGTTTAAAGTTAACGTCATTCAAGAGTTAGATCGTTACCAGTGATAATATCGTTTCGTACTACATGTGTGTCTGTGTGTGTGTGTGTGTGTGTGTGTGTCCGTATGTGTGTATGGTTCTTGTTTAAGTCATCAGGTTCGATTAATGTTTTTTTTTTTTGAAGTGAAAACTTTTTTAGGCGCGTTGCACTGGTTTATCGTAGGGGATATACTCGTGGCATCGCGTCAGCGACATGCTTAATGTTAATATAATGAAATCTTTGAAAGTACAAATAATTTAAGTATTGTGGAAATTTCTTACAGTATATACAAATAATATGTGTATTTTAACGATTATTTATTTAAATTAAGCTGTATTAATATCTTGTACCGAGTTTGCGACATAGTGTATATTTTGATGAATAAAAAGCTACACAATGCCAGTAGATGTGGAAATTGGACAAATATATTTAACAATTTCAAGCTTTCATTTCTATCGGCAGTGCCTATGACTGTCTGTTTTTTATTTTATTTGGCATAAAGGCACCAAAACTGACTTTGATAATGTTTGTAGTCCCTGATTTCGACGTCCTTGAAAAGTTCAACTGTATAAATACATATAAACATAATTAAATTTTTAATTTAAACAAATTGTCTATTGTAAGATCTTTTTTCTCAAGATGATAATCTAATTATTATATTATATTGATAATACTAGTTAATGTTAACGTGAAATTCTTTGTAAAATATATTTTTACTGGTGGTAGAGCTTTGTGCAAGCTCGTCTGGGTAGGTACCACCCACTCATCAAATATTCTGCCGCAAAACAGCAATACTTGATATTATTATATTCCGGTTTGAAGGGTGAGTGAGCCAGTGTAATTACAGGCACAAGGGACATAAAATCTTAGTTCCCAAGGTTGGTGGCGCATTGGCTATGTAAGCGATCGTTGACATTTCTTACAATGCCAATGTCTAAAGGCGTTTGGTGACCACTTACCATCAGGTGGCCCAAATGCTCGTCCGCCTTCCTATTCTACAAAAAAAAAAATAGTTTCCTTCCATTATCCTTTGGTAAATGTATGGCTTCGACCGCGTGTGGATGGTGCTCCTTTTCAATTTAAAAATATATTTTAATCCAAAAAGACAACATAGTTTTTTCTTAAATAGATGATAGAGAGCGTCGTTTACTTTCACAAACTTTCTATCTATAAACAAGTACCCGCAGCGTATCGAACGTTATAGCTAGATAGGTATTTGTAATGATCACGTGGTTCCCGGCGCATTGATATCCTAAAAAACGCCTATAGATTTAGGTACCACTGCGGTTAATGAGTCATTGCCGACCGTACATAAGTAGAATCATTTTCCCACGTGAAGTTTCGTGCGGAAATTTTGTGGTTACACGATAAATCATTAGCTACGTATGAAAAAATACTCATTTTAAGTTTAAAAATTTATATATTTTTTGCATATGGTTATTCATATGTAATATTATTGCGTCGAATTGACTTAAACCACACCTGAGCCCAGTTAATCGTACTCGCCTGTAAAGTAACAATCTAAGATTCGATTTTGGCATTCGCCTGGGAGTCAAATAAAAATTTATAACGGTTCCGATACGTTCTCGATTCTATTCCGATACAACTTCGACTTAGTAGAAAAATAAAACTAAATAAATAATAAAAATTAAATTTTATAATAATAATAAAATAAATTTTATTATTATTTATAATAATAATAAATTATTATTATTTAAATAATAATAATTATAAATAATAATTTTTATTTAATAAAATTAAATAAATGGCAACGATTACGTTTCGTTTCGATTGCGATAAAGTGATAATTGCGATAAAGTGTTAGTAGAACCACCAAAACCAACAGGGGACCAAACCAGACTTCAACAATAATAACTATACATGAGAATATCACAATTTATAACGAGACAAATGCATCAGTATATCGTGATCGAGTTTTCGACAACCTGCTTATTTAACGATCAATGCAATCAAATAATACGTTGAAACGAAGTCGAAAGTCTTTATTCAAGATTATTATTGTAAGATTTTCAAGTGTTACATCCAAGAATAACCCGCAAATCTTAAATATAGCAATTGCAGGCTTTACAAAAAGATTCATAAAATTATTACTAAATGTGCGGCCAATTTTTTTCTAAACTGTTATCCAAAACAAATAAATATTGACTAAAGTATTAAGTATATTATATACATATATATATATATATATACACATTATATGTATATGATTACACTAACTATATATAAAATATATTTTCAGTATCCAGTCATCGTAGCTTTCGGTATTCTAAAGAAAGCAGCGGCGAAAGTCAACATCGAGTTCGGTCTCGACAAGAAAATTGGTATTTTTTTATATATTTTTTATATTTTGACAATCATTGTTCATCATTATTACATACAATCGCTTTCAATGTGCAATTTTGTTATTATATAATTTATTTTTGTACTAATAATATACCGTTTACACTTCAAAATAACATTAGTTTTGGAGGAATAGGTGTTTGTAATATAAAAAAGTAGCCTATGTCCTTCTTCGGGATTCAAGCTTGCTTCATACCAAAATTTAATCCAAATCGGTTCAGTTGTGTAGCCGTGAAAGCGAGACGGACAATAGTTACTTTCGCATTTATAATATTAGTATATAAAAAAATGTTTTTTCTCGTATGTATATGATGTGACATTTCAATGCATCATAATTATTATTTATGTCCAATAATTCCTTATAATGCATTGGCAAGATCTATTAATATAAAATATTAAAATTAATATCGTGTGTCGATTTTGTTTTCCATGAATAAGTTTATTTCTAGCCGATGCCATAATGCAGGCCTGCGATGATGTCATCTCCGGGAAACTGTACCGCGAGGGTCACTTCCCTCTCGTCATATGGCAGACTGGTTCCGGTACACAATCCAACATGAACACCAATGAGGTAAACAGCATTTTTAAATTTCCAATTCTTTCTTTTACACCTGGAAAAGATAACGCCTATAGAAGTCACCGTAGCAATTACTTAGCTAATGTACCTAATGCACTGTCCTTGAAATTGTTAAAGAGCATCAGTTCACTGGTGGTAGGGCTTTGTGCAAGCTCGTCTGGGTAGGTACCACCCACTCATCAGATATTCTACCGCAAAACAGCAGAACTTGGTATTGTTGTGTTCCGGTTTGAAGGGTGAGTGAGCCAGTGTAATTACAGGCACAAGGGACATAAAATCTTAGTTCCCAAGGTTGATGGCGCATTGGATATGTAAGCGATGGTTGACATTTCTTACAATGCCAATGTCTAAGAGCGTTGGTGACCACTTACCATCAGGTGGCCCATATGCTCGTCCGCCTTCCTATTCCTATTCTATAAGTTCCAAGTAATGAAACTTTAATCGTATTGCGTATGTAAAGCCTTTTTAACCTCAGGGAGCAAAGACAAATAAACAACTTTGACTTGAAATGATGCGGTACGATTGGTCGAGATATTTAATAATATATGATTCATTATGGTATCGCAATGTTTTCGTACTAACTTAAATTTGGAAATGAAATTAAAGTCGATGTAAGTAGTTAAGTGGAATAGTGTTGTATTATAAATAAAAAAAAAACATTAATCAAGAACAGTTTTTAGTGCATAATATAGCAGAGTTATTTGAAAATCGCATGGAATACATAAAATCCATTTTTTTCTAAGCTGTGTGAATTGTATGTCAAAGCAATGTAATTCAAAATTCTGTAATGTATCTCTGAGTTGACTCTCTTTGTCTGGATGTATTCCTCTGTTCGCTACATATATTAATTTAAATAAAAAGTGAGTTGAAATTGCGCTTTCTTTTCGTTTAATAAAGACGTTTTTTAAAGAGTTTTCAAAAATAATAATTCATAATAATTTGATTTTCACTGTCAGGTAATAGCCAATCGCGCGATCCAAATCCTCGGCGGGAAGCTCGGCAGCAAGGACCCGGTCCACCCGAACGACCACGTGAACAAGTCGCAGAGCTCGAACGACACGTACCCGACGGCCATGCACATCGCCGTCGCCATGGAGCTGCGCGACCGCCTCATGCCGGGCCTCGTGGCGCTCCGGGACACGCTGGACTCCAAGGCCAAGGAGTTCGATAAGATCATCAAGATCGGAAGGTCTGTTAGTATTGCTTCCTATAAACACTAACAGCCTGTTAATGTCCCACTTTTGGGCTAAGGCCTCCTCTCCCTTTTGAGGAGAAGATTTGAAGCTTATTCCACCACGCTGCTCCAATGCGCGTTGGTAGAATACACATGTGGCAGAATTTCAATGAAATTAGACACATGCAGGTTTCCCCACGATGTTTTCCTTCAAGCACGAGATGAATTATAAACACAAATTAAGCACATGAAAATTCAGTGGTGCTTGTACAGGTTTAAACTCACGATCATCGGTTAAGATTCACGCGTTCTAACCACTGAGCCATCTCGACTCATTCCTTCTTATAGCTCATTTTAATAATAGAAATGTGTCAATGATGCTTAAATGTCAACTACGTTTTGAAATGTCAATGTCACATTTCGTCAACTCCATATTTAGTTTGTGCATGGTGCGTATGCCTTTGCCCAATATGAAAGGCCAAGGCTATATAACGTCCGCGACGGCGCGATGTTCCAGGACGCACCTGATGGACGCGGTGCCGCTGACGCTGGGCCAGGAGTTCAGCGGGTACGCGGCGCAGCTGTCGTTCGGCGTGCAGCGCGTGTGCGCCGCGCTGCCGCGCCTGCACTACCTGGCGCTGGGCGGCACGGCCGTCGGCACCGGCCTCAACACGCGCAAGGGGTTCGCCGAGAAGTGCGCCAAGGAGATCGGCAACCTCACGGGTACCGGCCGCTCACGCACACATATGTGTTCGACTAAATTATTCAATCGGGAATTACATTGTAGACAGAGATAGAGATAAAAAAAAGTCCACAAGTAAGTGCGCAAACGCAGGTGACTGCCTCTATCCTTTTACTCTTATAATCCGATGGGACGCCAATCCAACCCGACCTGAGAGAATTCATGTGCAAGACCAACGGCTTCACGTGCTTTTCGAGGCACCGGAGTGTACACACTTCCAACTTTTATCGGGGGTTTGATGTTTGGATGGAGTCTGTTTTGTAATTATCATAAGTATAAAACATATATATATATATATGGATCACAACAGAGAAGGTTCCTTTTATAATTTATACATAATTTGTTTTTTTCAGGCATTCCATTCGAAACTGCCCCTAATAAATTTGAAGCGCTCGCTTGTCATGATTCAATGGTGGAAGTATCCGGAGCCCTCAACACCATAGCGGTCTCCTTGATGAAGATAGCCAACGACATCAGGCTACTGGCGTCCGGACCTCGCTGCGGTCTCGCTGAGCTGATGCTACCTGAGAACGAGCCTGGATCGTCCATCATGCCTGGTACGGATTTTCATCTGCCTGTGTCAGATGAAATTATATCACATGTCGAGTGAGTCAATATAACTACAGGCACGAAAGACATAATATCTTAGTTCCCAAGGTCGATGACACATTGGCGAAGTAAGGAGTGCTTAATATTACTTACAATGCCTTTGTCTACGGGTGATGGTGACCACTTACCACTAGGTGGCCCACTAGCCGGTCTGTCAACCTAATACAATGAAATAAATATAACTAAGAATACTTGAAGCCCCACACTGGCTGGCAATTCTTATCGATCTACTGTTTCGAAAAATAATAGAAAACGTGTTATAACACTTGTCCATGTTACAGGTAAAGTGAACCCAACGCAGTGCGAGGCGCTGACGATGGTGGCGGCGCAGGTGATGGGCAACCACGTGGCGTGCACCATCGGCGGCAGCAACGGACACTTCGAGCTGAACGTCTTCAAGCCCATGATCGTGTCTAACGTGCTCAGATCCATCAGGCTAATCGGTGAGAAATTTGGTACAAATAGTTACCAAACAACATCTTCGTTCCCAGGGGTGGTGGCGCATTAGCGATGTAAGGAATGGTTAATAATTCTTACATGGCCAATGTCTATGATCGATGGTATTAGGTACAGAAAGGGGGTTTTGGCTTTACTCAACAGTTACCAGTAATTCTACCGTTAAACAGTAATACTATATTATACTTACTGTATGAGCAATTTACAAGGACAAGAGACATAATATTTTAGACATCATAATATACGGCGAGTTGACATATGACAATAAGTTAATATAAGGTCTAAAGTGAGACCACTTACCAACAAATGCTAAATGCTCTTCAGCCTTTATATATAAAATATTTACAAAAAATAAATGTATATTTATTTATTAATTTGCATTTAAAAGTAAGCTGCATCATTCATGATAAGCTTCATAATTCCATGCTAAGTTGATTACTACTTCAGATATATGTTTTTTAATTATGAAAAATCAATCGTATTACAGGTGACGGTTGTCAGGCGTTCAACAAGAACTGTGCTGTTGGAATTCAAGCGAACACGAAACAAATCAACAAAATCATGCGCGAGTCCCTCATGCTCGTAACAGCACTCAACCCACACATTGGATACGATAAGGTCAGTAACACGATCCATTCCATTACATTTATTTAAATTCCTCGTACGATAACGTAATAAAGAAAACGTATGTCTCGTTTGTATAGTGACTAGTCCGGTTCGAGATGATAAAAAGTTCTTATTAGAATAATACCCATATGCAACCGATCTCTACAAACTTGACAGGACCGGTTCATACAAGTGGTGTCGGATTATGAATGTGATTGGTAAAATCTGCTAAATACTACTTCTTGCAATGTTATTATAAAACATTACAAGAAATAGAGCATTGTCTGAATATCTTTAATCTCATATAAATGGGACTAGGGCTAGCTTTAACTAACTTATGTTAACTGTAGGTAATGATTGCTTGTACATCCTTACTAATATTGTAAATACGAAAGTGGATTTATTTATTTGTTACGCTTTAATGACTTAACTACTCAACATGAAAGATAATCATGAAATTTTGCATACACATTGTCAAAGGTCACCCTCACAGATGGACGGATTATAGTTACTAAATAGATTTGAATAAATCAATGGAGATTAGGTATTTGGTCCTATTGTTTTATGTAACAATTTCCTTTGACAATTTTTTTTATGCACTGAACCAAAATTGTAATACATTCAGCGATTGAATCTGGTGTTTACTTATATTATACCCGCAAAATCACTATTGAATATAACTTATAAAGTAATTAATTATGATATATTAATTTCAGGCTGCCCAAATCGCCAAGACGGCACACAAAGAAGGAGGAACCCTCAAGGACACAGCCATCAAGCTAGGCATCCTAACGGCCGAGCAGTTCGACCAGTGGGTCAAGCCCGAAGACATGCTTGGACCTAAGTAGATGTCTAGACGAGTTAATATAACCTTATGTATGACAATAGCTTTATTATATAAAGTATATGAATATTGAAATGATTATTTGTTGTTATGTTAAACATCTCAAATACATATTTTAATATATGTTGGAAATATGACATGGGGTAGTAAATAATAGTGAACTATATTGAAATTATTAGATACCTTTCTAAGGTGTTTTTAGGGATTGGAAATATACTTTTTTGAGTTTTTATTTAGTAAAGACATTCAACAAAAAGTGCTTCATGTTGCGTTTATAATACAGACATCCTGATGGTGCATTTCCAACAACTTTATCTTTTGATAGACATACTGGACTGAATAAAATATGAGCAGTTTCGTAAGAGTAACTCTTGTAGCACATACCTTTACTGTCCCATGTCAAACAATAATTTAGTATTTTATTGCTCGGTAAAGTTTTGAGATTTTATATTAATTTATTTTTCAAAAATAATGAACCTTTAGAAGCAAACATAATCATTTGAATACAATGTGTAAATTTTGTGGAATATATTATATAAATTGAATATAGCTTTCTTTGGAAGTTTTATCTGTCTTTGATTGTATTTTTTTTTCTTTTCATTTTATTTAGTGTTCTTACAAAAATTTGTATGGAGAAATAAAAGTACTTAATATTTATTTATTCATAAAGCTATTATTGTATACAAGTATTGTATTATGACTAATGTGCATATACGTGTATAAAGTATTTAAAAACAATTTGACTATCACTGTCCCAGTTCTATGGGAAATAAACTGAATGATTTCAATTGAAGATTTTGCAGGAAGCATTTAAATGTCTTGGCTAAAATCAGTGGTCCTCAATCCATGGTCTTCAGAACACTTGACCTTAAATTCTGTTTTAATAACAAATTTCGTTCATTATTACATAAAAGTAGGTTATATATGGGTTGACTATTCTACGTCTGCGTTATATCGTATTAGTTTCATTATCAAGTGTTGCCTACTACAAAACTAAAATTTTTAGTGTTGCCAAACTGAAAATCCACTGAGACGATTACGTTACGCTTTGTATTTCAAATGGCGGATTTATGAGATACCCGACTGACGAAAAGTACTATTTCAACATTTAATCGGTTGATCAAAATTTGATTTAGAGAGTATTCTCGAATATGTGAAAAACTGCGCTCATTTTAAACAACTGATGATTTTTGTGTATGTAAAAGTTAAATAACAGCAAATTAAAAACATAACTTATAGATTTTATTCCTATACTTGCAAGGTATTGTCTATCGTTCGCCAGTCATATGCATAATAATACCTCTAACCTTTTGTCTATTTTCCTTTCTCCTCCTCCTCCTCCATCCTTTTTGCCATTATAAAACATATCAATGCCATTTTTTGTACAATTAGTGACTATTGAGTCATTATTATTAATTATTTTGGTTTAATTTCATATACAATATTCAGTTGCTGTTTATTCAGAAGTAAAACATAAGACATTTCAATATCAACTATATTATATTCCTGCAACTTAAAACTAATACAATTTGGTACATCTTTGGTTTAAATCCTTAACATTAATTAAATGGAATGCAAGTTTTTGGATTGTTATTTACATATGTAATTGTTTCATATATAAAATAATAAATTATGTTCGAAATATTTTGTCTTTTCCTTCATTGAACCATTGTTTTAATATATATATTATATATTTTCAAAGATCCTTACTTATAAATATTGTTTAGCAGCTGTTTTTTGCACTGATATCTCTCTGTAATCATACATTTGAGATTGGAAGTTCAACTCACCCTTCAGCCCCTAAAACTACATATTTAGGTAAAGCCAGTAAAGCTGTAAGATATTTTGAAATGTGACAAAAGTTTGTTTCAACAGAGGTAAATAGGAAATATTAGTAATTCTTCAAAAACAAATAATGAAATTGAATAAGAAAAAAGTTATTCAGATGAATACCTAAAGATAATACTGGGCAGTACATTATTTGTATACTTTACAGAATTAAATTTTATGATGATTTAACAAGGCACTATTGATATTTCAATTTCTTAATATCCCTGATATTTATATTTCAAATTTCTAACATATATGGCTGCATATACAACTGCAGGTAAGTCCAGAGGTTATTAGAAATATTTAAAATGATAAATAGGAATCATACTTATTTTTACATATGAATATGGCATTTACATTTTTGTAATCTATACTGGATAATTTAAAATTCTTCCATACTGACTTATCTAAACATCCTTTCATGTTATAATTAATAATAACAAATACCGTTTATAGTTAAACACTAATACATTTCCAATTAATAATACTCTAATCTTTTCACAGTGACTTTTTAAATATAACTTGAAACAACAAACTAACAATAAACACTCAATCGTAGGCCAATTGTTGAATAAATATTTAAAAGCATACAACAATATGCAAAAAACCTTAATAATCATTCATTCCTTGGTTATATATGATTGAGTAACATTTCTATAATTATCCCAAAATGCATTAATCTTGAATTGATTTCATTTATATAACATTGCTGTAATAATTATATAATGTGCCCTGAATATTTTATCCAATATATAACTTATATAAATAGACTAGAATTATACAGTAGAACCTTTAATTTAAAATTTATGGACTGTCATAAGCAATTGATTAGGATAATAAAATTAGGATTAAATAAAACATATCTAAGCAATAATCAAATCTAATATTGCTCAATTTATTAAAACAATAATTGAAGAATTTCCTTTGAAATGAATATGAGGTTATACTAATAAAGGTTCTACTATAAGAGGTACCTAAAATTATAATTATAATAAATGCATAGCTTATATGGAAGGCATTTTTTGATTATGTAAAAATTACCCTTACTCTTACATAAATACATCTTTGATATTTTGGAACTGTTTCACTGCAAGATCAACCGGCAATTCAAAGTTATATGGTGTCAAACGGTCAAGACTTTGTAGTGTATCTTGAAATCCCGTATTAACCACATAACTTGTTGAAGAATAATATGAATCAACAAGAGACCTGCATTTTAACATAATGTTTAACCATAGAACAAGCTTATGTGTATTTAACGCAGCGCATACAAATGCTTTGAAGTGTGCGTCATAGCTTCTTTTGTATGGGGTGTGTGAAGATATTATACTACCAATAGCACTTAGCAGACTTTGCTTATTGGTTATAGCGGTCCCCCCAACTATATCTAAGTTGAAACTTTGGCTTAATTTCCTAGCTGGAGTTGAATTGAATTTATCCCCGTCATTTAATTCATAGTAACGTAAGATTAACTCCCATATATGTAGAGGTTTGAACATAGATGATCTCCGAACAGGAAAGCACCCAATTATTGGTACTAATGAAGTTGATTCTGGATTCACTAAGCCGTGTTGAAGTAAATCTCTTAAATTTACAGCTAAATGTCTACGTACAGCCGTTGTGAGGGGTGCATCATTAATAATAATACCGCCTTCTTCTGATTCACTGTCATAGCTGTCAGCGATTGAATGTGAAGTTCTGTCTCGAGAAACTATATGCAGTACTGCATCTATTGACATTTCAAGTTTTGCTCTAAGATTACCCCAATGTGTCACAATGGTTGACGATTTCCTATCAAATTTTTTACTTGTATTGGGAGAACAGCCAAACTGTGAAACTGTAAAAATTTGAATGAGTGCTGATGCTTTTCTCATTAAGTTGATGGTTTCAGCTTTAAGTTCATCATTCACTTTGTTACGGTTAAAGTTTTTCTCAAATGTCTCTGATTTTCCGACTTTCCTTGTTTCCTTAGCTTTTCTTGTGTTACTGTTGACATCTTCATTCTTCATAAGTTTTATAAATTTTTGCATATCATCAATATGAGCTTGAAGTTTGCCTATGACTTCTTCTTTTGAAAGTTGACGTTCTGCATACTGTCGCACCGCACAATCAATTTGGTGCCGTAATTCTTCGGTAGTTAATGGCTGGTGGCAGCCTTCTTCTAGGCTACGATCTATTTCACTCCTTAGGTGCTCTATTAACGATCTGTGCTTATCATCGTCCAAATTAGGACTCTCAGCGAATCTCTCTAGTTCCTTCAATTGAGTTTTTAATCTTTCAATAAAGTGCGCCTGTCTAGCTCTCTGACTACGGATTTTTCGCTCCAATTCTAAGCACTCACTACACGATTCTCCCGCGCTACCTTGTGGTGCCTCACGAGAATCAACACCTCTAGATGTAAACTCTTCCAATGCCTTCAACATAGCATCCTTTTCTTCTGGAGGTGCCTTCAGGATTTGTCTTAATCTAAATTCAACTTGCGCAAGATGAGATGTCAAGGAAAATACGGATGACGATAAAATCTCTTGTTCTTCTTCCAAAGCATGGATTCTCTCCCCTGACAATTGTTCAGGGGGAACTTCATCACAAAGATTTTCCTTGGGTGCCCCCAAGGGTTCGCATCTTGGCTCTTGCCATATAGGAATCTCACCCTCTTCATAGTCACACAAGGTCGCGTCCATTACAATGATGAAGATAGAAAATTATTGCTGTTTTTAGAAAATATATACGCCTATAAGTTGACTTGGTGCCCAAACATGTCTATTGATTTTTTTTTCAGTGGAATCACCAGAAATCACATTAAGATACACAAAGTTGTGCTTTGAGAATGTAACTTAGGAAAGACGTCACAATTGACGTCAATATTTGAACGAACGGAATGAACGGTTTTGTTCAGTTTCAGTATTTGTACAAAGAGTGAGTAGTGAACAGTTTTCACAATAACATTTTATCGTTTTATTGAATTGTAATTTTATGTTTCAGTTACGCAATAATTAAACAATGTTTATGATTTAAACTTGGTTTATGAAAATAATTCAATAAAATAATAACAAAGGAAGTGTAATAATAAGCAATTTGAAAATATCAAGTAAATTAGCGACATCTTTTGTCAATCTGCTGAATAATCTCGTTGATGTAGTTTTAGGACAAGAACTTTTTAGGTGTATTTCAAAAGATAGCGCTTTATCATGAAAGCAATTTACGATATGCTTTTTTTCTGAAAATATGTTATTAAAATTTGGTAAAATATGTTTTTAGTATACGAATTGATGAGTCTAATGGTAAATCATTAGTTTTGTTGTCTTTAAATTATATTTCATAGTGTATAATTTATTCATAGTTATAATTATTTTATAAATGTTTGTTTTTTCATTTTATCTGATACCTACTACCTATTAGTCTTGGTATTTAACAGAAAACAATCAGATTTTTATTTAGCTGATATTATAATTGGTAACATCAATATCGAGCCCGACAATCAATCCGCCGTTCGGGCGGATTGATTGTCGGGCCCCGTCTCTTAATTATCGTTGTTATTTTTTTAAAATATTGTGTAATAAAAATTGGTTTTACATCAAATTTGATTGGATTAAATTGAATGTATTTTTTGGTATCAATAAAGTATAATATTCTTATATTATTTAATACATGTAAGTACCTCATCTTATTACCGAAACGCATTTTCTAAATATTGCAATTGATAGTTACATTTATTTTTATGATCTACGCTACAGTAACTAACTATAATTTCATGTATCTCATATCAATATCAGCTCAGAAGTTGGCGAATAAATGCACAAAAGTAATTTTATTTTAATAGGGTAATAAATTAAGATTTTTATATTAAAGAATTATCTTTTATAGAACCTTAAGTTTTTTATATTTATTTGAAAATAATATATATTTATTCTACATAAAAGCTTCTGTTAAATTTTAATTCATTTAAACGGGCGGGAAACTGAGACACAATAAACGATATTAAAACTTTAAGGCTCCGTACTACAAAGTTATAATCACAGATCCCTTGTCGTTACACGATTACGACGAAAATACAAATTGTTCAAAGTTCTTAATGAGTAAGACCCAAATAAATCAAATTATGAGAATCTATACTAAATATAATAAATGCGAAAGTAACTCGACCTGATTGTTACGCTTTGACGGCTAAACCACTGAAATTATTGTTGAAATTTGGTTTGAAGCAAGCTTGAACCCCTAGGAACGACACAGGCTATAGGCTTTTTATACCTAATAATCAAAATTTTGAGCCGGTTGGCGTGGTTGGTAGATACTTGTCTTTTTACGCCGAAGGTTGTGGGTTCGATTCCCACCCAATACAGACATTTGTGTGCATGAACATGTCTGTTTGTCCTGAGTCTGGGTGTAATTTTCTATATAAGTATGTATTTACAAAAGAAAAGCAGTATATGTAGTATATCAGTTGTCTGGTTTCCATAGCACAAGCTTTGTACAAGCTTAATTTGGGATCAGATGGCCGTGTGTGAAAAATGTCCCAGGATATTATTATAATCCCTAACACGCGGGTGAAAAATAACACTATAACAACAAGCACGATGTGCTTGTCTGCGTGTTTAAAATTTAAACCTGAAAGTTCCGGTTGAATTCCACGTTGGTATTTTAATCACTGGGTGTCAATTCATATCACACAGGTATTTTTTTTATATCGAGGTAATTTTCTTTTCCTTTAGAGAAAATTTTTAGGAATTGTGTCTTCGCAATGCTTATTTTGTAATTTTTTATTGTTCATTAACTTAATTATACATAGTAATTCGATGTTTCTTTTCCATTATGCCTTAATTTAATATTCATTATTTATGTATATATGTGCACAAAGTATTTTTTTTTTATAGAATAGGAAGGCGGACGAGCATATGGGCCACCTGATGGGAAGTGGTCACCAAATGCCCTTAGACATTGGCATTGTAAGAAATGTCAACCATCGATTATACAGCCAATGCGCCACCAACCTTGGGAACTAAGATTTTATGTCCCTTGTGCCTGTAATTACACTGGCTCACTCACCCTTCAAACCGGAACACAACAATAACAAGTACTGCTGTTTTGCGGTAGAATATCTGATGAGTGGGTGGTACCTACCCAGACGAGCTTGCACAAAGCTCTACCACCAGTAAATTACCAGTATTTATTTATACACAGAATTCTTTAAAGAATATGCAATGAAAATAAAAACAAGCTATTCAGACATTACAGTATCGCGAGCGACATCAAGTGCTGTTTGAGCAGGATGCAGTGATCTTTTAATTTTATAATAGTTAATTTTATTATTAAGTCCAACTCAAACAACGCTCAAAATTTTTTAGAAAAAATACAGTGATATTGTACCTAGGACGCTAGCATTATTCCATACAATTATTATTTATCTATTAATACTATAAATGCGAAACAAAACGAGTTTAATATATATTAAAACAAATACTGTTTATTATTATAATATGTATTTTATATTATTATAATATATATACAGGCGAAATACTACTCATCACGAGATCCTAAACTATCCGCCCGATTGACATGAAATTTGTCACAGTCCTTCCCTGACGTAGACGAAGTAAGAACGGGTTCTACGCAAAACCTATCCAAAATACATTTTTCTTCTTTTCTACCCGTGCGAAGCCGGGGCGATTAGCTTGTTATCTATAGTTATTTGTGTGTCATTAAAATAATTTTACGTATTTTAAGATTTCTTATATTATTGTTATTGTAATTATATTTGTATTATATAACACCTGTTTAAGAACGTCATTAATAAACAAACACAGAAGAGAGAGAAAGATCATTTGTTTGCGTTATGCCTATTATAACGGCTCGGAAATCGTTTATGCAAATTTTATAAGAAAGGTTTACTAAGCAGAGAATTATTGTTGATTTACACTTTTTTATTTTAAGCATGAAAATAACAAATAGAATTACGAGTGATATTATTTTTGTTTCTGCAGTGCTGTTCTTTTAGAACTCACTTTATTAATGTTCTAAACCGAAATAAATTTCTAAATAATTTCTTATCAGAATTTATACTACAAATTTAATTATTAATTTTGTTTCAATTTATATAACAACACAATCCTTAGAAACAGGATTTATCTAGTTTATTTTTTTTAGAATGAATTTGATTACTCTTCTTCGTTCATAATAGAGGAAACCGAATAGAAATGTTCCTATTGGTTAGATTCGCGACTACAGCGCTACACGCGTTGAACTACTCACTAGTCATCGATATACGAATGACCGGTCGAAATTTTACGCGCTCACATAAAAAACTTTAATCTGTGTTCTCTGTGTGTTTTTTAATCATATATATGTGTGGACTACACTCCTTGGTTCATTAAGCAACAGCCTATAGAAGACATAAATAGGAGAACTGAAGATACGTACTGGGCGTCCTACGTAAGCTCGTTGGTGCTGTTGATGGTAAGTGCTTATGCTTAATTTCCTATTGTACGTTGCTATTACTCAGCCGTGTAATGTTAACAACCGACTTATGGTGATATATTATTTGGATGCGTGTATTCTTGAAATGCTATAATTGTAGGCAATGTCGCATATCAGTTTCTGACACATCGTGGCAGATTTGTGCGATGAGCTTCGAGCTTGTTTTTACAGAATAGCCCTACTGCATCTTAATCTAATACAAATTCTATGCTGTATGTCACGTCTTTAAAACCATGGTAGCTATTAAATTGAAAACTTCACAAAATACGTGTATTATGAGTATAATTACATTAAAAGCTTAAACCTAAGGGTCGTACAAGGTCCGATTGCGCAACACAGCTCGTTATCGCATGGAATGGTAGCAACTAGCAATAATGCTGGCAGCATTTTTCCGTTGTATTGCAGTTCTGATTCTCTCGGCGAAAAAACGAACAACGAAACCAGTCGCGAATGGAGCATATAAGACGGGGTGCTTATGTGATAAAAATAACTATAAGAAATGTTTATGTACCAATATTTCAAAAAAAATAAATCAAATAACAGTAAAATATGTCGTTAATATAAAAAAAAATCATCAAAATTATTTTCATCTGTAAAATAAAAACACGTATTAACTACATAAGAAAATCGTATTTTACTTGTAAGTTTTTTAGGAGGGTGATCAATTAAACAACACTGTCTTCTTCCTTCGAATGTTAAATCGATCATGGCAGAAAGAGAGAAATGAGTGTTTTCTATTATAAAAAATATTTATACCTAAGACCGTTAGATTGAAGCTTAATCGAGGTCTTCGTAAATTACTGTAGATTGACTCACGACACGAGCCGTCTCGAATAGTTAACACGTTCAACTTTGTCTAATCTCCGTTAAGTTTTCACCCTTAATAGGATTAGTGCCTGCAGCCTGTGATTTAAAAGGCTGAATGAAACAAAACCTAGTCCACCATAACTTTAGTCACAGAAGTATGATATTCTTTTAGATAATTTGAGGAAATCATAATATGAATTTGTATGTTTCGAAAACTTTTTTTTTTACTCTTATTTATATTTTGATAACATTAAAGCTCGTCTATATTTCAAAAGCAGAACATAAAAAGACATTGAAATGTTTTATTTTTCCCTAATTATATATAGGTCTTAATTTTAGATAATTATATACTTTGTTATAATAAAGTTGTTTATTGTGTTATCGCTGTAACGCAAAATCTTAGCACTGTGTCTCATTTAGTTAGGATAGACCAGTGATTCTCAACCTTTTTTTGTTGCGGCACACATAACAATTTCAAAATTTGACGGCACACAAAGAAATATATGTTTAAAAATTATTTACTTACCTATACACAATGCGTAAAATAGATTACGAACCCAATCAAATTTTATGGATTTAAATATCTATTCCTGTTAAAAGAATTTTTCATTTTAAATCATATTATTTAATAATATTGACATAATTATGTCTAAAATTCTGCGGCACACTTAGAATTTCGCGGCACACAAAAGTGCTGCGGCACAGTGGTTAAGAATCACTGGGCTAGTCGAAGGTCTAGACAAAATGTTAAACACATCAATGAAGTTCCTTAAAAAATAACGAACAAAAAATTGTTTACGTAGTTTTTTACAACAAATTGTTACGACAGACTATCAAAACTTTTATTTTATTTACTGTGAGGATTCCTATTCAGGATGACCATGTTTTCACATTAGTAAGAATTTTAAATGTTGAAAGTTAATTGCTTATTTATTTTCTAAAACCTTTTAATTTTTTTTGCATGAATGAATGAATTAAAAGAATAATAATAATTATGTTATATAATATAGTAATAATAAGCGGTTAAAATAGTAACTTATGACCCCTTTCCCCTCTTGAATATGGCTTATAGCACTGTAAATGAAAACAGACGCGGTGCGTGTTTTTTTATTGCATTTTTTTCACTTGAATACAAATTAATAAAAATGCGTAATTTAATGACATCATTTACTTGATCATGACATTGATCACCAAAACATAAAAAAAACAGCTGCACATCAATCACTTGTATTTCTTTCACGTACTATAGTAAATATGAAACGGTATATTACGCCCGCGGTTATTCCACCCAAAATTGGTCCAACCCAGTACACCCAATGATGTATCCAAATATTCATTATGACAGCTGGTCCAAAAGATCGTACAGGATTTAGTGAACCAGTATACAAAATTGCAGAGCTTTGACAAGCAGTCACACTTAGACCAATCGCAAGTGGACCAGATCCTAAGCCTTTTGCACTCTTGTCCATGACACTTAAAACAACAGCAACTAATATGAACGTCATAATAAATTCCAATCCAAGGACTTGATCAGCTCTCAAATTAAAATAAGGAACAGTAGCCCCGAGACCATTTCTCAAGTTATCATCAGTTACGCTATACGCAACAGCAGATCCAAGCAGACTTCCAAGAATTTGTGCTATTATATAGAGGATCGCTTTTATTACTGTCATGTGACCACAAGTTAAAACTCCAATTGTCACAGCTGGGTTGATGTGACCTCCAGATACATGACCAATAATTTGTATGACAGATGCAATTAACAGTCCATTAGCCAATGACGAGCCCACGACAGTTTTCCCAATATTCGTTTCAGCTAATAAAGATATTGATAAGTAAAGAGAAGTACCGAGAAATTCAGCAAAAAGTTGTCGCGCTGTTGTTTTGTAATCTTTGATATCTTCTGTACCAAGCATCGACATTTTCTCATTAAATATTGTCTTTAGTATAATAACAAATGCTGTCAATCTATACACCCACGCTTTGGAATTTTTTGCTAAATAACAAAAAGTATCTACTGTAAAAAAATCTCGACAGAACCTAAACTTGATAGTTGTCTGTTTTTTAATCTGTTTCATTTTGAAATCAATTGCAATCAACATAATACGATAAACATTACGAAAAATATTCACAGTTATGTGATAAATTTATTAATTTGTTATTCATATTTTAAAGTAAATTAATATATGCGAAATTTTCATATTCCATTCAAGTATTTGTATATAATTAGAGCAATGTTGTAATGGCGTTGACATCATTTATTGTCTCTTGTTCTCGATAACGGGAAAAACAGCGCATTTGACGGCGAACAAAAACAAATGTTGAAAATTATTACAACATAAGTAACTCTATTTATTTTAATCATACTTTTTTTAGCTACACCATCACCTTATTTGTTTGTTTTTTTTTTTTTATAAATTGCTTAATGATATATTATTTAAATTTATATAATATATTTTTTTGTTCGACATGGCTCAGTGGTTAGACCAATAAATCTAGGTAGGGTAGGGATTTATACAAGCCTGTCTAGGTACATCCACTCGTACCCCAGTATTGTATTGTAGCTTAAAGAGCCAGTGTAATTAATGGCACAAGGGACATAACATCTTAGTTCCCAAGGTTGGTGGAGCATTGGTTAATATTTCTTATTATGCCAATGTTTACGGGCGGTAGTGACATCTTATCATAGTGGTATATTTGTCCTTCCGCCTACCTATTTCTTAAAAAAAGTGTTTATAATTCATCTCGTGCTCGTTTGTTAAGGAAGAAATAAGACAGTGTTTCCAAAGACCGCATTAAGACATCGTGGTGGAATTAGCTCCTAAAAAGGATGAGAGGCTCTAGTCCAGCTGTGGGATATTCTTACACTATATAACAATGTCTGCTTTCTATTGATGTGTTAATTGTTAACATGGAAACATAGTTGACATTTAATTATTTGCAATATTTTAGATTATTTTTCCGTAATAAATATAAATATATATATATATTTTTTTTTTCAAAATAATTCACAAAACAACATAGGTATCTATCTGACTTTTTTGAAATATCTATATTATATATTTTTTTCTAAAGAAACAATTTACATACATATATTAGATCTATATACTTAACGAACGAGAAGTCTCGAAGTGGCTCAACTTCAACATTTCAATTATCTATATAAGAAGGTATTTACAAAAGAATATCAGTTGTCTGGTTTCCATAGTACAAGCTCTGCTTAATTTGGGATCAGATGGCCGTAGGTGAATAATGTCCCAGGATATTATATTATATCTAATCAAGTTATATTTGATGAAAAAAATATAGCGTATATTGTGATTATATACATCGGATATATTTCTTAACACACTATTAAAAGAATGTATAAATTTATAACGTTTTATGAGAAATCTTGAGCAAAATATTTGAACATGAATACAAACATTTATATCTTTATAAATAATTTATATTTTTTCTCACAACCACAACTTGTCACAACCGGCACCGTTCATGGAAATTTCATAAATAGTACATTCATAGTGTGTGTTTTATTGGTCATAGTTTTGAGGTAGAATGGTCATTCATAATAAAACCTGAAATTTGTCGAATTCAGTGCTCGATCTTCGCCGAAGATTGCGGGCTCAGACTCGGTCAATTACCACTGAATTTTCATGTGTTTAAATTGTATTTATAAGTCGTTTCGTACTCGGTGTAAGGAAGACATCATGAGCATGATCTTCTGGCAAATGTGTTCTTAACCAATAATTTGCTACAATGCAAACATGGAAGAACATAAAAATTGTGTGCGTGGTAGACAGTGGGCCCTTCGTCGGCTGTTACTTCTACAACTAAATCGAATCAAAATCTAAATAGCAGATACAACCAAATTAATAAATTATTTATCAACATATAAATTCATTTTTTAAATCAGGAGTGGTATATTTATTATAATCAGCAACAATTTTTGCATTCACTATTGGTTCAAATTGAACCAAACTTTTGGTTGAAATCGTCGAAAACAAAACGAGAAAGTTCTCAATTCGACATTAAGTCGCTTATAGTATGAAATCCGCGTACCCTAAATCAAAATAACGAACAGCACTGGTCGAATCATTAATAAACTTTGCGGGAAAAGTATTTTGACATCTGTGCGGAGTGACCTAAGGTTAGGAAAGATGGATGAGAGCCTTAAGTTAGAAATATGATTATTCTGTCCACATGGGTTCCGAGGATATGAATTATGAATGATCGAAGTATACGACATTTCGTTTTTATTTATTCGTTTTGATTTCAAAAAGTCCTAACATCTGTGATTGATTTGTATTTAGAATTTAGATTGTGTTTTTAATTAATTGAATGAATATTGTTGTGTCGAGAATATTATTAGAACGAAGTTTCTTATCGCACTTTAAATCCACACATTTCAGCCCAGCTCTCATTCGTGAGCTAGGCTGAAATGTATGACTTTAATCGTCACGACAGTTTTGCTATAGTGTGTTTATGTTATGCCTGTATCTACGTATAGGTATGTTACTGCAGTATATACGCGTGCAAGAGCGACTACTGTATTTAAATGTTATAAAAAATTATAATAATATGATCACTTCCGAGCCTTCATCCTTCCGAGATTCACTTGTCAGCCGAGATGGCCCAGTGGTAAGAACGCGTGAATCTTAATTGATGATCGTGGGTTCAACCGGGCAAGCACCACTGAATTTTCATGTGCTTAATTTGTAATTATAATTCATCACGTGCTTGACGGTAAAGGAAAACATCATGAGGAAACCTGCATGTGTCTAATTTCACTGAAATTCTGCTACATGTGTATTCTTCCACTGTGCCGTCAGCACATCGCCTTTTTAGTTGTATTTCATATTTGGCATGATGAATCATAACAATTTCTTATTAGATTATTATAATATAGTGATCAGTCAGTACGGTGTACTCAAATAATTGTGACGTGTTTTAAATAAAAATATATTATTTCTTCGGTCTTTGAGTATTGACTAGCCTTATACCTGGGAGGAGTAGGAGGGAGAGGAGGCCTTAGCCTAGCAGTGGGACATTCATAGGCTGTTACTGTGTGTGTGATCACTTCCAATACTTTTGAAATATGTATATATATTATGTATAAATATTATGTAGGACTATTATATAGTAAATATGTAGGACTATATAATAGTCCTACATATATAATATATATATATATATATATATATATGTGGACGAGCATATGGGCCACCTGATGGTAAGTGGTCACCAAACGCCCTTAGACATTGGCATTGTAAGAAATGTCAACCATCGCTTATAGCCAATGCGCCACCAACCTTGGGAACTAAGATTTTATGTCCCTTGTGCCTGTAATTACACTGGCTCACTCACCCTTCAAACCGGAACACAACAATATCAAGTATTGCTGTTTTGCGGTAGAATATCTGATGAGTGGGTGATACCTACACAGACGAGCTTGCACAAAGCCCTACCACCAGTAAAATATTGTATAACGGGTTTTATCGCTATTTCGTTGTTTTTATGAAATAATGTAGATGTATTTTTTTACTTTGTAAAAGCCTCAACGCCAAAGAAGACATCTCCCTTATATCCGTTTATTCGCTGTAATCAAAATAGAGCTCATTCTAATTAAAATATTTAATTAATTACTATTTCTCCACTAATTCTGTTTCTGCCAAATTTTTTATTGATGCTTAGCTCCTATTGGTTTTAGCTTGATGTATAATATAATAATAGCCTTTGATAAACGGGAACACTAACATAATTTCCAATTTGATCCGGTATTTTTTGAGATTAGCGCGTTCAACCAAACAACGTCTTTAGTTTATTATTATTATCACTTTCAAACTACTTCTAATGGAAAAAAAGAGATATTTTTGTAAAAATCATGGTAGGTATCTTAATAGCAACTAATATTTTAAGGATACATAAATGTAGAGTGCTATAAACAATATAGTTTTAACAAAAAGTGCGATAAATTAACCGCGTACCCGCGTAACCGCGTATGCGCAAGAGTGTGATATGTGACTGATATCTTTGTTTGCGGTTCAATCATCTGTGGATACCCCGAAGTAAAGGCGGACAATTTCAAAAGTCCGTTTCTATTGTGGCGTTTTTTAAAATTCGTGTGTAGATGTATTCATTTACGTATCAGAAAATTGTAATTACTTAGAAAAATTAAAAAACTTCAATACTGACTTGTAGATAAGGTTATAATATAAGCTTATTTCCGTAAAAAAAAGAATTTTCGAAAAAATGCAGATGTCCGTATCTACTTTGCTGCCATCGATATAATTTCACCTCAATCAAATTTTCAGGCTGTTAATTTTTTACTTTAACTTTACGCTTACTTAGCTATTGTAATGGAATCCATTTGATATAATATTTTTTTAGCCGTTAAATCGTTCCCTTGTCTCTGTAAAGGATACATGCGCGGAATATTAAATTATTTTCTTCGGAACGAGGAGGTACTGTTGTTTCCAATAATAGTATTTTTATAAACAAATTTTCTATCCAGGTTACAAAAACCATTATAAACTTGTAACAATAAGTTTAATTATGTTCTCAAATGGGATCATGCGTTATTCTTTTCTATTAGATAATTTAGTTAAAGTTTCCTTGAATCTCTGTAATATTCCCATTTACAGTATGTATGATGTAATTATAATAATCCAAAAGATGTTAAACTCAAATTTCTTGGGTTAGGGCTTTGTGCGAACCCGTCTGGGTAGATGCCACCCACTATATATTTTATCTCCAATTAGCAATAATATTATTGTAGTATTGTCGTGTTCTTGTGTGAGTGAGCCTGCATAGCTGAACGCAAAAGGGATGAAGATGTTATACATCTTAGTACCCAAGGTTGGTGGCTCATTGGCGATGTAAGGAATGATTGAGCTATACAAAAAAACTTTAATCTTTAACTAGTATTTATTTCTGACAATAAAGGAGATAGCAACTTTAATGATCTTTACAATAAAATTACAGGTATTTTTAATATATTTCTTTATCGACTTCAATGTGAGAAGGACTCACTGGGTAACTCACATTACAAAATTGATACACGTAGACGTAAATTTAATAAATATGCCCGTACTTTTTTACGTCGCGGCGATATTATGATGACGTTAGGATCTGGTTCCGTATGGAGTTCTTTATTCGGAGATTGTTTTTTATATGGAAATTATGAAAATTCCTAACGAGACACGACATTTTTATTGGTTTAGATGCTTTGTTGTCGTAAGATCTTTGTTCTCGTAAATCTCTTTTGAAATGTTTACAGTTACCTACGTAGGGCACTGAATTTTGTGCTGTTGTTAAAAAAAACATATACAATAAAGCGAATATTGAATTGAATTTTATTTGAGAAATACGTACTGTTAATTAATATTTGTAATATAAAATTCTTTAATCACTTAGTTTATGGATTCGAGTTGTTTCAATGTAGTAAGTGTTAACTAATTTATTTTTGTCTACAAGATACAACAAGACTATGGGAATAAATGAATCGAGTTTAGAGAGTGTACCTGTGTTTGTGCGCACACATATATGTTCTATGACATGCGCAAGACAAGCCAGTGTTGACATTGCCCGCCGTGACCGAAATTAATGAAATTATTATTAATACGCAGTATGACCTTCTTTAATGTTTGATCGTTCTGTCATTAGAGCTACTTGACATTTATTGTCATTAATTAAAATATCTCTATGGAAATAACAAACTAAAATTACAAATAATTATACTCTAGCTATGTTCAGGTCATTCAAAAAGTTGTTGAATCGTAAAACGTTGTATGATATTCAGACTCGAAGTCAGACGAATGAAGTAAATATTTTTATAGATGGTAAAGCTGTTTCAGTTCCGAATTACTTCACAGTATTACAAGCGTTGCGTCGAGAACGTATAACTGTACCTACATTCTGTTATCACGATCGATTGTCAATAGCTGGCAACTGTAGGATGTGTCTTGTACAAATTGAAGGTATGTGGAAACCACAAATTGCTTGTGCCATGCCAGTGTCCAAGAATATGAAAATACAAACAAATTCCGAAGTTACATTGAAAGCACAGGAAGCAGTTTTGGAATTTCTTTTAGCTGAACATCCACTTGATTGTCCGATTTGTGATCAGGGCGGTGAATGTGACTTACAAGACCTTTCAATGAAGTTCGGTAATGATCGAACAAGATTTACAGACATACACTTTCAAGGTAAGAGGGCTACGGAAAATAAATACCTCGGCCCTTTGATTCGAACTGAGATGACAAGATGTATTCACTGTACACGTTGTATAAGATTTGCGTCTCAAGTATGCGGTTTAGATGTTCTTGGAACGACAGGTCGTGGTGCTGACATGTTGGTAGGGACATATGTCGACAAAATATTTTTATCCGAATTGTCTGGAAACATAATTGACTTATGCCCGGTTGGAGCGTTAACGTCCAAGCCGTATATGTTTAAAGCAAGGCCATGGGAACTCATAAAAACCGATTCCATTGATGTAACTGATGCCACTGGAACAAATATACTCATTAATCATAGATTTGATAGAGTATTAAGAGTCTTGCCTCGTGAAAATGATGACATCAATCAGGAATGGCTATCTGACAAAGGCCGTTGGGCGATAGATTCTCTTGAGTTTCAAAGACTTATAACTCCAATGCATAGGAATGAAAGTGGGTTGTGTCCAATAGAATGGGATTGCGCTTTGAAAATGGCTGGAAAATTAATAAAATCTGCATGTCCCGCTAAGATACTGGCTATTGCAGGTCCGCATTGTTCAGTAGAAACCTTAGTAGCTGCGAAGGACTTACTTAATATGCTTGGTTCTGATAACACATTTATTGAACGTGGTTTGTCTTATTCTGGGTCAAATATCGATATAAGAGCCGGTTATTCTCTAAATGTCAGAATGAAAGATGTAGCAACAGCCGATAAAATATTACTTATAGGAACTAATCCTCGCTTTGAAGCTCCAATTTTAAATTCTCGTATTAGAGAAGCTTATGTGTACAATGAATGTGACATTTATGTGATTGGCCCACAGTGCCAGTATAACTATCAGGTTCAATATATTGGTAAATCTATCAATGATATATCTAAAGCTAAAAACTACATACAGAGTGCAATGCGGCCTTTAATATTCGTTGGCATTGATCAGTTACAAACTTCAAATACTGTGGCTGTTATGAAAGAGTTAAATGAATTAGTGAATACCTTAACGGTGGATGAAAATTGGGAAGTGATAAATGTTATAACAAAAGAAGCTAGTTTCGCCGGCGCTTTAGAGGTTGGGTGGAAGCCAGGTGGATTAGCTGCATTAAAATCATTGTCCCCAAAAGTAGTGATATCTTTAGGTGCAGACCACGTGTTCTGTAGGTGGGATGCCCCGACCGATTGTTCTATTATTTACGTAGGTTTTCAAGGAGATCGGGGAGCGGAGTGTGCGTCAATTGTTTTACCTGGAAGCGCTTACACAGAAGCGGGTGGCATCTTCATGAATATGGAATGTAGATCTCAGTTTGCCTTCCCTGCTGTAACTCCACCTGGTAATTCACGTTATGACTGGAAAATAATACGAGCACTGGCAGAGTATTGTCAAATATGTTTATTTTACAGTGATAGAGAATCGCTCTGTATCAGATTAGCCCAGGTAAGCCCAAGCTTATTACATTTTGGGACGTACCAAAATAAGTTATTCGCTGATTTAATTCCTCAACTTCTGAATAAAGATACTAGAAAAGAGACTGGTGTTGAGAGTAGTTCTTTGCATGTAGAGATGAAAACTTTAAAAGACTATTATTGTTCGGATATTTTTACTTATAACTCACCAACTATGGTCAAAGCCACAAAGGCTGCTACCGAAATAGAAAAATCTGATTACGCTTCTGTTTAGTACTATTTAATATATTATAATTTATACATAAAATAAAAGACTAGTTATGTAATGTTGATTTTAATTGTTATATGGATTTTAATGTTGGTACACATTTAGTGCTATAGTAATAGCAAATATTCTTAATAAAGTTATATTTTTCACTTGTTCTTTTTTAATTTCAATAAAGCAAACATACTAATTAAACTATATAAAATAATTACATAGAATTATTACTAAAAAATAAATGAAACATTAATGAACATTAAAAAATAAGGTTTGTTAAACATTATAGGGGTTATTATTTGAACTCAAAATTTATAAGAAGGCTACTATTGTACTCGCAAGATCATTAATATCTTATTGTGCTGATATACTTACTGTTTCCCGTATGAATCTAAAGACAGAACTTTCTTTTAAGTTCCTAAGAATCCGTATTTTTCGCAGTCAGACCTTTGTTATGTGCCCAGTGAACTAAAGGCACAAAGTATGTTACCAGTATACATATATTCTATTGTAATATTCATTACACTCGTTATGAATATTACTTAAGTTTAATGTGAGTTTTTCTCAATAATATAGTGAAAAGGTACAATCATTTTATGTTTATTTTGTGAGGTTTGTTGGATCTAAACTACTGCTGAAAATAAATAAATAAATTACTTCAATTGCAATATAGTTCGATTCCCAAGTTTCTTATAACAGCTTGGATCGATGGCTTAACGCGCTTTTGAAGGTGAGGTGAGACTTGCAATAAAGATTACCCAAACAAAAGAAGCGACTCGGATTCATGCACGGTTCTTCTCAAGTTCACTTTAATAAGAATTTTCGTAACGGACGTAAGATAAAAATAAACAAACTGCATAGGAAAATTGAAGCATAATATTTTAAATTTAAAACCTATTTTAATTGTTAGTCAGGTTTATTTTTGACTCACGGACAAATAACCATATTATATAGAGTATCCTTATAGTATGCGTAGGGCAAATATACTAATTCATTAAAATAAATTATAATTGGTACATACTCTATAACTACTTTTATATACATATTAAGAAAAAGTATTACTTAGTGTATATAAAGTTGGCTTCCTAATAAATAAACTATAAATGACGAGTCCACGAATTAACTTGTATAGAAAGATCAAGATTTTCTCGAGTATAGTGAACTTGCGCTGTAAAAATAGAGTATTTGTTTTGTGAAAGAAAAAAAACTTGTTTAAAAATTAAAAATTTTTTTTTTTTTGCTTCAACTACAAACGATTTTTTTCACTACAATCAACTACAAACGATTCACCTCAAGAATCAAACAATTAATTTTTTTTTTTGCTTCAACTACAAACGATTTTTTTCACTACAATCAACTACAAACGATTCACCTCAAGAATCAAACAATTAATTTTGAGTATCGACAAAACCGGGGGATGAGTTTTTTTCGATGTCCTCCAAATTTTTTAGAGCTACTACAAACGAAAATTTTTTTATTACAATCAACTACATACGAGTATCTATAAGAATCAAAAAGAAAAAAATCGATTTTCAAAAGTCGGGTGCCAATCACATAGCTCATACGCCTAAGCGCGTACGGGTTATAATAAAAGAGGAACTTCGACCCCGCCGGCGGGATAGGTGTGTGTTTGCTCTGTAATCTATCGTGTTGATATTAGCCGATGTAATGTTATCATCGGGGGCAATAAGGACGTCTTTAGGACGCCTACGGATCGAAATGGGAAAGACGCTACCGCTCTGTTCATCAAATTAGTGGAACCTGCCAAAAATTGTGAGGTAGTATCTGCACCATTACGATGACACTACGTGGCAAGACTGGACAGTGTTGGAAGCCCTGGCTGGATCTGGGAGTAGCTAATTTGAACAAAGAAGCTTTCTAGAGGCAGGTCTTACGTCATTGAAAATTTAATATCGCAAATGGTAGCCAATTTTGTCGATGAATTCGTTGTTCGAGTTTTAGTTATAGGAATTTTTAATGAACATCGAAACTGTATCCATTCAACGTTGTTCGAATAACGGCTATATTTTTTCAATTGTGTTTTGAGATCAAAGCCTCTATAGTTAGTATTATTGTTGTTAAAAGTATTGTGTGTTTATGTATGTATACATGTAAATATTCTTTCTTTTCTTTCTTTATTTTCCAGTCCAGTTATCGGATGTAAAAATTAATTGATGAATTAAATAGAAAGCGATTTGAATTAATCATAATTAAAAATTTGAAACTTCAAGTCGAAAGTCTTCGACCAGTGTGTGTTGCCAGCGATGACTTATGGATCAGAGACGTGGTCGCTCACAATGGGCCTCATAAGAAGGCTCAAGGTCACTCAAAGGGCAATGGAGAGGGCTATGCTCGGAGTTTCTCTGCGAGATCGAATCAGAAATGATGAAATCTGCAGGCGAACTAAAGTAACCGACATAGCCCGAAGAATTGCTAAATTGAAGTGGCAGTGGGCGGGGCACATTGCTCGCAGAACCGACGGCCGCTGGGGCAGAAAGGTTCTCGAGTGGCGACCACGAACCGGAAGAGGCGTGGGCAGGCCCCCTACAAGGTGGACCGACAACTTAGAACGAGTCGCGAGAAGCCGTTGAATGCGGGCAGCGCAAGACCAGCCAACGTGGAAATCCTTGGGGGAGGCCTTTGTCCAGCAGTGGACGTCTTTCGGGTGATATGATTAAAAATTTTGTTCATATAGATATATAATGTCTTCAATAATTTAATATCTTAAGGTATCGCCGCAGGCCTGAACTCATTTAGAAAATATTAGCTTTCATTTTCCTTGCAAAACATTATTTTAATAACATTTTATTGAATTATATTACATTGGTATTTAAGTATATAAGCTTAAATAGGCTATATATAATATAGGCTGCAAAATCTGTGGTCTTTTGAGTTAGGGTTAGGCCAGTAAATCCTTATTGGGTGTATCTGTCCAGAAATTCGTAGTCGCAGCCTGGAGTATGGCCGTGGAATGTAAGCCGTGCCACGGTTTACATTCCCGTGCCCCGGAAAGCAAGTAAAGATGTCCCTTCGGAAAATAAGGAAATAGAGTGCATTTGTGGTTGGTCGTTTATTTTTTCACTAAATATTCTTCTTATTTGTCTGGTCTGTGCAATTTCAAAGTAGCCAAATCTGCGGAATTTATTCGCTTATAATTGTGAAGCGACGAAGTGCTCGCATAGTTCATACGTATTGTTGATGAGTTTTTTAAATATTGTATTTTTTCTGAAATAGGATTTGCCGGGTGATTTAGAGCTGATATGACCCAGTGGTTAGAACACGTGAGTACTAGAAGATTGTTGGTTCGAATCCGGGAAAATATCACTAAATTTCCGTGTGGTTAATTTGTATTTAAAAATATAATATATCTTATTCTTGGTTGTGAAGGAAAACACCGCGAGACTTAATCCGACATGTGTGATGAAGATAATAAACAAATGCTTATTGAAACACTATTAAATTCATTTTTCGTAATTTAAAACGAATATTTTATGTCAACTTGAATAGCAATCATTTAAAATTTCCGCTCCCTTTCTCCCTTCGCTATTTTTAACTTAATCATTAATTCAGTGAATTTTTAAATTCGCGTGTAATTCTAGAAAATCTGGCAAACTAGGTTAATATTCTTATGTCGCGTGGTATCGACCCTTTGTTTTAATTATGATTATTTTGGTCGTCTAGTGGTAAGCTTATAATGAAGATACCGATTCTCCGAGTTCAGGATTCAAAAACCGGATTCATTCCAATAAGACCTGAGTATTTTCTTTTCGGATATCGTGTGATCTGCAGTAGTTTTTACTTTAAATATCAATAAGTTTAATGTTTCTTTATTGAAGGAATTTAAACTTTAAATTAAGTATTATTATGTGGCAGTAGAATGATAGATGGTCCAACACCGATTTTAAGGTTCCGAATACATTTCCAACTACTAAATAATTAACGTAATTCGTACAACAATAATACGAATTAGAAATCTGTGAACAGCCATGAACACAACTATTACAGCTTACTCTAACTGCAATATGCATGCTGCTACCATCTACCACCTGGCACTTACCATCCCACACACAAGTGCACCATTAAAAATAGAACGAATAAGCAACAGAGCGATGAAGGTATATTATTGACAAGTCAACGCCTTTTAGTTCTTCCGTTCAATTAATCAATTACGAATAACAAGAAATCCAAGTAATTTTATCTGCCAATAGGGTAACTTTTGCCCCCTTTTTTTTTTTTTTTCGCTGGAAAAACGCGTTTACGCGTTTCCCCCACTTTTAGTGGGGGGTATGTGGGACTCGCCGGCGCCGAGTATGCGCTGGAATACCCACTAAAAAACCAGCGGTACCCACACCGCCTTTTCGAGGGGCGTCACGGGATCGCTTGCGCATACTACCGTGACGCCCCGACGGTTGGCCCGCCTCTGCAGGCCTCCAAATCCTAGGGGGTTCTCAGGGTACAAAGACCCCCTAACCCCGGCAACACTTAGGGCGGGAGGAGAAGATGCGCATAGCGCCGACGCCTTCTCCCCGGTCTTCTTCGGCGAAGCGAGTCAGCGGAGGCCCTCTCCTCACGCTCCCGCTCCGCTGCATCCTTCTGCGACATGACATTTTCGCAGAAGGAGACCGTCTCCAACCAGCACCTCTCGCTACCAAGCATGGCGTTTATCACACTCGGCAGTGAGAGGTCTTCACCGACTAAGGCCGCCAGGGACAGGCGCTGAGGTCCCCAAGCGGCACACTCAATCAGAGTGTGGCAAGCTGTGTCCGAAGGCGAACCACACTCATGGCAGGAGGGTGTCACCTCCCGCCTCGCTATCCGGTGCAGGTACTTACCGAAACAACCGTGTCCGGTAAGTACCTGCGTCAGCTTGAATGTGAGTGTGCCGTGACTCCATTCCACCCAGCGACTCAAGTGGGGGCGGACCGCCTCCACTGTCACAAGGCCTGCTGAGGGGAAACTCAGGTCCTCCTCCCACCTTCGAATCAAGGCTCGCTGGGCTAGGGCCCTGACTCGCTCAACCTCCGCCGATCCTGGACGGACGCCGCTTGACCTCGTTTCCACCCGGAACCGGTGCACTTCCGCAAGCACCTCTGTCTGGAGTTCCCAGGGCGGATCGCGAGAATTGTGTCGCTGCTGTCCATGACACCGTACGGTACCCACGTATCGCTCTCAACGCTATGACTCTTTACGGCCTCCGCAGAAAAGCTCTGTTACGAGCGGTGAGAGCATCCACCCAAATGGGTGCACCGTACAACGCCATGGAGTGTACCACGCCAGCGTATAAGCGCCGACACGGTGTTTCCGGCCCTCCTACATTGGGTAGCACTTATGAGCTTCGTGCCGAGTTGGACAAAATGCTGCCTGAAGCTCCATCTTCCTCCAGGATCAGATCTAGATACCTCATCTGGGCTTGCACCTTAATCACCGTCCCCTGGACGGTGATAGACGCCCCTTGAGGGGGACCCCGACGTGGACCGTGGAATAGGAGGGCCTCTGTTTTTGTGACAGAGACCCTCAAGCCCAGCATCCCAATCCGGTCCATCGTGAGCGATACTCCGACCTCGGCCAGGTGGGCCGCCTCCTGAAAGGTCTGCCCCGTCGCCGTGATGAGGGTGTCATCCGCGTTGCACAACACCCTCATTCCGGGAAGGATGGGGGCCCTAAGGAGCCAATCGAATCCGACGTTCCATAGGATTGGGCCGAGTACCGACCCCTGTGGAACGCCGCAGCCTACCCAACGCCGGACAAGTCGCCCATCACCCACCTCCCAGAGGACCACTCGGTCCCGGAGGTATGCCCCCAACAGCCTTCTGAGGTAGGAAGGCACCCTGTGGTATCGGAGTGACTCCCTTATAGTCTCGAAGGGAAGACTGTTAAAGGCGTTCGCTACGTCCAGCGATACCGCCAGGACTACGTCTCCTCGGGCCACCGCCTCGGTGGTCCAGGTCTTTAGGGCGTCCAGGGCGTCAATGGTTGATCGACCCTCCCTGAACCCGTACTGAGCCTCTGAAAGACCCGGCCCCACCTCGTTGAGGTGCTGAATAAGACGGGCAGCGAGGATCTTCTCGAAGAGCTTGCCCGTCTCATTCAGCAGCACAATTGGCCTATATGCTGAAGGAGAATCGAGTGGACCCCCCTCCTTCGGCAACAGAACCAACTTTTCCTCCTTCCACAGCTTCGGAAACTGCCCACTGGAAAGACATTCATCAAACAGTTCCCGAAGCCTCCCACCTAGATGTTCCAGGGCGCCACGCAGAACACGCCCTGGAACCCCGTCCGGACCCGGCGGTGTGGTTCTGGCCCTCAATCGATCGAGGGCCATCTCCATCTCTCGCTCCGTAACGTGTGGTGGAGCCGCACTGTCATCTGTTACAGAGCGAGGGGTCTTACTTGGTGGGACGTGTTCGCCTGGTTGGGGAAATAATTCACCAACCAGTCGCAGGAGGAGATCCGGCGGCAACGTTTCCGTCGCAGGGGCGCCGTGTGTGCGGAACTTTCCTCGCACACCACGGTACGGGCGTCCCCACGGGTCCCTGTTCAGGCCCACCAGAAGCTCCTCCCTTGCTCTCTCCTTAGCTTGACTTATTACCTACTGCAGCTCCTTTTTCAGCTGGCGATAAGTGGCCCACAGCCGTCCCTCCAAGTCCACGTCGAGGCCGTTGTGCCTGCGAAAAACTTTTGCCGCTGTGAAAAAATTAAATCAAAAATGAAAATGAAAATTTGCCATTATGTACATAGTTTTGAGTCTTTAAAAGATGACATGAATGAAATATGAAAATTATTATTACAGTCCTTGCCATAAAAAGTTCTTGCTACATAGTACATTTTATAAACCTTTCCTACTACGAGTACATATTAATCTATAGTGCGAGATCCGCATAAATTTTAGCTAACTTGGGCATTCGTAGTGCGAAATATTCGCCCACGGAATTGTAATTACAATCTAATTCTGAAGTGCTGCTAATTTTAGAGTTTTTTATTATCTGTTTTAATATAATATTTTAGGTAGGACATAATTGTTTTTTAAAATTATGGTTCAAATCGCAGAGTTTTATGCGGCGTTTTTTCACGCCACAACAACTGTGCCTGTTATACAAAACACAGGTACGGTCTTGCGTGGAATATTGCTCGCACCTTTGGAATGGCTCCGCTAAGTACCTACTGGAGGCCTTAGATCGGTTGCAGCGACATGCGGTCCGCATTATTTGGACGTAAAGGTCACAAACACCCTTGAACCTTTACAATTGCGTCGAGAGATAGCAGCGCTGAGCGCTTTCTATCGACTGTATCACGGCGAGTGCACTGAGGAATTATTTTCTCTAATTCCTGCTTCCCCCTTCCTTCATAAGTCTACGCGAGCTGGCTTTCGATGTCATTGCCTAACTGTGACATCAATTCCATCGCGCACAAAGAAATTTGGCAACTCCTTTCTTTGTCGCACTTCCAAAAAATGGAATTCCTTACCAGCTCACGTGTTCCCCTCCTCTTACAACACGGGTTCCTTCAAACGAGGCGTGAAGAGGCATCTTGCGGGCCGGCAAGGCGAAGGCGGCTAGTGCAGAACACTCTTCCCGACTGTACTTGCCGTCGTCGCGTTTTGACTCAACTACCACTTACCATCAGGTGGAGTAGAGTCATTTGCCCTCCCGGCGAACATAAAAAAAAAGTTCGAATTCAGGCTTTTACTACATTTACAAGACGGGTCGGTTGGCGTAGTTGGTAGACGTCTTACACACTTGCCTTTCATGCAGAAGGTTGTGGGTTCGATCCAACTTCTACCGAATCGCGACTACATAGCTGTATTGGTAGAATAGGAAAAGGGTTAAACAGCAACGATAACGTTTCGATTCGGAAAAATTTAAGGGACAATTTCTTAGCAGAATTGGCCCCTGGATGTGTTGGATCGTATATCAATTCACTGGAGCGGAGTGATGGATTAAGCTCCAAACATTTTCTTTAAAAAGCTCGTACTATATCGGCTGTTTTTGTTTGTAAACTATTTTTTCTTATTTGATTTTATGTTATGTTCAAGTATTATAAGTATCTTAAACATTTATTTAACATTTATACTTAAGTATCGTTTAAATTTTTTGATAAGTAATTGATTTACCGCTTTTATGATTTAAAAAATATTGTGTCTTCTTCTATCTAATGTTGAATCATTGATGATAGAAAGAGACAAATCAATATTTACACCTCTAAACATCATTTGCTAGTACAGGCTATAAAGGTCGAGTTAAAATAAAAGAAATACATCGACATCAATAGATTTAATAGACTCAATAACAATAATGTAATACATAACAACTTATGTTATATAATTTGTTAAACTATATATATACTTAAAATTTTACATAAGCAAACCTTCGAGAAACATGACAGTAATATAAATATTATAAACAAGCTGCACCGCGCGGTTACACCTGCGTTATACTTTATTAGATCGCGTTCTAACAAGCCATCAAACAAACTCTTTAATTGTAGATTTGTTATTAATTATAAGCAATAGTGTTATCCTTGTCTATATTTTCTTTACAATTAGATAATATACTTTATTTTAGTTTACAAAGTGACGAATTTAATATGTACTTATATTTTGATTTAGCTCTTTTATATTTTTGTAAACATTCTAAACGAGACAAAGCCTTAGCTTTCTTTAGCACTTCATTGTTCACCCGTGAAACGTTGATAACCGACTTATTGAGATATGCAATTTTGATGCGTGTATCTTGAAATGTTATAATTATAACGGTCAATGTCTCATATCGCTTTCTGATATTTCACGACCGTTTTCAATGTGTTTCGTGTTTGTTCTTGTAGCCCTATTGCTGTGGAACATTTACAGGTTATCTCGATTAACCGATATAACTCGCGCCACATAACACGTGTATAACAAGCATATAACACTTCGCCTCGTTCGAGTGAACGATACATAAACGAATAGACTACAAATGATAATAATTACTAATTTTCATATATAACATTTATCAACATATATATTTTAACATTTATAATTTACTAGTACTCGCCCGCGTGTTAAGAGGAGAGGGGCGAGTATTAGGTACAAAAGAGTAATCTTCATCCTTGGAGCTTAAGCTTGCTTCATACCAAATTTTATTAAAATCCGTTCAGTAGTTTACGTCTTGAAAGCGTAAAAGACAGACAGTAACTTTCATAAAAATGTTATAAAATATTCATTATGTATAAGCAATAGATTTCGAAGGTGTCAAATTGTATTCCCACATGTGATGTAAGTGCTTTGCATCGCTTTGAAGCCCTTTTATGCTGATACTTTATCAAAGCATGAAAGAAACAATAAAATAAATCGTAAAAATGAGTAACAATAAGAAATAATAGGACAAAGTAGGACAAAGTACTCAACGATATAAAAAAATCGAAGCGGTACGCTCTGCCACTTGTGGGTGGGAGAAATACAGCTATTTATACAATGTGATTCTTTGAAGAGAGTCGCTTAGGCTGAAATATGATTAGTCAATATTTTATTAGTAAGTGACGCGCTACCGTCAGAGCTATTGCAGGATTATCGCTATCTTATTTTAAAATTCTCAATAGCTTTAAGTTATATGGGCCGCGCAACGATATTAAAGTTGTAAATTCGATCCTGACACCTTCAGCTTGTTAAACCTATTCCTAAAACAAGACTCACAATTAACTAAGGAGCGTAATATTAAGATTGTATTTCTCTATTCAGATCTAGACAACTTTGAAAGTTTTTGTTATTTTTGTCCAAAATAGAAAACAATACTTGGTGGTAGGGCTCTGTGCAAGCCCATCTAGGTAGGTGCTGCCCACTCATCATATATTCTACCGCCAAGCAGCAATACTTAGTATTGTGTGTCGGTGAGTGAGCCAGTGTAACTGCAGGCACTAGGGACATAACATCTTAGTTCCAAAGTTTATTGTCGTTTCATTGACTACAGTCAATGTCAATAGGCGGTGGTGTGGTATAAAAAACATTTCGAGCGAAACAAACCAATAGAAAGCATTGTTTTTGAGAATATTATTATTAATCTTACAAAGCCCGTATTTGATCCTGATTAAGATTATTAAAAGATTTTATTAAAACACCGCGACTTTATCAACTTTAGTAGAAGTATATTATGTACGGCCTATTGATTTATCGGTTCAAAGACATAGTACCCTGAAGCTGGCTTTTCTGTCCCGGGGTGCTAGCACCAACGCGCCGTGGTAAACTTTTCGCCCACGCTGGCGCGGATTCAAGCGAGAGGGCTCGTCTGATCTTTCAATAGTCGGTAATATCAAAGGTAATCAAATATCCTTGAAAACCACCTTTAGGGAAATAGGGATTACATTAATATTATGTATATTATTATATATTTTAACATATGTATGATTTAATTTAATAGATAAAGAAGAAATTAAAACAAAAAAACAAAGTTGAAAAAATGTGTTAAAAAATCCGTCGCATTAAATCCATTGCAAATATTTCAAACAATTGAAGCTAATCAGGTTTCTGTAGTAACATAATCCGGCCCCGCTTCTTCATAGCCCTTCACGAGATTTTCTAATATAAAACGGATCGTCAGTTTGTAGATATTTTCAATATTGGGCGTGTATCTGTCGCCCAAAGTTGTCTTCGCCGCTTCTAGGAAGGGTTGCTCGATTTTCTGAAAAAGATACATCCACAATGAAAGCGGCTTCATAGAGAACATTTCAAATAAAGTTATTTTTACTGCTGAATACGATTTAAAAATATATGAAAGATAATATTATTCAGTTTAAATCATGTTTATCCGGTTTCGTCAAGTCTGAATTGGTACTACCGTCGTATCGATTATTCCATCACTAAACGTCATACAATCGCTGTGTTCAGATTAGAATGGGGAGTTGGCTAGTGTAATTATACGCACAGGGAACATAACATCATAGATCATATGGGCTGAATACACTGACGGATAATATTATATTTTATATTATTGCCTCTACTGGTATCAGGAGAGGAAATAATATAGGTTTCAGTATATATACTGAAACCTTATAATATTAATACAATATATTGATTGCGATTTACTTTTAACTGCTCTATTTATGGTAATAGTGTAAATTATACTCTTGAATTTACATAAGCAATAATGTTTCCTATAAAATGTTTAATTTATTTATAACCGATTACTATATATATCAAAATCATACAAAAATCAATTTGTTTTGTGTACGGAAGGTACAAATGTCTACAAGACGTAATTCAAAAGCGTTTCAATAAAAAATGTTCCGTAAGTCTCCAAGTCGCATATACATATATGTAATTAAAAAACTTTTAAGCTCGACTCACTCAAAAACGATCGGGTACATGGACGATAACGATCCGTTACATATAGAAACCGGGCTTTAATGAGATTTTTAACTACACATACTTTATTGAAATAAGTGATCTCACCATGAAGTTTTCTGCTTTGAACCCTGGAACTTGGCGATGCGTTTCCCCTACATGTCTCACGTAAGCGAAGAATGAATCCATGTCTGCTAAGCCCTTGATCCCTTCATCCAGTGTGTGCATGACCTTAGTGGCGTGCTCAGCTAATTCTGCGGAACTCACGAACGCTTCCTTCGAGCGAAGCTCACGGAAATCCTCAAATAAGTGGAGCAGTTCTTCGTTTTCTTCGAATAATCTGTAAATTAAAAAAAATCATTCATTTAAATTGTACTGATAATTTGATAATTTATAACGGTACTTACTTTACTTTATTGTACACCACAAAAAGAAAAAAAATACAAAACATGGATACAGCCTAAATGAAAGTAGCATACAATTTTGGCGATAATCTAATAATACTTATTTAAAAGATAAAAAATCACAAGTACTATCTTGTTATGAATGATCACAATCAAATAAAAATTGAGAAAAGAAATAAAGACAAATGATAAAATATCAGTTAAATTTTATCATGTAAATATTATTATTTTTTAAATATTTTTAATATTATCTTTTTTATATTATAATAGTGACATTTTAATTTTTTAATTGCGGTTTGGCTGAACAAAATAGAACCTTAGATAAACCATAAACGAACGATTGATGATTGTGATGATGACAATACAAACTCAAAGGTTCAAGTTAGGCAGAATAGTTTTTTTTTTTTATTTACTATTTTATTTTCATAGAAATTGTTATTAAAACTTTACAAAAGCAAATACGAGTATTGTTTTAGATATTAAATGGTGATTGGAATTGCTCTATTTACAAATACACTAACAAATATGAAACGTAAAATAAACCGATATTTGGTTAAAAGATACAGAGATATCACGAAAATGCAAAATGATAGTGTGTTTTAAATTATTTAAGAAATAATTTGGTTGTTGGTTATGTATGTTTCTCTCTCACGCACTTACAAATATAATTGAAAACATTTTCATATCAGAAACAATTCTAATTTCGATTGCCTTGGATAAACTTAAGCGTTGTTTTTACCAGTTATTCTGTAAAACCTCGAAATGTAATTACTCCCCCTTCTACAGGATCGAAGATGTTGTGTACCTTTCACCTGTTACACTGGCTTACTTATCCTTCAAATCGGAACAATAATACAATGTATTGTTTGGTGGTAAAATAGTTAATCAGCTCGTGGTGGTTGGCGTTGCACCAAGCCTTATCGATATTTAATTATCTTAAAGTATCCCGGATCAGGCTAGAATGTTGTATAGAATAGTACAAGCTGGATTAAGACATAGAATTATGTAAATTTTGTTATTTATAAGGTTGATTTTGTAAGCTGGGTTTATTATGTTTAGTTATTCCTATAGGGGTGGCACGGTCAAACCCCTCAAAAATTAAGATAAAAATAAAAGAAGCGTCATATTTTCAGTTAAAAATAAACATTCATTCCATCCATTAATTGAAAAGAAAAGTCTTTTGGGTCTTCTATACGGAGGGTTAACCCTCGGGACATTGTGGTATAGGATCCTTAGCCACATTTAACCAACTGTTTTTCCAAAAACAATAAGTGGACTTTCGGTACAACTTATAATTAATAAGTAGAATAATTAATTTCAAATAAACCGATATACACCAGCGGATATAACTCTTAATATTAGCCAAAGATAATGAGTCTGGACCAAGAACACTAAGTTTTTATGAGCTTAATTTGTGTTAATAATTCATCGAGTATCTTAATTAATACATACATAAAGATAAAGAAATACCTTATATACTAATAATACCCGCGTAGAATGGTCGCAAGAATGCCAGCAGCATTTCTCCGTTGAATCGTAATTCCGACTATTTGGGCAAAAAATTAACCAGCCTTCCTGTCATTAGTGGAGGAAATAAGCGGGTTGTTATAACATTTACAATTTGCTTTTTATATTTTTATCCCAAGATATCTTTACAATTATAAGAGATTGTCCTTAATTTGCCAATACATGATATCTAATTGTTTACGAGCGATTCTAATATTTTAAGCTAATGATCAGCCTCCGCTTCGCGGGTTGTCACATACGGGTGGAGATGTTGGTGTTAGGAGGAGGGGTTTTTCGGGGTACATGCTTGCTTCATACCAAAACATCCAAAAAAATAATCTCACATAGGTTTTAAAACATGAAGTTTAAATTTTAAATATAATTGTATTGCCGTTTATTTATAATGTTTATTTATTATAATATATTCTTAGTTTAAAATATAATATGTAATTGGTCCCTCGTTATATATACCTATTATATGCGTATTATTTTTTTATTTATATAAATAAAATTAGACGTATGGCGCCAACAAATAAGAACATATAAAAATATTTTTGGTTATTAAATAATTATTATTTATTTGTAATCTAAATGATTACATTTATACGCACGAAATTTAGTGTAACGCTCAATTAGTATAGAAAATATAAATGAAAATAAATAAAACCAGAATTGTATATTATGCCATAATAATAGGTTCACTAAATCTGGCTATTTCTGTATACATATATTTTTTTATTTGAAGTTTAAAAACATTTAAGGTTATAAAATAAAGGTTTTCGTCATAATAAGCTTATGCGTAAATTCGAATCGGTTTTGTGTATTATTCGTGAAAGCGTAATAGACAGACAGATTTACATTTATAATATTATAAACTAGTTTCAGTTCGACGCTTTTTTCGAGTTTTTTTTTTAAAGTTACAAATAATAAGTATTGCAGTATATAAAAAAAATTATAGATTTAAAAAACGAGAAGAACGTAAATAACAAAGACTTCTAAGATGAAGAAGACATTACAAAGTTATGCAAGTTTAAATTGACAACTAAGTTTATTATTAATGGCATTGTAAATCAACAGTCAAGCTGAATGGGTGTTTTAAAATCTGAGTTGCTCGAATAGTACGTCACTGTCAAACACACGCTATGAAGTGTTCAGGGATAAATTTGCAAACCATGGAAGCGTCAATCACTTGCGTTTACAAAAATTCGATTTGTGTATTCAACTCAAATTAAATGTTTATAACCTATCTGATACACATTCGTAATTAATAATTTAAATCCGTTTGTAAGATTTCCGAATTTTAAATCATGTTAGTTGTATAGTGAATAATAACCAAATCCTAGGATACGTGCAACGTTTATAAGAAAATGTTAGAGAATGTTTGTGATATATAATATTGTTAATTTAATAATACAAATGTGTTTAACAGTAACAGCCTGTTAATGTCCCACTGCTGGGCTAAGGCCTCCTCTCCATTTTGAGGAGAGGTTTGGAGCTTATTCCACCACGCTGCTCCAATGCGATTTGGTAGAATACACATGTGGCAGAATTTCAATGAAATTAGACACATGCATGTTTCCTCAAGATGTTTTGTTTCACCGTCAAGCACGAGATGAATTATAAACACAAATTAAGCACATGAATATTCAGTGGTAACCACTAGGCCATCATGTCTTTAAAGATGATATATATATTGATGACATTATGTCCTTAATCATATATATCATACCTTAAAAACGATCGAATAATAAATATTTACAGTAAACATGTCGTGTGTATATGTATCTGTGCTATTAAAAAAAAAAAAAATTTCAACCCGAACAAAACCAAGAAGCATGTTCTTGTAGTCGAGACCTATCACTGCAGTACACAAATAATCTACGTAGGTATAATTTATTTCTGCTAGAAGACTAGAAATGCAGCTTTATGTCTGTTTAAAATACAATGACAACATTTTAAAATATACATACCCTGAAGAACACTAAACAAACAAACTCAACTGTTTGAGGGCGCGGATAGTTTATTTTCCCGGAGCAAACTATCTACCCACTTTGACGTAAGGACTGTCTTTCACGTGTTAAGTAAAGCTATCTGTAGAAAAAAATAATAGAAACTTATTATTATTTTTAATTCATAAGCGTTACTAAAGCTTTTGAAGTAAACTAAAATGTGTGATGTCCTCATTCATGACTAATTTTGGTCATGGCGCGTCGACCGTTACCAACGGATACTAGGCAACTGCATGGAAATATTGTTGTGCTAAAGTGTATTCAAACAAAGCACTTATTCCATAAAATAGAAAGTCAAACTCTCTTGTGCCCGTAGTTACACTGACTCAATCACTCCTCAAACCGCACCAGAATCTGATGAGTGGATGGTACCTAAATAGACTAGTTTGCACAAAGCCCTACCACCAAGTATGACACAGACCTGTCAACATTATTCACTCCACGACCTAAATGAAGAATTATCATGATAGCATTCCGTTCTCATTTCCCGTTAAAGCCGTTAATCATATCCACTTCATAATCTAGAATGCTTTATGGTGTACGCGATGCTTTGATTTCAAAATATCTTTGAACATTCTCTGTTCTATATATTGTAATTTATTTTTTGTTTCGTATTTCACGTATAATAATGTTATTTACTTGACCCAAATGGTTGATCAGCCCACCAGGATCCCGGACATTGATGGGCAAGAACCTTCTCTACTGGACCTTCTGCTGTTTTCTCACCCGGTGGAATATCAGGTTGTGGTTCAGGCTCCTCTTGGCTCTTCGGATCACAGCCTTATATTTACCAGAGTGCCACAGGCCAAGCTGCCGCCACTAGCGGTATGCAAACGTCGCGTTTGGCACTATAAGTCGGCAGATTGGGACGGTATGCGCGATTACTATGCGTCGGTCCCTTGGAAGGAACGTTGCTTCAGTGGGAATGACCCGACAGCTAGTGCCGCTGCTGTTGCTGACGAGATCATGTTGGGAATGGAATACTACATTCCTAGCTCAGATCTCGTCAGTAGGGGTACGCGTAACCGTTGGTTCACTCGTGAATGTGCCGATGCTGTATCATCTAAGCAGGCGGCATATCGCAAGTGGATCAACGGCTGCATTAACGGGGCAATCTAACATTGACTTACTGAAAGCAAACTACAATAAAAATTCCAAGTCCTGTAGAAGGGCATACACGAGAGCGGATGCACAGCGCATTGTACAGATTGGTCATGACCTTGTTTCGCATCCTAGGGGCTCCCGTAGCTTCTGGCGTCGGACCAAGTCTGTGCAAAACAATTTCTGCCAACCTTCGCTGCCACCGCTCAGCAATCCGGACGGATCGCTAGCTCACAGTCCGCAAGAGCAAGCTGATCCCCTGGCTAAACTTTGCCGACAATTCCGTCATCGATGATTATAGTGCGCTGCCACCTACAATACCTTCATGTGGCCATACGATGCCTGACATCAAAATCAGGCAACGTGATGTGCGTGCGGAGCTGCAATCACTTGATGTACGGAAAGGTAGCGGTCCCAATGGAATACCAGCCATACTGCTGAAGAAGTGCGCAGCGGAGCTGTCTCCTGTGTTATCGCGCCTGTTCCAACTTTCTCTCTCTTCGGGATGTGTGCCGGAGGCTTGGAGAAGAGCTAATGTGCAAGCGGTTCCCAAAAAAGGGGATTGGTCTGACCCGGCAAATTATCGGCCAATAGCTATCACCTCAGTACTTTGTAAGGTGATGGAACGGATTTTAAACAACCAACTGATCCATTACCTAGAAGATCACCGTTTAATTAATGATCGTCAGTACGGGTTTTGACCAAAACGGTCCACAGGTGATCTTCTAGCGTACGTAACACACCTCTGGGGTGAAGCTATCGACAAGCATGGAGAATCGTTGGCTGTCAGCCTCGATATCTCCAAGGCTTTCGACAGGGTCTGGCACAGAAGTGTTCTCTCCAAGCTGCCGGCATATGGTCTGCCTGCTCAGCTATGCACCTGGATTGCCAGCTTTCTACACAAGCGTAGCCTTCGTGTTTTAGTTGATGGTTGCGCTTCACAATTCTATGTAGTGAATGCTGGGGTCCCCCAGGGATCTGTGCTATCTCCCACACTCTTTCTTTTGCATATCAATGATATGCTCTCTCTTGGGGACATACATTGCTATGCAGACGATAGTACAGTGCATGGTGGATACCACGGACGCGCAGTGGCTGGGCGAGCGGAAATTGAGGAGAGGCGGAAGGATCTTGTCATTGAACTCGATAGGACGTTAGAGCTCATCGCCAAATGGGGCTCTGATAATCTTGTTGAGTTTAATGCCAAGAAAACACAGGTATGCGCTCTCCCATCGAAAAAGTCAACATTTTCCCCCTCTTCCCTCCCTCTGTGGTACTCCGCTGGTGATGCAAAGCAAAATCGCCATGCTGGGGATTGACGTTCGCTGCGACCTTAGTCCAAGGGATTACATCGAGGCTGTTATAAAAACAGCTTCACGGAAACTCGGAGTTCTGAACAAGGTGCGGCGTTTTTTTACGCCACAACAACTGTGCCTGCTGTACAAAACACAGGTACGGTCTTGCGTGGAATATTGCTCGCATCTTTGGGATGGCTCCGCTAAGTACCTACTTGAGGCCTTGGACCGGTTGCAGCGACGTGCCGTACGCATTATTGGCGACGTAAAGGTCACAAACACACTTGAACCTTTACAATTGCGTCGTGAGATAGCAGCACTGAGCGCTTTCTATCGACTGTATCACGGCGAGTGCTCTGAGGAATTATTCCCTCTAATTCCTGCTTCCCCCTTCCTTCTTAAGTCCACGCGAGCTGGTTCTCGATGTCACCGTCTAACTGTGACACCAATTCCATCGCGAACAAAGAAATTTGGCAACTCCTTTCTTTGTCGCACTTCCAAAAAATGGAATTCCTTACCAGCTCACGTGTTCACCTCCTCTTACAACCCGGGTTCCTTCAAACGAGGCGTGAAGAGGCATCTTGCGGGCCGGCAAGGCGAAGGCGGCTAGTGCAGAACGTTTTTCCCGTCTGTACTGGCCGTCGTCGCGTTTGGACTCTACTACCACTTACCATCAGGTGCAGTAGAGTCACTTGCCCTCCCGGCGTATATAAAAAAAAAGTGTTACTAGCTATCCTGTCTTCGTATGGGTAAAATAAGGATGTTATTTTTTTTTATAGAAAAGGAAGGCGGACGAGCTTATGGGCCACCTGATGGTAAGTAGTCACCAAACGCCCTTAGACATTGGCATTGTAAGAAATGTCAACCGCTTATATAGCCAATGCGCCACCAATCTTGGGAACTGGCTCACTCAACCTTCAAACCGGAACACAACAATAACAAGTACTGCTGTTTTGCGGTAGAATATCTGATGAGTGGGTGGTACCTACCCAGATGAGCTTGCACAAAGCCCTACCACCAGTAAATGTTATCTCGTACTTTTTTTAATCAATAAATTATAAACATTCGCCATTCGATCTATTCGCCCGTAAAGTGCTTAGGGCATATAATAATATATATGCATACAGCTCACGCCGTGCATATTTTTTCATGCGTTTCTTTAATATTATATTTTTAGGATGTGTCTACAGCTTCAATGTGTGTTTGTTGTCTTATCGTACATTCTTTCTAAATTATGGGACAGGACAGACTCTTGAAAAAGGTGGCCCGTTATTTATTTTTCATCGTTTCTACATAGCATTGAAGGATGTAAAGCTTCAGCTTTATTCAAGTTCGCTACAAACTTAAAATCGATTTCGAGTTGTTCCTTGAAGCATACGCCGGGCCGACGAGATTCCGAGAGTTGAGAGATCGAGTAAATTTGACAGCATCGTTACTTTGTTTCGTTAAAGCGATTATTTAGTAACCAAATTCGTATTAATTGTAAAGTAATTTGTATAATGTAATATTATCACTTGGCTTGAGAGCACAGTCAAAATGTTCTTCCACCGTCTGTTTCCTGAGCATTATAAATATAACCGGATATATTTTCAATGCGAGAATAAATAGGGAAGTAATTCCCTTTTGTGCGACTAACGGTTACAGTTATGTAATTTATATATATATAAGCGAAATATCACTCATCACGAGATCTCTTAAATTATCCGCCCGATTGAGTTGAAATTAGTCGCAGTTACTTCCTTCCCCTTCCCCGACATAGAGGCTCACTAAGAACGGATTTTACGCAAATCCTATCCAAAATACATTTTTCTTCTTATGTACCCGTTCGAAGCCTAGTTAGTTGGTATATACTGTAGTAGGATATATAGTAGTATATATAGAATATATTCTCAATTGAATATATGTATTCCATAAACATTTAAGAGCACTTTCTTTGGAGGTCATACTTTTTACAAAACCTATTAAGTTTTCGGTCTCACGTGAAACGAAATTTTTATGCAAAGTTTTCGTTTATATAATTGGAGCACGGCCATCGCTTCGGACAAAATTTGCGAACCCGTCAGAATGGATTAGATTATTAAACAGAGCTGTTATATATCACAAAGGTTGCTGAAAAGGCGAATTAAAATAGTCTTATGAATAACAAATATTATAATATCAAACCAAAATACGAAATTATCCGAGATCTGTCGTTGTAGAGTTTTATGATGAAAGGTACGCAAAATAATTAATTAAATGAAACTTCGGTGTTTCATTTTAACTTTGGTCTTCTTACTAGAAGTTTTCTATGCCGGCTCTTTATGGTATCTGTACAATAATTTTGCTACAAATAGCGAATTTACAATTTGTTAAGGCTAAGCGAAATGTTTATAACAAGATTAAGTACAATAAACTCTGTCTATTTACTTAATTTGTCTAATTACTTATGTTACTCTAACTTATGTATAAAAACACCTACCAAATAAGCCACTTATTGAAATTATATATTTTTTTATTTATGATGTGTTAAATAAATAAAGTCATGAAATAATTTAGATACAAAAACACTTGCTTAGACTATTAACGGTAACTCACAAAAAATAAACGGCACCGTCAAGGGACGCCCGGCCAATGAGAAACATCAAAACTGATAGCTAACAAAATATTTTTTATAACTTATAAACCAATAAATAAATAATTATTAAGGGAAAGACTTTTATCAGTGAAGTAATCGTATATTTATTAATTATTACAATATATAACCTCGAGACCGATTTCGGCCACGGCAGCCAATCTCAAGAGAGATTAGCCAACTGCGCAGGACATATTATAGTGCACAAGTGTGTGCGCGAACACAGGTGCACTCTCTATTTCCTAGCTCTTCTAATCTGTTGGGATGGCAAAACGACACGACCGGAAAGAGTTTAGGCGCAGGAACAACGGCTTTACGTGCTTTCCGAGGCGCGGGAGTGTACACATTTCCAACTTCCTGACTCCGGGCTGCTACCGAGAACTTTCTGACAGAAAATCCCAATAATTGTTATTGGCCCGATCTAGGATTTGAACCCCGGCCCTTGTGGTTTGCAGCCTTACGTCTAGTCTTACTACTAGACCAACTATTACAATAATATTATATAACAACGAAGTACACAGAGAGTAGAGTAGAGGGCGAAGGCAGAAAGACTGGCTCGCTTGCAGTCACGGCATTAAAGTTAGTTTTACCCTAGGCGCGACAATAGATGTTACCAAAATAATTAAGCAAATTGCTTCAACAAAACAACCTTTTAACACTTTGTGCGTCCCTAAATAATGTTAACCTTCTAAATATCCGATATGTCACTTGGCATTCCGGGTCTCAACGGCCCACGGGAATTAAATTGTGTCTGTAAAAAAGCCTGCCAGGGTTTATTTGCGAGTTGATCCGATACTATTAGGATTCATGTGAATTTTAGTTTTAGCTCACAGTTTCGCCTACGTGCATAGGAAAACGTTTTGACTTAAAAAGCGTGTTCCACTATTAGGTATGGCTGCGTATCCCGTTATGGATGATCTTTTTAAAAATACATTTAACTACTCACAAAAAAGGTTTATAATATTCAAATATATGTTTATTTATATGTCAATAAATTTCAGAAGACCAATTAAGCTTAATATATGTGTGCACAGCTTGTAGCCTACTTAATTTAATTTGTACTAAATCAATAATAGGTCATCGGAGATAATACATTTCGCTCAAAGCCATTTTACATTCTGACTAGTAAAAATTTTATTACTAGCCTTTTTGTTATGCATTTAATTGTTTTCTTGTCGTATTTTCTCAGTAACAGCACATATGCAATTACAACATATTATATAGTACAACTTTAAATATAATTTGTCTTGTAAAATGGCAATCCAAATAGAATTTAATTAAATAACAAGTATCTATTTTACTAATTATTCCTTTTAATAAGCTTTCGTTATCCTTTCATTTTAAAATACAAAGTTACATATCGTAACAGAAAACGTTACCGTTGCACAAAAATATGTCCAAGGTTGTGTCAAAAATATGTTTAAACAAAACAGGCTTTTGACCGAAAATTGTGTTACTTGGTTGGTTATGTGAAGTAAATCAATTGTAAGTTTATATTCTAGTTTTGCATATGCAAAATACTGCAAAACACATCCTGCAAGTGTTTTCCGCCACAGAGAAGAGACAACGCACCAAAACTCTCTGCTGAGACACTCGAGCTCATGAGAAAACGACGAGAACTACCATCGTTTTTGTCAGATAAGGCCTTAAATCGAACAATAAAACGCTGACGCGACGCGATCTCTGACGCTCCAATACCCGTGCCACCAAGGCTGCGATTGAGCAAAATCGGGGATCGAAAGTGTTCGCTCGCAAGTTTGGGAGGCCGCGTCTGACAAAACTTAACACTGAAAATGGTCGTTACCTCTAGGCCTGAGATTGTCGGAGAAGTAGAGAGGATTTATGGGCAGTTGGTCTCTTCAAGATCAGATTAACCCGTGGGAATCAGTATTGATGACCAGCGCGCCAGAAAGCCTTCGACTCCATCGAAACCTGGGCAGTGCTCGACTCATTGCAGAGATGTCATATCGATTGGAGATATATCGAGGTACTGGGATGTCTGTACAACGCCGATACAATGACTGTCCACATCCAGGACTGTAAGACGAAGGCGATCCAATTGCGCAGAGGGGTGAGACAGGGGGATGTAATATCCCCGAAACTTCCAACGCGTTCACCAACGCGTTGGAAGACGTTTTCAAGACGCTGGGTTGGACTGGGTATGGAGTCAATGTAAACGGCGAGTACATCTCACACCTTCGATTTGCCGACGATATCGTTATCATAGCAGAGTCGCTGGAACAACTCACCGAAATGCTGCGTAGCCTAGGCGAGTCTTCCCGGTGTGTCGGTCTCGGTATAAACTTGGACAAGACCAAGGTCATGTTCAATAGGCATATCGTCCCGTGACCGATATACGTCGAGGGGAAACCTCTCGAAGTTGTTAGTGAATATACCTACCTAGGACAGATAATACAAGTCGGTAGGAACAACTTCGAGAAGGAAGCCGATCGAAGAATTCGCTTGGGATGGGAAGCATTTGGCAACCTTCGTCAAGTCGTCTATACCGCAATGTTTGAAGACGAAAGTCTTCAACCAATGCGTCTTACCTGCCATGACATACGGTGCCGAAACGTGGACACTAACTGCGGGACTAGTCCACAAATTCAAAGTCGCTCAGCGTGCTATGGAGCGAGCTATGCTCGGAGTATCTTTGAAGGATAAGATCAGAAATGAGATTATCCGGAAAAGAACCGGAGTCACCGACATAGCTTGCAAAATTAGCAGGCTGAAGTGGCAGTGGGCTGGTCACGTATGTCGTAGGACCGATGGCCGTTGGAGCAGACGAGTCCTAGAGTGGAGACCGCGAATCGGCAAGCGCAGCGTAGGGCGCCCTTCAGCCAGGTGGACCGACGACCTTTAGAAGGTGGCGGACACCAACTGGATGCGGAAGACGGAGGACAGGGAGCTTTGGCGCACCTTGGGAGAGGCCTATGTTCAGCAGTGGACAACGATTGGCTGTTGATTGATTGATATATAATATAAATTAAATATTATGATTGTGTGTATTTTTTTTTAATTTTTAATTTTACGAATATGCATTACTATTGTTTCTGTTATGATATACGCATAAATGCTCTCTTTCTACAATTTAAAATTTACAAAGTCACATGCGGAGGTCATTTGTACCGGAAGCAATTAATTCTCGCAAAATGTCCAAGCCGACACGCCACGGGTTAAACAAGGGAAGTACCAGGTAGATATTGTTAATTGTTTGAAATATTTCATAATGTTTTAAGGGAAAAGACAAGTTATTTAAATAGTTATTTTAATAAAATATCTAGCTTTTATATAAGGATCTTCAAAGGGTTTTTAAATCGTGCATTCCTGTATGGATTGATAAAACTACAATTAATAGTTTAGTAATTGTTACGACGATTTCAGGCGTCCGCTGTCTTAAAAAGTGTTAACGATAAATGTACTCAATTAATTTTTAATATTACACTAACTTATTGAATATCAAAAAACTACCACTAGACTCTTACAAGAACAGTTACATTGTCATTTTACAAGATAAATACTACAACTGGTATAGAATGTTAATTGTACCCTAAAATAAACAGCACTAAACATTTTGATTACTCTTTTTATCAATCATAAACAAATCTAATAATAATCATATACAATAAAATTTATAGATCCTTATGATGCAATGAAGACTAACTTCCCAGTTTCTTTCAATTTATCATTGGTAAACGTGAAATGATGTGTGGGACTTAATAAATATACATGTAGTGCAACAGTAGAAATCGTGTCTGTGTCATTATCCTTTTGTCGTCCACTGCTGGTCATAAGACTCCAATAGCATGCCACTGAGCTGGATCTTCAGCTCTCAATTTCCATCAGCTGCCAGCCACTCGGCGTATATCGTCACTCTACTTAGCGTTTACAAACGCGTTTGATGACTACAGAAACGGTTGTCAGTTCAAGACATATGAGACCAGCCACTGACACTTCAGCTTCAATTAATATTTAACAAAAGCGAGCTTCTCTGTCTTCAGTTTGAAAATTTAATTAGTTAGTGTTATATGACGGCCACAAGGGATGTGGCATATTATAAAAAATAAGCCACATGCATTCTCGATATAAGAATTAATATAGCTAATGTCAATAGCGAGAAGGAGCTTAACGGCAGGTGAAATATTTGCACGTCAAACTTAAATAAAACATTTTTAGTTCAGATTTTATAATTATAACGATGTTACTATATTAAAGTTAATAGTAACAAAGTAATTTAAAACATTCAGAAAGGTATACAGGCATCACTTTATAGCAACAAATATAGAAATATACTGGATAAAAGGGAATAAACAGGGTGGACACGGGAACTATCTCTAATAGACCGATCTCTTTCAGACTAGGATAAGGGGCTGAATAAAACGGTATGGAGATAAGTATGTAAATGAATACATATTTTTAAATAAATGAAAATATCTATTCAGGGAAAACCGTATTTTAAATAGACAATGAAAGTAAATGAACTTAATGATATTGTTTTCCGAGCCACGAGTGCTTATACACTTCCAACTTTCGGACTGAATTGCTACTGAAAATTTTTCGACAGAAAAACTCGATCCGGGGCTTGAACCTTGATTTCGAATTTTGCAGCTTAGCTAGCCATTAGACGACACATCTGCGTGATTCAGAATCGTGAATTGTTTAATTAAGCAAAGGTAACTTACTACAGTAGATGGAGATGATATAAATTAAAACATATAATAATAACACTAATTAGTTTTTGTTAATAACAAATAGAATATTCAAATATCTAAGTATTAACGATGTCCGTAATCTTTGTAAAGTGTCGTCAAAGTTGCCAAAGTGTTCGTTAGTAGACAAAGGCGGCTTTGAAATATAAAGTGTAGCTTTATAATAACAGAAACTGCTTTGAACAAAAACTGAAATTAATAAAAGTTTTACCATGATAATCATAAGTGAGTCTTAGTCCTTAAATTATGAAGAAGACACTAAGACAATTGAAAATTCAACAATCAAAAATACAAAACAAAAATTTAGTATTAGAAGACATTTCATATCATTGTACATTCATTTTTCAGTTCATAAAAAGAACAATTACAGTATGTGACCAGCAGTACATACTCGGTGGTTTTGTTTTGAAGTCTCACAGTACCAATACTACCGGGTAATCCCGAACATTGGACAGATAGTGTAATTGCTCTTTTTTTATGGATTTACAAAAACTTATATTGTACTTTAGAAAACACATTCCTATAGCGCGATGTAAAATACATTTAACGCCATCTATTGAGGTAAAGGTAAACCAAACAATACTAGGCACAATGTAATATGATCTTGAACACCCTCCTAACGCATCATCACATTTTTTAATCACGATTTTAGTATGAATAATTTCCAAATAATTTAACCGTCGTTCGTATTTCAAACAAAACGAAATTATTCATAGTGTTGAATGACAGATGGCGCTACGTCCGCCTCGTCGAACCTCATCCAGACATGCGCAAGACATTCACGAGAAGCGGCGCGTCATTTTGACATAACATTCTGCATTTGTTATGTATCACAAGTGCGTGCAAAATTTTGTACGAATGGTTTACATTTATAAGAAATATTATATACGTATTTTATGATTATAATACTAAAAGAACAAATATATCATCGGTATACCGTTTTTCATCAGTAATTACTATTTGAGTGTGTTTGTTATAGTGAATAATGCAAGCAAGACGCAAGAACATCGAACGAATATAGCAACAAACATGAGAAATAGTAGAGCAGAAAGAACAGACGAACAAATCGAATAAGATACCGAAAACGTGCGTGTGAGCATGTCACCATTGAACGGTTTGCTCATCGGCACGTATCCGTAGTAGCAAGGCTGTTCCTGCAGTCCATTCGCACACGAAAAAATATCGCAAAGGATTTCGTTCCTCCCCAGATATCTTCCCCAACCGCACTTTTTTTTGTTATCGTTTTAATTTACACGGGACTTATATCGTGTCTTCACAATTTAATGGAGGAAAGTCAAGAAACTGAAATTGTAGCAAGTGTAAATAATGCAACTTTGAAAAATAAGTTAATAAATAATGTAAATTAATTCAACTATATATATTTTTTTTTTTTTTTTTATAGAAAAGGAAGGCGGACGAGCATATGGGCCACCTGATGGTAAGTGGTCACCAACGCTCTTAGACATTGGCATTGTAAGAAATGTCAACCATCGCTTACATATCCAATGCGCCACCAACCTTGGGAACTAAGATTGTATGTCCCTTGTGCCTGTAATTACACTGGCTCACTCACCCTTCAAACCGGAACACAACAATATCAAGTATTGCTGTTTTGCGGTAGAATATCTGATGAGTGGGTGGTACCTACCCAGACGAGCTTGCACAAAGCCCTACCACCAGTAAAATATACATTACATATGTTCAATATACAAATGATTCGAGTATTTACTATTTACATGCATTACAGAGAAATGATAGTATAATCATATGCTCAGCCTCAAAAAAAATCTATCGAAAGAAAAAAAAATCAAACACCATTATTCATCAAGAAATTATACCAATATTTAATTTATAGTCTGATTGTTCAATTTGTTTCTTTGTTTAATTCTAATTTATAGGCTGTTTTCATTGTTTGAAACTTTTAGTCATTTTTAATGTTTAATTTATTGTTAAATGATTTAAATTAATTTGACAATATTCAAAATAAAATCCTTTAGAATTAATATTATTATTTTGAAACAAATTTAATTATTTTATGCAATAGGTAAAACTTAATTCTTTGAATATACTATGGTTGTTTACATAGTTTGGGTAAAATAAATCATTTCGAAAAAACTGTAAGTTGCTAATAATGCGAAGGCAGTTTTAAATATATATATATATTACATTACATTTTACATATCAAAGTCGCAAATACAAGTCGCAAAGCCAAACGATGTCCGTTTATCACACGGAAAAATATACGTGGCATGTTCTCTGGTGAGTCCATCGAGCTTATTTGTGTTGGCTAAAGACGGAATGACAAAAAATATCGTACACTCATTGAGTGTACGAGCATTGGCTCTTCTTCTAATTAATTTAATTAACTATTTTAGGATAAAAATATATTACTTTTTTCACTTTACATTTAACTTTTAATCAAACATTGAATATGTCCATTAATTTAATGAAATACATAGAATTAAGAAAATGAATGGTTGGTGTTTTTTATGTTTTTATCGGCGGTCTCCAGCGCTCCTTTCCTTTTTCTATCATAGATCCTATCCCCACACACTTATAATAAATTCGGTTATAATTGGTTTCATTTAAAAACCAAAATATTCAGTAGATATAATTTATATGACAGAACAACGTTTGCCGGGTCAGCTAGTAATAATATAAAGTAATAAATTAAATTAAAGTAAAGCTAGGTGATCATAATTAAGTTATTTACCTATTTAATGTATTCACTTTTAAAGTGGGTAGTTTTGAATAAGTTCCGATAGTTTAGTCTTAAATACATTTAATGAGCTCACTCGTTTTAAACTAGACGGCAATTAATAAAAAAATGTTTTTGGTAAAAAATAAGAGTACACGTCCTGTGCGCCTTGTACGTTTAATCTTTTTTTTATAGAATAGGAAGGCGGACGAGCATATGGGCCACCTGATGGTAAGGGTCACCAAACGCCCTTAGACATTGGCATTGTAAGAAATGTCAACCATCGCTTGCATAGCCAATGCGCCACCAACCTTGGGAATTAAGATTTTATGTCCCTTGTGCCTGTAATTACACTGGCTCACTCACCCTTCAAACACAACAATATCAAGTATTGCTGTTTTGTGGTAGTAACCAGTAAGAGAAGATAATTTTTTTCGTATGTGTTCAATATTCCACGTCAGACAAGTATCCATTCTAAGATCTAGATATTTTTCACAAGTTTTCTCCTGTATAATTATATTATTAATTGTGGCTTTTGAGGAGGGATGATCTTGTTTTTTTATGTAATGTATTTAAAGATAACGTATAATAAATATATCAAAAACATGTTACGTAGATATTGAAACCAAGACGGTAATTTGTTTGGATTGTCTTGAGCATTTGTCTTTGTATACAACAAACAGCAAAAGTAAAACGGACTTGTGTTATCCGCATATAAAGATATATATGACCGTGTATGCTTATATTACAAATATTGTCTCTTGTGTTTATAATAACATCTATAAAAATAAACATGTGTTTTTCAATTTCAGTATTAAGTAAATAGGAATGTATCTCCGTTTGTCTGTTACGCTTTTACGGCTAAACCACTGAACCAATTTTGATAAATTTTCGTATGAAGCAAGCTTGGAATCTAAGAAATGACATAGGCTTTTTAGGTCACGGAAACTAGTAGTTCATACATTAAATATTTTTTTTCAAGTCAACTAAAAATAAAACTTATTTGATCTTGTTGCTGAAATTTGAATTACATTTTAATTTAATCATGATAGCGTTCCATAGTAAAAAATAAACGAAATACAAGCATCAAGAGTTAAATGCGTAAAGAATATTATAAATATATTATAAATATCCGGTAAGAGGATCCCGGGTAACTTATTTAGATCCTACGAGGATGTGATTAAGAGGAAATTGATTTATATAAATATTGATTTATTTCTCGTTGCAAAAGCATAGAGCTACATAAAATGTTCTCTGCTTAGCCAACTTCGATCCTTTGGAAAGTTTTTTCTGACTTGAAAATTGTGTACGGCACAATTGCTTCAACTTGAAAAACGGACAAAAGATAATTAATTAATATACTATGGTTTTCAAGTATATGTATAGTTGTTATACTTTTTATTTCTATTAAGACAGATAAGCTCAACCTTTGAGTTAAAACCGGGCAGCTTATCTATGACTATATATTATATAATTGAAATCATCTCATGTTCGATGGACAACCAAGGAATTGAGATCCAAGCCTATATTTTGGAGAAGAAAAGAGACCTTTATCCACTAGTTGTATATATGCAGGCTGTTTCCGAAGATTATTTTAAGAAAAAGGTTCCTTGTGTACAATAAAAATCCACTCCAAACCACATTAGTTATTTCGACCCGTTTGTAGTCATGAGATCATGTGACAGAATTGTTTCAGATTTTGTATACAAAATAATATTCGTTATATAATGTCAAGACCGCATGTCGGTCACGGCAGTTAATCTAGCTATGATCTGAGAGATCCCCCCCCCCCACAGATTTTGGTTTTACGTTCTTTTCGATGCATGGAAGTATAAACACCGTTCAATATTACTTATTTATTTTATTTTTACTTCAAACTGCTGATGAGAATGACTAGTAAGAAAAATCCAATATATTTTGGACCAAGTTCTGGACTGTACCGCTGGATTTGAAGTCATATAAGCGATCTAGTAATAATCACATAATAAATTTCAGGTTTTTCCAAATTCGAATGCAACCATTGGTCCACTGATCCGTCTTCGTATCTCTTGTTATATGGTTAACCATGTCATCATGTCATATGTGAACGGAATACGAGATAGGGTGGGTGACTTCAAAGGGAATTTATTTGCGTAGGAAACTGAGCCCATTAGGATTATCTAGTCCCTGACAAATGTAATAATATATAATGGTAAATATGAACCAAAGAGTTTTATTTGTTGTACGCCTTTGTGGTCTCTTTTTTTTATTTATTTATTTAAAACTTATTAGTTATTAAAGATATTTCTGAATGCATAATGAGATATCTTGCAATGCATAATATAATTTATTAAAGAAGATAAAATACTATAAGTGATTTCATATCCCATAACGCTTAAAGCTTCTTAATCATATTTTAATATCTTCAGATTTAATTAATAAAGTAAAATATGTGTTATCTACGTTAACAAGGCGGAGAAACCATTTCCTTAGTAAGTAGTAAGTACTTCATATATTACAGAACACAATGCCACATCTCAGGTAATTATATAAGTAACACACAAAATTACAAAATATGTGGCTGTTCAAAGGGCAGAAAGCAAATACCTCAGAAGCTAGCAACGTATTGGTTATCCTACTTCTGGAAAGTTTTTGGCTGGCGGTAATCACTTACGAGTAACATCAGCTTACCGCCGCTTCAGCTCAATTGTTAGCAAAATCAAACGAAAAACTTTCAGATCTCTAGAATCAGTTAGATATATCCATGTGATACCAGTAGCTTATCGTACTTCCAAAAGTGATTCAAGCAATTTATACCAGTTACAAGTTGGTCTTATAATTAACATTAAATTATAGGAACAACTTATTTAATTAGTATACGAACTGCATCAGTATGATTTAAATGTTTTACGATAATTGGACTAGCAATATCAATATGTGTATTGCTTTCAATATTATGACTGAGTTTCTTTCGCCGGTTCTTCTCAGGGCTGGGTGTTTTTTTTCCGAACCCGTGGTAGTTTTTAGTTTGACTATCAATAAGTAACTGTACAGTAACAGCCTGTGAATGTCCCACTGCTGGGCTAAAGGCCTCCGCACCTCTTTTTGAGGAGAAGGTTTGGAGCTTATTCCACCACGCTGCTCCAATGCGGGTTGGTGGAATACACATGTGGCAGAATTTCAGTGAAATTAGACACATGCAGGTTTCCTCACGATGTTTTCCTTCACCGTCAAGCACGAGATGAATTATAATCACAAATTAAGCACATGAAAATTCAGTGGTGCTTGCCCGGGTTTGAATCCACGATCATCGGTTAAAATTCACGCGTTATTACCACTAGGCCATCTCGGCTTTTTTCTCGAAGTAACTGTAATGTTAAGTAAATTAAGAAATTCGATTTTGAAATTTGACCTTAGAAATTAAAAAAGAATGATTTCCTAAAAATATACACTACCAGTGAAAAAAAACTGGAATGTAGAAAATGAGATGATAGTGAAACCTCTTTAAAAATATATGCGAAATGTAACAACTAACTGTACACATACAAAGTTTTCATTAAAGTACGACTTTGAAAATTAACTCTAATCCCGACCAAACTCATCAAATATACAGTCGTATATCCAACACAGAAGCTATTTGTTACTTGTATCAAATAAGTCTTGGGAAGACAATGATAAATATTTTGATGTTTATGGTATATGACTTATCCAGTGCATCATCAAAGCAATGACTAATGTTGCTTGAACTTGGCGTGTAACCAACACTGACCGTTATTGAATGGATTGATAATAATTAGTGATTGGTTTGATTCATATATTATAATTAAGTTCCTTTCACCAAAAGTATATGTTAAAACAGTATATAATTTTTGAAGAATAAATATTTCCATTATATTTTTCCTTATATTTGGTATTTAGAAATTAATACTATTAAGTTATGTTTAATTTAGGTGTTAGGTTTATTCCATTGCGCCTCTATATTTGGTTGGATGTACATGTGACAGAATTTGATGCCCAAACATGCGATCTTCAAGTTAAGGGTCTATACAACTCCAGCTCGGATTGAAATTGTGCCCCCGCGTCTTACATATATCCAGTGGTTGAAATTGTGGAACGCGCTTTATATTTATTTCCGTGCTAATATCTATGGACAGGAACTCTCGGAGGATGAAAATTCCATTGGTCATTTGCTATCAAAAAAATACCAAGCAGTCCATCAGTTACGCTTGTCATTACGCACAAGTAGATGTCTCAAATACTTATAAATGAGGTCAATCGTAATGACAGATGTTATTAGCTTATTTATTTTGTTCTTAATATTAATAGTCTTAGGTAATTATAAGCGTAGCGTAACGGCTGTTCAGTTAAACACTGATTTCGCTCTTTCTGTCATTATTGATTTAACATTCGAATGAAGGAGACAGCATTGTTTAACTAATGAGATAAACGTTTATAAGTAATTACAGACTGTAAAATCTTCCACCTGATACGTATTTGAAATTCCAACATTATCAATAAGCTGTTAATTGGGTTGTATCGATAACTTCTACCTGGGTCGAGATGGCCCAGTGGTAAGAACGCCTAAATCTTAACTGTTGATCGTGGGTTCAAACCCGGGCAAGCACCACTGAATTTTCATGTGCTTAATTTGTGATTATAATTCATCTCGTGCTTTACGATAAAGGAAAACATTGTAAGGAAATCTGCATGTGTATAATTTTACTGAAATTCTGCCACATGTGTATTCCTTCAACCCGCACTGGAGCAGTGTGGTGGAATGAGCTCCAAACCTTCTCCTCAGCAGTGGGACATTCACAGGCTTACATTCACAACTTATAATATTAGATGATAATTTAATTTATTTATAACTGTCAAGCAGTATCAAAGTAAGGCAAAAATCTTTATTCAATATAGAAGCGTTACACCTACGTATTGATTTTCATAAATCTACCACCGGTTCGGAAATAATATATCAGAACTGAGAAGGATCGGCGAAAGAAAATCAGCGGGATTTTTTTTACCACATTTTTTACAATTACACGTAATATACACAATCATTGCTTTTTTTTAATTGAAATTCACCAGTTCATTCCCCCAGGGTTGGGAAAAATGCAAAAAAATGAAGAACGCTTGTGTGTTGTCTTTAGCACCTTAATTTTTCTTTTAAATTTCACAATTGAATATTTTTGAACGTTTTGTGGGATACTCTTTTAAAAGCGTATACATTGTCTTATAAAAGACGTACCAACCCTGTATAAACAGTATATGTATGCAACAGTAATGTATAAATTTGATTATAAAAAGCAAAGAACTTACTTAACAAATAAAATGATTCCCGTTGTTTCAATCTGCCGGAAAATTCCTTTCCAAGATGCCATTATGCAGTATTGCTGTTTGGCGGTGAGAGGTGACCGTGGGTCTGAGGGCGGTGGTGGTCGGTCTAACGGATCGTGCGTGAACTCAGACGCTGCGAGTTGTGATAACTTGCAACCCATGTTTACTTATGTAAATTATTATTTTTTTATCTCACTCACTTTCGTTCTACTTATTAAGTTTTTTTTTTACTTCTTAATAAAAATGAATTATATTTTTAAAACGTTTGCACTTCACTGTTTCCCGGTTAATTTTTTATCGTACCTTAAACCAATAACAAATTATATCAATACATTTATAACAATTTTAATTTAGAGCAAACAGTTCTATTCTGTAAGAACTCACTTCGTATTTCACTCGTGAAATGCTAAGAACCGACTACGGTGATATTTTGATGCTTATTCCTTAAATGTTATAATTTTTACAGTAAATATCGCATATAACTTTCTGACATATTACGATTGTGTTCTGCGGCGAGTTTCGAGTTTGTTCTTACATAATAGTTAGTAGTATTTTACTGTTAATATTTTGGTTGGTTATAAAAACACTCACAAAAATTTTAATATAAATTTTATCAATTTTTTTTTTGTTTTGGACTAGTGAAGCGACCAGAGTGTGTTTAGTTACTGTGTGCACCAATGAACGTGAGTAGTGATGTGAAAGTTGTTAAGTGAATTATGGAAGTGTCGATAAAAAATTGTTAAAGTATTTATCGTAAATTGCGTCCGTTTACGCTTGGTTCTTTGAAAGTATATTTTTTTTCTTAAAGCAATTTTAAATTATGATGATTAACTGGTTCATTAGTAATTGTTAACTATTATTATCGATACAAACGCATTATTAACAATAACACATTAAAAGTATAGAAAATAATTTAAAAAAATATCTGTTCATATAAAATGATGATCTGCGGAACGAATGATTGCTAGAACGGGTATATAAATTATCTTTGAAGTTTAGTTTGTGATTTATAAATTACTTACGCTTGATGCTTCAAAAATACTTGAATTATTGTATTGCAATACAAATTTTGATATGATTTCATTCGCAGAGTTCGATAGCGCCAGCGTTGTGTATGTTAAAAGTATTTTAGCTTTATGAAATTAGTTTAGTTCAGAGATTTTGTACCAACAAAACCGGCTGTAATATAATTTATCTGTATAATTATTGTTGAGCTATTGAAGTCATTCTAGATAGTGTTTTTTTTTTTAATTAACATTAATTAATACTCACAATTGGTTTCAAACTTAAAAATAAAGCGACACAGTTTATTTGAAATTTTTTAGGTTGCGGGGCCAAATTTTTATTGAATTAACATACGTCTTATTATACGTGGTGATGAAACTGTAAACATTATAAAGTGAGTTCAGTGACCTTGAGAACTGTCTTCGTACTATGGTGTCACAATTTATGTTAACATATCAATCAATCAATCAATCAATCAACAGCCAATCGTTGTCCACTGCTGAACATAGGCCTCTCCCAAGGTGCGCCAAAGCTCCCTGTCCTCCGCCTTCCGCATCCAGTTGGTGCCCGCCACCTTCTTAAGGTCGTCGGTCCACCTGGCTGGAGGGCGCCCTACGCTGCGCTTGCCGATTCGCGGTCTCCACTCTAGGACTCGTCTGCTCCAACGGCCATCGGTCCTACGACATACGTGACCAGCCCACTGCCACTTCAGCCTGCTAATTTTGCAAGCTATGTCGGTGACTCCGGTTCTTTTCCGGATAATCTCATTTCTGATCTTATCCTTCAAAGATACTCCGAGCATAGCTCGCTCCATAGCACGCTGAGCGACTTTGAATTTGTGGACTAGTCCCGCAGTTAGTGTCCACGTTTCGGCACCGTATGTCATGGCAGGTAAGACGCATTGGTTGAAGACTGTTAACATATCTGAATATAAAATTCTATTGCTTAATCTATGCGTCTACCTTTAAAAATAAACATCAGTTATTCTATTTTATTTCATCTCGGGTTCATCAACCGCTTTGTCGAATGAATGTTTACAAAATACGAAACATTTCGCTGATTTATTCATCTGGAAAATTCCATCATATTTTGTAACAGACGTTCTTATCTTAAAAGGAATATCAAAGAAAGTACGACTCATATAAAAAGAGATAGTATCATTTTCACAATTTTCAAATATTAAGACTGTACAATCTCAGAACTGTCTAAATTTTAATTCACAGTGTTTAAGAGCTTAACCTTAGTAATATAATCGCGGGATGAGAAAATTTAATGAATGACGTTAATGTAAACAGACGCTCTTAATTTAAAAGTTCCCTGGTTATTTTAATCAAATCTACGTCTGGAAATTAAAATTGGAGCAAGTTCCTTGAGGAAAAGGTTTTTCTCCTTATTAAGGGATGGGTAAATATGAATGTACATAGAATGGTTTTGCCAACTGGCCTATGGAGGGTACCGTTTATAACTTTTGATTTAATTAGTGAAATGATAAGCTTGCTTTTAATCTTTTGGTCATATTTTACTTAATGAAACCATCCAGTAAAATATGCTTTATATTAACCAAATAAATTAATAGCTCAAGCTACCGTTATTTTTTCTTATTATTTTTATCTTATTAAGGTATGTTGCGTGATTATAGCAAAAGAACCGAATCAGTAATTAAGTGATGATAATTAAAATATTTTTACATTTTGTTTTATCGATAAAAATGCGTCCCATCACTAATCATCCAAATTTAGTGTCACACAATTTTTATGACGCGCACAACGATTGTATGATAATATTGTTGTCCATTTTCGAAATTATGGTTATCTACGTCATTTAATGAAACATTTGGAATAACAATTGGAATATAGCTCTTATTGCTTTGTAATAGGGTTGTATTGTCGGCAAGTTTTAACATGCAGCCGTTGATTTTTATCGCGTCTCAAATGCGGTTTGTATTTTTAATGTTGTTATGTAAAAGTTAAGAAAATGGATGCCTAATTAGTATTATGCTACCATAAAAAAATGACCGACCTAATTTTCAAGTATGGTCGTGTTTTTTTGGTCAATAATTGCTTCGGATTCAGCCCAGAGTTTTTTGATTTTGGGATTTTATTTATGTCGTAGATTGGTGGCTATGGCTATTTGTATATGGTGTGGTCGTTACGGAGTACAGAAGATCACATGAAATCAAGAGTGATTGATCTTGAGTCAGAAGCGAGAGTGTGCGGCCGACTGCACTTAACATCGTTATCTTTACTAAGAAAAACAATATTTTAACAAAAAAAGAAAAAAAAAACCATATTTTTAGTTTTTGAGGTTTTTAAATCGCAGCGAACATTTAATACAAATTAAGAAACGAAATATAACGCACAGATAATTAAAAAATATAAAGCTAGTTACAGCTAGAAGAACAAGTGGAAACTCACCACAGAAAATTACAACTATGATGTATCTCTAACTCGTAAATGTCCCACTGTTGGAAAATTGGTTTGGAGCTTAAACCTGGGATTTGAACCGGATCTCAGGATATGCGGCCTTATATCTATCTATTATATAATCTACTGGAGATTGATGAAATGTTACCCATTTATCAACCGTCAATGTGTATACACATTGGATGGGATGGGATATAAGATGTTATATCACTTGTGCCAGTAATACGACTTACTTTACTTATATGTTATATGCCAGTATTACGTCACGGATTACAATTAGTATTGTCAGATCATATCTTGATTCCCTTAAACTTTAACTTTTAAAGTGTTCAAGATTAAAGGATTTCGATTTGTTAAATAAATAAGTTAATATATATTCAAGACATTTGGAACTAACAGTAATAACTATTGGCGGCCATGTGTGGTTCCGTCATGAGTCACGTGACCGGATGCAATGCATAATAAAGCCCAATGTGATAGCATTTACGTATGTGCCTATAAGCTTCACATCAATACACTGTGGGAATATTTGTACTCAGATCCCATAGTAACCGTTATTCACAATTATTGATATCAATAAGGCAAGCTAGTTCTATCAAATAGACATGGCTTGGCAGAATAATTGATGTATAATATTTAATTTTCGAAAAAATCTATGAGAAAACCATGTTTATTAAAGTGTCATGAATATACGTATAAGTTTTTCATGAATTTTGTATAGAACACACATTTATTTATACGTTTCTATGCCTGCATTATAGGTAGGTGCAGGTAGGTAGGTAATATATATAGTATATATATAAATAGTATAGGTAAATAAAAATGCAATTAATATCGTAAACAGTCAGTTTATTACTGAAATAAAATTATTTTCAGTAATAGTAGACGTGTACCTACGTTATAGAAGGTTATTTCAAAATGAGTCATCATGCCTATTCATTGAATACTTACGTTCATAATTCATCTCGTTTCCGGCGGTGAATATAAACGACGCGAGGAATCCTACATGTGGCGGATGAAAATCTCCCGCGTGTATCCACCAACCCGCATTGAAGCCGCGCGGTGGAATCATCTTGAAACATTCTCCTTAAATGTAGTGGCCTTAGTCCAGCAGTGACATTTACCGACTGCTACTTTGTCACTTCAAGAACTTTGAAGCCAATTCATATTAAAGGTTACTAGTATGGGCATAATAGAGGTACTATGGAGCAAACTATGCTTAATATCTTTAAAGGATAAAATTAGATATGAGGTTATCCGGTGACTAACCGAATTTACTTAGCACGCACGCACGCACGCAAACACACACGCACACACGCACACACAAACACGCACACACGCACGCACGCACGCACGCAAGCACGCATGCACGCATGCACGCACGCACGCACGCACGCACGCACGCACGCACGCACGCACGCACGCACGCACGCACGCACGCACGCACACACGCACACACACACACAAACACGCACGCACACACGCACACCTATTTATATTTAAAGATGAGGCTGAAGAGGCTGATATGATCACGGCACATTAATTTGTAATAAATGTAAATCGGGTTAAATAGGTATAAAAATTTACATAATATATAGGAAAATCCCGTAAGTAATGTATTACTTATCGTAATATTATTTACCGTTCTCATTCAATTTCTTACTTATCTAAATAAAGCGCGTTTAGTGAATCACATTTTCCTTTGATCTCAATAATCCTATATTACTTTGAGAAGGATTACTTAATAATTTTGTTTCGAGGGAATTCTTTTACCGAGTATTCGTTTCGAAATTATCTTTTTAGTTTTCAGATTCATTTTCTAAATGAGTATTTATATTATATACATTTATATTTGCTAAAAATTACGATTGATTTAACGGAAATATATTTTAATGTGTCGGCGTTCACACATTACACGCTCATGTAATGCTTTTTAGCGGTAGAATATCTTATAAGTGGTTGGTACCTACCCAGACGGGCTTGCACTCCCTGTTGCACTCTGCTTGCGCTTGCTAGTGTATAATAAGTTGGTATACTTCTAAAGTCTGGAAATACACACGAAGAACATGGTGTTAATTAGCAGAATAACTGATCAAAGTTCAACCGATACCGATAAATTCTACCGAGAAAAACCGAGCTATACACAGCAATGCTTTATATATTAAGCACAATAAGAGTAAAACTGTTCTCTATGCATACTAACGACTATAATACCTTTAACGAGAATTGTGATTTTTAATTTTACCTTATTTCTTGTAACAATAATTTGAGCAGATTCCGGAGCTCTATTACAAACGAGTAAATAAACTTAAAGCAACACTAATAAATTTAATTCAAATATGCCTTTATATGTACGAATTCAAACAGTTTTATGTAGTATATTTATATATATATATATATAAATAAATATACTACATAAAACTGTTATAACATAAAACTGTTGTAGTATATTTATTTATATATATACGGTAAATAATATTACGATAAGTAATACATTACTTACGGGATTTTCCTATATATTATGTAAATTTTTATACCTATTTAACCCGATTTACATTTATTACAAATTAATGTGCCGTGATCATATCAGCCTCTTCAGCCTCATCTTTAAATATAAATAGGTGTGCGTGTGTGCGTGCGTGTTTGTGTGTGTGTGTGCGTGTGTGCGTGCGTGCGTGCGTGCGTGCGTGCGTGCGTGCGTGCGTGCGTGCGTGCGTGCGTGCGTGCGTGCGTGCGTGCGTGCGTGCGTGCATGCGTGCATGCGTGCTTGCGTGCGTGCGTGCGTGCGTGTGTGCGTGTTTGTGTGTGCGTGTGTGCGTGTGTGTTTGCGTGCGTGCGTGCGTGCTAAGTAAATTCGGTTAGTCACCGGATAACCTCATATCTAATTTTATCCTTTAAAGATATTAAGCATAGTTTGCTCCATAGTACCTCTATTATGCCCATACTAGTAACCTTTAATATGAATTGGCTTCAAAGTTCTTGAAGTGACAAAGTAGCAGTCGGTAAATGTCACTGCTGGACTAAGGCCACTACATTTAAGGAGAATGTTTCAAGATGATTCCACCGCGCGGCTTCAATGCGGGTTGGTGGATACACGCGGGAGATTTTCATCCGCCACATGTAGGATTCCTCGCGTCGTTTATATTCACCGCCGGAAACGAGATGAATTATGAACGTAAGTATTCAATGAATAGGCATGATGACTCATTTTGAAATAACCTTCTATAACGTAGGTACACGTCTACTATTACTGAAAATAATTTTATTTCAGTAATAAACTGACTGTTTACGATATTAATTGCATTTTTATTTACCTATACTATTTATATATATACTATATATATTACCTACCTACCTGCACGTGACGTCACGCCACAGTAAACGATAGTAAACGTTGTATTATGTCTATACTCAACGAAGAAAATTAGAAACTATTGCGTATTTCCTAAGGTTAAAAATGAATTTCAAATTTTACAAGTGGTCCCTCTGTGTAAAAATACATCAATATCAACACCTAACAAATTGTTTGTGTATGTTCCAAACAAGAATAAATTCAAAATTGTGCGAAATAAGTGGCTAACGCTTGCACGGCGAAACCCAGGAGATGTAGTTATAAATTCGTCAATTTAATTTTGTGAAGACCACTTTGATGTAAGTATTTACTATAGATTGATATTTTCGTAGCTCAAAATCTTTGTTAAATATGAAATATAAGTGTTTGATAATAAGTAAATTATTGAGGTTATGTTTGTTTTGTTCTTAGTTATCAATTTCATTGAAACACTTATTCTCCTTTCAGTTGCCAAATGATATGGAAAATTATATGCAAGGTGTATTCTCCGAAAATTAGAATGCCAACCAGATCGAAAAACAAGAATATCTACAGAAGCAGAACGACCATATATATGTAAGAAACGTAAGATGATGTTTCTTGAAGAATGTGAAAAGCAATTAAAAGTAAGTATGGTTACAGAACATTTTGAAGAAATTGCATCCATAAGTTCAGATACATATTTTTAATAATTATGTAATTTCATACTTGAATGGAACAAGAAAGTTTAAAATGTTATTATGTGGGTAATTAACAACAAGTTGATTTTATGACACAAGTTGCTAATTTATTTCAATGTTTGTTACCTTTCATAAAATCTATATATATTATACTTAATATAAAGATGTATGTGTGAGGTTGAAAAGAGGTTTAATATCATTTCTTTATTGTTACTTTATTCTATAACCAGGTAAAGAAATATATAATTTAATACTAATAATAAAACATTTTTTACAGTCCAGCACAATGTTGAAGAAGCTCAAAAAGTAATATAAAAAATGATGAATAAATCTATACAAGTAAATGTGGCAAAACCATTCAGAAGTAAAGCTAACCAAACAGAAATCAAATTGGTAAATCAGATGACATCGCCTTTGAGGCCGCACCTGCATTCAGTTTCTACATCTCCTTTTAAAATAAAACATTGTGTTAATAATAACGAATCAAGACCCATTGTAAGTTTTTTAAGAAGAAATTTAAGGAAAGAAGAACAATCGGATAGTGATACTTCTTATACTCTCTCTATAACTCACCCTGAATCATCATCTTCAACAAAATCTCTTGAAATGGAATCTGCTTCTGACTGCAGTGAGATGATAGAATTTGATAAAAAACGAGAGGCTTTAATAATTTTATAATATACATTAAAGAAAATAACAAAGAATCCACGTTCTTATATTGGCATTCCCAAAAGCTGTTACTATTTAATTAAATTGATTCAAAAGCAGACAAATATCACCTCTAACCATATTTTACTGTGTCTAAAAAAATAGATTAAACAATTCATTCCGTGAACTTGCTGATGACTTTGCCATAGATACAACCTATGCAACCAAAATATTTTTCAAATATACATATACCTAACCAACAGATCAAGAATTTTTTGCATTTTTATTTACTTTTTTGTACCTTTATATAACAATGGATATACATATGATTTCCAGAATGTAATCACACTTTCAATAAAATCTGACACATATTGTTCATTAAATGTTACCAATAAAATTTCAAGTTTTTTATTTATAATATAATTAGGATCTGCCACGCAAAAATAACATTTTTTTAGTCCACTCAAATACATTTGCATTTGCACCTGGGCATAACATTTGCTAGTGGGTTTCCCATTTTTTATATGGTTACAAAAGGTTTTTTCGCTCATGGGGCACTTAATCTCAAGAATTATATCTTGATAAATGCCATCAGGTGAACCAGCTAACTTTGGATAATTTTTTGGATATTATTAGTCCTCAACTCTTAATTTTTTTCCCCAGTTTCTTACGCACTGTTACCCACACTTCATATCTTCTAAACTTATACCTCGTTTCATAGCTGGTGTGTCTTAGATTCCCCCCCCCCCCCCCCCCCCCCTGATGAGTGACATCAGTGTTCCATCACCTTTTTGACACCGACCGACTTCCTAAGCCCTAGATGCTGTAATCCGGACATATCTCAATTCGAACCAAAGGCTATTTTTGTACTGATCTCGTGTCTCATTTTCAATTTTATTTATGATGTCATAAGTCAAATTTATTTTATCTAAAAATGTCTCACAGCATTTTTCTTTATACTTCAGTATAAGTTGATGCATTGATGTCCTAAGTATTTCATTACTACATTACATGGTCCGGTTGATACCTCAGTAACTCACAATCACTAAGTTTTCGTTTTTTAGCTTCTTCTAAAAAAAAATCCAAGCACTGTGGGATTAGATGGAATGTTAGGGCTACCGTTTGACAAGCCCTTTGCTGTAATCAATTTCAGTGTAGTACCAACTCTGGACAGTTGATTCTAGCCAATAGTATTGTACAATTGTACAAGATGGTTCTTCGCTTCTGCGATGGACCCACATAAGTAGTGCTTGTCCTTGAACAGCAACACAAACGTGGCATTCAATGGATGTTACTTTTTCCTGATCTTCATCAACTGTCAATGTGACTACAAACAACTTGGCATGGACTTTGTGCTCTGGGCCAATTTGGCATTACACAGTGCAAATTTTCCCTTCGCGTTTAAGTTGCACTTAGCTAATAGCATATAACGGTCGTGAGGATCTAAAATAAACAAAATTGATGATTGAGATTAATATACGAATACAGAAGGTGGCAATGGACATGGTTTAATAATTAGCTTAAAATAATCACCTGAGATTAGACGTTTCATTTAAATATATAGAGGCAGATATTCGTAAAGATTTATTATATATTTATGATATATTTAGATTTATAGAAGTATTCGTAAATAGGTAAATTCACAAATTCAGTACTAGTGGAGCTAAATGAAATATTGTCTTAAAAATTCTTACTAGTAACAATATAAAGGCTCTCCATCTGCGAGTAATACTATATAGCTAAAATAAAAAAAAAACCTATGATAACACTATAGATAAATAAAAATGTACTTACAAGGAAGTTTTCACATTTCGAAATTCAGATGAACAAAAGTCTTTATTTGATGAAAGAAACTCTCCTAACATTAACAAATCAATCCTGGGCAAATTAGAGGAATTTGCTTTAACAAAACCTTGTTCCATCATTGACGGATCTTGGATGTTTTATTTTCTTAACAAAACCACGAATACCAATAACCAACGACTCAACTAATTAAATGATGCAAAATTAATTTTGAAACGCGTAAACACAACTGTTCAAGAGAAAGGGTTATAGATACAGAGGCGTGACGTCATTCGGTATGATTGGTGTTTCAAATAAAATGGCCGATTGCAGAATTTTATACTTTTGTTTTATTAAAAATCTTATTAATTTCAATATGTATATTAAAATGGGATAAGTTTTTAGAATCCTTTTCTTCTCTAAAATAATTTATTTTTTAATTCTTTAATACTGTCATCATGTCTGTTAGTAAACCTACTAAGTTATTATCATTTATTAATACATAAAGTACAATAGCTGTTTTTAATTTGTATATATTTAATGCTTTTAATGTATTAATAAATTACCGATCTTTTAAAGCAAAACACGAAAATGCTCACCATATAGGGTTTTTAAGACAATCAGTCGTTTCCACGAAATAACATTTAAGTTCAAATGGAAATGTAAAATGTGCTTATCTCAATTGAAATATCAAAAGGTTTTTTGTATGACAGGTTTGAATACCAAAATGTATTATGCGGATAACAAAACACAATGTAATATTTTTCTATTTGTATTTAATTCAAAAGATTTATGATTTTATATTTTATAAGCCTTTTTTGTTTTTTTACTCGTTTTTGTTTTAAATATTAATTTAAAAGGTTAACCCACGATACGAAAATCCATACATTATTAATGTTGAACCCATTTTAGTTAGACAAAAGCCGAATTATATATTTAACTAATCGTTATTATGTATCAAAGAAAAAAATAGGAAGCACGTAAAGCAGTTGGTACTGTGCCTGAACTTTTTCTGCTCTGATTGTCGTCCCATGCGATTATGACTGTAAAGGTATACAAAGTGCATCAGTGTTTGCGGACACACTTATGCATTGTAATATGTACTGAGCAGTTCGTGTTCGTGTTAATGTCTCTGAGATTTCGTCCCGGAAATCGGTCAGGAGGACATCATTATATAACAGTAACCGATAGTTTTTGACTTAAAGCTATTCATATACGTTACATACATGCTTATGTAAATGAATATTGATACATCTGTTCAGAATAGATGTAATATTCCTTGATGATTGTATTTTTATTGTTTAATAACAACTTCCATCGAATTATTTATTGTTCCATTGATTCGATTCCAAAACGGATCAAGTTATTTTGAACTATCGTTGTGTGTGTATCGTAGTGCAATATTGACGGGAATTCATTTTATATTTGTCATGGATGCAGAAACTTTTACATGTATGTATTTTCTCATGGAGATTATTTTTATACTGTTGACTTTGTTGTAGCTTGTCGCTGATTAGCGCTGTAGCAAATTAACTTCCATCCCATTGGTATATATAACAATCAGGACATCATCTGCCAGATTTTGCTAGTCTTTATATACTTATAAAATTGTTTGTACTGTCAACGGACAGACGAAACTTGGTCTTGTCACATATTCTACCGCAAATCAGCAATACTGGAGATTGTTGTGTCTCGATCAGTGGGGTGAGTTAGCACAATGCATTTAATTGGTTTACATAGGCTTTAAAAGGATTGGTTAATATTTCATACATAGTCAATGGTGATCACTTACCATCAGGTGGTCCATTTGCTCGTCTGCCAAACTATTTTATAAAAATGCTACCGAATCTAGAAGGCTGAAGAATAACATAAGTAGATTTTATAACGTAAGCATTTATTGAGAAAGGATTTTTAAAAATTTCAACTGTAAGAGGGAAACTGACGTTCTAACTTTGTATGACATTTGGCCGTACGAAGCTGGGACGGGCAGCTAGTGTGTTACAAATTCTAACTCTCACTGTAATTTCGGCTGCATAATCTCGGGGGACTGAGGGAAGAAGTTCTTCGTCTCTATAAGGGTATAGTGCGATCGATGGATCTCTAAGGGACGCCTATTTGGTCTGTCTGACTGTCATACTTCCGTCGCTTCAGAACTAAGCTCCGGAGTTTTCTTCTCCAGAGGCAGACACAGTGAAGGAATATCTCATTCTTTTATATAAAGAACGTTAAAATTAAAACAAAGTTGATCATTTAGTATCGGTAGTGCTATCTATAAAAAAACTAAAAAAACGCAATGTAAGCTTACTAGTCAATAATATAAATAGGAGATAGAAAATAAACAATTTGTTTATGTGTAAATCGCTATAAGAGCTTAAATAAATAAAAACCACAAGTAAGTCGTGTTATTCTATATAAGGTTAATGCCTATGAGAAAAAACCGTGGGGTTGAATGAAAATTCCTATTAAAATGTTAACAATGTGTGTTCTTTTCGGAAGAATATGTATTCTGAATGCTAATACCAGAGCTTGAAATTTTCTTTAATTCTGTATGACGATTAATCTTATTAATTGACAATTTAAAACTATAACAAGAATATCCTTGATTATAGTAAGTACTGACTTTTTAATCGATCTTTATCAAACGCGAGGTTGCATTACGCGAATCCCTTACGTGCGCATCATAATAAACAAATAGTCCAAAACAGTTCCTGTAAATTAGCTCTGTTACCTTATCATGTAACTTACGCGTCATGTAAAAAAAAAATCAACTCATGAATGATAAGAAAAAAAAAACTACTAATACTTTTTAAAGGTAGTAAGGACAGTTTATGATACAAACGCCTAAAGGCTTAACAAAATTTCAAATCTCATGAGTGCAAAAGTTTTAAAGTTACACATGTATTTTCAGGTCGTAGGATATATGTATGTAGGATATATTAATACCTGTAAAATGTACTCAATAATTATTAAGTAATATGTTACGCTCAGCGAAGCGGACGGATAAACTAGTTACGGGTAGTTAATTTTAGATATCCTGATACGAATTTAACGTCCAACTAATTCCACACTTCCTATCCTTAATATAGTCTTGTGCGAAGTAATCCGATTCCATTTCTTTGGAATTTCAAGCTGTGAAGTCTCATATAGAAAATTGCTTGATGGATTTAACTGATGACGGCATTATTTGTCTTTTTTGGTGTATAATGCTACATTTTATGTTTTATAAAATTTTCATAACTTTATATCCTCCAAAAATACCAATTGTTTTCTTAGATATGTTACAAGTTTAAGCACTTTATTTATTATATAACACAGTATTCAGTAACAGACTGTTAATGTTCCACTGCTGGGCTAAGGCCTCATCTCCCTTTTGAGGAGAAGGTTTGGAGCTTATTCCACCACGTTGGTCCAATGCGGATTGGTAGAATACACATGTGGCAGAATGGCAGGTTTCCTCACGATGTTTTCCTTCACTGTCAAGCACGAGATGAATTATAAACACAAATTAAGCACATGAAAATTCGGTGGTGCTTGCCCGGGTTTGAACCCACGATCGTCGGTTAAGATTCACGCGTTCTGACCAATAGGCCATCTCGGCTTTTTTAACACAGTATTCAGTGTGATCCAATTCAAATATCAATCTTTCAGAAAAATTCTGATATCATTGGTGATATATTTTAAACAATAAACAAATATTATCATTCGATCAATTTTAATCATCTCAAGCTAAGATATTTGTTCACCAGCACTGATGAAGCCACACTAATTTTTAAGCGTCTTCAAAGCACGAAGTTATAATTATGATTGGAAGCGTAATTTCTGACTTTCGAAAACAATCGTCACCAACTTTAAACGGTTTCGTATTACACATTTTTTTCCGAAATAATCGTATCTGCAAGGACGTGTAATGTTGTGGATCATTTGTATTGATTTCTATTATTTCAATGTGTTATTATGTTTTTATCAAAAGTCATCAACAGAAACTAAAATTTAAGATTATTGATAAGGCAGTATTCATAGGCAAATACGAGTTTCAATCGGCATTACTTAATATTATTTTATAAAATCTTAATTGATTTGTTTTTATGTTTACCTAAATTTTCTATTAGTTTTCAAGTGTTGCTTTTGTTGTATTACCTCTGTCAATGTGTTTGTTGACATGAATGATAATATAAATAATCGTTCACCATCAGCCGGTATACAGGAACACATGACTTACCACTTTAAGCATTGTTTTTTTTTAAATGTATAGTCTAGCGCTTGTCTGTTATCATACCTGATGGAAAGTGAGATACAGTCTAAGGTGGAGCGCGCTTGCCTAGAAGATGCCTATTCACTTTTAATTTGAAGGTACCCATATTGTAGGTGGTGGGGAAATCGGAGGTCGGGAGGGTATTCTAGACCTTGGCGGTGCGTATCAGAAACGAGGAAGCAAATTGTTTCGTACGTGTCTTAAATACGTCAACTACGTACGGGTGCATCTTTTCGATGCCTCGCAGTTCTGTGGTAAAAAGGTGACGTTGGAAACCAAATTAAATTGTGATATAAATATTAGGTTTATTACCTCCATGGACATAATAATCACTGATTACAAGGCAATATATTAAGAAGAACTCTCTTTAACAAAACAGCCTTCTGTGTATAAAATTGTGATTGTCATCTATGATGCCATTCTGCAAGAACAAATTCGGAACTCAATGCAGAACATTCTTGTGTTTTTTTTTTATTATATCCACAAAAACGGGAAACAAACAGTATACGCCACATATACACACAACAAATTAACTCGATCACACACCGATCAAGTTTCCACTCAAAACTAATTCATGTATGACAGTAAACAAGCAATTTTGTAAATTACAAATAATAATTATTAAGATTCAAACAGTTAACAACAGCAAAACAATATTATATAATAAAAATTAAATAGATAAAATAAAAACATTGACTAAGTTAACAAATGCACACAAACTCTTTTTTTAAATGTATTGAGCGTACAAGAAAACATGTCCAAGGCAATAAACTTCCTATTGTAGCTCTTACAAGAGCGATATATAAATTCATTTTGAGCATAATTGGTTTGAGTGGAGGGTAAGTGGAATAAAGCACTATTGCGTGTGTTCACTTTTTTACATCTAAATTGAATTTTGCTTAAAAGATATGGACTATAATTCAAGTTATGAGTTATTTTAAAAAAAAAACTGATCTCGCATTGTAAGACGATCCAGTAAGGAAATCATTTTAGGTGGATTACGATTTAGAGTGAAACATTTAGAATTAAGAAATTTTTTCTATTGTATCAATATAAGTTTTATATTGTGGATTCCAGACTACAGAACCATATTCTAGCAATGAGCAATTATATAAAAGGACAAAGGTTGTGTCATTTTTAAAATCCTTACTAATCCTGAGTATAAAGCCAAGCATTCGAAATGCCTTGGCAACTATATAATCTATATGGAATTTAAATGTTAATTTGCTGTCTAGGTATATCCCCAAATCTCTCACCTCAGTTACTCGGGTAATATTGTCATTATTCAGTTTATAATTAAAAGTTATTGGATTTGACTTTCGTGTAAAAGAAATAATGCAACATTTCTTAATATTTAAGTTCAGTGAGTTTTCGTTACAATAGTTACACAACTTATATAGATCATTTTGCAAAAGGCTACAATCCGAAGTATTAGCAATAACTTTAAAGATTTTCATATCATCAGCATACAACAATATAGATGTATGATCAAAAATTTTATGAATATCATTTACAAAAATATTAAACAATAACGGACCGAGGTGAGAGCCCTGAGGTACACCAGAAGAAACTGGAACAAAAGAAGAACAGAAGCCCTTGATCGTCACCGCTTGACTTCTGTTGCGAAGGTATGAGGACAACCAACGAAGCAGGTTGCCACGTATACCAACTTGCTCTAGTTTATACAATAAGATTGTATGAGATATTTTGTCAAAAGCCTTAGAGTAGTCAGTATACACAACGTCAACCTGATAGCCCCTATCCATAGCCATGGCAACATGATGTGTCAACTCACAAACATTTGTCTCAGTAGATCTTCTATTCACAAAACCATGTTGTTCAATTAATCAATGTACCCCTCACGAAGGGAAAGATGCTGTCATAGATAATTTTCTCAAATAATTTTGCAATTGTGCACAATTTGGATATTGGCCTATAGTTCTGAAAGTTATGTTTATCTCCAGATTTATAGATGGGAATAACGAATGATCTCTTCCAAATTTCCGGAATTTCACCGCTACGTAGTGATTTTTTAAACAGAATAAAAATTGGATAAGCAAGTGATCTGTAACAAAGTTTTAGAAATATAGGTGGGATTTCATCAGGGCCATATCCTTTATTAGGATCCAACCTTTGCAGATACTTTTCAACAGTGGCTACAGACAGTTCTATATGTCCAATATCCAAATTACTATTGCTACCAAAAGAACATTTAAGTGTTGGAGAGGCGGCTGGCTTTTTATAAACGGATTGAAAATAATCATTAAAAAGTGAGCATACATCTCTCCCCCCACAATCAGTACGATTCTTTAAAAATAGATTATTAGGTAGACCAAAAGGTGATTTCTTAGATTTTACAAATGACCAAAAATATTTACTATTACTGCGTATTTTTAACTCAGCTTTATAAATATAATAATCATAACATCTGATTTGCTCTAATTTTTGGCGGTCTCTTAGTATACTAAATGAGTCGTAGTCAGTTAACCTTTTATATATCTTCCATTTTCGATGATATTTCAATTTTTCTGAAATGATTTTTATCAAGGCCCTCGAGTACCAACACGGGTAGTTTTCGACATACTTGGAAGTTACAATGTTGATACACCTGCATAAAAATCGTACAATAATTGGCTTCGATTTCTTATTTTCGTTGTTTTTCGATGCCACTCTGGTAATAAAATCAATATCTGTGCTTAAGTTTAACTTCGGGTCCACTGTTTCGGCCACTGTTTGCATAATGGCGAGCAAATTTTCGATTTTCTTCTCAGGGATCCCATATATTTCGATGTTTGATCTACGGGCCCATTGATCCCGGTTATTGTTCTCAGCCTCAATGGATTCCAAGCTTGATTTCAGAGTGCCAACGTCCGACAATTTACTTGATAGTACTTTAACTTCAGTTTCGCATTGTACGATTCTTGAGTTAAAGTCTTCAAATTTTGAGTTAAAATAAATCGAGTCTTTCCTTGACACTTAAAAATTCGTCTTAAAGCTTTTAACTCGTTTTCGAGAGGAATCATTGAAGACTTGAATTCTTGTTTTAAGCTTGAGATTTCTGAAGTAATTATGGATTTAACTAAATTCAGAAAAGATGAGGAACACATGCTATTGTTAATTTTATTTTCAACATCAGGAGAACAGTTGACTGTGGCTGAGCCGCCTCTACGCGAGTTCATATTATCACTAACATTACTTTGTAAATCGGATATGTTACCACGCACAGGTGTACTATCTTTGTGCAGATGGCGTGGCTGAGACAGTGTGCACTCCGGACAGTTCCATTTCTTTTTGTAATCATGTGACAAATCTTTTTTAGCTTCTGACGGATGCAAGCATTGATAGTGATAGTTATTGTGACACTTATTGCAAGTAATACTATCCGTCTCCACCTCTAGTCGATTTGCAACACGAGTATTTCATTATAATTCGTATTTAACAAGTCTCAGAAAAATATAATAATAAATTGCGTTTCGTATGCTACTTGGGTTTGAACCTTCTAACATCAGTTGAGATGGTGAAGTAAAAAGCGTGTAACCGCTACGCCAATCGATTACTTTAAGTTTTGTGTGAAAATAGCGAACAGGTCCTTAGATGGCAGATAAATATTACAAAAGATCTTGGAGACCTTTTGTTTAACAGCAACTGTGCCACCAACACAAGGTCAACACAATGTCACTTAGAAACAATTTCAAGAAAAATCTTCACAAAAAACATTTAAATGGCATGTGTTTCTTCGAACGGATGCACAAAAATGTTTAGTTACATCCAAATAATACGACTCAGTAAGTTTTACGTACAAAATACCACATTAAGCACTGATTTAGAATTATTGAATACGGAACACAGTATAACGCCCCTGTTTAATGCTACCGTCCATTACTGACTGAAATGTCAGAAAGTTGTATGCGACATTGACTGTAATAGTTATATCACTTACAGTTTACGTGCATCAAAATAGCGTGTCGTCATAAGTCTGTTACGACATTTTACGAATGAGATATGAAATTAATTCTTATTGAATATCATCACGATTTGCATGGCGAGAATCCTGTACAAATTAATTTTTTACAGTTTTATTGACTTATAAAATATTTTAGTCCTAATATATGTAAATGATTTTCTATCACATAGTTATCAAGGCTCTCAGATAGTGACATAAACACGAAACAATAATTGATATTATAATATAATAGACGGGCCGGTTGGCGTATTTGGTACATACTTGCCTTTCACTCCGAAGGTTGTGTGTTCGACTCCCACCCAGGACATTAGTGTGCATGAACATGTATGTTTGTTCTGAGTCTGAGTGTATGTAGTATATCAGTTGTCTGGTTTCCATAGTACAAGCTCTGCTTAGTTTGGGATCAGATGGCCGTGTGTGGATAATGTCCCAGGATATTATTATTATTGATCACACCAGATAAAGGTTTCTCGGTAGTTCGTCATTTATTACCAAGTCATTCATACGATTTCGCTAAATTTTTGACTTCAATAATTGGAATAGTAAGATATTATCTTATTTTGTTGTTCTTATTTTAAAAATGTTTACCAAATAATAAAATTAAAAATTATCAAATTAATTAATACCTTTAATATTTTCAAGGCTTAGTTCTTCAAAAGGAAAAACGGAATCCTTATAATATCACTCCCTTCTCCGTCTGTTAGGATCTTTTTTCTCCGGAAAGCCTGGAGTATAAATTAAAATCAAATACTGAAAGTCTACAATCCTTTGGAGCAGTGTCAACTTCCCGTTGACCTAGAATAATGAAATTTGGCAAAGAGCAATGTCATGTAGCTCAATTGAGGGTAAAATTCGAAAAACCGTAAATGCTTTGGTTCGATTACAGTTATTATTTGCAGTTGGTAAACTAACCGCGTTTATGCATGAGTGCAACAGTTCTCCAACTAATATCTACTTTGTTTCTCGATAAAATCTCGGTTTTTTTTCATGTATAAACGTTGCTTAATGCATATAAATGGAACCCTTGTTCGCGAGTCCAGCTCGCAATTGGTTTTTTTTATTATACCTACTATTCAGTCAGTAGATATCACCGAGCACTACTTATAATATCATGCCGAGATGGCCCAGTGGTTAGAACGCGTGAATCTTATCCTATGATCGTGGGTTCAAACCCGGGCAAACACCACTGAATTTTCATGTGCTTAATTTGTGATTATAATTCATCTCGTGCTTTACGGTGAAGGAAAACATCGTGAGGAAACCTGCATCTGTCTAATTTCACTGAAATTCTGCCACATGTGTATTCCACCAACCCGCATTGGAGCAGCGTGGTGGAATAAGCTCTAAAACCTTCTCATCAAAAGGGAGAGGAGGCCTTAGCCCAGCAGTGGGGCATTAACAGGCTGTTACTGTACAATCATGATTATGTTATTGAATAAGCATCATTTAATTATTTTTTTGAATTAATGAAAGAATTATTCTTAGTGAATTCCCTAAGAAGAACTCTTTCATCATTATATATATTTTATCATTGTGTTATTTCATATGCAGTATTTTTAAAAACGTATTTTGGTTAAAAGAGTCAGGTTTTAAAGGAGTGCAAACACTAAATATTTTTTTTTATTTAAATACAATATCCATACATAATTTATTTACTACATAATACATTCATGCATTTAATAAATTAAATTAAATATTTGACAATAATCCTATAACAACGATATTAAAAAAACAATTTTGTTTTATTTATTTCTTTTTTATAAATATGTTTTTTTTTTAATTTGAAAATTAATACATAACGTTTTATTGTAAAAAAATTTACAATTTAAAAAAAATAGAAAATTAACTTTTATTTTTAATAGAGCAGTTATCATTTGTGCCTATGCCATATTCTATTTATAAAAAGACACTAAAAACTTTTTTTTATACACCTCATTCTTGGATTTCATTACATTCTCAACACGCACACAGATACACTATATAATTACATAAACTAGTATAACATCTATTATTTCATTAGAAGCGTACTACCTTCTCATAAAATACGACTTCTCGTCTGTTATTTTAGGCTGCGGGCACACTATAAAGTGAAATGCGAAAGTGCGACCGATTTCATCCTAAATCAACTGACTCTTCCGTTTGAATAATGGTGAGATTTTATATGGTTGATTTTCCAAATGGAAAGTTCCAGATTCGAATCCCGATGTTTACAATACAATCGACTTTTTAAAAAGGTGGACAAATTATTTTAAATTTTAATCGTTTGTAATATTATTGGTTAACCAATATCAACGTAAAGTAAGTATCAGCTAGTAAAAGATTTACGGAAATTTCAATTTTAAGGGGGTAATGGGATATTGTAATATGGCGTTTAATTCGTTTATTTCAATGTGACCGCAGCATTTAATACGACGACGATTTCAAACCAACGATCAATACATATTCACATTAAGTACATTTAATCCTAAGTCCTTATATTAAATAGAAAACACATACCAAAGTCATTCTTATTATTCGTCTCCTTCTAGTCAATACTAACATCAATGTCCGAAAGAGACGGTATGAGAATAACTTTCTCATTGTTTGTATTTTTGACAGTTTAACAAATTGACATTACTGTAAAAGTACATGGAGAATTTTTATAAAGGATTTTGATTATGGTTTTAATTTCTAAATTATAATTAATGTATTACTCTTTTTTTACATATATTAATAATAATAATAAAAAGTATTAGAAAATATTATGATATAATAGTTATTAAAACAATGTACAAGATAATTTGTATACAAAAAACTTATAGCATTATTTAATAATTTACAGGCTATGCGAACAATTATGATTTCAAGTCTTGAAAAAACATTTGTGACATTGAAAAAGAGTTACAATATCGATATAGACATCGATAGAATCACAATGTACTTCACTAATAGACATGCACCAAAATATTAGTACTATTGTACAACAATATAAAATATTATAAATAACACCGACAGTAGTGATTAATCGAGCTTCCTTTATAAAGTCTAATTGATTTAAAAAACTTATTTTTATATCAAACAGATACAATAAAATATCGATACTTTGACTATATTTGCATACAACACTAGCACGAATCAACCGATAAATATTATGAGAGTGACGATATTGTCACGCACTATCTAAAAAAAAATAACTTAAGTTACATTTTATTTGGTATAATTTATTGCACGTGTGTATCCAGCCTTATTTAAAATATTAAATTGCGAAACAACCATAAAATCAAGTATAGTACATATTTACGACTTAATTTGATATACTTATTCATAAGTAATCGTAATTTCATCGTTTTCACTTAATATTCTGGATCTTTTGAAACAAGTATGTCTCGCCTTTGGTATGGACTTTTCATCGTTTTCACTTAACATTCTGGATATTTTGAAACAAGTATGTCTCGCCTTTGGTATGGACTTTTGATACTTTAGTTCTTGCACTACATATATACGCCATAACCATCGCAACATACACACTATGTTAGTACTAGGAACGGAATCAGGGAAATGCTGATATATTCATATCATACCGTGATATGCAATCTTGATGCTTATATACTTTATATTTTATACTTATTACTATAAATATAATAAGCCGAGATGGCCTAGTGGTTAGAACGCGTGAATCTTAACCGATCATCGTGGGTTCAAACCCGGGTAAGCACCACTGAATTTTCATGTGCTTAATTTGTGATTATAATTCATCTCGTGCTTGACGGTGAAGGAAAACATCGTGAGGAAACCTGCATGTGTCTAATTTCATTGAAATTATGTCACATGTGTATTCTACCAACCCGCATTAGAGCAGCGTGGTGGAATAAGCTCTAAACCTTCTCCTCAAAAAGGGAGAGGAGGCCTTAGCCCAGCAGTGGGACATTAACAGGCTGTTACTGTACTGTACTGTACTATCAATATCGCATACCACTTTATGCTGTATTGTGTTCCGCGGTGAGTTTCGTGTTCGTTCTTGCCAAATAGCGCATAAGTTTTTTTTTTAATTAAACATAATTAAGTTACAATGAATTCAGCAATTTCGAAAATATTTAATAGCGAGATAAAAACTAGATTAAAAAGAATTACACTTTCAATTGACAATTGCTCATTATTTACAGCAAGCAATGAATATAATTTCACTTAAACATATTTAAATTATTTTTTATACGTATTTAATTATTTTCAATCTTAATCAAAATCCTTTAAAACAATATATAATTTACGATTCAAAATAATTATGAAACTCAATTACCGTAATTAATAAACGATCTATGATAATAACGATATTATGTAAGTTTCATAGTGTTTTATTTTTTTTATCTATTGTCTATGCAAGTAAAAAAATAATGGCAACACTATTGGTGAACTAATAGACGTTAAATTCAACTGCTTGTTCAATCGTTCACTGTACTGAAGATAATGTTTTACATTACGATTTTTTAATTTCTTGTCAGTCATAGAATATACCTCAAAACAGCTTATCCAATATTTCGAGAAAAGATTATACACATACGGTGTTAAATGAAAACATTACTGATTTACCATTATATGCTTTATATTCGATAACCTTTTTCCTTTTTTTTTTTTTTTAAAGCTCCAAATGAGTTGAACACTATAACCAGTAAGCTTGAGAACCCGACAGGTGCAAACAAAGCACGACAGGTAAAAAATAAAGCTAAGGGTATTATTTGAATAAAATATTTTATGTACATATATCGTCATACATCGCCAAGTTAAACGTGTTTATTGATTTTATTGTAGTATAAATATACATTATAGCGAATTATATATAGTAATACTTTATTATTATTATATCTGTTACGCTTCACGGCTAAACTAAAGCAACTTGATGATATTTGGTTTTACCCCAAGGAACCCGAAGGAAGTGTATAGCCTTTTTATACAGCCAACATCAGCTGCGCTTTAATACGCGGGCGAGGCCGAGGGCAAACTATAGCTAGCTAGCTAAAAAAGTCGGTTTCAAAAATAATTATTTTCAAATGTCAATTAAGCTATTTTTATTATCTTTATGTGGATGGCAAGCAATCATTTTATTTAATTAATTTTCTTAATTAAATTTGACAGGCGAACAATAATGCTTAGTAATTTTCTTTTAGGTATAAAGCAATAGGTAGAAAAATATATATGTATCGTTTACCATTTGCGAATAATTAATATATATTCACGTAATATGCATTACATACGGTAATCGAGTTTCAAGCAGAAGTTAATGCCGGTTATTCTAATATCTCGAAGTCAGTTCATGTTGGATTCGCTTTGGAGGCTGCTTTCTCATATCCATCAACGAGGGTCTGCAAGATGAATTTGATTGTTATTTTGTATATATTTTCGACGTTTGGCGTGTATCTGTCGCCGAGGGTTGATTCCACTGCCGCTAGGAACGGTGTTTCGATTTTCTGTAAAAGAGAACAATATTTAAAAATTATGAAATAATTTATTGCTTGTGTAATTAAGCCAAGACGGCCCAGTGGTTAGAACGCGTGAATCTTATCCGATGATCGTGGGTTCAAACCCGGGCAAGCACCACTGAATTTTCATGTGCTTAATTTGTGTTTATAATTCATCTCGTGCTTGACGGTGAAGGAAAACATCGTGAGGAAACCTGCATGTATCTAATTTCATTGAAATCCTGCCACATGTGTATTCTACCAACCCGCATTGGAGCAGCGTGGTGGAATAAGCTACAAAACCTTCTCCTCAAAAGGGAGAGGAGGCCTTATCCCAGCTGTGGGACATTAACAGGCTGTTACTGTACTGTACGTGTATTATATTTTAATTCCGAGTTGCTACGAGCAATTTTTTAATAAACAAACGCAAAGATTCACTTTTGTGCAACGAATATGAATTTGCGGGGCTGGGTTTTGAAACATTGGGTCCATGGTCGTCCGATACAAAAAGAATCATAAAAGATATTTCTAAGAAACTGGTCCACACTTCTGGTGACCCAAGAGCTGGCGCATATTTAGCCCAAAGGCTGAGTCCAGCGATGCAGAGAGGCAACAGTGCCAGCGTCTTGGGTACAATGCAACTGGACAATCTTTTAGACGGCGTGTTTCTGCTTTAAATTTGTAATGTGTATTTTGTTATTTTAATTTTAATTTTGTATTTTATAAAAATGTCTGTATATATAATATGAACAAAATATACTTTATTAACGCAAAGAACAATTTATTGACTCGACCTGGGGATCAAATTTGTGTCTTTTGTTTCTAGTAGTTTTAATATGATTCGTAAACAAACATGATTACAAGCAACAGATGATTTTAATAATTAAATTTAATATTTTATACAAAATTATTTCAATGTTATCTTCGTAAAAACGAATTGTTCGAAAATAGAATTCAATATTCATTATATCAGTTCGAGTGAATTTGATATTACTCGGATTTTTATCAAAAGAACGGTCATTTTAAAAACTTCCCGAACATTCCGTGTCACTCGTAATGGGATCTTATTGAGTTCTCCTTTGATGTGACTTATTCTTTTAATAATGTTTTACATTTCCTTTCATGATATTTATAGCGATACCAATTTAAATTTCGAACTTCGATCTACTTCCATTTTTAAATTAGCATTCCAAATATGTATATGTCTAGTTTTTTTTCAGAATGTTAACAGTAAGTGTTTCATGCTTAATAATTTCTACTTTCCTCTTATATTAATCCACTCATTATATTTTTTAACTATATATGCTGGCCCCATTAATAGGCACCGGCTGGGGTCCGAGTATGGGGATACAGCCGAATAAAGGGAGCCCACGTGAGTGCTAAGTGATATGACCATTCTAAGACTTTCTCCTGCTGCGTTTTACGACAGTTGTAGTTGTTTGTAATTTTGCATGTATGTGTACAAGTGTGTGTCAAAACAGACTCCAGCGACATTTACGCTTTAAATTTATCATCTTTATAAAATTATTCATTATAAAAACTGTGACGTTAGTCTTTACAAATATTTGAACATGAAAAATAATTTAAACTTTGTAAAAAAGTAAAGCTAAGTAAGCTAAATACAATAAAGTACTAGCTATTCTGTGAGAACAAATTCGAAACACGAACGTTCAATGACATGATTTGATATGTGCCATTGATTATAAAAATTAATTATATCAACAGTTTTTTTTATATATAGAATAGGAAGGCGGACGAGCATATGGGCCACCTGATGGTAAGTGGTCATCAACGCCCATAGACATTGGAATTGTAAGAAATGTTAGCCATCGCTTACATCACCAATGCGCCACCAACCTAGGGAACTAAGATGTTATATCCCTTGTGCCTGTAATTACACTGGCTCACTCACCCTTCAAACCGGAACACAACAATACCAAGTACTGCTGTTTTGCGGTAGAATATCTGATGAGTGGGTGGATCCTACCCAGACGAGCTTGCACAAAGCTCTACCACCAGTATAAAGTTAAAGTATGTACGCTTCAAAATAGCGTATCTACGTAAGTCGGTTATCAGCATTTCACGAGTGAGATATCGTAAGTTCTTACAGAATAACAGATTCAAATACACACGTTCCAGGTGTACTTACCCAAAAATATTCTACTTTAAATCCGGGTATTCGTCTGTGGCTCGCTCCAACTTGATGTATATATTCAAAGAAGTTGTCTAAGTCGTCCAGTCCTTTAATACCTTCGTCCAATGTGTTCATGACATTGTTCGCGTGCTCAGCGAGTTCCATTGAGTTAATTTGTTCTTCTTTCGTCCTGTACTGACGAAACTTTTCAAACATGTTTAGGAGATCTTGGTTCTCTTCGAATAATCTGCAAATAATGTGACGTGTTAATATTATTTATAATTATTTAAATTGTATGTTAAATTTTTTGTGTTAGTTCTAATTTCAAAACAGTTTTTTTGTTAATTAAAAATTTGGCATTTGGTATATTTTGCATTTTGTTAAGGCTTTGTTGTTATTTTGTTCTATATTATCTACTTTATTATTAAGGATATTTAAATTACATATTTTATATAAAATAATATACACACATTTTTTAATATATTATAAACAGATAAAGATATTTTTTTTAAATCACGGATTAAATAAATACTCTTTTGTTATTGTTAAATCAAAGAATATAATCATTGATAAAAAAACCTATCGCTGCATATATAAATTTTGTTACAGTTTATAATAGTTTCAAAACATGCATCTCAATTATTATTTATTTAAATATTTATTTAGAAGATAACCTTATATTTGAGTTTACTATATAATATAATGCAAACGCTTCTCTGATATTAGTGCAAAAACATGTTTAGGAGTGTAAATAAATAATGATATATTTATTAAATACAAAAAATCGTATGTTACCATTTCTATGTCACTAAAAATATGGATATATTATATAATAGCATGGCGCGTATGTTTATTGTAATCGATGATTTACGCTTGATGCTAAAAACTCTTCCATATTCCAATTATAGGAGGAGTAAAGACAAACAAACAACTTCGAACTTGATTTAACGCGTTGTCATTGGTCGATATTCATTATATACGAATGATATTCAACACGGATTCGCGATAAATTGCCGTTTTTAATATCGGCAAAGTTGTTATTGGAGCTTTGGAAATAAAATCATAGTGGTAATATTAAGTAGTTTAAGGGAATAGGGTTCTATTTTAAATGAATATAGCTGAGCTATTCGTCAATTGCATGGACTGCACAAATACAAGGTGTATAACACACGATTGGAATAAGCATTTTGAATCAATGGGCTGTATAACGCAAAAATAAATGTACGGCTTTGTAGATCCTGAGATTAACGTTAAAAAAAACAAACTATTCAGCTTTATATCTTTGTGTGGATAAGTATGCATTCCTGTAATATCCTGGGATATTTTTCACACACGGTTATCTGATCCCAAATTAAGCTTGTACAGAGCTTGTGCTATGGAAACCAGACAACTGATATACTACATATACTACTTTTTTTTTTAAATACATACTTATATAGATAATTACACCCAGACTAAGGACAAACAGACATGTTCATGCACACAAATGTCTGTCCTGGGTGGGAATCGAACCCATAACCTTCAGCGTGAAAGGCAAGTATCTACCAACCACGCCAACCGGCTCGTCAAATGCACATACGACTTTTTGCACTTACACGAATGATGAATAGAAAACCAAATAGGTGTTTAAGGTGATTACGACATATTATTTATCATCAAACAAAATCACTTTATTTAAAAAAAACATTTTTACATCTTTATTATTTTTTTATGTAAAAAGCAAAGAATAACTTGTAAATATTATAAATTATAATAAAAATTTAAAATTATAAAAATACCTTTCATTTCCTTAAATTTAATTAAAATAATTAATTTGTTAATATTATTCAGTGATATATATAAACAGAACAAAAAATATCAATTAATTTTAGCACGTTTTTAGATATATTTTATAAAACTGTTCCTGTATGGAAACAAAGTTATAGTTTTATTAAAATTTCAGAATATAAATTATTTAAAAATTAAAAATAAAAGTTAATAATTATTCATAATTAAATTTCATTCAACAACTCGAAAGCTTTTGTTAAACTTAATGTGAGGAAACAAGAGGCGAAACTCAATTTTATTATCATTTTGCTATTTACAAAGTGAAACCGAACATTACATCATAAAGTAATAATTAAACTATATATTATATTTTATATAATACATATTATATTAAGACTATTCAATGTATTTAATTTATTTAGTATTTGGTAGCTTTGTGGTAACGTGAAATCAACATTTACCTATTTACTTATAATTGTTGTTAAGGGGGTGATTAGGTAAAGTTCTTCTTTCGAATGGGAAATCAATTACTAAAGAAAGAGATAAATCCTTGTCTAACAAGACACCCGCTAACAACGATTATATTTTATTTTAAGCCGTTATATTTTATTTTAAGTAACTTATTATAACACAAATTTATTTACTTAACATAAACAGAAGTATTTTTATAGTAATATGACAAGTATGTCACATTACTGTGAAGTAATCATTTAAATTTTATTTATTTTATTATAATACAGATTAAATTAAATTTCTTAATAAGAACCATTTTTTTTAAATATATTTCTTATTACTGGTCACACTGTAGTGTTTTAAAGTAAATTTTTTTATTTTTTATTTAACTTATTAGTAAAATTGTAAGAAAGAACTATGTTATAGTATCGTCATATTTAAAACAATTATGAAAAAAAGCAATAATTGATTAATTTTTTCAAACAAAATGTTGTACAGTATTCTTACCAATTTAAATGTGGATTTCAGAAAAAATGTTGTACCCGCGTCGTATGCTGTCGATCCTTTGCCAGAACAAATTCGTATCATTTTGGAATTTTAATTAAAAATACAGCAAGCTTCAGTACATATCAAAGTTAAAATGAATAATTCAAGCGATAATAAAAAAAAGTTCAAAAAAGTTCGTAAGCCAAATAATAAAGTATATTTTTCATACCCTCTTTTTTTTATAGAATAGGAAGGCGGACGAGCATATGGGCCACCAGATGGTAAGTGGTCACCACCGCCCTTAGACATTGGCATTGTAAGAAATGTCAACCATCGCTTACGTATCCAATGCGCTACCAACCTTGGGATCTAAGATTTTATGTCCCTTGTGCCTGTAATTACACTGGCTCACTCACCCTTCAAACCGGAACACAACAATATCAAGTACTGCTGTTTTGCGGTCGAATATCTGATGAGTGGGTGGTACCTACCCAGACGAGCTTGCACAAAGCCCTACCACCAGTAAAACCTCTTTTTTTTGTAGTAGCAACACGTAACGGTACATTTGCTTAATAAATAAATTATATATTTTGTGAAACGTTACATAGTTGCACCTGTCATGGTCATAACCTGACTGACAGCTCTGGGCGCTCTCTGACTGACGTCTGACGTCGACTGCACGAACGTTCCTTGTTTACCTCAATTAAAATTTTATTTACTTTACGTCTACTATATAACACACTACAATAACAATCGAATCGCGCGAACGTTGTCCAAACTTCAATTTGTTCTAATATTATAAATGCGAAAGTAACTCCGTCCGTTAAGCTTTCACGACTAAACCACGGAAAGGACATATCATCTACTCCTCGCGTGTTAAAGGGCAGGGCATTCAAAAACATAACAAATATTCAATTAAATGGACCTATATCAATGACACACAATGACAATACTGAACTGAACGCAAGAATAAACTTTATTATCGTTACATAAGCAAATAATAACTTATTAATTTTTAATAACACGCAATTTAATTGGTGGTGGCTCTTTGTAGCTCAAGTCTGGTTAAATACCAAACAACAATAACTTTTTTTATGTCACGGTTAAAAGGGTTTGTGAGCCAGTGTAATTACAGGCACAAGGGACATTACACCTTAGTAATAATAATAAAATTTAAAACATTAGAAATACATTATGAATTTCTATTATCGATAATAACTGCATGTGTCGGTTATTAATGCCTCATGAGCTACAACCAGTTATATATTGAAGTAATGTTAAATTTATACATATTTAAATACAAGTGATTTAAAGTATGTAAGTGTGTGTGTGTCAAGATGTCTGTGTGCCTCTTAGTCTGCCTGTCTTAGTCCTCAAGGTTGGTGGCGCATTGGTGGTGTAGGTTAATATTTCTGACGGCACCAATATCTACCTATATTATATAAAAAAACATGTAAAAAATGTTATATTTAGAGAGGAATTTATATTACTACCATCTTCAATTTTTTATAGACGGTAAAAATGAATAGTATTTCATTTAAAAACGTAGTAGACAATGATATTTTTGTCTTCTAAGCAAAGCTTCTTGAGCTATGATTTATACTCGCTTACGGATTATAACATAAAAGAATGAAAATGAATTGATAGTCCAATGACATTATATTGAAAATTGTAAAACCGAATTTTCAATCAGTCATTCAGTTCATCTCATATCAGAGTATTTTCTTTTCTACTACTACAGTGCTAGAATTTATTTGTAATGCGTTTTAAAGCCAAAATCATATACAACATATAATAATCATATAGCAACAGATTAGAGGTGTGATGGTTAGAACTCTTGTATCTTAAACGATGATCGCGGGTTCAAAAATGGCAATTTTAGCGGCAGTTCCCACTTTGTACCAGGTTGTTTTTTTCAATTTACTTTTTTTTAGAAACAGATTGTGTCACATTTCTGGGCAAAAACTGTTCCTTTAAGATGCTACTCCATTGTCAGTTGGTGGATTAACACGAGTGGCAGTGATATGACTGTTGCAGGTTTCCTCAAGATGCTTTCCTTTATATCCGAGCACGAATGGACTTGTAACTGAAATTAAGCACATTAAAAGCGAATGTTTACCTAGATTACAATCCGCTATGTTTGATTAAATTCCACGTATTTTTTTTCTCGGTATTCGATTCTATCCACTGATCAACCTCGACTCAAGAAATACGTGCCAACGATTTGATAAAAAAAACTTCAGAGCTTAGAAGACACTTACAGAAAATATTGCTTATATTATTGTCTTTTTTATTTGTTTATTTATAAGATGTGTGTTTTAATATGAATTGTATTTTATTTAAAGTATTTTTTAACAAACAATAGTTCCTAATTGTAAACAAATTATACACAAAACACTGAGTTCACTTACAATGTCCATATTATTTACACGATATTCTATGTAATTATTGTCAATAACAGCGTTGCTAGAGTAAAATTATAGAATATAAATATCGATAAAATTAGTCGCGAAATATTGTGACGGATCATGAAGGATGGGGTTTAAAATCGCGTAAGGATCATGTCTCGATGTTACGATTAAGTGTGCTGTAAATCGTAAAATGGTTGAAAATTTATTGTATTTTCAAATTTCATGGAGTGTTCTTATTTATTTAGCAGTATACCATATACTACATATAATGATTTAGTCGTATTTGAATAACATTTTCATCATCATCATCATCATCAATCATTGGATTAATACATACATACGATTTAGTATCCTTAATCATTGGATTAAGGATACTAAATCGTATGTAGATTCTACCGAGGAGAACCGGCAATAATCTTATCACAGTTACTCTTTTCTACCATTTAAATGGAATAACTACGAAAATGTTATTCAAATACGACTAATTTACCTAAGGCTACCAATGTAGCCTTAGGTAAATTTAATTTATTTTTTTAAATTAACCATACCAAGTATAATAATATAATTATATTAAGTATATTCTGTTTTTTTTAATGTTGTTCAGTTATATCTAAAATATTAAAATTTTCTTTATTTCATCTAAGTTCGCACTCGAGGATTTGAACATGCTAAATAATTGTAGAACCCGACTTCCCAGGAAAGCTGAGTTGTGTGAAATTTATCACTAAGACCCTCTTAGGATGTGCGACGAAACGCATCGATGCTCATGATTATATGTTGGGTCAATATACAGAGTCAGAGGATGTATAAGGAAAAAGGCGGGGACGAAATTGAAATTGAATAGAGTATCACATTATAATTTTCCCGGGGAAAAGGTGATACTTATACTTCTTGCTCCCATAAATTTACGACCCGAAATTCCTGGTTACACGCGAGAATTTTAACCAAGGATTGCGGGTTCAAACCTATTGAATTTTCATGTGTTTAATTTGTGTTTATTATTGATTTCGTGCTCTGCGGAGAATGAAAACATCATGATGAAACTGACGAATGTCTTATTTCACTGTAATTCGCATTAGACCAGCGTGATAGGATAAAACTAAACCTTCTCCTCAAATGTATAGGAGGCCCAGCAGTGGGACATTTATATGTTGTTAATTTTTACTTTAGTTTTATATATACAGATGTATCGCACAGGACCCTACACGATGTAAACTGGCTGTATATATGTAAATATAACCGCTATTCATCTTGCTGATATTATTTCTGACACAGAAATGTCAACGAATGTAAATTTTATGACATAAATATGTTAATTTATACAGATTTAGCGCTACAGTGCTTCAAAGACCAACAATAAAAATGTAGTATAATATTCTTATAAATAATGCTATGATAACTTTTGTAAGGGTACCTGGTAATATAACAAATAATACTGTTAGTTTATGCTGAGGGGTTGTTGTTGGAAAGATTGAGATAAAAAAATTGCTTTTAAAACCATCTTATAAAAACTCACCACTACCAATGGACATTAGCACTGTAAGAAATATTAACCTTTTTTTACATCGCCTCCAAATTTGGGAACTAATAAAATAGGAATACAACAATACTAATATAGAAACAATAGCAATATAGTAGAATATCTTTCCCATGAGTTGTTAACAGACGTACCCAGACCCAGTACAAGCTGGGTAAGCTTGCACAAGGCCCTACCGCCAAGTATAGTTTCAAGATTGAATTAATTACGTTTATGTACTCAGAGAGATATTTGTTGGTGTTAAATTTGTGAACATTAAACAGGTACATGAAATATAATGTTGTGCATAATGAAATGCATGCATCTCTTTAGCCGAGATGGCACATTAGCTAAAATGTATCAATTTTAACTAAAGACTGTGTTCAAACCTAGAGAAACATTATTGAATTTTCATGTACTTCATTTGAAATTAATTACATCAATTAAATTTAATGAAATCTGCGTGTGTCGATTGAAGATCTGCCACGATTGTATCCACGTACATATAACGTGAATAAGTTCCGAAAATACTCAAAAGAGGAGGTCTTAGCAGCAGAACAATTACAGTTACTTTTCAGTATATCTTTAAGACAAGACATATTTTCAACACGTATAATAACGCTTATGTTATATGAGCAAACATATTACATATAGAAAGACTAAGCGAGAAGTTATAATCTATACTTCTATATACCTTGTATTATGTAAAACTGAAATATTAGTTTGAAAGAATTAATAATATTCATTTTGCGTTAATTAAGATAAGCCGAAATGGCCTAGTGGTTCGGACGCGTGAATCTTAACCGATGATCGTGGGTTAAAACCCGGGCAAGCACCACTGAATTTTCATGTGCTAAATTGTGATTTTAATCATCTCGTGCTTGACGGTGATGGAGAACATCGGGCGGAAACCTACATATGTCTAATTTCATTGAAATTCTGCCACTTATGTATTCTACCAACCCGCATTGGAGCAGCGTGGTGGAATAAGCTCCAAACCTTCTCCTCAAAAGGCAGAGGAGCCAGCCCAGCAGTGGGACATTAACAGGCTGTTACTGTTAGATAGATAAATATACACCTATATTCTATGTTACTGTTTAATTATTTGATGTACAAAATATTCAAAGTAAATAATTTAAAGAAAGTAGTCTTATTAAATATTATTAATAGACTAGCTTCTGAACGCCGTTTTGCCCTTGTGTGAGGGGGGAACAGATGTTAAGTATCCCATATCCTTTTCTGTAGCCCTATTATTTAACATCTTATAATAATCGGTTGTGTAGCTAGACGTGGCAGCGTAAGAAATAAACAAATAAACAAACTCATTTTCGTATTTATAATACCAGTAAGGATAACGGTAAAATATTTTATGACTTTATTGTATGGACGAAAAAAGGTTTATTACGATAAAATATGAATTTTGTTATATAATTAACTTTTTATTTTTTCATAACGTAATACAATACAATGATAAAAACTTTAACTAATACAAGAGGCAGATAAAAACAGTCTGCTATAATAGAAATAACTTTAACATAAAAAAAAAAACGAAAACAAATCGCTCAACAGTCCGTTAAGCTGTCGAGTCACTGAGTCATTAGAGTACTAATGAGAAGAAATGTAACACTGTAATCACTCCTAAAACCCATTTTATTACACGATTAATTTTTTTTTTATAGAATAGGAAGGCGGACGAGCATATGGGCCACCTGATGGTAAATGGTCACCAACGCCCTTAGACATTGGCATTGTAAGGAACGTTAACCATCGCTTACATCACCAATGCGCAACCAACCTTGGGAACTAAGATGTTATGTCCCTTGTGCCTGTAATTACACTGGCTCACTCACCCTTCAACCGGAACACAACAATACCAAGTACTGCTGTTTTGCGGTAGAATATCTGATGAGTGGGTGGTACCTACCCAGTCGAGCTTGCACAAAGCTCTACCACCAGTAAATTAAATATGATCTCATAAAATTTAAGTAGCCTGCAAGAATATTAGCTTGCAAAAACTCTATGATATTTTGTGATATTAATCTTGTACAGAGTAACATAGTTTATTATTAATAAAGTTTATTGTCAGGTCTTAAATTTTAAACATAACACGGAATTTCTCCTGTTTATTCTAACACTAAAAAGTTAACGCATCTTTCCTGAACCAAGCTATTCTATGCTCATTTGTAGTGTTATGTATATTATATATATATATATATATATATATATATAATATTATTACGATATATATATATATATATATATATATATATATATATATATAATATGTCGCGGATTCAAATAAATTGCCATTTTAATGGCCGTCGTTGTCGTTCAATATGTTGATTTTATTAAATCAGTCAGTGCGCACGTCTGGCGCTGGCGGTGTCCTGAGAGCAAGAGACCAAGAGACTAAGGGGTTCGCTAGACAAACGATCACACGCGCTACTGACAGATACACCATTATATTTTATATTTCCATTATTCGGCTGTACAATAAAATAGGCACCCGTCTTATATTTTCACAACTTGACGTCTGACAACCGACCAACCTATATGACATACATCACGTTGTTTGGTGTTGCTATTCTAATAAAACAAGTGACGTTGTATACCCGCTTAAATTTATTATCTCTGACATATACATAACATGTTCCTTATTTTTCTGTATTTTTCATCCTGCTTAATATTCATTATTGACATAGAATTACCGCGCAGAATTTCCGGTTCTTCTCAGTAGAATCTACATTTCGAACCGGTGATCGATTCAACAATTATAGTGAATATACTTAAATAATTTTTATAATTTCGTCATTGTTATAAAAAATAATGAATAAAATAGCCCTTTATTACTTATTAATGTGTCTAGTAAGGGAATTAAGATTCCATCACGGCTGGCAGGTCGTAAAACATTTGATACCACCCCGCCATGACGTGTAGTGCGCTAACCTATAAATAATTTACAACTCTCGAAATAACATTGCCATATGTAATAATTATTCGATGAAAATTTTAGAATTTATTCCAGTAGTGTGGTTTATTTCTGTAAGTAATAGTTACTCAAACTTATGGACATACATTGGTAAACATTGAGTTATAAAGTTAGTTATTTCATACATTGTCTATGTGTTACTAATATTTTGTATAATAAAAACTAAACGAAACCTTGAAATACTTCTTATAATTCTTATATCTACTGGTGGTAGAGCTTTGTGCAAGCTCGTCTGGGTAGGTACCACCCACTCATCAGATATTCTACCGCAAAACAAAAGTACTTGGTATTGTTGTGTTCCGGTTTGAAGGGTGAGTGAGCCAGTGTAATTACAGGCACAAGGGACATAACATCTTAGTTCCCAAGGTTGGTGGCGCATTGGTGATGTAAGCGATGGTTAACATTTCTTACAATGCCAATGTCTATGGGCGTTGGTGACTTACCATCAGGTGGCCCATATGCTCGTCCGAATTCCAATTCTATAAAAAAATTTATATTGTTTCAATTTGTAATTTTTAGCCGTTTACAAGATTAGCCCGGACAGACAGACAGACAAATAAAAATAAAATGATTGTTTTGGTTTCTCGCAAATAGCCATATAAACTTTAAAACAGACAGTTATTTTGAAATCACAGACAGACACTTTTTAATTTTATTGATTTGTTTAGTTTATTAGTAGTAGTGTTCGCCCAGTAGATAAGTTTCGACCTCATACTCATTAAAATTTTAGAAAAAAAATTGATTTATGTTTTAAATTTGTTTTTTTTTTTAGTGAAATAATTGGGCGGACTGGCAAATAGGTACTTGGACACCTAAGGTACTCACAACCGCCCATAGAAATTGGTGATGTTTTATGTCACTAGTGCCTGCAGTTACACTGGCTCATTCGCCCATCAAACCAGAACACAAAAATGCTAAATATTCCTGTTGGCGATAGAATATCTGATCAGTGGGTGGTTAACTACACAGACAGGCTTGCACCAAGCCACACAAAGTAAAAATTTAGTTTTTTCGACTTTCCATTTTATTTAACTGTTTACTTTAAAACACGTCAATATTTACCATAAAGAATATCGCTTGACATACATATACATATATGATATAGTTAATGCCTTATATATATATATATATATATGTTTCAATTTTTTTCTATCAATAATCTATGTATAATTATTTTGTAAACTTTTATAACTATTGTCATATGGGCACTCTTTCCATTTTGGTTTTATATTATTATATTTATATTATATTAGTTTACTATAAGAAATGCAACACAATCGGTTGAATGTTGTAGGAATTCAAATACATACTTTTTGTTCAGTCTGTGCACGCATCATGACCTTTAATGTTAATACGTCGCCTCTGCATTTGAATGATACTTGGTATGGTAATAAACTTGTCTACTCCTGGCCTACATACATGATATATCTTACAACGCATATGCATCGGTTTTCGTCTGAAAATAAATACATTGAAGGTACAGAGAACGTACCTAGTAATTTTTAAATGAAATATCTTCGGACGTGATGAGGGTTAAATTCTAAAATCGAATTTGGATGAGCAAATGCAAAATGTTTTTGAATGGACGCGCTTTATTTGTTTAAAAAAAGAATAAAAATAATATGTAGCGATTATTTTCTGTTTTTATGTTTTTTTTTTTTAATATATAGGAGTAAGCAAGGGATACTAATCGAAGACATTAGTTTTGAACGTATGATTTACATTTGGCTGGGCAGCAATAGGCTATTAAAACGAATTATTATTAATTGTATTAAATAAAATTGTCTTTGACTTACTTAGTTTAAAAAAAAAAAACACTAAAACTCCTGAAGTGAATAATGGCTAGCCCATTTAAACCGTACACTAAAACGTGACAAAGAATAATATATCAAGAAAAGATATACGCAGCAAAGATATCGTATCACCTGAATCTGAAAGGTCGTATCTTCAAACCAAAACGAACCTTCGATACCAGCTTTAGAGTCCTTTTTTAAATATATCCAAATTCCCGTTTTTACAATGAGGTCAAGGATTACTCGAGAACGGGAATATTGCTTTTGTAACGAACTGAAGAAAGGCCTTTTAGAATTTTTTTTAACGATGTTCAAGTACTTGGTAGTCGCTGATATTAGCGTTTTATTTTACAACTAAATGTGAATTTATTTGAATTATTATTAAGGTGGCGTTATTTAACGTTTTTTATTAATGTTCGTGATAATTCTACCATTTTAATGACATTATAAATTTTGTTTTTGAAATAATTATGTTTGTTCTTTTTTCAAATTTATTTTGGAAGAAGAAGATATAACCTGACAGGGATCCACAAATCACAGGATTTATTACTCACTTTCAGCAATGAAGATAATTAAATACAATTTTGTTATTATTTATTCTTTATGGAAATTAACGAATACCAACTCCACAGTATTATCATCTGAATATGATCCTTTATTGTGTACGCCTCATTATATAAGTTTTCTTCACATGTGATTCAAATTTATGAATTGGCAAAGCTAATAATAGTATTTGAGAAATGTTATTATAAAACTATACTAAAAAATAAGCAAGTGAAGTTTCAATATCGATTCCGTCAATTATTCCAAGAGAAACCCCTTTCTCTGAAGGTATTCCGAAGTGGGTCTTGCTGACCTGACATTGGCCTAGATAATGTTTTGTTAGCAAGCTCGTAGTTACACGTCACAACAAAAAATGTAAGTTCACAATTCTGGTTGAAGCAAAACTTCTTTGGTCGTGATGAGTAACGTTTCAAGGTTAAATTTGAGTGCATCGTTTTTATTCGTAATGTTAAAGTGAAACGTATTTAGCGTGAAAAGTTTTGACTTTAAAACAAAAAAGTTAAATAATAGCCTGTTAATGTCCACTTCTATATGTCTCATTATTTTTTTTTCCCTAAAACAGAGGATTTTAGTTCAATAATGTACAACAGTCTACTGAGCTGCTGACAAAGACCAGATTGTCTTTATATGTTTCGGTTTTGACAGTGATGTTACAAGAGACATAACATTCCACGACTAGAATCATCTTGACATTGTAAACATTTCGTTTTTTTTTTTATAGAATAGAACGGCGGACGAGCAAATAGGCCACCTGATGGTAAATGGGGTTCTAAACGCCCTTAGACATTGGCATTGTAAGAAATGTCATCGCTTACATAGCCAAAGTGCCACCAACCTCGGGAACTAAGATTTTATATCCCTTGTGCCTGTAATTACACTGGCTCATTCACCCTTCAAACCGGAACACAACAATACCAAGTACTGCTGTTTTGCGGTAGAATATCTGATGAGTGGGTGGTACCTACCTAGACGAGCTTGCACAAAGCCCTACCACCAGTTCTCTACTCGCGGATAAAGAAACTCTCTGTAAATGAAAGAATTTATTAAAACGGTTTCGTAGTTTTTGAGTTTATCCATTACAAACAAACAAATATTTTCACTTTATAATATTAGTATGGATATATTTAATGGCTGTTTGTTGAATGAGACCAAGATATTAAACAAATAACTACCTTAATGATTACTGTAAAAGATTGGTTTATATAAAATTCATTATGCAAGTCATCTATTGGCAGACGTCAACTTATCATCATAAGTATCTCGACCAATGATATCATGTCATTTTAAGGTCAAAGTTATTTACTTATCTTTGCTCCTCCTACAATTATAATAGGCTATATATGAATATAAATTAATTTTATAGTTACACGATTCATTTGCCATTTTTAACAAGGCCTTGGGAAAAGCTTTGTGTGCGTGTAATGAGACAATTCAAATCGGTTAATATTTTTTATATGTGTATCATTCATGTGTTATAATTATTGGAGTATATATAGAGACATGATGGCTCAGAGTTAGAAGACGAGAATTATATCCGATGACTCCTAATTCAAATCTGTACAAACACCACTGAATTTTCATATTTTATAATTTGTTTTTAAAATTAATTTCGTGGTTGACAATGAAGGAACACAGCGTGAGGAAACCTAATGTGGTGCACAAAACTGCAGCATCCACCAACCCGCATTGGAGCAGTGCGGTGTAAGTTCCAATCCTCTTCAAAAGACGAGGAGGCCGTAGCCCAGAAGAGGCACATTTATAATCTGTTACTTTACTTTTTTTTATAACATTTCTGATATTTCTCGATCGGTGGTGGGTTTCGAGTTTGTTCTTGATCTTTTATGTACTTAGATAATTCGTTGCTCCGTGCGGATTACCCGGCTTAAACGTTACTACCGTACCCGTGTGTCCTGACGTGATATTTTACTGGTGGTAGGGCTTTGTGCAAGCTCGTCTGGGTAGGTACCACCCACTCATCAGATATTCTACCGCAAAACAGCAATACTTGATATTGTTGTGTTCCGGTTTGAAGGGTGAGTGAGCCAGTGTAATTACAGGCACAAGGGACATAAAATCTTAGTTCCCAAGGTTGGTGGCGCATTGGATATGTAAGCGATGGTTGACATTTCTTACAATGCCAATGTCTAAGAGCGTTGGTGACCACTTACCATCAGGTGGCCCATATGCTCGTCCGCCTTCCTATTCTATAAAAAAAAAAAAAAAAAATTATATTATAATATAGTTACGAGATTAAAAATGCGTTAATTTGAAAATATCATAATTTGTTGGTACAACAGAAAGGTAGCCATTAACTCATTATTGGCGTTTCTTGTGGTTTTTTGAATATGTTCCAATTTATTTAAATATGGCCACCTGATGGTAAGTGGTCGCCATCGCCCATTGACATTGGCATTCTAAGAAATGTTAACCATCGCTTACATCACCAATGCGCCACCAACCTTGGGAACTAAGATGTTATGTCCCTTGTATTTGGATTTTAAGGAGGTTTTGAGTAAGTTATTTACATAAATTTGTATGATTTCGATATTCTATTTTTATTAAGACCAATTCGATTTTTTTTTATATAAAATCAGTCAAACTTTTGAAGCTAAATATATATATATATATATATATATATATACCTTTATACCTTTGTTTATTTTCTCGATAAATAGGTAATCAATTGCAAACATATTTTTTCCAAACCTTTGTTTATTTTCTCGATAAATAGGTAATCAATTGCAAACATATTTTTTCCAAATCATACTGATATTTTTATTTAATGAAATTTATTTATTCTCTTCCACAGACAATTACGTTTACATTTTTTTTTGTATCCTAATAATAAATACAGTTGTATGTGGGAGGCAGGGCCCAAACTAGGTTGCCCTGTATTAAGGATCTCCTGGCTCCCCCTTTGGGGGATAACTATTTATTTATTGAATTTTATAGTAAATAGGAGAAATACTAAAGCTTTTATAATATTTTATCTAGTATATCTTGAAATTGACACGTTTAAACTAATATACTTACCTTCATAATAATAGTATCGCTACAATGTATAAAGCAACGTCTCCCCTACCGTTACATAGAATAACCTCTGTGTTACGTAGAGTATTATGTATTGAGATATGAAAGTTTTGTTTCGACCTTTATTCTGCTCATGCGAAACCGGCACGGTTAGTTAGTAGATAATATAGTAATTTCTTAATTATATTTTGCAAATAATTAAATATATAGTGGCAATGAAAACAAAAATAACTTAAGTAATTTGCAACTTGCCACGAATAAAGTAACATCAAAATGTTAGTAACGTGAACTCTAATACGTTCAAGAATGAAAAACATATAAAAGGGGAGTGCTTTTTTCTCCGCTTGAATACGATTCGAATAAAAAAAGCGTTCTTTTTACTTAATTTAGGAAGTGATTCTACGAACAAAACCATCGAGAATATACCAAGCTATACTATCATCCATAATATATATATATATATATATATATATTTACGCGATGCCTTAAATTACATTCAAGTAACAGTCGGGGTCCCGCCACCTCATTCAGTTTATCGGTCTACCTAGTTAGATACATATTTCAAATTATACTAATATTATAAATGTGAAGGTAAGTTTGTTTGTTTGTTACGTTTTCACGTCTTAACTAATCCAGGTACTCCAGGTGTACAGAAAAAGAGGTCCCTCACTCGCGAAGCCTGTAAGTGGAAACTACTTTATTTATTTGCCGTTTCATGTTTGAGATGTGAAAAAATATAATACGTTGTTTATGGTATTGATTAAAGCTATTTCACGCTATAAAGTAAGTGTAGTGCTGACCTCAAGCCTTACCAATGGCGGTGAACCCTCTAAATCCCGATTCAAACTTCACCTCTTTATAGATATAGCTTCGGGGTTTATAAATACCATGAAAACAAAATTATATTGGTTCATATATATATATATATATATATATACTAATGTTATAATTTTTATCTTTATCAAGGTGTACACAATCGATTGTGTATTTTTACACTGTATAACAAGTGGCTTTACCTATATATATATTTTTGGGGGGTGATTGGTTAAACAATATCTTTTTATTTCTTTCGAATGTCAAATCAATTATGACAGAAAGAAATAGATAATTGTTTCTTTAACTAAAACATCTGCTGGACAGCGTTTATAAGTAAGGCGATTGTACAAAATAACGATTAAAAGATATCTTGAACAATTTTACAAGATTAAAATATGTAAAGTCACCGCCCTGTTCAGAATGTAGATTCTATCGAGAAGAACCTATAAGAAAGTCACTACTTTCTCCTTTCAAATAATTAAATGACGTGTGTATGTTAATTAAATTCATATATATATATATATATATATATATATATATATATATATATATATATATATATATATATATATATATATATATATATATATATCCTACAATCAACAAAGTCTGTCTACACACTTTATATCAAACATATTCTTATAAGACGCAAACCACGTGACCAAACAGGTTCAGGTGTTAGATGTAGATACGGTAATGCTTACTCAACCTCACTAGCGGTTTAAAGGCTGAAATTGCCAGATGGATTACTAGGAGTAGCTAGTGAGTGTTAACTAAGTCGCCTCTTTTCATCTGTACTAATGTTATAATTGCGAAAGTTGATGAAATGAAATGATGATTAATGAAATTTTTTATGAAGCAACCTTGAACCTCAAGGCAGAACATAGGCATAATTTTTTACCTAATACCTAACCACGCCCCCCAACACGCTAGTGAAGATGCGGGAAGCTAGTCATTTATACGAGCATACGTAATGAAATACTTTATATACTGCTATAATAAGGGGATAGCATTTGATTGAGCGGTTTGAAGGATGAGTGAGCCAGTGTAATAAAAACAGGTACAAGGGACATTACATCTTAGTTCCCGAGGTTGGTGGCGCATTGGCGTTGTAAGCGATGGTTAACATTTCTTACGATGGCAATGTATATGGGCGTTGGTGACCACTTAATATTAGGTGACCCATATGCTCATCCGAGATGGCCTAGTGGTTAGAACACGTGAATCTTAACCGACGATCGTGGGTTCAAGCCCGGGCAAGCACCACTGAATTTTCATGTGCTTAATTTGTGTTTATAATTCATCTCGTGCTTGACGGTGAAGGAAAACATCATGAGGAAACCTGCATGTGTCTAATTTCATTGAAATTATGCCACATGTGTATTCTACCAACCCGCATTGGAGCAGCGTGGTGGAATAAGCTCCAAACCTTCTCCTTAAAAGGGAGAGGAGGCCTTAGCCTAGCAGTGGGACATTAACAGGCTGTTACTTACTAGATGCTCGTCCGTATTCGTATTCAATAAAAAAATACTCTTTACCTTTATATACTTTTACCTAAGTCGTTTTTGAAATGACATTATCATTTCGCCCCGTTGTAAAAACTAAGCGATATTTAATGTTCCGAAACTAAGTTAGTAACATCATCTAAGTTATAGATGGATCGATACTAAGTTACGCTTAGTAAATTTTAATCTTGCAGAACAGGTCGGTAAAATTTTCGACATATTTTAACTAATTTTAGATTTAACCTGATTATCTTTTAGATTAAAAAACTTTTACTAAAGCAGTTTACGAGCTCACCATTACAGTTTAACTTTATAGTTTACGAAGAAATATTTTATAGTTTCTTTAATTTCTTACTATGGCTTTTCCCAGCGGAGATTTTACATTTCTAAGATATTTGTCTTATGCAAATATAAACGTACGAGTATCTCGCGCTGCGTATCCACCCACATGCATTTGTATGCATTTGTGTGCAATAAGCCAACACATAACATTTTTGCGATGTAATGTTAAATTTGTCGTATAAAAAATATTCCAAATTCTATGTAAAGTTTTTGTTATGTATAGTTATTAAAAGTTAAATGAAACGCATCTTACTCCAAATTGTAATTTATATATAATGCATATTCTTGTTAAAGGAATTAATTAGATAAGTTAGAATACGAGCCACTTACAGAGTGGTTAATAAGAGAGTTAATAGTTTTTTTTTAATTTAAAATTACCCTGAATAGCTGAATTTACATCGCCAAAGCGATACTAACTTGGGAACTAAGACATCAAATACGAACACAACAATACTAAAGTACTGCTGTTTTGCAGTAGATTATCGGATGGGTGGGTGGTACCTACCCGGGCATGCACAAATACCTACCAACCATGTCCTATCGACCAAGTACTTTGTAGTAATCTCTTCATTTATATAAGAACATTATACACTTCAACGCAATGTATTTTTTTAAACATATAACTGACTTCGGTTATATACTTTAAATTACCTGTTCAGTACTTTTTTTTTAGTAAGCAACATCTATTATATTATAAACATTGTAAAAACAAAATATATTCAATTATTTAACAGTTATTCAAATGTTAAAAGATGAAGCGGACTTGGTTTAATTCTTTTTTCTTTTAATATACTTAAGCCTCATCGTCCTACGGAATGCCTAAAGCTCATATCGTCAATGGCCACTGGCAATGCTGATTACTTACACCCAACAAAGCCCGCCGGCCTACTACTATTAGAAAATAATACTTTTACTTCTCAACAAAGATTATACTATACAAGTACATAATCCGTGCTTAACTTTTTCAAAGATAAAAAAAAACTTTTGTAATTTTCTTTAGTAAGTATTCTTTGATATATTAGAAAGCTTAGACTAAAGCAATTCCGTAAGAACAAACTCGAAGTTATCGTAAAGCACGTTCGTTGTTTGTCAAAAAGTGACGTGCGACATTGAATATAATATTAATTATAATAAGGATGTAAGCATCAAAATAGCATGTCGCCGCAAGTCGATTATCAACGAGTAAGACTTCATCAGTCCACTCTTAATGTTATAAATGTTTGTATTGTAAATAGATATATGTATATATGTATTTATGTATATATATATGTATTGTTTACATTTATATATATGTATGTAAAATGCACTCGCCCGTTAGGTCCTGCCAGCATCTTAATTCAGGATTGTCTGGATTACTTGAGTGATAAGACCGCCCTTGCACGCATCATGTTGAGGTTCACAACTTTATTTATATAACATGGCTTCTCTTGAACTTTTGTTTTTCTTTTTTTTTCTACTTGTGTTTGTCTTTTCTTTTTTCGTTGTGAGTGTGCAATAACGTTGTTTAATAATAATAATAATAAGATTCGTAGCGAGTCCTTACACAGTGCAGTAGTGCTTTTATATATGAACTCATTTCATTACTCACCCGTAAAATATTGATAACCGACTTACAGTGATATACTATTTTGACGCGTGTGTTCTTAAAATCTTATAATTATTATGGTCAATGTCGCATATCACTTTCTGACATTTCTCGACAATTTTCTGCATTGAATTTCAGTTCTATCAGAATAGTTCCACTGAATTTAGTAACAGTTCTCCTATGAATACTAGGAATTTAATAGCCATACAATTAATTATTTATGAAACATTGTATATGTTATATAATTGTAAATGTAATGGTAGAGCATTATGCTAGTTCGTCTGCTTGGGTACCACCCACTACCTACTTACTACTTTTTCTACCACGATACGGAACTAATTAGCAAAGTTACTCCGATTTGATAGGTGATTAAGTATTGCAGACATCTTAGTTTCTGAGGTTGGTAACGGATTAGCGATGTTTGGAATATTTCTTATTTAATTTATATTTATAATTCAAGTTTCGAATAAAAATGTACACCGACAATCTATGAAGGGCAATTAGTGGAGAAATATTTGTTTCTGCCACTTTGTTCGACCCCGTTGTTTCATACGAAGGTAAATATAATAAAACTAAACGGGCAAGGCTTTGCAGAAGTTACAATTGAAGCATAAAATGTTATGTTGCTATTGTTTTATCAAGGTTAAAGCGCTTAAGGGTGTAACTTTTTATTTTAATGCTAGCTACAACTTTCTTGCACGTACCAGACATTTTATATCAACGTAATACTATATATAACTAGTTGCCCGTCCTGATTTTATACGTGTAAAATTCACCCATTGTTACCCCCTCCAATTACCTTCTAATAGTAAAAATTTCCAATAACCCTTTTTTAGCTGATGCTTACGTAATGCGTTTTAAATAAATATAGTAGTAACAGCCTGGTAATGTCCCACTGCTGGGCTAATGCCTCCTCTCCATTTTGAGGAGAAGGTTTGAAGCTTATTCCATCACGCTGCTCCAATGCGGGTTGGTAGAATACACATGTGGCAGAATTTCAATGAAATTAGACACATGCAGGTTTCCACGATGTTTTTCTTCACCGTCAAGCACGAGATGAATTATAAACACAAATTAAGCACATAGAAAATTCAGTGGTGCTTGAACGGGTTTGAATCCACGATCATCGGTTAAGATTCACACGTTCTTACCACTAGGCCATCTCGGATTAAATATATAAATATATATTTACTTATTCCGAACTTCAGCTTTCTAGTCTCAGTAGTTTGTGCATTGATAGTTAGAACAAATGATTTTATAATCATTGATTGTTCCCAGACTCTCTGACAAAGTAACTCGAGTCATAAATTGTAGTATAAAGATAAATGTATATTTAATTTACGAGATAATCTTTGTTTTGTCAAAACATAATTATTTGTTAAAAAAGACCTACAATTTAAAAACACATAAAAAATTCATTATTTTTTCACCACTATTTATTATTATTTGCATTTTTTATTCAAAATTAAATGAAACCAAATGGTAAGTCTAAGCTCAAATAAAGAAAGGATTTTCCAAATCGGTTCATAAATGACAGGGAAAAAATAAATACTCACTCGTTTTTGAAGTCGGTTAAAATTTAATATAATTGTTCTTAATTGAATTAGACTCTATGATAACTTTAGAAACGTTAAATATTTAAAAATAAAAAAACTATCATCGGTTCTCAATGTTGATTTTATGATAATAATAGGCAAGAAATTCAGATGTTACTGTTTTTATCAAATTTAATTATTTATATCCTGTATGGAAATCAACCAACGTTAACTTATTTATATTCTGTATTGTGCACACTGCCCTTTTATATTTATTTAACGTAAGATTTTAATTTATTAAATGGAAAGGTTAAAAATATCTCTAGAATTTCATTATATAAAATGAATAACTTGCCAGGTTGTATTGACTTTGCCGAGTCGGAAACTTGGTAAAAAATTACCTTTGTTTCTAGTTTATAAAATGATTTCAGCATTTATATTATTATGAATAAGCATATTTTTTATTTTATACTCGTAGGTATTCGGACGGGCAAATCGGCCACCTAATATAAAGCAGTCACCACCACCAATAGACATTGTAGTTACACTGGTGGTAGGGCTTTGTGCAAGATCGTCTGGATAGATACCACCCACTCATCAGATATTCTTCCGCAAAAAATCAGTACTCGGTAATGTCGTGTCCCGGTTTGAAGGGTGAGTGAGCCAGTGTAATTAGAGGTACATGGGCCATATCATCGTAGTAACCAAGGTTAGTGGCAATGTAAGCGTAAGCGTAACATTTCTTACAATGCCAATTTCTTGGCGTTGGTGTCCACTTACCATCAGGTGGCCCATGTGCTCGTTCGCATATTCTATAAAAAAAACCCTTAAACCGAAACGCAAGAATACTAAGTATTGCTGTTTGGCGGTAGAATAACTGATGATAGACGAGCTCGAACAAAGACCTGCTACCAAAAAAAACGATAACAATAATAATTAAACATATTGGTGTGCAACTAGTATGAATATTTATATTTTGTTTAAATCATCCTGAAGGGAATCTCGAGCTCCAGAATAGTCAAAGTCAAAGTCAAAAATCTTTATTCAATATAGAAGCGTTACACTTACTTATTGAGTGTCATAAATCTACCACCGGAAATAACTCACCGGACTTGAGAAGAACCGGCGACAAAAACTCAGTGGGTTTTATTTTTTATAATCATAGGCAGTTTATACAATAGCAAAATAATATTTTTTTTTTAATTTGAAATAACCTAGTGGCGATCGTTACATTCCCAAGGTGTGCAATCTCAATCATCTAAAAAGTCATCGGTTGTGTAATATCCTGTAGTACACAAGCATTCCTTAACGATTCTTTTAAATTTAATAATTGAATATTTCTGAACGTTTCTGGGATCATGTTGTAAATCCGTATACCCATAAAAGACTTACTAAATCTATATTGCCCGAATATATAGAATGAAAACAGTCATTAAAACTGAATCCAAAGCATTACCCCAAAGTAATGCTATAAGACATAATATTTTTACTAATTAGGATGCTGTACGGGGTGTACACAGCTATTATTATTCCTTACTACTATTATAAATTCGAAAGTGAGTGCTTGTTTGTTAATTTTTCATATTAATTACATGACCGATCGTCATGAAATTTTATATATACGTTGATAGATGTGTACATAAGGACATAAGGTTAGTGCCACACAACATGGGTGAAGCCGCCGGAAACTAATAATGTTAGAGATGTGAGAATGTATGTATTGGTCTATTTATTGTGTGTGTCTATTAGTTCGTGATTTGATATTATTTCACACAGTAACGGAGCAAACAATCGACGTGATTTTGCCTATATTCAGTTTATAGGACAGAGAGTGTTATACGTTATATCATAGAAAATACAAGGGGTCGTATCCACTATGTATATCGAGTTTAGTAAATAGAATAGAACAAGCTGTTACACCCGCATTGTGATTTTACAAGCGTGTGTGTTCTAATTCCGAGATTTCATGTTTCAGCTACGAAGCTGCTTCCTCTCCCTTTAAAGTTTGTATTTTATTCCACCACAATGCTCCGATACGGGATACACGTGGGGTAGGTACGGGGTGATTTTTCATCGATACATGCAGATTATCTTCACTTCCGAACACTAGATAAATGATTGTCAAAAAAATAATTAGGCACATATAATACAATGGTGCTTGTCGGGGATTGCAACTGAAACTCATCGTTCACGCCTTCAAGCTACTGGTTTACATTGACTCTTCACATGACGTGACGTTTAATAAAAAAAGTCACTTATAAATAATTACTTTTAGTTTTCGTTCTAAAACGCTGTAGTTTATTATTCATTGTATTTTATTTAAAAGTTGTCTGAAAGAGTTAAAGCGATAAGGCTTTTTGTGCCATTTCGTGTTATTTTTCTTTGTTTTCTGTATTTTCGGTGCAAAATAAAGCATATTTGTATTGTTTTTGCATCGTATGATGGTTTGTTCTTGTTTTCCTTATAAAGTTCTGTTTTAAGGGAAGCTAGTATATTTGGGTTAATTTATTTTTAATTTAGTTTTCGTCATCACTTAAGTTTCATATGAGTGTTTCTATCAAACCCGATAAAGTTTATGTTATAATATAACGATTACTTATTACAATATATGTGAAGGTATCGTTTGTTCAATCGCAATTAATAAAGCACAAGGAAAGACATTCAAGTATGTCAATATAGATTTAAGGAAATGCTTCTTTTATTATGGCCAATTGTATGTTGCCCTAACTAGAACCGGATGCGGCGAAACCAATAAATACGAATATCCTACAAAAATAAAACTAAAAATTTTGTATATACTAAAATATTATAAGTCTGCTCTTAGAGATTTCTTTAAGTTATACGCGGGTAAAAACACGGTTACAGCTAGTATATAAATATGTATATATAAAAAATCTAGCACACGAATAAGGTCACGGTTGTGTTCATAATATTCATAAGTACCTTAATGTTATATCAAATTTATATGGCCTAGTTTTATATGAATAATAAAACATATTCGTATGTATATAACCGTGTCCGTAGATAAATTAATGTGACAGTGCACTAAGAAGATTAACACAGTGCGCGAACAAAGCGTTATTTTATAAGCAAAGCAACATCAAATTTTGAATATAAATTTATATTTGAAATATACTAGCTGCTAGCAGTTTTGTTTGATTATTATTATTATTGTTTTTTTTTAAATCATTTAAAATACTAACGAGATATTCTTTTACATGTTTGGTAATGATTTAAAGGATAATCACTTAAGAGCATTCGTTCTTGAAAAAGTAAAAGTAAAGTAACAGCGAATTAAGTAAAAAAGAGAGGTTAAAAAGAGTGCCTAAGGACTTTTACTCTTATGAGAAGCTGCAATCCTAGCTTTATTCCACCACGTTGCTCACGTGGTTTTGGTGGTGAAGAATTATAAACAAATGAAGCACATGAACATTCAATGTTGCTTGACTGGGTGTGGACCCCCTCGTCACGATAGAATGCGAAAGCGATCCCTTGGCGGCTCTCGTTAAGACGGAAAGGGTACCGCAGGTTTTTTAGTAGGTATTCCGATGTTCGGGGCGCACTCGGTGCCTTGGATACCGGCGAGCCCCCAACTGTTCCCGTGGGGGAAACGCGTAACGCGTTTTTCCAGCATTAAAAAAAAGAGTGTGGACCCCTCTCTTCGGGTAAAATTGACGTGTTCTAACCATTGGATATCAGAGTAAATCAGATGAACTGAATAACTAAAATTTAATTTAAACTTTAAAAGACAAAATAAAAACTGAAATTTATTTAACGAAAATTTCCTTTATAACATAAAAAAATTAAAAAATAACGTAACGAAAAACACTTCCGTGAAGAAAAAATAATTTTAATATATAAAACTTATTTAATGTCACTCAATAAAATTTACGGTAGCTAAATTCTTGTACATTCATTACGTCATATCATCTTTATGTTGCATTGTGAATTGTTTTGTAAGCACAAGACTCTAAGCATATAGACGATATTGTTCTACGTTATGCCATATCCTTCTCATTTCACTAATGTACTAATGTAATGGCTGAAATTTAAAATGCATCCAATTTTAAATTTCAGCCATGGCAGTCAGTCTCAAAGGGTAACCTAATTGAGACACTCAAGAGATATTAGCCAACTGCACAGGACATATAATAGTGCACAGGTGCAGTCTCTATTCCCTCACTCTCATAATCCGATTAGACGGCAACCCGATACGACCAGAAAGAGTTCAGGCGCAGGACCAACAGTTGTGCGCACTTTCCGAGGCACGGGAGTGCACACACTTCCTACTTGTAACTAACTAACTACTAAGCCATCTCGGCTTTTCTTCTCGGATAATTTTGTGCATAAATAAAATGCATAAAACATAATAATAATCCTGGGACATTTTTCACACACGGCCATCTGATCCCAAATTAAGCTTGTACAGATCTTGTACTATGGAAACCAGACAACTGATATACTACATGTACTACTTTTCTTTTGTAAATACATACTTATATAGATAATTACACCCAGACTCAGGAAAAACAGGCACGCAAATGCCTGTCCTGGGTGGGAATCGAACCCACAACCTTCGGCGTGAAAGGCAAGCATCCACCAACCACGCCAACCGGCTCGTCAAACAACAATAACAATAGAAAATAAGCAATTATATCGAAAAGCATACTCTTGTTACCCGACAACAAATGGTTAGTAATTATTTTGTCTGTAATACTGTTAAGTATGTTTGTGTGCTACGACTAATGACTTTATAGGTGATATTTTGAATATAAATGATTGCCTATGTTTTGTTTAAAAAAATATATAATTATTGCATTCATTTGATTAAAAAAAATTGATTTGATTAATCAAATATTTTTGATTAATCAAATCAATTTTGCCGTGGAGTACCGGCTTAGAATAGTACTCCCCCAATCTCATCCCGTGGGTGTCGTAAGAGGCGACTGAGGGACGGGGAAAAGGGGGGATGGGCAGCAGCGTCCCTCCCATAAACATCTTACCCCCCCTACTGCGCTCGCCAACACGCCTGCCCAGCGCGGCGAGTATGGGCAAACCCCTCCATTAATGGCAGATGCGCCCAAAAAAAAGGCCCCCAGTTACCGGCAAGCCCGCTAGGCCCGACCAAGGTAGCGGTCGCGGTATCGGCAGGGCAGGGGGTGCTAAGAATCACCGGTTCACGGCAGGCTACCGTATAAAACGACTGAAAATGGCAACGTATAATGGACGCTCGATGAGGCTGGACCATCACCTCGCCGAATTAGAAGTAGAGTTAAGTCATATAAACTGGCATATACTGGGGTTATCTGAAGTCCGAAGACAGGGGGAGGACACGATAACTCTAGAGTCCGGTAACTTACTCTACTTCCGCGAAGGTGATAACCTCTCCCAGGGTGGTGTTGGTTTTCTAGTCAAAAAGGATCTCATTAGCAGCATTGTGGAAATCAGTAGTGTGTCGAACCGGGTAGCGTACCTTGTCCTAAAACTTTCCGACAGGTTCTCCCTGAAGGTCGTACAGGTATGTGCGCCAACTTCGACATACTCTGATGATGTGGTCGAAGCGATGTACGAGGACATCGCAAAGGCCCTCAACGACACCTCGAAGGCCCACTACAATGTGGTTATGGGAGACTTTAATGCTAAAGTGGGAGTACAAGATAGCGGTGAATCGAAAGTCGGACCTTACGGCTTGGGCTGCAGAAATCACAGGGGGCAAATGCTGGTAAACTTTCTCGAAGCACAGGGGCTTTTTTTGATGAATTCTTTCTTTCAAAAGAAGCCTCAGAGGAGGTGGACCTGGCGAAGCCCCGATAACGTGACAAGGAACGAGATAGACTTTATCATTTCGAATAAAAGGCACATATTTAGAGATGTTTCAGTGATCAACAGGTTTAATACCGGAAGTGATCACCGCTTGGTTCGAGGCACTCTAAATATCAACTTAAAAGCCGAAAGATCGAGAATGATGAGGTCTACTCTCCGACCTACCATGCTCCAAGCTGCTCAAGGCTCCGAAAAGTTCCAAATGGAACTTCAAAATCAATTCACCGCGTTGGAAACCATAAGCAGCATTGATGAGAGAACCGACACGCTGGTCAAAATACTGCAAAACACATCCCGCAAGTGTTTTCCGCCACAGAGAAGAGACAACGCACCAAAACTCTCTGCTGAGACACTCGAGCTCATGAGAAAACGACGAGAACTACCATCGTTTTTGTCAGATAAGGCCTTAAACCGAACAATAAAAACGCTGACGCGACGCGATCTCCGACGCTCCAATACCCGTGCCATCAAGGCTGCGATTGAGCAAAATCGGGGATCGAAAGTGTTCGCTCGCAAGTTTGGGAGGCCGCGTCTGACAAAACTTAAAACTGAAAATGGTGGGGTCGTTACCTCTAGGCCTGAGATTATCGGAGAAGTAGAGAGGTTTTATGGGCAGTTGTTCTCTTCAAGATCGGATAAACCCGTGGGAATCAGTATTGATGACCAGCGCGCCCCTCTTATGCGCCATTACTCCGAGGAGCTCCCGGTCGTTGACCAAGGAAAGATTAGGGCGGCTCTAGAACAGCTTAAAAACAACAAAGCTCCGGGAGATGACGGAATCACAACAGAGTTGCTTAAGGCAGGCGGGACTCCGGTCCTGAAAGAGCTAGCAAGCCTCTTTAATTCCGTCATCCAACATGGCAAGACCCCGGAAACGTGGAGCGGGAGTGAGGTGGTACTGTTTTTCAAGAAAGGTGATAAAACCCTCTTGAAAAACTACAGACCAATCTCCCTCCTGAGTCACGTGTATAAGCTGTTCTCTAGAGTCGTCACGAACCGTCTCGCCAGACGACTTGACGAGTTCCAGCCCCCAGAGCAAGCCGGCTTTCGATCAGGCTACAGCACCGTGGACCACATCCATACTGTTCGGCAGATTGTGCAGAAGACCGAAGAGTACAATCAGCCGCTGTGTATGGCATATGTGGACTACGAGAAAGCCTTCGACTCCATCGAAACCTGGGCAGTGCTCGACTCATTGCAGAGATGTCATATCGATTGGAGATATATCGAGGTACTGAGATGTCTGTACAACGCCGCTACAATGACTGTCCACATCCAGGACTGTAAGACGAAGGCGATCCAACTGCGCAGAGGGGTGAGACAGGGGGATGTAATATCCCCGAAACTGTTCACCAACGCGTTGGAAGACGTTTTCAAAACGCTGGATTGGACTAGGTATGGAGTCAATGTAAACGGCGAGTACATCTCACACCTTCGATTTGCCGACGATATCGTCATCATAGCAGAGTCGCTGGAACAACTCACCGAAATGCTGCGTAGCCTAGGCGAGTCTTCCCGGCGTGTCGGTCTCGGTATGAACTTGGACAAGACCAAGGTCATGTTCAATAGGCATGTCGTGCCGGGACCGATATACGTCGAGGGGAAACCTCTCGAAGTTGTTAGTGAATATACCTACCTAGGACAGGTAATACAAGTCGGTAGGAACAACTTCGAGAAGGAAGCCGATCGAAGAATTCGCTTGGGATGGGCAGCATTTGGCAACCTTCGTCAAGTCCTCAAGTCGTCTATACCGCAATGTTTGAAGACGAAAGTCTTCAACCAATGCGTCTTACCTGCCATGACATACGGTGCCGAAACGTGGACACTAACTGCGGGACTAGTCCACAAATTCAAAGTCGCTCAGCGTGCTATGGAGCGAGCTATGCTCGGAGTATCTTTGAAGGATAAGATCAGAAATGAGATTATCCGGAAAAGAACCGGAGTCACCGACATAGCTTGCAAAATTAGCAGGCTGAAGTGGCAGTGGGCTGGTCACGTATGTCGTAGGACCGATGGCCGTTGGAGCAGACGAGTCCTAGAGTGGAGACCGCGAATCGGCAAGCGCAGCGTAGGGCGCCCTCCAGCCAGGTGGACCGACGACCTTAAGAAGGTGGCGGGCACCAACTGGATGCGGAAGGCGGAGGACAGGGAGCTTTGGCGCACCTTGGGAGAGGCCTATGTTCAGCAGTGGACAACGATTGGCTGTTGATTTGAATCAAATATTTTTAAAAAAAACTACTGAGTTTCTTTCGCAAGTTTTTCTCAGTTTTTAGGTATTTTTAGGTATTTCGAATAGATGTAATGCTTCTTTGTGTAATAAAGAATTTGAATTTTATGATTCGATAGTATTTTCAAAACCTCAGAATCATAGTATTGATATACATATAATGTTTAAAGTGATACAGTTGACACAAAGCGTGAAGTGAAGCGTAAACGTGAAGTCGTTGATCCTGCATCTATACCTTTTCCTGTCGTGTTTAATTTTCCATCGCTCAAGAAAGATGGCTGCCGGCGAAACTAGACAGGCATACGTCATCATGAAAAACATCCAACACTATTTATAATTAACAAATAATATTTAATAATTAATTAGTACAATTAATTAAAAATTATCTGAAAAGATTGTCATTAATAATTTTACAATAGAATAATACTTCCATTGAAACAAGTATCTGAAAAGATGTCGTTGAAAGCAAAAACACCTTTCAATATTCAGCTCGAAATGATCCAGGTAAAATTGTGCATAAGTAGAAATCGTATTCAACATAATGAACTGTATTCAGAGCGCTAGAAAATAATAGCAAAAGCTTCATTCCGTAATTGAAAGGAAAGCTGGTGACGGTCTATTGATTTCCCACCGGGACAGACTTTCACATACTCAGCACAATATTAAATGGTGTTAAAAAATGTTCGTCTTTCTCTTTTTAGTCTATCGAGCTTAAAAGGGAAAGAAAACACCTTACTTTGATTTAGCTTCAGTCTTTATATTCATGATTAATTTGCTTCAATTGTACTAGAAAATTGTCACAATAAAATTTTATAATATGATTTTTTATCCTTAAGATAATTTACTTGGTAATAGGCTCTGTGCAAGTCCGTCTGGATAGGTGCCAACCCCTCAATTTCATCATTCCCCCCCTCAATTCCTCATATTCATTTCAAAATCATATATTTAACGCCAAACAGCGTACACATACAACAATACATATTGTTGTGTTACGGTTTGCAGGGTGAGTGAGCAAGTGTAACTACAGACAGGGGACAATAATATCTTAGTTCCAAAGTTGGTCTTTCAATGTTACTTTAACCGCTTACTTATTACCAGGCAGCACAATCTACGTGCTGCCTTCACTTCATGATACCTTTTTTATCGAGAAATGATACGCATACCTTTAATTATCCTTTAATAATAATAATTATTATTAAGACAAGATGGCTCAATAGATAGTAGTAGACGTTACTTAACCAAATGTCAAATCCAGGAGAGTTCCACTTAGCTTTGATATTCTTTATTCGTTTATACTGCTCGTGGGCGGGGGTGATACATCGTAAAGAAACTTGCATGCGTCGGGATATTTTGCCACGTTCCCACTAACACTAGAATATTTATGTGGATAAGCTTCTCAAGGGGTGAGCTGATAATTTATTTTGTTTATAATAATTATATATGCATATAGCTTGTGTTCGGAGTGGGGATGACAAAAGACCAAAGGTACAGGATCGAGCCTACGATTTTTACATCGCTAGGCGACCCAAAAGCATTTCCCTATTGACGCTTTATTTTTTTTCTTATTTTGTTCTATGAAGTAATTGCTTTGATAAAACACTACTGATAATCAAATCGCAGATAATGTAGAGGTTAGAAAATAATAATTAACTTAAATCCAGCTAAATATGATCATGTTTTGATGAAAAAATACCAATTTCATCCATCGCTACGACCCGTAATTTGTTTTTGATGAGTTTCTAAGATTATAGAGCAAATAGTCTGTGCAATTTGAAAGAGGAATTTAATCTTATGAAATTCTGCAACTGCTTTTTTAAAATAGGTTGGTGGACAGTCAATTAAGCCACTTGATGATAAGAAGTCATCAGCGCCCATAGCTGCTGTAAGAAATACTAAACATTATTTAAAACGCCAATGCGCCTATCTTTGGAACTAAGATGTTATGATCGTTGTGCCTCTAATTACACTGGCTCATTCGCCCTTCTTATGGAACACAACAACATTAAGTATCTGATGAGTGGGTGTTACCTACCCATACGGGCTTGCACAAAGCCCTACCACCGGGTAACTTTACAACTCACAGTTTCAAATACTGATAGAAATTAAATAACTTTCGATTAAAAATTTTCTTGGTATACCATTGGAAAATGTACCTGGTATATTACTCTCATCTCATCTCAACCAACCGTTTGTAATATTCGTATTAACGTACCTCATAACCCTTTGTTTCTTATATCAATAGCTTTAATCATGGTTTTAATCCAACCTTTGTTTGCTAAACACCAACATCGCTACCACGAGATTAAGCTTTTGTAAACTCGAACAAAACCTGAAATAGGTGCGCAAATCGATTTCAGTATTTCGACGTCAGACAATTCAACTGGTTGACAGATGACGTATGATGTACGATGAGATGACGTACCGTCATCAGTCCTAATTATCCAATACTAAAGATTTGCTACGGCTTTACTTATGTATTTAGACTAAGATTATTTATCCGAGGTATGTGAAATTATATCTATCAAATGAAATATTATAGATTTTTTTTAATAAAATAGGAAGGCTGACGGACAGATTATCCATCTGATGGTAAATGGTTACAATATCGCCCAATGTCTATATTGGTGCTGTAAGAAATATATAAGCTAAGTTGTAAGCATTCTTTACAATTTCAATGTGCCACCGACCTCGGGAACAAGATGTAATGTGCCTTGTGCCTGTTGTTACACTGGCTCACTCATCCTGCAAACCGGAACACAATAATATAAAATATTGCTATGTAAATAAATAAATAAGTAACAATAAGTACTAAGTATTATTGTTTGCCGGTTGAATATGTCATAAGTGTGTAATCTAGAGGGGCTTGCATAAAGCCTTACCAACAAGTGTGGGTACTAGTTTTGGAGGGTAGTTCTTAAAACCATATTAACTTCAAACCAATCAAAGTAGTATCAGTCCATATCAAAATATTTGAAAACAAATCTCAATTCACTTATTAGCTTACTAACATACACAATTTGCTTAATAAAAAACAATCAGGATTTGCAAAGGGCCCCTCGCTGGAATCGAGCTCATTAGGAATACTTATGAAGCCTGGGAAGGGTCAGAGAAGCCTTAGGGATTTTCTGTAAATTACGCATAACCTTTCATTATAAAAAACTTATAACTCTGTTTAGGAAATAATACCACCGTAGAACCGTACCATTGTAAAGACTTACGTTCGTTTTATTGATTCAAATCCTTAATGTCTAACTCATGTGTTTATTATTGTACGTCGATAGTATTATGACATAAACTTTGAGGCAAGTTATATGGTATAAGAACACACAACCCCAAAAAAGAAATATTTATTGTTGTTACAAGTATAGCAGTTACTCCGCATAGTTTTACTTGCGTTAGATGTGGGTGAATGTCTGAAGGCGTTAGACTGTTCCATCTTGTGGGTCGTCGCGTGATATATCTTTAACCTTTATCCATAAATAGACTAGCTAATATAAAAGTTTTTTTTTTTCTATAAAGGGTATGTATTAAGATTAGAAAGCTAATCAAACCCGTCTGTTATTATAATATAAGTATCGATACATTTAGACTTGAGACGTATCTGTCAGTAATATACATATTTTATCAGCATTCCTATTTGAGTATTTTAATTAAAGTGGAAATTTCAATTGAAGTTCATGCCATGATTACACCCGTCAGCTAACATGAGACATCTGAAATGTAATAAAGGGTACAGGGATAGGGTGAAATTTAGTAAATCTTGCCGAATTTTTTTGCTAAAGCATCGAGTTTTCTAACCTTTAGGAAATGAAGCGTATGTTTCAAGTAGGCTTAAAATATATATTATAAAGGTAAAAGAAAAAAACAGAAAAACCACAAAATGAAGTTGAATTTATGGGATGGTCGTCTATCATATTTTCTCACCTCAACTGACATTGATCGATAGGCCTCGACTTTAATAATTCCTTTTCCGACTTTAGATGAACCATTTCCGTCTCAAGTGTGATGGAAATTATGGATTCAATTTCATACGATGAAAATATTGGTATTACCTTGCTATTACCAAAATACATAAGAAAATTAACAAAAATGGTAAAGTAAGTAAAAACTTTTGAATATTGAATTTACAGGAATATTATCTCATTTTAAATAAAGAAATAGAATACGGGAAAAACGGACGGGAGGCTCACCTAGTGGGAAGTGACTACCACCCCTCAAGGAAATCTACGACCGATTTATGCAGTATATAAATATAAAAATAGTAAAATAGTACAGTATTTTATAAATAGGTAGCACTAGCGTGGTAAGCTCCACACGGACCTCAAAAAGGAGAGTTGGTCTTTGCCCAGCAGTGAGACGTTTGCAGAATGTTACATACTTTACTATTAATAATATTAACCACCTGATGGTAAGTGGTCACCAACGCCCATAGACATCGGCATTTTAAAAAAAAAAACATCGCGTAGGTCACCAATGCGCCACCAACCTTGGGAACTAATATGTTATGTCCCTTGTCTTACAACAATACTAAGTACAGCTGTTTTGCGGTAGAATATCTGATGAGTGGGTGGTATCTACCCAGACGAGCTTGCACAAAGATCTACCACCAGTAAAATATATATATATAATATAAAATATCTTATCTTCAAAAAGGCATTAACTTTTACATGTCACGCAACTTTTTGTTGATACTTATAAATCAGCGTTTGTTTTATCAATTCGTGTTCACATAATCATCAATTGACATCACAAAAGTTGCTTATTTTCTTGTATGGGAACGGAACTTAAAATGCTGACTCGGTGGTAGGACTTTGTTCAAGCTCGTCTGTGTAGGTACCATTCACTCATCAGATTTTGTATCGCCAAACAGCAATACTTTGTATTTTTGTGTTCCTGTTTGAGTTCTGAGCTAGTTTCAATACTGGAAGAAAATTACATCTTAATTCCTAAAGTTTGTGGTGCATTAGCTATGTTTTTTTTATAGAATAGGTTGGTGAGCGAGCATATGGTAAATGATCACCAAGCTTACATCACCAAAGCGCCACCAACCATGAGATATAAGATATTATGTCCCTTGTGCCTGTAATTGTGTAACAATAATGTAAGAAACGGTTAATATTTCTTACAGCAGAAATATCAGCAGGCATTTGTGACTACTTATCAGGTGGCCCGTTTGTACGTGCTCCTACAAATCGTATAAAAAAATACACGATTATTTATAATAAATTACTACGTTATAATAAACGTACGTTATTATAAGCTATTAAATATGTAATATAAATAGTTGTCAAATTTAAATTTTATTAATATAAATAAAATACAGCTTACACTAAAACACTTGTACATGTACATCGGATTAAAAAAATGTGGTGCGAGCGGTAAATGAATATCATAAATAACAAAACAGTAACAGCCTGTGAATTTCCCACTGCTGGGCTAAGACCCCCTCTTCTTTTTGAGGAGAAGGTTTGGAGCTTATTCCACCATGCTGCTCCAATGCGGGTTGATGGAATACACATGTGACAGAATTTCAGTGAAGTTCGACACATGCAGGTTTCCTCACGATGTTTTCCTTCACTGTCAAGTACGACATGAGTTATAAATACAAATTAAGAACAAGAAAATTCAGTGGTGCTTGCCCGGGTTTGAACCCAAGATCATCGGTTAAGATTCACGCGTTCTAACCACTGGGCCATCTCAGCTTAATATCATCGATAAAGCAATAGAATTATTTAGTACAGGCGGAAAGCGTGGTTTAATAAGAATTGTTTTTTTACATTATCTCATTATATAAAAATGAGTAATACCTTAAAATGTCGTATCCATAATAGGTATTGTATTGACATTGTTAATATTTAGTATATGTTTTGAAATTATGTATTCCTTTACCGCAGATTAACCTTTCCATGGCTTCGCAGCCCGGATTAAACTGTTTTCCCCTGCTTGCCTGACAAAAGCCTTTGAATAACATAGGTGAAGTTTACGTAGCGTTCGTTTGGAATAATATTTGTATAATCCTTTAATTAAAAATATATATTATCCGATTTTTGTTTGAATAAAATTATACATTAAAAGCTTAAAAATAATAATTTCGTTTTCTATAACGAAAGGTTGACTACTAGCAAATGAGCCTTTGTTAAATGGTTACCGTTCCCTATATACATTGAAATTGTAAGAATCATAATTATGAAATTATTTACCTTATATTATATAATACGCCTTTGTCATAAGCCTTATTTAATAGTGTTTTTGGAATACGCCGATTTATTTATAATTACACTGTTTTTCTCACTCAATAAACTAAGACACAACGATACAAGATATTGATCGTTCTCCAAAGTAATGAAGTTTACTGAGGTAGGAAACTGGAGAATGGGTGCTATCTAAACGTTGCACAGACCTTACTACCGGTTCCGGTAAGATTTATCCAATACTATTATATTTCAAACCAAATTACAGGTTATACAACAAGCGATATAAAATATCTTATCAGAGATTTTATTAAGAAAAAAAAGCCATTTTCCTTTTTGGAATTGAATTGAATTATTACAAGAAATACTTACTTAATCCATTAATTGATTTATTATTAACTAAAATACAAAGCACAGCTCATAAAATACTCGTAAAAGGTTACAATTTATTTGTGCGCTCTCTTTAATGTCCATTAATGTGATTTGACGTCATTTGTTAGGGTTGCCAGTTTGAATGGGGACATTTGGTTTTATTTAAATAAAATTAGGATTATAGGTAATAATTTCCTTTATCGTATATATTATATCTATGTGAATTATAGCTACATATACTTTAAATAATTTTACAAATATATTTTATAGACCAGCTGTAAAATATATTTGTAATATTTTAATTTTGTAAATTGTAAATTTATCTTCTCATCAAATAAACAATGTTGCCAGCATTCAGGGCTCATTTGAAGAATTATCCGTTCTGTTTAATTAAAATTATACAGTAAATTTAATAATTATTTTTTTCAAACAATGAAATTAGATTTCATTTTTGAATTAAGAATACGACATAAAATTTCATAACGTTACGTTAATGTCCCACTGCTGAGCTAAAGGCATCCTCTCCCTTTGTGAGGAGAAGGTTTGGAGTTTATTCCACCACGCTGCTCTAGTGCGGTTTGGTAGTATACACATGTGGCAGAATTTCAGTGAAATTATACACATGCAGGTTTCCTCACGATGTTTCCTTTTACCGTCAAGCACGAGATGAATTATAATCACAAATTAAGCATATGAAAATTCAGTGGTGCTTGCCTGGGTTTGAACCCACGATCATCGGTTAAGATTTACGAGTTCTTACCACTGGGCCAGCTCGTTTTTTTCATATTATAATAAAACAGATTAAATTTATAATTAAACTTCAAAATGTGACATCAATAGACTTTAAATTAACAAATATGTTAAGCACGATATGAAATACTTGGCTTCGTATTTGTACTGACTTGGAATGTGGTTGATCCGAGATGGGAGTTGATTCCAAAACTTAGTCGAATATTATGATTGATCTTGTAGCTTTACTCTTGTTTGCGTATGGGTTGTCGAGAATTACGGACTGACTTACCTTAATACGGTAACATATAGCCATTAGCATAACTGAAGTTTAAATATAGACGAAATATATTAAAATACATTCAGATAAAGAATGTGATTGAAAAAATAACGTTTAGTCACCTCTAGTCATCTCTCGCTCACACACTATCTACACTATTTAATGTTTAAATATATAAAACGCGAGATAATAATATTTAAAGCGTGCATTGGCGCATTCTTTGTTTCTGGTTCGGCGGTAGCGTTTGGCGATTCAAAAAGTGTGAAAGTGTAGTTGAATAAAAATATTTTGAGAGAGAGTTGGTTCCTCCTGACTGGCCTAGGCCAGTCTGGGTACGGGCCTCGGGGTTGCCCCCTTTACCGGGCTGTTCCTCACCGACAGGTTAACCTGTCGTGTCTTTAATTTTTGGCCCAAGGGTCTCAATGACCCAGTGGCTGTTGTCGTTGTTAGTGTATAGCTTGTCTTCTCCGGGTGGTCGTCTTGTCCTGTGATTGTCGTCCTACCATTCGTGGTCCTGATCGTCGCTGCCATCTAATTGATATGATACCTTTTAAGCGTTTGAATTAATACTTGGCTGTAATTAAAGCGCTGGAGTCGGGTAAAGCGAACTTGAACAGATCACTAGTATCATTGATCTAGCACTATTATCACACAACGTACCGACATACAATTTTAAAATAATATAGTGTTTATAGATAATGATTACATTGTAGATTCATTGTTACTTTTTTGTAGTTAAACAGTTACAAGCAACCAAAAAATAAATTGTAATAAAGTTTACAGATTACCTCACGAAAGTTTATTCACCGCCGAGCACAAGGTAAATTATAAATACTAATCAAGCTCATTTAAATTCAGTGGTGCTTCCCCGGGCTTAAACCTGTAGACATCGGTTAAGATTCTTGTGTTCTAAACAATGAGATATATATTAGCAATAACCGTTTTTAAGTAATTACTAATTTTCCTATTTACCCCTCCAATTAAGCGTAGAGGATGGATTTGGAGTGGGCGTCCCCGCTTAATGAGTATGAATAGCCCAAGGGGTCAGGATCGTACTTGTGATTTTTATAACACCGGGCGGCCTGTAAAGTATTGCGCTATTAAAGTTTCGGTGGTAAATACATATGTACATACGTACAACAAACATTTAATAATATACATAAACATCTTCAAGGAAGAAAAAAACAATATTCTGGATATATTTGCATAACATGTTGATTACCTATACCACAAAAATTCAAAACTCCTTTTATACAAAGATATGAACGGGCCTCTAATATATAAGATACACATTTTCTAGGTGACTGATTAATTTAGATATTAACCTAAAACTTTGTAATATCGTCATCTGTTTTAGAACAAGAGGTTAATTTTCTTCAAGAACAAATCCTTTGGTGAAATATAAACTAAATAGGTTCTATTCATTTACGAGCTATTCACAAAAGCTATATCATAACCAGACAATGGAATCGACTCGAGCAATTTATTCTGAGAATTTTCCAAAGAAATTGCCGGCTTATAATATATCCTATTGAATTTGGTTGGAATGTTCAGAATTTATTCTTATTTGTTAAGAATCCTGCTGTGTGCGGTGGGAGAGAATGTTAGAAATTGTATTGAATGCTGAGTAATACTCCGCTATCCAGACATTTTCTTTCTGGCTGGTGACTTTTCGTTGGCGAAAGGAATTTATGTGTTGTTACCGTTTATATTTTTTGTTTAACCAAATTATATAAGAATTCTTTCTAAAACAAGTCACATTTCTGTGATGTTATATCAGAAAAACGACGTAATTTCGTATTATTCCTAATATCAATAAGAAAAAAATATTTTAATCAATCCAATGTATATTGCTAGTAGTAACCAATTATCATCAGACCCATTTGCTAGTTCGCCATATGAAAATTACCAAAAATAGTAGGTATGTACGAAGGAAAGTAAAGATAGTCGTTTTACAAATCTGTTTTGTCAATTCTACTTAAATATACGACCGATTTTAAATTGAACTAGACTGAAAATATCCCTCGAGAAATATCTCTAGGTACGCATTTTTAAACTAATTCAATTACAATACATCACTGACAAATCAATGTTTGTAAAGAAGAACATAATAATTCAAAACACATTTGTGTATCCGTCATTGTTGAAATCGATGGATTAAATATGTGATGATCATGGTCTAGATAGACTAGCCTTTAGGAGTCATAATATAACTTAAAGTGCACTCCATAAGCTGAAAGGACCTGAGTACAGGCTTAGAACCAACGATTTCACTTGCCTTCTGACGCACAGGCAGGTAATTGCGTATTTAAAACTAAGGGCTTTTACTAAGATATGTTTGGCAGAGGCAACTAACGATGTATTGATGTTTGTCACTAGACACATAGCTGGGTAGTACTTATAGACTAGACGAATAATATTATCGGATAAGTAGGTACTATATGAGCTATGGGGCACTTGTTAGCAGTTGTACAAACAACGACAATGATCTTGCTGCTAATCATTCGTTAAAGCCAATTAAGGCTTAAAAGTAAAGTAATGTTAATGTCCTACTGATGGATGAGCTTAGGCCTCAGGTCCTTTTGAGCAGAAGTTTTTGAGCTTATTCTACCACGCTGCTCCGATGCGATTTGATACATGTTAAAGATTTTTATCCGATAGAAGCAGGTTTAAGTACATTAAATTACAGTGGTGCTTGCCCGGCTTCCAACTGGGCCCCAGTCTCTGCTCATTTAATTGTTTAAAATAAAACAGTCAAAGAATTTTTCCGTAACAAAAGAAATTTTTAATGGACTCCGAAGTTTCGTGGTTTATGCTTTTAGAAACGACAACGTTCGCGGTCGGACAATAACCACGAATCTAACAAAAAAATTGAACCTTTAGTTGCTTTTATATAAAGTAGCGTAAATACAAAAAAAAAACTATAAATTCATAGCTGTACTCTAAAATAATTTACATTTGAAAAATCTTTTAGGAAATATTTTTTTATTAAGCTCTATTTCTTGAGAAGTTTTTATTCTGTATTGGTATTAGATCGAATTCTTACAAGTAGCAAGCGCGTTTGAAATTAAAATTTTCACCGATTGTTTAAACTGATTCCGATTTGACACATTTTCGTTGGAAATGCATTTATGCATCCCTTCCACTGTAAGCGGAGAAGTATATGGGGCACCTGGCCGAGTGCCAGACTACGCACTAAGAATCAGCGGTGCACCATTATGGTGGGACGTCCCGGGATCGTTTACGCAGACAAGATAAAATAAGAACTTTGTAATGACAACAAAGTTCGCAAAAAATATATGTAATATTTTCATTTGAATCTTTTCGATTTTTAAAAGAGGGCTTGGAGCTTATTCCACTACGCTTACATGTGCTGGTTGGTGGATGTGGAAGAACTACAGGTACGGGGATACCTCTTCGTCTACATATTCGTCTTCCTTCACCGAGCACGAGATTAATTATAAACACAAATTAAGCACATAAAGAGGTTATATGAAATAAAGATAACCCGTTCAACTAAAAAACGTAGCATATATGAAAGTTTTTATTAGAAACGTTACTTATAGAAACGTTACCTTTGTTTGATCTTAAATGCTTACAGCGTTACTCGGTACTGTTGTGTCCGGCTTGAACGGTGAGTTAGCTAGCTTAATTACAGGCACCACGGGTCTAATTTCTTGGTTCTAATGTTGGTGACACATTGACAATGTAATTAATGTTTAATAATTTTTCCAGAGCCAATGTATATTGCTAGTAGTAACCAATTATCATCAGACCCATTTGCTAGTTCGCCATATGAAAATTACCAAAAATAGTAGGCATGTACGAAGGAAAGTAAAGATAGTCGTTTTACAAATCTGTTTTGTCAATTCTACTTAAATATACGACCGATTTTAAATTGAACTAGACTGAAAATATCCCTCGAGAAATATCTCTAGGTACGCATTTTTAAACTAATTCAATTACAATACATCACTGACAAATCGAGTTGAAAGTAGTCTACGTATTACTGAAATTTAAATTATTTTGTAAAATTCAATCAGTTAAAGTGTAATGTTTTTATAGAAAGATTGGTCATTAAAACCTTTTTCGTGAAAATTAAAATTGACTGGTTTTTTTATATATGTATTCTCTATTTTTTCAAATAGATATAGAAATAAACTAAATAATACCTATTTGTAGATATTATTTCGAACAATATATTGTTAAGAAAAAAAAATATTTTCGTGTTTAAATCGTAATGATAATAACTGTTTTTCTTCACATATAAATATAATTAATTATTATTTTAATGATAAATAAAAAATCAATAAAGATTCAATGAAAATTTACTTTAAGCTATATTGAAGGCATAATACGCTGTTCAGAGCTTTATTGCGATCTGCTTTAAAAGTACGGTTACCATATTTAAGTAAACAATTTTGAGGATATATTTCTTATATAAAAAGAAATATTAAACATTATTTACATCGCTAATGCGCCACCAACCTTGGGAACTATTTTAAATATTTTACTAACAGTAATATTATTTTCGTTCTTAATAAATATTTTATCAATTTTTTTTTATCTTGATTTAATTTGTGATGCCACTTTTTTTTAAGGATAATAGCAATGCCTGTTTTTTCGAGTTAGAATCGAACCCGCGGTTTTCACGGACAAGGTCGCCCGTAAACTATTGCGCTATTGACACTGTAATATGCACAAAAATATATTCGTTTTATACAATTACAAATTAATTAATATTTCATATAATAAATGTAAGGCCGGTGTTTCCACTGAGGAACTTGGTAAAGTACTATATGCAAAAGTTTATAATTGTTCAGAAAATTATCTAAAATTATATATATTAAATTATACAGAATTACAAATTGAGCCACAATTGTGAAAATCATCTACCTTAAACGATGAATGTTAAAATTTAATTATATCAAAGATTTAAAAATATCGTGCGTGATGGTGAAAATATGGTGCAACGTTCATTACGGTTACCATCTGCTATATTTGTATCAAAATGCGGGATGCATTGGAGGCATTGGGGCAGAGGGTGGTGGATTACACTCCAAACCTTTTCCTCAAAATGGTAGAAGGCCCAGGATTAATTTATGATTATTTGTCAAATATTTACGATTATATAACGGCTTTTTTTATTGGTCTAGGTAGCAATTGCCAGTTAAGTGCTTTTGAACAATTCATATTCGATATTCAAATTTTATCGGCCGACTAATAAAAATCCACCCTACTATAAATAAAAAGAAAGGCAAACCATATTATATATTGGGTATTTTATGGTGTCTTTGCTACGATGGAAATGTTAGGAAAAATTAATCTGAGCCCTTTGATAAAGTTATGGCGAGGGATACTGTAAAAATAGTGTAAGGAATGTTTGTCAATATGCGATGGTGACCACACATCATGTGGCCATTATAAAAAAAACACCTTAATTTCTTAATATTGTACTACAACTGAGAATTTTTTGACATATACAAGTTTCAATGTCAGAAATTTTACCACGCCGTATGATCTTTGCCCGTTTAACCGCATCGTTTTTAGCCGTACAAGCTATCCACTTAACCAAAGAGAAAGTTGAAAAGATGTCGGAAGTAAAAAAAGTCTTGTAACGTAGACGATAAGTTACCGGTTTTCCTAACGTCTGGCCATTCTATAGACGACTCTAATAAAGGCACTGGGTGGTCACAGCAACTGGGTCGGAAAAACAAAACCCGCTCGGGTTTTAATTGCTGTGTCGAAAGACTTCACAGCCAGTTGCGAATAAAACTTGCATTGACTTGCAGAATATCTTGAGGGGTAATTTAAACTAAAGACGTGCTAATGTCTTGTACTAAGGACCAAAATTATGCAATGGTATCGGTATACAGTTGAATTTATAAAAGATAGCAATCATTATGAGATTGACATTGTCTCTATTAAATGGCCCGTTGGCACAGTTAACAGTTATCCTGCCTTCAGCTCCGCGGTTGTTGGTTTAATTTCCGCCCCGAGTCTGTGTGTATTATGTATAAAAGTAAGAATTATGAACTTATATATTTATTTAAAATTACATGGTTTATATATGTGAATATGTATATCAGTCGGTTTTTACTTATAATACAATTGCCGACTTTAGGAACAGACGATCGTGTCTTAAAGATATATGTATATATATATTCACTGTTCCTTCTGTTATATTTCGTTGCTAAGCACGACACTCCCTGTGTTTTGTTATTTGGGGTTGGCATGGATCGACATGTGGCGTGGCGTACAATATATATAAGTCACAGTAAATTATATGCTTATAATTATGTTGTAAACTTTGAGAGACAAGCCGGAATATGGGAACGTTATCGGATAGGAAATTGGCTGATGGCGGACGCTTCCGTGTCGAGCGCTAGCAAGAGTGTTACATGTACACCATAACACCGTAGGGAGTTTTACTTTACAATGTGACGTCAATAGAATAGTCCAAGTTAGACCCCTGTGGAATATATGGAATTCCTACTTTATAATAATACGATTTACTTATACTCGTTATGCGTTGCAATGTATTATTTAGTTTTCATATCAAATCCCTTAGAAGGCCTGTAAAGGTTTTCTACCAAGAAATTGAGAATGTTGGGAGTGCTCGATTCAACTGCGAATCTTGAATCAATCTCCCGTAGCGTAGGTCGTACTAACTTATTACTAAAAGATAGCATGGAGAGTGCCATCGTTCGAGGACACAATGCGTTATTATGGCATATTATATATTTACTACTCTGTGCCGAGTATTTATTTAGATACATACACAAGCTTCTATACAAATTTGAGCTTCAAATTTTAATTTCATTATGCATATATATATAATAAATATAATTTTTTTTTTTTTTATAGAATAGGAAGGCGGACGAGCATATGGGCCACCTGATGGTAAGTGGTCACCAACGCTCTTAGACATTGGCATTGTAAGAAATGTCAACCATCGCTTACATATCCAATGCGCCACCAACCTTGAGAACTAAGATTTTATGTCCCTTGTGCCTGTAATTACACTGGCTCACTCACCCTTCAAACCGGAACACAACAATATCAAGTATTGCTGTTTTGCGGTAGAATATCTGATGAGTGGGTGGTACCTACCCAGACGAGCTTGCACAAAGCTCTACCACCAGCTATGAGTGGGTGGTACCTACCCAGACGAGCTTGCACAAAGCTCTACCACCAGCTATATATAATTTATATGCGTTTCTTGCGTATTATATATATATATATATATATATATATATATATATATATATATATATATAATACGCAATAAACGCATATAAATTCTTTGCGTGGTAGCTTTAAGTTTAATTTAATCTAAATGAAAATAAAGTATTTGCGTCACCTAAATTAATGAATTCTTTTTATATTTTTCACTAACTGTGTTCGTTTAATAAAAAGAATGTTAGTAAATATATTTTAAAAAGATTTTAATTGTTAAAAAGTTAAAAACTATTTGTCTTTTAAAAAATAAATTATTTTCCGTGGACGCGCTCGAAAATTCCTCAAATATTTTTACTGTCGAAACAGTCTATCGCTTTATATACTAAAAATATTTAAACAAATTTATATACATAAAAGGATATAAATATGTATGTGAGCTTTATATATTTTATGGATTAATGATTGGAATACGTGAATCTAAAACGAAGATTGTTCTAAGCATAATTGAGTCTTCATGTACTTAAATCCCAAACCAAACTAATATATAAATGCGAATGTGAGTTTGTTACGCTTTCACATCTTAATTACATAACTGATGATCACAAATTTCATACACGTTGCTAGGCGTACAGAAAAGGATTTATGTTACCTAATACCTATTTACACTTATACATAGGCGAAGTTGTGTGCGGAAACTAGTACATTTATAATTTATTGCGCATTCGGTGTTGAACGATAACTTTGTTAGAAATAATATCATTTTTTTCTTATATCCATACACTGAAAGAATAATTCTGGGACAATATCCTGGGACATTATTCACTCACGGCCATCTAAACCCAAACTAAGCAGAGCTTGTGCCATGGAAACCAGACAACTGATATACTACATATACTACTTTTCTTTTGTAAATACATACTTATATAGATAATTACATCCAGACTCAGGACAAACAGACATGTTCATGCACACAAATGTCTTTCATGGATGGGAATCGAACCCACAACCTTCGGTGTGAAAGGCAAGTATAATATAATAATATCGTAGTTTGGACTTGAGTTCATGGTTCATTATCGAGCTAATGATTTCTTGTGTGAATGCTCCTTCGTATTTTATGTACTTAATTATACCTAAATTATTTACATACGGCGCGACGTGACGGCCCAAAAATGGAGTCTAATATTTTCAGGGTCAATTAACAGTTTCTTTATTCCACAATGACTTTTTAATGACTGAACAGGTTTAGATTTATGTGTAATCGTTAGAATCTTGACATAATCCCGTAATGACACTGGCTATATCCTTTTATTTCATAGTTCGATGTTTTTCGCATCGTCGTATTAATTTTTGATATCATCATAATTTGTTATGACGTAGGTGTTTTGTACGTCACGATTTATTGAATAAAATAAATAAATAAAATTTAGTTCATCAATTTTTTAAATTTCTATACTCGCATGACTTTTTACTTTCATAAATTTTTATCCTGCTCTATCATGTTTCGTATGAAAGTGGAAACTTTATTGTTATATTTGCAATTTTTATTATTATAGATGTAAGAATAAAAATCATTTCTCTTAAGCGCTTGAAGTTAAAGTAAATAAGCTGATGATGATGAATGAATGGCTGTAACCATTAATTTGAAATTCGAATACATTCTAGGTTATCTCGCCTCTCCATAATCGCATATTCGAATCATAATAGCTACTATTCTGTATGTGGCGTCTGAATGTATTGATCCTTGAACAGATGAATGATTCGATTATAACATTCGTTCATTCAAGCGTTATTTCGCTATGTGGTATGGATTAATGTTTCAATTATTGATACTACTAATTAAGTTCTTTAAATTTGTAAAATTATGGTAAGAACATTACTGTGTGTGAATTTTTTTATATTCTGTTTGATTTGTTTGTAATCAATTAAATTAAAATATTCTTTATAAAAATAGGCTTATAAATGCATTGTTGAACAGTAACAGTACAGTTACAGCCTGTTAATGTCCCACTACTGGGCTATGGCTTCCTTTCCCTTTTTGGGGAGAAGGTTTAGTGACATAATTTCAATGAAATTAGACGCATGCAGGTTTAATCACGATGTTTTCCTTCACCGTCAAACACGAGATGAATTATAATTACAAATTAAGCACATGAAAATTCAGTGGTGCTTGCCCGGGTTTGAACCCTTCTATTCATTCTTATAACCCTTACTTGATTCACGATTTCTAACCAATAGGCTATCTCGGCTTTTTTTTTGTTGAACAGCGTGCAGGAATTTATTTTGCTGAACATTGGACTATGAATTCGAAATCTATAAAAAAAAAAAAAAAAATAAAATAAGAATACAAAAACAATACTTATTTTTCTATTATATACTTCAACTGTTTCCTGCGAGTAATTTTTGAATCGTAACTTTACAACATTATATTAAATGTAAATCTACCACCGGTCCGGAATGTAATATTTCCTTTTTTACCATCTTAATTATATACAACTAAATTTATATATCCTCCTTGAGAATTAATTTATACTCAATCAGAGCTTTTTATACGCTATAAAATCTCGTATTCCTGTATTATACAATTAACGTTGCTAAACAAAATAACCTAATCGGCTTAATCTACAGGATTGCACTTAAATATTTCTGTATAGTAAAACGAATCATAGCTATTAACAAATAACTTAAAATGCAAAAAAGAAATACCACACAAATCATTCATAATAAGTTTAAATAGAAAACGTTATTTAATCTTTTAAAACGACGATTCGAAAATTACTTATAAGAGCCCACTTGAATACGTGATACAAAATAGTACTTTTAAAATTACTCTCCATATTTTTAAAATATAATTCCTTAATTAAATTTGAAGTGTACTCTTGTATAAACAAGGAAATTTCACGAGGTCACTGTATAATTTCATAATAACGTGAACAAGTGACCTGGAAACCTGCATTATGGTCGTAAGGTATATCGAAATTATCCCCTCTATATACGCAGTTATGTATCGACTTTATATGGGTATAGTTTCAAATGTAGTTGAATTTAATAATGTAATATCTATTGAGTTATATTCAGCTACGATTCCTAATGTAATGTTTTTTATTAACCTTACTGAGCGCCATATCTAATGCATTTTTAATATATGTTCGTTCATAACGTTTTTCCGTTAACATAAAGCGTATAGATGATCTCTCGCTGGTTGTGTTAGATTGCCAATACGGCGACGAAAGCTACATAAAATATATGTATATATTGTAACATTATTTTTATATACCAGTGGTAGAGCTTTGTGCAAGCTCGTCTGGGTAGGTATCACCCACTCATCAGATATTCTACCGCAAAACAGCTGTACTTGGTATTGTTGTGTTCCGGTTTGAAGGGGGAGTGAGCCAGTGTAATTACAGGCACAAGGGACATAACATCTTAGTTCCCAAGGTTCGTGGCGCATTGGTAATGTAAGCGATGGTTACCATTTCTTACAATACCAATGTCTATGGGCGTTGGTGACCACTTACCATCAGGTGGCCCATATGCTCGTCCGCCTTCCTATTCTATAAAAAAAAAAAAAACGCAATAAGATAATGTATTTCTTAAGATATAACTTTGGCTTCCAAATTAATAAATTATATACGTATATTATAGTGTTTCTAATAAACGTTTCGTCGAAGATGACCGTTGTGATTGTTCATCGCAAACTCAGTAAGAAAGACACAATAGAGGAGAAAAAAGAAACTTCGCCTTTAACCGGTGTTTTCCAGTTCCATCTTTATTTTTATTTGTATATAGAGGCTGTTATAGCAAATCGAACTAAGAATGTCAATAAGTATAAGTAATTAATTAAAGTTCGTGTATTATTCTTTCAGAATCAGTCACTCGATGAATGTACTATAATATTAATTTATACTAAAGGACGGTTTTTCGCGCACGTTTTGCACACTTACGTCATTAACGGATATAAGGACCAAAAAAGGTTCTTGATTCATACCTTATATCTTATTTTTCTTACCCGTATTATTATATGTCTTATTTTTGTTCTGTTTAGGCAGAGCGTGGCTGAGCTCGTGGGTGCTCTAATGTGGGTTATGTATCCATATAAATATTTGTTATTTTACATCTTCAAATAACTAAGCAACTATATTTAGAATAATACGAGTTTTAGAGATTTTACTTGAAAATAATCTGAATAAGTTTAGCAAAGGAAACGTCGTAGGCGGCATAAGCTTAAACTCCGCTTGAATTTTCTTCGATATTAATAACAGAAAAGGAAAAAAAAACATTTAATTTAGAGAATTTCAAAGAACAACCGTTTAGAAATTGGAAAAATTATGGAATTGGCAAGTTAAATGAACTTTTTTAAGGATTTTGTGTTTGAAGATATTTTTTTTAGTTAAAGAAATTGTTGGCGTATCTTTTAAGAGTTAGGAGTACTACATACAATAGATACTTAATGCTTTAGAAACGATAAATCCCAGGATTAAATTGTATGAACTCAGTAATAACTTATTTTTAAGAACTCTGAACCACTGAATTTTACGTGCTATCCGGAAGTATACACACTTCTCAATTCCAGACTGAGATACTTCGACAGAAAGACACAACAACTTTTCATTGGATCTTGGGTTTGAACCAGAAACTCGGGATTTGCGGCCTTATATCTAGCCACTCGGCCAACGAGGCAGTCTGATTAGTTATACTCAATTAGCGTCTCACTCAAGTTAAGACGAGTCCCCATCTGGCTTAATTTTTGTCAAACAAATATATCAAATATGAAATGCGGCCTATGGTTTCTGCAACGAAATCTGCAAAGTAGCTTGCGCAGAGATTAGCGCAGATTTAAAATTAATATGCTAATTGTAATATGAAAAAAGCAGGCATGCATATAAAAAAAAAGTAAAACAAAACATAAGAAAAGATACACCAAAGGCGAGGGTAACGGACAATACGTATGTAGTTAGAGATATCTTTATTTGAGATAAAAATAAGATATGATATTTTATCAACGTTATTTATAATTTTATTTATTCCTTTATTTTAAATTGAATATTGTTTTATTTTGTATATAAATTCAGTTATCGTATGTTAAGTTATTAAGATAAATAATATGATATATTTTGCGCTGTGTTTGAACTTTTGAAGATATCATAAAAAAAGAAGCAATGTATACACCCACAAATCACTTCACCAAACTATTCGAGTCTGAGCGTTTTGAGCAAATTGAAATGTAAAAATTTCATAGAATTATTCAAATTATTTATTATTTCAACTATCTCGATCCAAATTTCTATCGACTGTATCACGGCAAGTGCTCTGAGGAATTATTCTCTCTAATTCCTGCTTCCCCCTTCCTTCTTAAGTCCACGCGAGCTGGTTCTCGATGTCACCGCCTAACTGTGACATCAAATCCATCGCGAACAAAGAAATTTGGCAACTCCTTTCTTTATCGCACTTCCAAAAAATGGAATTCCTTACCAACTCACGTGTTCCCCTCCTCTTACAACCCGGGTTCCTTCAAACGAGGCGTGAAGAGGCATCTTGCGGGCCGGCAAGGCGAAGGCGGCTAGTGCACAACGTTTTTTCCTTTCTGTACTGGCCGTCGTCGCGTTTGGACTCTTCTACCACTTACCATCAGGTGGAGTACAGTCATTTGCCCTCCCGGCGAATATAAAAATTGTGTTCCCGGTATAACAAATACGTCTGGATCACATGTGTTCCTATGCGTGCTGTTAATAGCCCGCTTTCACGTATATCTAGTGTTTTTAAACATTATTGTGTGCTTAATTTATACTATCAAAAGTTTAACTACGAATTATTTTTATAGTAAAAAACGATACGAACTAAAAAATAGATATATCAATATGGCAGATATATAGAGAGTAAGATGGCTGTTGATAGGACGCATGAATTTTCAACAAATTGTTATTTGCTTGTGATTCTCAAGATTGTGTCAAAAAAAAAATTGTAAAGAAATCTGCAAATAATGCCTCGGCTGTTGAGCAGCCTGGTGGAATAAACTTTAAACAGTACTCAGTGTTTGTCTGGGTAGGTACCACCCACACAGATATTCTACCGCAAACAGCAATACTTAATATTGTCGTGTTTCGGTTTAAAGGGTGAGTGAGCCAGTGAAATTACAGGCACAAAGGACATAACATCTTAGTTCCCAAGATTGGTGGCCCATTGGCCATGTAAGGAATGGTTAATATTTCTTACAGGACAGTTTAATCAGGTGGCCATGTGGCCATCTGTTTACTTATTTCATAAAAAAACCCTGTCCATAAAAAACAGGAGAGTAAATTGTATCCCAGTAAAGAGCATATTTTAATAACATCTTATTCCATTAGACTAAAGCGTTCAAATCCTATACGTACATACATATGAATACTCAACATGTAAACAACGCTTAATATCTCACACCTACGTAACGCCTTAATCTCATATGTATTCATTCATCACGTTCGTGTTACAGCATTTCTACTGAAATGTAAAGATATTTTCACGGTTATTTAATGCGACTTCAGGAATCTTTTTCAAATCGTGACTTGTAAGATCAGAATTGGATTATGTAATGTTAAAGATTTAAAAATAGAAATGACGTATATTGTAGTTATGTATTATCAACCTGAAGTGATTATTGTAACGTGTTGAAGTGAAACGTTTTTGGTGGAAACCACTTTTAAGTTCTATTACGTATATGCATATAATATGTCCCAAATGTAGTTGAACACGATTTATTTAGCCTATTTAAAACTATAAGGATATTTTAAACTTGGCTGCGTTATTGTGTATTGTATACAATAATTTATTAAATTGCCTGTATTTATAAAGTTATATTTACATACTCAAACTACTCACACACTATATTATTTGGAAAAAATCTCTTATATAAAAACTATTATTATTGGTTCATAAATAATTTTCTTCAACATCGCCGATAATGATACCACATCGAAATAACCAATCCGGCTGTTTCCCTTTGCCATCCAAGTATGCTATACTTACTTATAATAAAAGGTTATTCTTATAAAAAAGTAACAGTCTGTGAATTGTATTTAATAAATAAATGTTCGACTGCTGGGCTAAGGCTAGGAAGCTAAGGAGAGAAGCTCCTTTTTAACTAGAACGCTGAGTGTTTGCTCCACCGCACTTCTCGAATACAGATTGCCTCACGATGTTTCCCTTAACTGCCCTTATGAGTGATAAATCTTAATGTATATTAAAGAGTCTTATGCTAGTTTAGTATTTGTGTCTTAGTGTTGCAAAATAAAGAACATTACCTAGATATGTTTAGGCACAGCAGACAACAAAGACACGAACAAAACAACAACAAACACAACATAAAAATGTATTGTTTTTTATCTCTTCTGTTTGTAAACCGATTGTTTTTTTTGTTTAGTATCGAACGTTAAATCGTATTAATGAGAGTAGAAAAAAACTAGTCAAGAAGTGCAAATTGACATTCTAATACAATTCTACTAATTTTCAACAATGATGGTTGTGATGATGATGATTATGGTTGAATTTCGAACACTGAGCAAACACTATTGTTTATTATTTTTTATAAATGAATTCAGTTCTTCATTATGATTATAAATTTCCTTACTCAATACAAGTATAATAGTGTTGAATTCATAACAAGGCGGAGTGAACGGATGAACGTCACGATTCTCAATTTCGGCGACCTTATTTACTATGCAAGGCATACCCTGGCTTAGTTCAGGAAATTGATCACTTTAAAACTACAAGTGTACTATAATTGACAAGACTTTGTTTAAAATAAATTAAAATATATATATTTAAGGATGACAACTGTACTTTCGCCTATAGACACTGGCAACGTAAGAAATTATAAACACCGCGATAACGTACATATTTGTGCTACAATACATCAGTACTACGACAGTTGTGCCTGTAAACTAGTCATTTGTGTTCTGGTTCTCAGCAGTACAAAATGTTACTGATGAAATTACAACACTTGAATTCTGCTAATTTGAATGTTAAGTATCTCTATGTAAATGATAATAAATTGGTGTGTACTGTCAATAAGCAATGAGATTTTGAAGAAATAAGTTCTTATGTTCTTGGTGGCTGTTATGCTGGTTGTACTGTCAGTACACGCCCGTCGACAGCCTCCGTCTGATATTTGTCTTCTCGATTTCGAAGCTCTCAGCGAGGGCGTCTACTTACTTTTACTACTAGTTCAATTGCGGCCACCGTTTACCGTAACCGTTATGATGGATCTGGAATTGCTGTCGCGCTCGTTAGACCACATAGCGAAACACTACCAACATACAAAAACGAGAGAGTAATCATAATCGTTTTCCTCACGAGGGCTAACGAGACCCTTTGACTTCGGCGCAAAAAACCGACACCCGACCGAGAGGCGACGAGGCAAGTCGAGACGAGAGTTTCATGTCTACACTCGCAATCAGCCTGTCTCATTATGTTTCAGCGAGTGTATACAACCGGCATTATATTATGGCGTGCTTGACTACCGATAATCGGGGTATTTACAATGATTAGAAATACTGCATCATCATCATATTTATATTATATTAAATTGGTAATAGTTTTATGGATATTTATTTGTTGTGTCTCGGAAATTAGTATTTCTTAAAAAAACGAAAAATAAGTACTAATCAAGTACTAATATTGGATTTAGTTTGCAAAATTAGCTAAAATCCATATTGGCTCCCTTGGTATAAAACTAACCACTAAGAAGTGAACAGAAACGCGTATTTGATATTTTCATTAAATACATTATTACGTCATCAAAATAAATAAAATTACACACAAACAACACAAAATCCGTCAATATGCTAATTAAAAAACCGGTTTGTGTGAAGTGTTAATCCGATGATATAGATTTGTAAAACCAATTGTCATATTCGCATATTAAAGTTCAAAATCAGAAAAAAACATTAAATATTATAATCACTTCTTTTGATCACATTTCCTATATAATAGTCCGTTTCTGATGACTTTGTAAATGCACCTTATGATAACCTTCTATAAAATTAAAACTTACTTTATAAACATGCATATCCCCGTCTTCTCCATTGCTCTCGATATACCTTTCCACGAGGCCAGCATCGAATACTTTTGCTTGGCTGTAAGAGGCAGCCTGGGGTCCGTCGCTGGTGGCGGTCCATCGCCCAGGACCTGGTTGTTGGTCCTCCGCTCAGAGGCAGCTAGCTTACCCAGCTGGCAACCCATTGCTACCGTTCACACTTCACTAAATTGACATCACGTTTAAAAAATACCTACTATAACTTCCAATTATTCACAGACACAAATCATTTTTATTATAACATCACTAACATTTTTATTTTGTTTGTTTTATTTAAGTAGGTCACTTCACTAGCACTGTTAATCGCACCGCAATAAACTTCGTTATATGAAATTATTTAAACTGAATTCAATTCATTATTCCCATTTGTACGTTTTCAATATAATTTATTTTCCCTTTTAAAATTTCATTTAAGACAATGTATTAAAATTCAGTCCGTGTCTAAACGGAGAATGTCGTGGCGATTTCACGGAGCACATCTTCAGTTATCTAATCTAATCTCGCGTTCCGCTACCTGTGGAAAAAGAAAATTGCTTAATACAATTTAAAAGGGACAAAACTGACTGTTGCGAATTGTTGATCAGTGTAACGTATACTAGATTACAATTGCAACTAACATTCGTATTTCAAACTACAATGAAATGCAGTTTGCAACTACGTACACATGCAAAAATTATAATATTATATATATGCTGTGAATTATATTAAGAACATCTTAAGATTTAATGTATTACAATTAATTTTGAATCTTTTTAACATCTAGTTAAGATTATTTTTCGTACGTCTCACTTATCTATATTACTATCTCATAAATTTGCTAAGCAAGGACAGATTGATAAGTTATTTAAGCCCTATATAAATGGTCGTTTATTAATTGTTTTTTAAATAAAGAACAAGTATTTTATTTCGCGTGTTCAGATTCGTGGGTACCATTTGAGGGAATCGCGTTTTTAAAAATGCTTACGAAATCATTTTGCATTTATTAGGATAAAAAAACAGAAATACGTTTTATAAGCTCCGTATTTATTAGATTATACAGTCAGTATTTAAGATTTTTGGTTTCTGTTTAAAGTGCTAACTACGCACTTTGATTATGTGTAAACGTAAGTAGTAGAGCAGTGCTATATATGTCATTCACTCCGTATTTCATTTGTGGAATGTTGAAAACTGTTGGGTTAATCTGTAAGAACAAACTCGAAACTCAACACAGAAAACGGTCGTAAAATGTCTGAAGGTGATATGCGACATTGACCATAATAATTATAAAATTTCAAGAACACACGCGTCAAAATAGTACGTATGAGTCGGCTGTCAACATTTCACGGGTTAGTAATGAAGTGCATTCTTTGAGGATAGCACTGCTGATACGCTATTTTGAACATAGCACCTCTCACACGCGGGCGAAGCCGCGGGCTGAAACTAGTGACAAATAATTAATAATTAAATTACGTAATGATAAATACTAACTACCAACTTGCTAACCCCTCATGTAGAAATTAGTAACAATAACATTCTTCTTTTAAAGTCGGAGGGTATATAAAAAATATTTTTTTTTAAATATAATTTTAATTTTGTTTTAATATTAAAATTGTTTTGTTTTATTTTATAATTTTGTCAGTTATGTTTTAGCATAATGCGTTAATTATTCACTATTTTTAGCTATTTTAACATTAAACTAAGCGATTATTAGTAAACGAAGTATATACATAAACTTATTTACACTATGATAAAGTATTTTATTAATTTAGTACTTTATATTAATAATAATAACTGTGAATCACCACCACAGCTTGTTTGCCCATCCTTTAGAGCACTTTATTGTATCCTACACACATCTCGTGTCGTTTTTTTATGAACTTCCGTTTATTGCTTATGTTCGCGCTAAAGTTAATTACGCATCTCGAGTGAAGCTTCGAGTGTACAATACAAAAGGCGGTTAATATCTATATATATATTGAACCTAGTATTTGATGAGAAATTTGAGTATTACCAACATGGGTACCAATGGTACCAATTATAAAAATACTGAATTGGTCGTGTGCAAGCCCGTCGAGATAGGTACCAATAGTATATTGGGTATCACCCAATCAGTGTATTGTTGTTTACCGGTTTGAATGGCAAATGAGCCATTGTACTACATGCACTAGACAAAAAAATAAATAAATATCCTGGGACATTATTCACACACGGCCATCTGATCCCAAACTAAGCAGAGCTTGTACTAGGGAAAGCAGACAACTGATATACTACATATACTACTTTTCTTTTGTAAATACATATTTATATAGATAATTACACCCAGACTCAGGAAAAACAGGCACGCAAATGCCTATCCTGGGTGGGAATCGAACCCACAAACTTCGGCGTGAAAGGCAAGTATCTACCAACCACGCCAACCGGCCCGTCATAACATAACATCTTAGTTGCCAAGATTGGTTGCGCATTGACGCTGTAAGTGATGGTTATTATTTCTTACAGTGGTCAGTTGTGGTATGCCATAAAGTTGCCCAGTGCTAGTCTGCTTATCTGCATATTTTAATTAGAAAATAAAGTTTTATAAAGTCGGCTAAAAAGCAGTTGTCCATAAAATATCAACGAAATAGAATGCAATCACAAAACATTTTTTAACTGGTATTGCGTTTTTTATTATTTATATTTAATGACAATATAATCATTTAAGCAGTATAAATATTTAATTGCCTCAACTACATAAGCTTGAGGATTAGAAATTAAAAAAAAAACCTTATATGTGGATATATATTATATAATTTTATTTAATAGCATTTTCTAGTTTTTAAATTAATATACTGTAGTATTAAAAATTTAATAACATATCCTTATGGATGCTAAAAGAGTTATTTAAAAATTGATACTAATCGACCATTGGCGGGCCTTTGCGCATCACTCCGCCTTGAACTTATACAACATATTACTCAAATTAAAAAAAATATAGAATGTACGAGTATAATCGAGCACGGGCCCCATGGGGTGCTACATGCGTTGACACATTAGCCCCGTCTCATGTCAGGGAAATAATATTAAAGGCCGGAACCGTAGCGGAAAATGATGAAGCGAATAAACAGAGTAAACATTTATAACTATTTCTAAGCTATATAATTGTGCTGTAGTTATTTTTCGTTCTCAATGTAAATATTTTTTATATAACTTAATGTTTTCCATATCAGTTTCGGGTACAAGTATATGAAGTGTATTAACGAATGTTAAATAAATAAAAATAAATTGAAAATAATTTAAAGTATTTTTTTTTTTGAGTTTTTATTATTTTTTGATTTTTTTAATTTTGTGTGTGTGTAAGTGAATCTTAGACGAGCATCGACAGGTATACGAGAATTGAGAGAAAAAATTTAAGACCACGACACGTTTAGAACCTTTTCGCTACATGAGGGATACAAAAGATATGACGTTGACAAAAAGAGAAAGAGAGTTATATATTCAGACGCCGAGCAAGTGGAGCAAAAGAGACCGACGTATACACAACGATAAATTATTATTAATATAATTATTATCTTTATTTATTTAAGAAGTCATTTCTATTACGTACGGTGCTGCATACACAATTTTTTATTGTGTAATAACTGTGTCAATTCTGCTGCAGTAAGTAGAATGATTGTAATTATTACATTTTTATTGTTAGCATGATAGTAATTTCATCTGCAATTCGTACATTTTATAAGAACTCTTGTTTTAGTCGGTGTATATTTTACTTAAATGTAATATTTTTATATTATACTCAATCATTTATTACTGCTGTTCGTTTTTTCGTCTGCTTTGTCGTGTAAGTCTGGCTGAACTGAATAAATCCCCTGAAGGTTAAGTGTCGTAAGATATGACTAATGGAGTTTGCATAAATCAATCAATAAAGGTCATAAGTAACTTAATCAACTGTAAAGTTAGGAGCCCAGCAATATATTTATCGCAAGCGACCAGACGTAAAAGTCTGTTCTAATTTCCATGAAACTTAGATCCACACATGCCATAGTAAACTTCAAAGCACTGGGATAAACAATGGAGTAAACAATTGATGACGTGCTTGGTCGTGAGAATTGACTGCGCCTTGTTCATAAATTAACGGTAAATACGGAAGGGGAAACGTTGCAATTTAAATTGTCAAGAAACCGGTGTATTCTTATGGCTACTGGAGCTGATATAAAAGTGGAGCCAACTGTACAAGAAATATTACAGTCCGATGGCGGAATTACCCGATAAAACGACGATTGCAAGGAGATCAAGTGAAGGACTAACAGCCTTACGTGCTCACCGAAGCTTACCGGTGAATTTCTTCAGGCTTTCGAGCTACTTCGAGCTACTACTAAGAATTTCATGACATAAAAACTCGATACCGTTTTACCGTTACAAACCGGAATTCGAATCCAAGTCATCGAGATTGCAGCAACTCAAGCTAACGCCAACTAATGGTGCAGGTTCTTATCAGTATGTCGATACTTAAATATAGTTTTGTTTTACAAGATTATTTACTTTTCGAAATCATTTTAAGTTTTCCATAAATACGACCTACAATTGACAATGAATCTTATTCTAATTTCGCTAGAGAAGTGCTAGGTCTCATCTATGTTGGATTACTTAATCACTAACTGCCGTGGGAGTTTATTAACAAGATTAATTTGTCCGTCTGACACAGCTCAGGCATTGTGGCAGGAAAGTTAGTTGAGATAACATGAAATGAAATTAAAATATACTTAATTCGAGTGGACTGTTGCGAGCTTTTGAATCGTCAGCTTACAATATTATATTAAATGTTTAACTAACCCCAGCTTTGAATGTAATTCCAACCGAGAATAACCGGCAAGATATTCAGTAGTTTCACTTTAACACTAATTAAATTACATAGATACATAAATAAGATACAATTAGAATACTATACTAATTAAATACTTAGTATTGTTGTAGTTGTGGTGGGACGGTATTAAGGTTGAATGAGCCAGTTAGGCACAAGGGATATAACATCTCGGTTTCCAAAGTTAGTGGCGCATTGACGATGTAAGAAACGGTTAATATTTTTCAATAGTTGGTACATTTACACACTGCATATGTACAAATTTTTGTTGTTTTATATGTACTTCTTGTGGACTTCCTAATTTTTAAATAAATGAGTAAAATTAACAATTCTTTATGTTTTTGTCGCCGTCAACCTACCATTAAGATGTTGAACAATGTCACGAAAATATTTCTATAGAACATTCTAGATCATTCACGTTAGATTCGTCTCGATAGCATGAAAAGGAAGATGAAAATATTAAAATCGAGAGTAAATTCAATCATCTCAAGAACTCTTCTGTATCCGAAAGCATTCCGAACGTAATGAAATGTTCTTATACAAATATAATTACCAATTTAAAGCAAAATTCCATCTTAAAGACATATATGCCTTTTCATGACATAATTATCTAAAGCATAAGTTATGTAAAAAATCGTGTTACCAATTTTTTTTAAAATAAGGTATTATAATGTAATTGATAATTAATTAAGGCAATCTTTGGAGGTTTTTTAAGTCGATTTGTCCCAGTGGATGAAACAGATACCTTAATTCAAGTTCTCATATTCTCATCAAAGCTGGTGCTTTGTGCATATGGTGCTTCCATTGATTTTCCATGTGTTTTTGAGTTTATAATTAACATTTTGCGCAGCGCTAACAAAATCTACTGTTGAGTCGTATGCTTTGATATGCTTATATGTCAATCACCAAACCTTTTTTACGCCGTTAACATAATTAAATGATTTCCTAATAATATATTATATAATATTTATATTAATGACAATTTATAGACTCCGGGCTTTTACTCAGAAGTTCTATTTATGATTAATTATATAATAATAGAATGCATGTCTAATATATATGTATTTACTTTGTGCAAACCTGTCTGAATAGGTACCAACTACTCATCAAATATTCTATCGCTAAATAAAGAATAAGAATTAGTATTGTTATGTTCTGGTTTGAAAGGTGAGTGTGTCACTGTAATTACCTGTATACACAAGGTATTTCTGTTTATAATTCATCTCGTGCTTGACGGTGAAGGAAAACATCGTGAGGAAACCTGCATGTGTCATAATTGCAATGAAATTACAATTATGCCACATGTTTATTCTACCAACCCGTATTGGAGCAGCGTGGTGGAATACGCTCCAAACCTTCTCCCCAAAGGGAGAGGAGGCCTTAGCCCAGCAGTGGGGCATTAACAGGCTGTTACTGTTACACAAACAAAATAACATCTCAGTTCACAAGGTTGGTGGCGGATTGACGATGGAAGTAGACAATAACGTTTAATATTTCTTACAGCGCCAATGTCTACGGGCAATGGTGACTTCTTACAATCAGGCGGTTCATTTGTCCGGCAACCTACCTATTTTATAGTATATATTATTTAAATTCAAACGTAACACATACTTTGTCTATCATGCCCCTATACTCATATTTTACAGTTGCCTGAAAGGTTGCCTGAAAGAAATTGCTGATATAGTGATAAAACTGCTTAAGGCGTCTAACATCCCTCCTGTTTATCGTGTATCTATATTATGAAATACAATATAAATAAAGAAACGGACGTACCCAAAGGCTATTTCCATACATAAATCTATATGAAACTTTAAACTATTATTTTTATATCATTATAAAATTTTGTACAAAAACCGATGGTACAAGGACAAATAATTTAAGTACGCTAATTAGCCAAAAATCTTGTTAAAGTTACGGATCACGGTCTAATTTTATTGTGTACATGTCACAGGCTTAACAATGTTGATATAAGTAATTATTGAACTTTATCATTGGCGCGTCATTAGCGTTGAATTGAATTGACATTATCTTCTCTCTCTTTCCCTCACGTTTCATATTGAATGAAACACTTTCTTGTGTAAAATAAAATATATTGTTCAAATAGGCTTTTACACAAGGTTTAACAAGATTAATTTTAATACAAAGCTATCACTTTTTTGGAATGTTTTGTGAAATGTAAAAAAAATATATAATAATATAACAAATATATTAGAAAAGCTTAGTTACATAGGATACATATCCTGTTTAACTAAGCTTCATCATTTTTGGCCCACGATGTTAAATAAGAATTGACAGATTGATTTTAAAAATTAGATTATAAAAAAAACTATATCAGACATGTACATCTTTCACCGACGGGGAGGGGAAGCATCTACAGACTTGAAAAACTTGAAAATAAGGTAAAAAAAAATACAATATTTTTTTACAACTTTGTGACTATCTCTCTACGTCGCGCTTCAATCGTCACTTTATTGTAATACACACTTTTCAGTAACTAACCCACTATACATTAATCTGACGCGCTCGAGTTCTAAGCTATCGATTTTTCTTTACTATTGTAATCGGCTGCCCTAGACCCACAACCCTATATAGAGCACTACCACCAGTGAACATACATATGTAATAATAACTACAAACCTAAGTAAATGAATAGAAAAGAGTAACTACTGAGTTTCTAATAGCCGAGATGGCCCAGTGGTTAGAACGCGTGAATCTTAACCGATGATCGTGGCTTCTAATGATGAATTTGTGTTTATAATTCATCTCGTGCTTGACGGTGAAGGAAAACATCGTGAGGATGCAGGTTGCATATGTCTAATTTCATTGAAATTATGTCACATGTGTATTCTACCAACCCGTATTGGAGCAGCGTGGTGTAATAAGCTCCAAGCCTTTTCCTCAAAAGGGAGAGGAGTCCTTAGCCCAGTAGTGGAACAGGCTGTTACTGTACTGTACTGACATGAACAGGCTGTTACTGTACTGTACTGTACTGTACTGTATTGTATTGAGTTACTAGCAGATTCTCGGTAAAATCTACATTCCAAAGAATATTTGATGTTGATATCCAAAATATATAATAATCCGAAATCGGTCTGGAGGACATTATAATAATGATTTCGGCCACGGCGGTCAATCTAAAAAAGGATTAGCCAATTACGCAGGAGATATTATAGTGGAAAAGTATATGTGCAAATACAGGTGCACTCGATATTCCCTAACTCTCATAATCCGATGGGACGGCAATCTGACCCGACCGGAAAAAGGCGCAAGACCAACGGCTTTACTTGCTTTCCGAGGCACGGGACTGTACACAGTTCCAACTTCTAGATTCCGGGCTGCTACTGAGAATTTTCTGACAGAAAAACCCAATAACTTTTTATTGGCTCGACCTGGGAATTGAACTCAGGACCTCCAGGTCTGCGGCCTTACATCATGCCACTAGACCAACGAGCAGCATAAAAAATACTATATAATAGAATACTAACTATGTTTTTTATCATCTAAGTAAGACTTTGTGCTAAGCTCGTCTGGGTAGGTACCACCCACTCATCATCAGATATTCTACCGCAAAACAGCAGTACTTGTTATTGTTGTGTTCCGGTTTGAATGGTGAGTGAGCCAGTGTAATTACAGGCACAAGGGATATGACATCTTAGTTCCCAAGGTTGGTGGCGCATTGGCTATGTAAGCGATGGTTGACATTTCTTACAATGCCATTGTCTAAGGCCGTTTGTTGACCACTTACCATAAGGTGGCCCATATGCTCGTCCGCCTTCCTATTCTATATAAAAAATATGTGGATGTATTCATTCGCTTCTGTTTGTTCGCCCTAGTTTCATGTCTCAATACTTAAAGAAGTTATAGACACGCTTGAATACGTTTCAAGCACGTCAGTTTATGTTTGATCGTTATTCTTCTCCAAAGCTACGCTAGTTTCTTACCGTTTCATCCCGCTAGAGGAAACCGAATTCCGAAACGGTTGTAGGGTTGAAATAGTGGCGATTTCAAAATGAATTATTTTAAAGCTTATTTGAATAAAATACATTTGAATTGATTAAACGGTTAAACTGATTTTGACAAAATCTTTTTTTTTTTATATTTGTTGTCAATCGTAGCCATAATTAGACCCAGTAGTACAGTGGCGCTGTTGCGTATATCCAGTTTGTTTGTATTTTATTTTAAGCTCAAATTTTTTTTAATTTTTTTTTCATTTCTCAAATGATAAAAAAATATTTTTGATTTTTAATTTTGCCTAAGAGTAACTCAATATTTTTTCAATTCGTTTTGACTCTGAATTCTCATTTAATTTTAAATATCTATCCAATATCTTTATTTTATCTATAGTCGGGGCAAGCTAGCTAGTCTTCAATAAAGCAATGTCATTTCAAATTCAATACCTATAATCTAGTTTAATACAAAGCAATTTGTTGCGTCAATTTAGCCATAAAATGTATAATAGAGTTCATTTTTGCATACAAAGTTTCGCCTTGTAGTTCAGTTATTCAGCGTAGCTAAACAGGTTACGGTGTGTCGTGTTTGAGCTTAACACGCGTGAAGGTTCTAAACTAAATTATCGGATACTGTCAAAGGAAATGTTATTAGCAGTTAATTTTATTTTTGACGTATTTTTACTTCGTTTACAAGTGAGCAGAGTAATGTGAGATCATTTTTGCATAAATAAACGCTTTCATTATTATAAAACAGAAGTTTATTAATTTTGTGTATGGCAACACTGATATTTCACGTTCTTATATACTTTTTATAATTTATCTAGTGTCTATTGCCTTGGGCAATGGTCTAATAGTGAAGAGTATCGTCAAACATCTGAGTCTACTGAGTGAGAATACTGGTGGTAGAGCTTTGTGCAAGCTCGTCTGGGTAGGTACCACCCACTTATCAGATATTCTACCGCAAAACAGCAGTACTTGTTATTGTTGTGTTCCGGTTTGAAGGATGAGTGGCCAGTGTAATTACAGGCACAAGGGACATAAAATCTTAGTTCCCAAGGTTGGTGGCGCATTGGCTATGTAAGCAATGGTTGACATTTCTTACAATGCCAATGTTCTGTGACCACTTACCATCAGGTGGCCCATATGCTCGTCCGCCTTCCTATTCTATATAAAAAAAAAGTCTCATTTGGGATTTTGGACCAATCCAGTTGTACGCACGTATAGTAACAAGGTCCTTACGCGTCTTATTTAAGGTACCTTTTTATATACTTTACTCCACTTTCATGATAAGTGTTTTTCATGACCCTCGAATGATAAAAGATAATTCAGTTTTTATTTATTTAATTTCTTTAAATCCAACCAGTCGCATACCAAAGGTAATTTTTCTTGATTCTTTCCTGAAGCATGAATAATTCGAACTTTATTATCATTTCGATGTATTATATAATATTTCAATTTCATATAATAGTGTTCTGAGAAATATAAAGTTGGCAAACATATCCCTATGTAAGCTTCTGTCTTGTGACATTGAATAACTGTGGTGGCTTTTATTACTATTTATAATTAAATAGTCCTTTAGTAGTTAGTAGTTCTATAGTTATGTTATTTATATAATTCTTTATAATTATTCTTTTTAATTTGATAAAATTTTTGATTCATTAATATTTTTTATTCTATTTGAGTTAAAACGATGGCATTATATTATTATATGAGATTCTGTTAGTAAACTATCTCCAGTTATTATGGTTGGTCGACGATTCTGACTATGAGATCAAGATCTTCACCCGCACGGAGTTGACGTATTTAAGACACGTACGAAACGATTTGCTTCCTCGTTTCAGATACGCACGCACTAAGGTCTGGAATACCCTCCCGACCTGAATAAATTATATTAGTCTGCTTATTTTACGAATAAACTCAATCACATATATATGTTTATATCATAGAAAGTTCGGTAGAGAAATTTCGTAAGTAGTTAACGCTAATGTTAGCTCATTTCGAGTTCATAGATCAGGATCATTTTGCTTAATAGCGCCTCTCGATCTCCAATATCTTTTTAAGGTTCATATATTGATTACACTGTCAGGATGAACTAAGTTAGACATATGACTAAAACATAAAACCTCCGTGGCCGTTTCGCTATGAATAATTGCTGTCTCGTATTACCTTTACTATAAATTAATTTTACTTGGGGTTAGGGTTTAGTGTAAGTCTATCTGCGCAGGTACCATCCAATCATTAATATTAAATAAATAGGCCTCTCTCTGCATCTTTGACAGATGATTAAAGAAGAATCGCGAAGACACTTGCGTTCATGACTAAAGAGACCGATGCGACAGCACCCCCTGATGGGCGGGGGTTTAAAGCCCGCTAACGACTCGTGCGTTTTTCTTTTAATAATTCAAACCAGGCATCGTCGTGCTTTGATTGACCTTCGTGAACAAGGCGTCACCACTTATTCTAGAACTAATCAGAGATACTTCATATTATTGTCTTTCGTTTTGTAGGGTAATTGATACATAACATCTTAGTTACCAAGGTTGGTGGTGCACTGGCGAAGTAAGGAATTATTCATATATATTACATGAACAAAAATGAAAACAAAGTGATATTTGTATGCATAAATTAAAAGGTATGCTTAGGAATGGAACTGAGCAACAATTTCTGAAAAACGCAGACCACTTTTAGTATTATAGGTAGGGTTTTTTACTCTGTGAAGAGTGAACAAAAACCTTTCGATATTCGTATTGCCCCAAAGTTAATGGATTGCATGAAATATTATTTCGTTGTCGCTCTTTTTATTTCACCGAAGCTTAAATTTAATTGGTTGCTGTGACAAGGGTGTTCAAATATCCGATGTGCGCCCATTACATTTTCCTGGACAATATCCTGTCATTACAATTGATGCCTTTTTACACAATAGCCTATCAATTTACATTATATTTCGTGAAAGAGCTCTTACAAGTAATGTTTATTAATTAGTACAATTATACAAAAATTTATTTAAAGTATTATTTATTAACTATTCAGTTTTAGATTAACTATTATTAATAATAAACCATAAGTATGTCAGTATTTCGATTTGTTGTTCTTAAGTGCAGCAAATTAATGTTTGTTTGGATATCGTTTAAAGGCTAGAAAGCAAGCTGGCATTTTCCTAGCATAATGCACACAAGCCCACAACAGCTTATATATTACACTGCTGGGGAAAAGGCTCTTTTCTTTTTAAGGAGAAGGTTAGCCTTACGACTCATGTATGTTGTCAGGTATAATGTGTGGGAAAGTTTTACAAGACGTATTATGGAAGTATACGGTGTTTTTCATCACCTCTAAAAATAAGATGAAATATTTTAAAAATTTATTAAGAAAATGAAAACTCAGTGATACTGGCCTGAATTTGAATCTGTGATTTTCGTTTAAGAGCGCGCCTCAGGCTAGCAACATTTCAGATTTCATCCGCGCGTCTCTTAGTCCCATAAAAGCCCCTCTAGACACGAAATCTCATTTCTATGCTTTTTTCTATCTACAACGCTCAGCAACATTATATTTAATTACTTTGTATATGCTTAAAGTATGGGTGACTTGCGTGGTTTTTCCCGCAAAGAAAATGTAGTAAACGATAAAAGATTTTTATCGTTATAAAAATAAAGTGACCTAGTGACAGACCTTTTTTATCGCTGGAAAAACGTGTTACGCGTTTCTCCCACGGGAACAGTGGGGGTATGAGGAGCTCGCCGGTATCCAAGGCGCCGAGTGCACCCCAAACATCAGAATACCCACTAAAAACCGGCGGTACCCTTTCCGTTTTAACGAGGAGCCCCACGGGATCGCTTTCGCATGCTACCGTGACACCTAGTGACATACCTAGATTATGTGTAAACATAATTAATTATCCAGTTATTGTCTCAATTACATATAGAATTATGAGAATAAATCAGAAAAATGTACAGATTAGAGGACATTTAGTTTTTAACTGATAGTCAATCAGGGTATTGACACTTCGATAAAACTTTTGCTCTTTAAGTAGTTAGATATATATCCTAATCTGCAAATTAGTCAATCACAAATACAGAATATATTTTGGAAAACGCGAAAAGCACCTTTGTCTTGTCTCTCTAGTGCAACTAAGATTTGCTGGATTCTATAGATATTCTGAACCAACCTTCAACCAACCTTCGCTAGTCGGAGTGGCACTCGAAGAAGAAGAATAGATATACTAAGAATTTATGTCCTGAGTAATATTAAAGATAATTTACAAAACGGGAATTAAAACAGTTCACGCTGTATAACTATACAGCTATAATCTATACAATTTTAACTATAATATATACCATTTTAACATCTAATTATTATTGAACGATATCGAGGGCACGCTGAGAGTTGGAGCTGTTCCAATATATAGGGCACTTTTTAATTACCATTTCAGTTCAACACTTCGCTTTATATATTTTTTATTTATATCGTAAAAGTAGACTTGCGAACACGCGTCTAAATAAGTGGTCCTTCAATAGCGCTGTAAATAATAATAACGATTCTTTACACGATTAACGCGCTGTCAGTTTTGACATCAAAAATGTCAGGTATGTCTATTTGCTATTAATTGCAATGAAATATGTATATAACGATTCTGATTTACTAGCCCTACTTGATTGGCTTAAGTTGGGATAAAGGGTGTAAATATCTCACTGCTGGTCTGAGGTCTCCCCACATTTCAAGGTTGTATTAATTTTATGAATTATTACTGATGTTATTATAATTATTACTGATGTTATGCTAAGCTAATTGCTTAGTAAACACAAAAATGTTACAAAAACTATTTTAAAATACTAAAACAAGACCGAGGTATTTTATTCGTGTATAATTCAAGATTCATCTCAAGCTCTTAGCAAATGAAAAAACAAAAAATAAAAAATTATTCAAGCGGCCTTTGTCTTCGACCGCCATTTATGACGTTTTCTTTAAGAAATAAGTAATTGTTACAAAACATTTCGCCTTCATGCTTAACAGACTTCCGTTTTAGGAATTTTCGTACACAATTTTGCTTTTGAATGAATAGTGGCCGGTATTTAATATATGTTACGTTACCTCTGTTGCGCAAAGTAGACGAATTATATGACTTTTTCAATGCTGATCGTCTTCGGAATATGGCTTAAATGTTTTATGTTATTAAGTATTACTTTTACAATAATCTAGGCAAGGCACTACCATAAGCGTATAAGAATTAATTTCCCATTAGGAAATTATACAGGAAACGGTCGAAGTAAATTATACAGTGATTTATTGCTCTAATGACAAGCTGTCAGTACCACAGTCACAATGCGGTTATCACACGAACGATTCCTGTCTAGTTTCACATATTACACCATCGAAATTCGATTTCCGAATATGATTCGAGTATAAACCATATTGCGCATATAATTTTTCTGAAGGATTTCTTCATGCTTTGAAAATGTTTTAGTAACGTGTCTAGGAAATAACGTTTAATTTGTTTCAATTGTATATTGAAGTGGTAAAATTTATATTATTTATAACATTTATAAGATTTATTTTCATTTTACAAAGTATAAAACTTTGCAGTATTCGTTTGCAGTTGAAATCACTTTGAACTTGGAAATGTTAGACATTCTACATATAAGTGAAAGACATTTCCAAAATATATAAAATCCCATTGCTTCCGCTGGTAACATGAAGGCTGGCTCATATTTCACCCAGAGAACCGGAATTGCGATTGAACGGAAAAATGTTGCTAGCATTCTAGCCATCATTCCACGCGTTCATGATTTGTACACTAGCTATTTATTAGTATTGATTTGTTTGTGTATTAATGTCCTCGATGGAAGTAATATTAAAAACAATTTTGAAAAACATATCTTATAAATATGGCGCGTTTTTTAACAAAAGTCGCAGTTTCAAATCTGGTCTAACACTTCTGAGAATCCACTTGCGTAATCAGTGCTTACTCCGAATTAATGTAGAAGGTTTCGGTGTTTATATCAAGGTATTGGGTAAATTGCTTGAAATACGACGATAAATGTTGAACATGTCGGACAAAATCATGCCGATTGCGAGCTTTACTGACGTGTATAACCATTAGAGTTTTATGTACGTTTTATGTTGACCATTATTATGCTCGTGCAAAGCCGGGCTGGGCAGTTAGTAGTTATAATTATTATAAACATGATTCTATTGCCCTCATTCTAAGCGACAGGTATATTTAAGTCATGCTCGATATTGAAAAAATTTATGAGGAAACACCCATTATATATGTACATAGAGGGTTCCTTATTATGTTTTTCTTACTTACAGTCTCACCTCTTCTTTGAGAGAGGGAGATGGCATGTATATTTGTACATTATGTAACATATACTTTCTTTAATTGAAAAACAAACGAACCTTATAACGTATTTATATTATATATAGTGTTGCGTTTATAAGATTAGCAGAATAGCAACATTAATCTTACTTATTGACTGTCAAAAAATCTATTTTTTTATATTATAGGTAGGCGGTCACTTGTGCCTACACTGGCTGACTCACCCTTCAAACCGGAACACAACAATACCAAGTATTGCTGTTTTGCGGAAGAATATGTGATGAGTGGGTGGTACCTACCCAGACGAGCTTGCACAAAGCCCTACCACCAGTAAAACAACAACAGTAAACAGACCTGAGAAGAACTGGCGAAAAAAACGGATTTTCCTATTTTTAAAAAGGGTGTTATCATCTAAGAAGTCATTAGTAAAAATACGTTTTAAGAAAAATACAATATATTATCTCATGTAAAAGAATAAATTATATAGTAAATTATATAGCATTCTACCAACCCGCATTGGAGCAGCGTGGTGGAATAAGCTCCAAACCTTCTCCTCAAAAAGAGGAGAGGAGGCCTTTAGCCCAGCAGTGGGACATTCACAGGCTGTTACGGTAAAAGAATAAAATATATGTATCTAAGCCGAGATGGCCTAGTGGTTAGAACGCGTGAATCTTTACCGATGATCGTGGGTTCAAACCCGGGTAAGCACCACTGAATTTTCATGCTTAATTTGTGATTATAACTCATCTCGTGCTTTACGGTGAAGAAAAACATCACGAGAAAACCTGCATGTGTCTACTTTCACTGAAATTCTGCCACATGTGTATTCTACCAACCCGCATTGGAGCAGCGTGGTGGAATAAGCTACAAACCTTCTACTCAAAAAGTTCATAAGATAATATAAATATTTGATCAAGAGGCGCGACGAGTCAGACAAAACAATTTTACACAAATTCATTCCAAAGTCTAAGCTTGTAACTTGTTGAAATCGTTCAATCGAACCGTTTAACACGATTTTATTTCGGAACACGCTCATTTTAGAAATGTCTTCATTCTGAAAAATATTTTCGATTATTTGCTCGAATATACCAAAGCCATAACAGCTTTACGTGTTTAATAAGAATCTATACAAATAAATCAAATTGGAAGTGTATGTCTGTGAATTTAAAATAACTGTATATATACATAATAAATTTTTAAGTTATTATGAATACTTGCGAGTTACCAAAACTTAATCTATTTGCTTATTTCAAATTATCGTAGCTACCTTATAATTAAATATTATATATGTTAAATTCAAATATATATTATGTATATAAAAATGGAAGATTTTAATTCGTCACAATGTGAATTCCATGCCAGCGAAGCCACGGGTTTTGCTAGTTTTAAATACAATTATTATTAAATATTGCATTTATTATTTTGTTCCTGTCCATACTTACCGTTTATAAATAAATTAAAAATACAATATTCTATTCTAGTGGTTGTTGTGCATGCTTTACTGTTTTTGGTTGATAAATGATTGAATCGGTATATTTATGCGTTAAGGTTTAAGTAATTATGCTTATTTAAGCCGCAAAAAAGTTAATGGATTTTTCAGTGGATATTCTCTTTCAGTCTGGACTCACATTTGCGCTTGTGCATATACTTGTGCAATATGTCCTGTGCAACTGTGCTAAATTGAGAATGATCAGCGTTGCTAAAATCAGCAAGGAAGGCATCGGTATGAAAATACTACAAAATCATAACATAATCATGCTATAAATGAACAGTTAGGGTTAGTAAGTCTTATTAATATCAATTACTTATAATATCCATCACTCACATAAGCCATTGATTAGCGATAAATAGGCGATTACGATATAATAAATGAACACGAATGAAGGTATCCCTTACTAATGTAACTTTTAGTGTACTTCTAATCATATTAATATAAAGAGGTTAGTTTTGTTTGTTCGATTGTTTGTTTGTTATGGATTCATGCAAAACTACAAATATTTTGTATGAAACTTCCATATTATTTTAGTTTATAGTAGGACGGACGTATGTTGCATACTTTTTGAGATATACATAATATCCCGACGAAGTAGATGACGTCATCGGTCCAAGCACTATCGAAGCAAACAAAATTGACAAAATTATAAATTGACTATTCAAAAGTGCCCTTATAAGCGTTTTTGATTAAAGAATTATTTGATTTAACTTGAAACTTATACCGATGTTTGAAACAATATATGAATTATTTGTAAATCATTGAAATTTCTAGAATAAAATCTGCGATATATGTTATAGATAAATTAACTATTTTTATGTTAAAAAAAAGGAAAACGACAACTGCAGATAAGACGCGACGCTTTTTAATCGACGTGTTATAGAAGTTCTAATTCACAATTTCTAAATATATATTTTATTATATTTTATCACCTCAGACGATAAACTCGTAAGTTATACTGAATTCCTGAGAACAAATGGTAGTGTACACGTGGGTTCTGATGCGTTTATATTAGAGCAATATATTATTGAATAGTTTTAGTTCTGGTATAAAGATGGCAATAAATCTTGGAGTAATGTTACAATTAATTAAAAGTAAAACTATTACTTTTTTTAATTATAATAAAAAATGTAAGAATATTTTAATACAAACAGCAACAAATATTGTATAAATATAACACGTAAAGATAAACTTGTAATAAGGAGTTTCCGTCTTCGCAAAGTGAAGACATCTGCCTGAGGCAATGTATTCGTTCCTATGATTCGCATATACTTTTACATTCGTCAATTACTAAATTACAATGTTATGTCAACGAGGACATGAATAAATAAGCCATATAAGGTACCATTTATTTATTTAAAATTTTTTCTCTTCGATGTTGAATTTCGACGTAAAAAGTTTTTGGAATTAAGTTGGTAATACCAATTTTTGTAATTAAAGAATCGTCCAATAAGATGGGAAGCCGAGTCGGCCCAGTGGTTAGAACGCGTGAATCTTATACGATGATCGTGGGTTCAAACCGGGCAAGCACCACTGTATTTTCATGTGCTTAATTTGTGATTATAATTCATCTCGTGCTTAACGGTGAAGGAAAACATCGTGAGGAAACCTGCATGTGTCTAATTTCATTGAAATTCTGCCACATGTGTATTCTACCAACCCGCATTGGAGCAGCGTGGTGGAATAAGCTCCACAACCTTCTCCTCAAAAGGGAGAGGAGGCCTTAGCCCAGCAGTGGGACATTAACAGGCTGTTACTGTACTGTCCAATAAGATGATGACATCCTCCTATCCGGTTCCGAACTAGGCGACCATTTTCAAGGTACATTTGCCAAGTGTCATTTTATTGACTGATGATTACTGGTGGTAGGGTTTTGTGTAAGCTCGTCGGGGTAGTTACTACCCACTCGTCAGATATTCTACCGCAAAACAGCAGTACTTGTTATTGTCGTGTTCCGGTTTGAAGGGTGAGTGAGCCAGTTTAATTACAGGCACAAGGGACATAACATTTTAGCTCCCAAGGTTGGTGGCGCATTGGCGAGGTAAGCGATGGTTAACGTTCCTTACAATGCCAACGTCTATGGGCATTGGTGACCACTTACCATCAGGTGGCCCATATGTCCTTTCTACTAACTATATTAGATAAAAAAGACAAGTTTGCATATAGCAAACAGATGTTAAATGTGCACTTTATATTCCTTCACGCGCATAATCTTATGGGAAAGCAAATCCGACAGAATGGAAAGATGTCTGGAGTACCAAATGCACTACGAGGCATGGTTATGTTTACATAACAGGTTTCTAAAATTTTCGCCAAACTTGAGGCAGTAAGGACATAACAACTTACTTCCCAAGGTTGGCGTGATGGTGAAAAAGAAATGGTTAATTTTCATGGTTTATTTCATACTGCGCCATTGTCTATGAGTCGTTAGTCGTAAGACATCACATTTGCAATAAAAGTATATTACATACATAAAAGGATAATTTCATACAAACATCAACTTCGACTTCTCAGATCAAAGTATTTTTTTTCCAGCCACTTATAGTTTTTTGATTTTGAAAATAATAACCAAGATAGTATTTAAGTTTCGTGTATTGCGTTTAAATGTCTGTTCATTTGGATGCTTCCAACAGTAACAGCCTGTTAATGTCCCATTGCTGAGCTAAGGCCTCCTCTCCCTTTTGAGTTGAAGGTTTGGAGTTTATTCCACCACGCTGCTCCAATGCGGATTAGTAAAAAACGCATGTGGTAGAATTTCAATGAAATTATACACATGCAGTACATTAGTTTACAGTTTATAAGTTAGTGAAATGCTTCTATATAGGAATTTGAATTAGTTGACCTGATTTACCCATTTAATTTATAGTATAAAAATGCCTATTAAATGAGGAAAATTATACCGTATTTTTATATCGCTGCCATGTGAACGAGGTATTACAGCGAGGCCGGTCATAATCGATACTCGCTCGTAGATACGATACTCTTACTTGTTGTCTGCGACTACAAAATATACAAAATATTGTTACATAAATCACGATATTGAATGCAGTTTCGTTTGGATAAGTCTAATTTATGTTTTCGTATTTATTATATTTGTTAGGTTGCTTCATAATGGTGAGGTTTATCTTTGTTTGTATTAATATGTGTTTTTGTTACTGTCTAGAAGGCTTGGAAATTGTAATGGAATAAACACAGCTATTAATCTATGTGTTAGCCTGCGCTTTTTAAATTTTTGCCTTCCCGTGTACCGTTTGAAGCTTGTTGCACCTACGCATAGCAAATACTTATTCAAATATCAAATTATCATTTCTTAAAGACGTAACAACTAGAGAAATATTATAACATAACTTAGATAAGGGTGCATTACGTTAAGTAACACGTACTTATCTCACTACTTGGCATCTGTGTCTTAGCTAGAGAGAAGGATTTTGAAACAATTTACACTATTTGGCGCTAGTGTGGAGTAGCGGATACACAAGTGTTGTCAGTTGTCTATTATCATCCGACACATGATATCCTCAACGATTTCTTTTTTGCCGCCAAGCAATAAGTTATATAATAAACAACATGAAATAATAGCATAAAGCACATGAAATTTTCTTACGTGACGTCTAACCTATTTTAAGTATAAAATCTTGTTTTTTTGTTTATAGTGTGATGTTAACCAAATGAATATATTTCATTTCAATAAGTTGTACGCGGATGTGAACCCGTGATTTAAGATTGAAGACCTATTATATCTGCGCCATCTAGGATATTGTTACTCAAAATTAAGCTTTTGTGTAGTTTCTATCATTTTATAGAAAAATCATTACATCATATTATGTACTTCTCTTTAATTAATTACGAAGTTTTCGACTTTGTCCAATTCCTTTGTTCTGCAACAAAGCGTAGTAACGATCAGATCAATTCCACGTTCCTTGATTAGTTCTTACAAATTTGGCAGACGGAGATAAAAATCGGGATAAAAACGCTTCGGTCACATATGTCGAACGTAGACGTTGAGTTGTACGGGATAATCGAATCTATTCTTAGTTTCAGCATATTTATACTCAACTGCAGTGGAGTTCTAGAGGGTAATGAGCTTATATTTTGTATGCGAAATGTGCTCAAGAATGGAGTTACTAATCATGACTGGTATATTTGGTATGAAATAAAAAATATGTAGCATGTTCAAATAATAAGTTTTTCATCTGATGGTAAGTGGTCACCACTACTAGAAATATTGACCATGGCTTACACTATCAATGCTCCACCAACCTTGATAGCTTTATACTATGTTATACGTAATATTGCTGTGTCGTGAGCACTTACCGGAAGTATATCGGCTTGGAGGTATATATGTAAATTTTCATATATGATATCTGAGTATCATATTTTTTATGTATAGTATATTATGGAGTGTATTACGTAGTAAAAGTTTCTTTTCGGTTCTTCTCAAATGTAATATTTATGGAAACATAATATTATCTTATAAATTAAGAGTAGAATTCTAAGGCTATTATAATATAATATATATTTTAATTTATTTATTATATTACCGAATAAAATGTTCCCTCATTATCTCAATACATTTTACATTTAATTAAACCACAAACGAGAACAAGTTTTCTGCAAGTAAATGAAAAATAATGTTGAAATATTTACTTAAGAGTTAGGAGATAAGATAACTTAGTGGTTATATACCTCAATCTTAACTAAAGGTTTTGGGTTCCAACCCGGGCTCTGAATTTTTTTATGAGCTTAATTTGTATTAATTGTGTTCGGCTAGTGTTTGGGGGTAAAGCAAAACAGCAAAATCTGTCCATCAATCCAAATTGGAGGTAAAATTAGCTCTGGAGTTTCTCCTTAAACGGGAAAGAGATTTTAGAAAATAAACATTTTTAAATTTAAACCTAAATGATTGTTTCAATGCTTGTTTTTGACTAGGCACCACATACATTATATAATTATATATAAACTAGCGGCTCCCCGACTTCATCCGGGTTAAGCAATATATCTTAGTACATATAACGTAGATAAAATTTATATTAAGACTAACTAATTACAGGAAGGGTTCAACAAAAGTCACCGACAAACACTCCCATTATTTTGTCTAAACTCCTTAGGGATCTTAAGTTCTGTCTACGTCTTTCGTGTGTGAGCTCATCGTACATTCGTCCCACATTATGGGGCAGACCTCTAGAAAAAGGTTTTTTTTTGGCATGTAAGTTATCTGATGGTAAGTGGTCACCACCACACATACAATACAAGAAATATTAACCATCCCTTACATCGCCAATGCGCCATCAACCTTGGGAACTAAGAAGTTATGTCTCTAATAATATATTATTTATATTTAATTTGTTTGAATATTTTATTTACATTCTTTGTAATGTCGATACGACTACCTCGTTGGTCTAGTGGCTTGATATAAGGCTGCAGACCCGGAGGTCCTGGGTTCAATTTCCAGGTCGGGCCAATAAAAAGTTATTGGGTTTTTCTATCAGAAAATTCTCAGCCCGGAGTCTGAAAGCTGGAAGTGTGTACACTCCCGTGCCTCAGAAAGCACGTTAAGCCGTTGGTCCTGCGCCTGAAGTCTTTCCGGTCATATCGGATTGCCGTCCCATCGGATTATGAGAGTTAGGGAGTAGAGAGTGCACCTGTGTTTGTGCACACACTTGTGCACTATAATATCTCCTGCGTAGTTGGCTAATCTCTCTTGTGATTGGCCGCCGTGGCCGAAATCGGTCTGGAGGACATTATTATTATTATTATAATGTCGATAAAAATGACACAACATGTACCCGTTATTAGTTTTTAAATATTCCATCCTGTATCTATACCTAGCTTCAAATGTTTTTATTTTAGACATTCGATTCCACGTGTATTCAGATCAGAATTCTACTGAAATTCGAATCCATCGATACTCGTATATTTATGTTAATTTTAAATCAATTCACGATTTTAAACAGTAATTTGCAGTTCAGTGACTTACGAATTGAAAATTTGAAATTCATATCAAAAGTTCTGGACAGCGTCTAATCATTTAAAATTCAACTGAAATTTAAAGTTAAGTTTAGGTAAGTTTAAGTAAGTTTTTTTTTAAATATTAAATAGCAATCGCTAATGTCAGGAGTGCGTTTCAATGCGTTTTAAATATATATTTTTCTATGCAATCTGATACGTTGTTCGCTAATAATTAATGGCATTCGATGTTGGTTCTATGTCAAAAGCAGTAATGCTAGTTTCAATAATATCTAAACAACTACACAAATTTGAATCTAAAACAGCTATTGTACGAATATAACAGCCTGCTGGGCTTAGACCTTTTTGAGGAAACAGACTTTTATTTTTCTTAACTGTACAAATTATGAACGCGTCGAATAGTAACAAGCATCTATAATATCGACACAGTTTCAAAAAAATGTATTGTTAAAAATGCAGGTTTTTTTATCTCGCTGGAAAAATGTGTTTAGGAAACGAAAAAGGAACGGGGGAGTACGTCGAATACGCCTTCGCTTAGTGCGCCTAGAGGTTCAGAATAATAATTAATTATTTATTATGAGATTTTAAATTAGGTGTATTAATAATATCACAAACATTTCTAAACGTAAATGCTTATTTTTTTAATAATTATCTCATTGAAATAACAAATAAATAACATAGCCGTATAAATTTAAAAAAGTTTCATATTTCTATAATATTCCTTTACAAAAGTAGCTTTGGCATATTATCTTCTTCTTCATATCAAGAGGAATGCCAGGTTCACCTTAGCAAAGTCGTCATAGTTTGCTTAACATTAAAATATAAATCAAAGAAAACGGAAGGGGAGTGGTACAAGAAAAAAGTTCTTAATTCAAAAACTTATTTTAAAAGTTAAATTACTAACTTTCTTGATCCTTGTAAATTAAAAATTACAACTCGGTTTTACAAATTTCTGATCAACTTAAAATATTCGGTTTGAATAAGGAAGGACAAAATCTTTAAAAAGAAAATAGCTACATACATTTTCGGTAAATATATGTAAGGAGGTTTTCCTTTAAGCTTTCGCACTTCACGTTATACGTTGAAACGGGAGGCAATAACAACTACTACGTTATATGCAGTGTATTTTTATTGTACATTTTTAATTGGTCCTTCTGTTATTTTTGTTGCTAAGCACGACACTCTCGTTGTGTGTATGTATATGACGTCACATCCGACTCGAACTCTTCTAAATAAACTAGAGAATTACGTTCCGAAATAAAAGTCAGATGTGACATCACTAATTGTCACATGCGGGCTTGGTGAACTAACTGTCATGGCTTAGCTTTGCTTGGCTCGGCATGTGGCATTTGCATTACAACACACAATTTCCCTTCACCGCTTTGAAAGCAATTAATTCTAAATACGAATACCACATAATAACTACGTGGTGCTTCTCCGATTTCGAAGATGTGATCTTCGATTAGGATTAGACAGAATACAAAGCAGCACAAACTTTAATTAACCAACTTACGTACCGAGATTACAGATAAAATAAAAATATGTTCAAGTAAGCTCTGACGAAATCCTCTCGTAATGTTATACAAGATTAAATAAAAATTATCTTTTGGACGTATATTCTACGGATAAGAATCGATAAGAAACTAATTTAAACGGATAATACGTCATACTAGTAACTTGCGAGGAAAAAAGTTTATTTAAAATGTGTCGTTCAAATTCATTGTGAATATATAAGCGCTAAGCGTGCAATGGTCATTCATGTTATTTATTTTGTTAAAGAAGCTAAAGGCTTAATCACACAATAGTAGCAGTAGGAAGGCTAACTTTGGAACTTAAATTCAACTGAATTTGAGCAACTATCATAATAGACATCACTTGGTGGTAAGGCTTTGTGCAATCTCGTTTGGGCAGATACTACCCACTCGTCATATAATCTATCGACAAGCAATACATAGTATTGCAGTGTTCCGGTTTCATGGGCGAGTGAGACAGTGTAATTACAGGCACAACGGACATAACATTGTTTTTGTCCGTAATTACACTGGATAATTAACTCTTCAATTCAATATAGAATTACAAACAATAAATGCTTTAAAATAAAATAAATTTATGGTATGTTAGTGGTGTTTTAAAAGCCCAACAACAAATAATTACACTTTTTCAATAAAGCACATTACTGCATACGTCATCATTATAATTCAAAAAAAGAACGAATCACATTCGAGCCAATTTATCTTGTAAACAATTAAGGAAGATTCATGTCGTTTCTTTTTCACAAATTGTTCAATTTGTCAGGATAACAAGCGGGGTCTATTTGAATAGGAATGTATTTTAACAGTATTTAAGGTTACAAATACATACCCAAATTGGTTTAGGATCGCCTTTATAATACCATAGCATTATTTGTGAATACATAAGTAAACTGTCAGTTTGTATTATTTTGATAATTTCCTGGAAATGAAAAGATGCAAGCACACAAAAAACAAACTATAAACAGATATGAAGATACAGAGGCACGGCGAACACGTCTGTGGAGACGAGACAACGTAATATCTTCGTATGTATTTTCGACGTACTATATATATGTATGTATGTATCTTTTCCTCTAGAAGCAAATTTGCTAAGAAATGATGAACGCCTGAGCGTGGAGCTATATCGAAATAAATTCATAAACTAGATTTAAACCAAAGATCGATTATTATGAAAACTGAGCAAGACCGATTTCAAGTTTTCAATTTAATTTATTCGGCCGTGAATGAAATTTTCTTATCAGCGAACAGTACCTATATATTTTTATTTGAATACTTCAAATATTTATTAACGATTTGCAATTTTAACTGCATGATCAGTTTTTCTGAGGGCTTATAATTGGAATAAGAATTTATAATAATAATATTACTTCTTCATATTAATATTTTTATTATATATTTAAATTGTATTTACCTTTTTTATGGAATAGGAAGGCGGACGAGCATATGGGCCACGTGATGGTAAGTGGTCACCAACGCCCATAGACATTGGCATTGTAAGAAATGTTAATTATCGCTTACGAGTACATCACCAATGCGCCACCAAGCTTGGGAACTAAGATGTTATGTCTTTTGTGCTTGTAATTACACTGGCTCACTCAGCCTTCAAACCGGAACACAACAATACCAAGTGCTGCTGTTTTGCGGTAGAATATCTGATGAGTGGGTGGATCCTACCCCGACGAGCTTGCACAAAGCTCTACCACCAGTAAATTAGAATAAGAATCCATGCATTTATATTTGCATGCCAATTAACGATTGATTATAAGGTACATGTCAATAACGTAACATCCAATGTACATAACTCAATGTATGCAAATTATTAAATTGAAGAAAATCAATCAATTTTTCTAATTAAATTTTACTCAGTGTATAACTTTAATGTATGTTATTCGGGACACCAGGCCAGTTTAGTCCACGGGCACTACGAAATCGGGACATATTGCGGGACAACGGTAATAGCGAGTCTAGTTTTAATTAAATCGTAGCAATTTGTTTATTCAAATTGGCTTCGTGGAACATTTGTTATTCGCCGCATAAAATCAAAATGTTTATTGAAAATAGATTCATTTTGAGCACGATTGAACGTTTTAAATTAAAGTGGACGAGCAAATAGGTCACCAGATGGTAAGTGGTCACCACTTCCTCATTTCATTTTTTAACCAAATATTAACCATTTCTCACATTGCCAATACACCAGCAACCTTGGGACTAAGATGTTATGTCCCTTGTGTGGTTAAAACCGGAACACAACGATACTAATTATTGCTGTTTGGCGATAGAATACCTTATGTGCCTACCCAGATGGGCTTGCACAAAGCCTTACCAAGTAATTACTTAACATTTTTATTTAAGGATCTCGGGAGAGGAGTATTTAGACCAGCAGTGCAATATTCACAATAAATTTGTACTAAGTTTTTAATTTTGACGTGACTGACTGACTAACAACGTCTTGTCAGTGTTTTGTGTATTATATATATAATCTACGACTGCCTCGTTGGTCTAGTGGCTTGATGTAAGGCCGCAGACTCGGAGGTCCAGGGTTCAGTTCCCAGGTCGGGCCAATAAAAAAAAGTTATTGGGTTTTTCTGTCAGAAAATTCTCAGTAGCAGCCCGGAGTCTGGAAGCTGGAAGTGTGTACACTCCCGTGCCTTGGAAAGCACGTAAAGCCGTTGGTCCTGCGCCTGAACTCTTTCCAGTCGTGTCGGATTGCCGTCCCATCGGATTATAAGAGTTAGGGAATAGAGAGTGCACCTGTGTTGGCGCACACACTTGTGCACTATAATATCTCCTGCGTAGTTGGCTAATCACTCTCGAGATTGGCCGCCGTGGCCGAAATCGGTCTGGAGGACTATATATATAATCTACATATTCGTTATTTTATTGTGCCTATATATTTCTATTACCAGGCAGTATCAAAATAAAAATTTTTAGATAAAAAAATAATTAACACGGAAAAAAATGCAGTAAACGCCAATAGTTTTTTATTGACAAATCAAGATTATTTGTAAATTGAAACAATTATCCAGCTTCTTCGTCATTCTTCATATTTAAATTACGTGATTTTTTCTATTTAGATAATTTAATGCCTTTATGTTTTTAATTAGACACAACTACATAACAATATAATATTTTATTTTTAACTGGCTACACATAATTAAATAAAATAGTAGCAATTTTGATTTATACCTCCTTGATATGTTGTGTTATGCAAATAAAAGTTTGCATTGGATTCAACAACGACTTCATTGACTCGGAATGTGTTCCAGTCATTTTTCTTGTATTTTATTTATTCGGAATGTGTATGGTTCCGCTTGTCTCAGTTTGAAATCCGAGCACACTACAAAGTTGTTTCGAGTGCTTGTACGAGTTTGTGTTTACAATTTATCTCGCACCGTGGAGGTAAATATTATGAGGATCATCGATCAATAGGACCTTTTTGTTTCATTCAAATAGGATTTAGGCGTCAGATTATATAGTTTTATTATGTCATTGAAAATATAACAGTAACAGCCTGTTAATGTCCCACTGCTGGGCTAAAGGCCTCCTTTCCCTTTTTGAGAAGAAGGTTTGGAGCTTATTCCACCACGCTGCTCCAATGCGGGTTGAAAATATAAATAAAAATATATTTATGCAAACAATTTTGAATCGTCATATTAGAAGAATATTCAAAAATTTGCACTTCCAATTGTTCGTTTCTATTTAGATTCTAGACAGAAGTGTTGTCAAGAAACTCAATACTCTTTATATAGTCAATGAGTTTTTGACTGAATTTTTGCTACGGTAGCCAATCTCAAGGACTAGATAATTACTAAAACTCGCTTTCAACGTTCGATGGAATCGCAATCTGACACCCAGTGAATGACACCTGATCCAGTTAAGGGCCTTCTTATTCACGGGAATGTATTGCCAATTTTCTAAATCTGACTTGCTACTGAGAAGAACTTAATAACTATTTATATCCCAAACCGGAATTAAACCAACGAGGCATTATAAAAAAAGGAACAGCTTGTCAATTGTACCAAGCCTGTGTCCTCTCTTTTTCGAAAAGAGGGTTCCATCCCGCTTTTCCAGTACGGATCGTAGAATACACATAAATATATATTCAGATATATAAATGACATTGTTATAATGCATGTTCACATTGCAAGATAGATTAAAGCTAGAAAAAAATACACAATACAAAAAATACACAAAACATTTCTATCTTTTTATATCAATGATAAGCAAGCACCTCCGACACTAGGTCAGCTTACTGTGACTGCTATATTACAAATAATCTTATCGGAGTTGATATTAATGAAACATTGTCGTTAATCGTTGTTATCCCTTAATATCAAATTACGAAAATTATTAAAAATGTTTATCGCTTAAAATTGTTTTTATGAGAACTAAGCGTCTGCTCCAAAATATTACTTTTATCGATTGATAAATGCTAAAGTTGTTTTCGAGAAGCTAACGAGAACCGAGGGTTAATATAATTTTTTTTTTTTTTTTATAGAATAGGAAGGCGGACGAGCATATGGGCCACCTGATGGTAAGTGGTCACCAACGCTCTTAGACATTGGCATTGTAAGAAATGTCAACCATCGCTTACATATCCAATGCGCCACCAACCTTGGGAACTAAGATTTTATGTCCCTTGTGCCTGCAACTACACTGGCTCACTCACCCTTCAAACCGGAACACAACAATATCAAGTATTGCTGTTTTGCGGTAGAATATCTGATGAGTGGGTGGTACCTACCCAGACGAGCTTGCACAAAGCCCTACCACCAGTGTAATAGTCGCTGAATAATGTTACTCTGATTAGTCAAGACGGCCCAGTGATTAGAACGCGTGAATCTTAACCGATGATCGTAGGTTTGAAGCCAGGGGAAGCACCACTGAATTTCCATGTGCTTAATTTTTCTTTATAATTCATCTCGTGCTTGATGGAGGAAAACATTGGGAGTAAATGAATGTCCTGCTTCCCCCTTCCTTCTTAAGTCCACGCGAGCTGGTTCTCGATGTCACCGCCTAACTGTGACATCAATTCCATCGCGAACAAAGAAATTTGGCAACTCCTTTCTTTGTCGCACTTCCAAAAAATGGAATTCCTTACCAGCTCACGTGTTCCCCTCCTCTTACAACCCGGGTTCCTTCAAACGAGGCGTGAAGAGGCATCTTGCGGGCCGGCAAGGCGAAGGCGGCTAGTGCAGAACGTTTTTCCCGTCTGTACTGGCCGTCGTCGCGTTTGGACTCTACTACCACTTACCAACAGGTGGAGTAGAGTCATTTGCCCTCCCGGCGAATATAAAAAAAAAAAAAATGTGCCTAATTACACTGAAGTTGTGCCACATGTGTATTCCACCAACCCGCATTGGAGCAGCGTGGTGGAATAAGCTCCAAAGCCTTCTTCTCAAAAAGGAGAGGCTTAGTCCAACAGTGGGACATTCACAGGCTGTTTCTTATAATGTTACTCCGTGGCGAGACAGCTACGGCTGGCAAAACTCACAATTAAGATTTTTAGAATATAGGAAATCATCATAAATAAGTACGATTTCTATTACTTTTATTGCGCATTCATATATTAATTACTAGCGCTTTACCGCTCGCAAAATACCAATTTCCATAGCTCTTTATTCTAAAATAAAGAATTTATATACAAATTTTCAGTCTCTTATGTAACTTCATTAGTGTTATATTTTCAAAAAAGCATGTAGCAGCATTGCATACTTATGCAAATTTTCATCTTTCTAGACCCTAGTCTAGTAGTCTAGTAAGACTCTTTTATAAGCCTTTATTAGTATTTCAATTATTCTTTTCAATTGTCAAGTTTATACTCTGGTTTATAAAATGACTGTCAATGATTCTATCAAAATAACTTAAGTCTCAATAAAATAAACGTCAATGTTTACCTTATTGCCAAATTTAGTTTTAACGTTCAATTTCTGCATGGTTTAGCGCAAGTCGAATTGATTTCTCGCTAGCAAATCAAATGAGACTTTCGGTCCACCTCATTGATTGCCTGCCAACGAACGTTCACACGACATACGTCTCTCTCAATCATTTTAAACGACGATTCCATTACCCTGATTATTCAGTGCCATTTGTTTTCTTAATTCTGTTAAATTGTTTGTTAAATGTACTTTGTTTTATTCTCATAATTAGCTGCCTCGTTTGTGTAATGTCTAACTTATGAGGCTTTACTGAAGTTTTGGATTCAATGCAACGGATCGAGTCTATAAAAGTTATTTGAATTTTTCTGTCTAGACACTGTAAGTAGCTTTCTTTGAAAGCTTCGGAAGTAGACAGTGTCTACATTTCAATGCCTCGAAAAATTGAACTCTGAATGGGATTTTCATCCCATCGAATTATATAGTGAAAAAAATATCCGTGAAATCGTGTTTGCACACAAACTTGTGCGTTATGATATCTCCCACACACTGAGTTAATTTCTAGTTAGTTAGTTATATATAGTAAGTCTAAATATACACAATATTAGACTCTCTGAATAATTTCCAAGATATTCAATTTTAAATCGCAATTAAGTTTTTAAGTGACGTCGTAAAAAGTAACAATAGCAGATTTAAAAACCCTGTTTAAAGATTAACCTTATAGTTATTTTACACTGAGTTTTGTAAATCAGTTTATTAATTTATTTAATTAATAATATTATAGTTTAATTTTTTTGTAATGATTAATTATGATTATCAAACAATAACTAAACATTTAATATTATTTTTACACTGTGTTAAATATTACTTACAAACACACGGTACAGCCAATCAATCAAGCGGCTTACCTATATCTAATGTAGTCTAATTGTGTTGTTTACGAAACCCGCCTGTTTCCTTTCCGTTCAACGCATACATAATTTATGAAAACGCTGAATCCGGGAATGTAATTGTTTATATCAACGCTAACATTTACAGAGTATTGCGTTTATAGCTTATTCCACTTTCAGCTTAAAATAAATTATCATTCCCTTAAGCTATATTCTACTCAAGGCTTGAAGTTACTCTTTTACTATTTAAAAGAACTTTAATTGAATGTGAACATTTTCAAACGATTTCGTCAATATTGGTAAGTATTAAAACTCGGTTATTATTATTAAAAAACGAATTATGTATACAATAGTTCATCTATAAAGAACCAAGATGGCTTAGTGGTTGGAACACCCGAATATTAACCGACGATTGTAGGTTCAAACCATAACCATATAACCATTGCTTTGTTTTTTTTTTATTTTTCTTTTTATTAGGTTTGATGTGTGTGTGTTTTAATCAAACATGTTAGTTTGTCTAGAGTTTATGTTTGTTAGTTTAAGCAACACCCAAATAACAAGGTTTTATGGGTGTCAAGAATAAAAATAAACAATAATATTTTGTTGTTAATAAAGGAATAAATAAAAATTTGAATATTCACGTGGTTAATTCGTTAATTCATCTCGTGCTCGGCATTGAATGAAAATATTGCGAGGAGTGCGAGAAAAATCTGCCCCTATTATATTACTAGTACATTAATAAATACATATCTTATTTTTGGTTATATACTATATTTCTATGAATATCAATGAGTTGTATAAAATTCTTTGTTGTAAACCTTTTTTAATTTACAGTGTAAATTTCAAGTAATGAATAAGTTTCATTTCATTTAATTGGTTAAAGTCTCAATTTATCAAGTGTTACCTTCGTCCCAACTCATAACACAAGCAGCAGTGCTATTCTGTAAAAACTCACTTCATTTTTCAGCCAGGAATTGTTCACAAATGACTTATGGTAATATTCTATTTTGATACGTGTATTTTTGAAATGTTAATGTTAGTGTTAATTTTTATGGTCAATGTCGCATATCACTTTCTGACAATTCATGACCGATGTCTGCGGATTCGAGTTTGCCGTACACTTCGGGAGGGTAAATAGTTAAAATAAATCGTTGCAAAGGGTAATTCACCTTAAATACACAACTTATAAATAATTAATGTTTTTTCTATTATCTGCATTCGACGAATTTGGATCACTGAGCTCTCATAGATATAAACGTCCCATATTTTCTTCTAAATAATAGTTTTCTTGCAAAATAACACATTATACAAATCGTACTTAGCACTTGAAAACTTAGAGATATCTCGTTGGAGCTTACGAAACTTTACTGTAAATCCCGTCTCATGGATTTTATCGAATCTTCAATATTTAATACATTAAATTTAAATATATAAAAAGCATTTTATCTATCAAATGAATCATCGAAATATTATTATTTTGTTTTAAAATAAATAAATTGAAGTGTCAAATTACCTGCATCTTTTAAAGTTATTACACCTAATGTTAAATCACCAACGCCTATAGACGTTGGCGCTAAAAGAAATATAAGCCGCCAATCGCCGCCAACCTTGGGCACAAAGATGTGATGTTCTTTGTTCTTTGAACACATAAATACTAAGTATTGCCGTTTAGCGGTAGAATTCCTGATGAATGGGACTGAACCTACCGAGAGAGAATTGCACAATGCCCTACCATCAATACGAAATCATGGAATTATTTCACGAAGTCAATTTATTACGAACTATTTGAATCTATTCTATTATTTTAACAACAACAAATTGTATCAAACAGAAATGTCAGCGGATAACACACACACATTCATATGGTAATATGAAAATAGTTTGAACAACCGTCGAGACTTAATATATTCATGACTTCATAGAAAACTTTGACGTTTTCAGAGTTTTCATTGACAGACTGAATAGTTGACAGACATTCAGTAAACCAATCATACAAATATAATAAAGGTGTATGGTTTGTTTTTTTTTCGACGAATGCTTTTATCTCATTGGTTAAAATTAGTTTTGGAAAGCATTGGTTAAAGGCCATATTTCACCCGAACAATAGGACGGGCAGTCATTATAAAAATTTATATTTAAATCGTAACAGCCTGTGAATGCCACACTGCTGGGCTAAGGCCTCCTCTCCCTTTTTAAGGAGAAGGTTTGGAGCTTATTCCACCACGCTGCTTCAATGCGGGTTGGTGGAATACACGTGGCCGAATTTCAGTGAAATTAGATACATGCAGGTTTCCTCACGATGTTTTATTTCAACAGCATCCAGCACGAGATGAATTATAAACACAAATTAAGCACATGAAAATTCAGTGGTGCTTGCCCGGGTTTGAACCCACGATCATTGGTTAAGATTCACGCGTTCTAACCACTGGGCCATCTCGGTTTATATTTTCGACTTATATATTTATATGATAGTACTAAAAGTAATAATTCAAAACAAGATCTTGGACTAAAAGTGCTATTAACTTTTATTAAAAATATAGCATTTCGTCTTATTGCCTCTACTGGTGTCAGGAGGGTTGGTTAATTTTTCGCCGTGATTAGGAATTGCGATTCAAAGGGGATATGCTGTTAGCATTCGAGCCACCATTCCACGCGGTCATGATTTGTACAGCAGCTAATTTTTTACTTTTTATTTGTATATATTTTGAATAAATATTTTTTATGCAAATGAATTATTTTATTCGTTAAAATTATTAGGGTAACACTTAAAAAATCATACTCATTATCAATCACTTTAAGAATTGGGAAAAAAAAATATAACCGTGGTATAAATATTTTCGGAGAAGTTAAAAGATGATTTAAAGATTAAATTAAAGACGTGGAGCGTGCGCTAAGATCTTTTACACTAAATGGCTTTGTAAGAGTAATGAGATAAATAACAGCTGTAAATATATTGACCGCTTAAAAAATTGTTTAACAATTCGTAGTGTTTGGTTTTTTAAAAGTTGGACCGTTAGAGTAGACGTGTTCTAGAGTGGAGACCACGCCTTGGCAAGCTTAGCGTAGGACGCCCTCTAGCTAGAGGTCCGTGATAGGTTCGTAGCCTTTAAACCCTTATAATCCTGAAGTGCAATCCAATGGTGTGCAATGCAATCGAAGTGCAAAACCTGAATTACGCTTTGCAGACAATTCAACTAGTTTCCGCCCGTAACTTCGCCCGCATGAGGATTGTGTTGATGATCAAGTTTTAGGTATCTTAGTTTATTTCTTCTTCTTGATCGGTTAAACGTTATAAGCAAACCAATAAACAAACTCACTTTCACATTAATTACAATACTAGTTAGGATAAAAAACTCGGGTTAGCAGTGGTTGATTTTCAGGAAATTCAAATGATTTTTATTAAGTTACCCGTAATGCTCGTAACTCTATTCCACCAATTAACAAAACCAATTAATTGATAAAACACAACACCGCGTGTTCACATGCACAGTGATTTTCCTATTTTGAATATACTCACACAAAATTGCTGTAAAATACAAATTTATTGATAAGCCCGTAAATATCGCATTTTATATTCGTTTACACAAAACGTAGAGTCAAAGTAATGTATCGCTTATTTACTTTAGCGTTCGCTTTTAACCGAAGAACTTTACGATACGTCAAAAAGATTAGTTTTCAAAGGATTGTTATGATATCGGAAAGAATCTTTAAACTTTCGATATTTCAACGCAAACAATTTCATATTGAATTTAAGAGATTTAAAAACCTAAGTTCTCATTTTAGCATCTGTTCAATTTTGTAAACATGACGTCATGAGAATCTGGCCTGAGTGTGTGGGTTGTAACGTATTAATCAGCAAGTTTTGACAAGATGCAGGTGAGAGATATAAACAGTTACAGAGAAAACGTTAACGAAACAACATGGTATACAAAATCGGTCAAAATAAATATACTATATTGGTACTTAAAGAAATGAAACAGCTTAATAGATATACCATAGACTTGTAAGTATAGACATGACAGCGAAATTAATCTATAGAAAATTTTACAAAAAAGATTATTTGGCCAATTCTTCTTGCGTCAAGGTATCTTTTTTTTCGGAATCAGTGGTATTTGGCACTTATGGTGATATGTCCTTTATGCCTGTAAATACACTTAATCACTAGCCTATCAGAATTTAACTAAACTAGGGCTTTGTGCAAAAGCCCGTCAGGGTAAGTACCACCTACTTATCGCATATTCTACCGCCAAACAACAGTATTTAGTATTTTAGTGTTCCGGTTTGACGAGTAGGTAAGTAACTACAAGGGACATAACATCTTAGTTTTAAAGGTTTTTGGCCTATTGGCGGTATAAGGAACCATTTATATTTCATACAGTGCCAATATTTATGGGCTGTGGTGAACACTTACCATCAAATGACCCATTTGTCCTGCCCATTGCCTATATATATTGTATAAAAAAACTGACAAGTGGATTGACCAGATGTGCTTTCACGAGGTCTAGTAAATGTTTTAACGTGTACGTAGTGCAAAAGTTGTTAGTGTGTGTTTTGCGAGCACACATACATGATTGTATTCATATACTAATATTCATAGATAAATCAATCTATGGCATTAGATAGAACGCAAATCGACCAGTACTTTTCCTTGAAACTCAATAAAATAACTATAGCCATTACATAAATCCATGTCTGATAAACAAACTGTCAAAACGTTTTAAGCCCGTATGTTAAATTTGACTAGATTTAGTTTCGCGCTGAATAAATTTAGTCTCAATTTAGTTTTGACTACATAAGGTTGATTATGAAACTTTGCAGATAATCGTCGAAAGTTCTCGAACATAAATTCTATTTAATTCCAACTTATTTAATATATTTTTATGTTAATAATTCATATGTTAACACAGTATTATCCTTTTGAAACAAACGAATAAACGGTATTAACACTGACAGTTAAAGCTGGTGGTCAATTATTACTATACATTCGCTTTAAATTGCTAACAATTTGAACGCAAATATGTTCACAATACTTTATAATAATAAATTTTACTACGTTAATCGTTATAACCGACTATATTTTTTTAAATATTTTAAATCTATATATTTAGATGGATACTATCAATAAAATATACATTCTTCAAACAACAACTGAATGGTGAGTGAGCCAGTGTAATTATACAAGATACATAAATATGAATGGCAAAGTCAATAAATAAGATGAAGCTTATATTTTTTACGATGCCCGTATCTTCGGGAGAAGCTGATTATCTTGTGGTAGCTGATTCGTAAGTCTACTTATTCGTATAAAAAAAAATTAAAAAAACCTTAAATCTTCATAAATAAAATATAGACTGAGGCACTATCTATTGTGTCCAATATCAACATTTCATGCAGACTGAAATTATAGAAGATTATTTGTAAAGTGAATTAATATTTGTTCACGGTTACTTGGTAGTGTTACCTACTCTAGGTAACACCCAGGTAGGTAATATATTCTACCGCCAAACAGCAATA